>NC_139222.1:27377278-28577278 GCF_055691185.1 Crinia signifera
TAGTGCCCCACACCTCCCAACATGACCCTCTCCAGGAGGGACAGAATGCTCTGTTTGTGGACTTCCATCTTAATTATGATTGTCATCACCTGTCATTTTAACAGGGTAATTGATAAGAAAGGTGTTTAAGCACAGGTGATGGGAATCCATAAATTAAGAAGAAAGTACAGAAACAGAGTCCTGGAGAGGGTCATATTGGGTATGCACCTCCCCTCCCCCCCCCCCCCCCCATTCACGGCATCCCCACGATTAAATGGCACATGCAAAACACTGACATGGCTATGGTCGACAATGAAAAAGGTTGACAAGATTTATTTTTCACTTTTTCAATGTTTTCATATTCATTCTCATGTGTCGACATGGACACCAATGAAGTGCCACACTTATGTCAACATTTACATGTGTTGACCTTTCTTGATTTTTTTTCTTGTGGCTATTCTCGGCACCCCCCGCGATTTGCAGCACACCCCGCAATTCGCGGCACCCCGGTGACTCCCGCGATTCGCGGAGACAACCCCCCTCCTGCAATTCGCGCCAACCCCGGGCCCCCCTCCCGCGGTTCATGGTGCCCCCCACGACCCCCCTACCGCGGTTCACGGTGCCCCCACGACCCCCCCTACCGCGGTTCACGGTGCCCCCCACCGCGATTCCCCACCCCTGACCCCCCTCCTGTCATTGCGGCAACCCCCCGCCCCTGCGACCCACCCTCCCGCGATTCACTGCAACCCCCCGCGCCCCCCATCCCACGATTCGCGGCACCCACACACCCCCCAAGACCCCTCCTCCCGCAATTCACGGCATCCACCCACGACCCCTCCTCCCGTGATTCGCGGATACCCTCACCTCCTCCCTCTCCCACCCCCGCGCGTGATTCACGGCAACCCCAGGATTAAATGGCACATGCAAAACACTGGCGCGGCTATGGTCGACAATGAAAAAGGTTGACATGAGTTTTTGAAGATTTATTTTTCTTTTTTTGAATGTTTTCATATTCATTCTCATGTGTCGACATGGACACCGATGAAGTGCCACACTTATGTCAACATTTACATGTGTTGAACTTTCTGTGTTGATTTTTTCTTGTAGCAATTTTTTCCAGTGACAACTATGAACTATGTGCACGTCAACCTACACATCAACCAATTCTTTGTATAATATATAACACCTGTTCTGTTTTACTGTAGGTGTTTTAAGTCAGACCTTTTACTGCTACTATTACTGTTTATGTAAATGCATTCTGAATGACAGCAACATCCTACCATCCTTCTACAAGAATATATAACCAATTAGGTGATTCATCGCGCCCCGTGCCCCCCCCCCCTCCCGCAATTCACGGACCCCCCGCGCACCCCCCCCTCGCGCAATTCACGCCCCCTCCCACGCTTTGCGGACCCCCGCCCTCTCCCGCGATTCGCCCGACACCAGCGCCCCCTCCCTCCCTTGATTCACGGCACCCCCTGCGCCCCTCCCGCCAATTCATGGCACCCCTAAACCCCTCTTTAGTCCCCCGTATACTCACACACCCCTATCACTACCCAGCTTCCTGCTCTCCTGAACCGTAACTTCCACCACTGGGGAGTCGCTGACGCTGTTTTGCCCACATGCCCCTATCATGCCTCATAGCCCAGCCTCCTGCTCTCATGCACCCGAACTCCCACCCAGTAGGAGGAGACACTGACTAAGAGCCACCATCCTGTACTGCCACGCTGGACCCTCACCCACTGGCAGAAGCAGCACAGTATCTCCCACCCTCCTCTTTAGTCCCCCTTATTCCCACACACCCCTATCACTATCCAGCCTCCTGTTTTCCTGTGTCGTGACCTCCACCAGTGGGGAGCCGCTGACTCAGAAACACCCTACTATACTATTGCACACACACACACCTAAACAACACGCACACACAGCCCCCCCCACACCCACAAATGTCACTGTACCATCCACACTATCAATGTACATCTTACTCTGTAACCGCTTTTTAATTAAACAAAACAATACACACCCCCTTCCACATCATATGCTCTCTATTTAACACATTTCACCTATAACTCAAGTTGCAATACAGGCATCTTTCATACAATTCTAACCATCTTTCTCATATGCAAATGTTCACAAATTAAGGGGGCGCAGCCCCTTACGACGGTGTGAAGAGCGCCCGTAGGGCGCAATGAATCACCTAGTATTAAATATACTTATTTAATATACCAGCAGCCCACCAAGCCACCATGCGACATGAGCTGCAGGCCAACAGGTGCGACACGATGCTGGATATAGCAGACACAGCTGGAGTGATTTAGTGCACCTACTTGCTGCACTCCAATGTGTGTCAGACTCCGGACGGCGACCTGTAGTCTAGATGGCACCTACTTGCTGCACTGAGCACTCCCATGCGTGCCGGGACTGGCCACCGCACCCCTCTCTCCCTCACAGAGATTTGCGCCCTCGCTCAGTTCTCTGCCTGCGCAGACAGTGAGGGCACAAAGACATCCTTCCCTTGAGTGCGCAGGGTGCGGTGCTGGTGCCTGATGTCATGAACCATGCCCGCAATGCACTCATGAGAACGGAGGGGGAGAGCTGGTGCGGGGGAGAGCTGGTGCAGGGCAGCGCGCACAGGATTGGAACAGCCAGGAGCGGAGGAGGAATAGGAAAACAAAGAAGGAAACAAAAAAAACGGTACATTAGGTACAAACTGATTTTGCCGGTACAGACTGTTAAAAAACGGTACTGTACCGGCAAAATCGGTACAGTTGGAGGGTATGATGACACCACAACCGTATAAACAGAATGCCACAGACACTCCCCCTGCATAAACAGGATGTCGCAGGCCGCTCCCCCTGTATAACAGGATACCCCCCTGTATGACAGTCCACCACAGGCCTCTCCACCCCTGTATAACAAACAGGCCGCTCTCCCCTGTTTAACAGTCAGCCACAGGCCGCTCCCCCCCATGTAACAGGCCTCTCTCCTCTGGATAAAATGATGCTGCAGGCTGCTCATCCCCTGTATAAACAGGACGCCACAAGCCATGCCCCCCTGTATAAGAAACCGCTTCCCCTAACTGTACAACAGGCCGCTCCCCCCGTATAACAGGAACCCGCAGGACGCTCCCCCCGTATAACAGGAACCCGCAGATGCTCCCCCCGTATAACAGGACACTTCTCCTCCTGTAAACAGGACGCCGCAGGCCGCAACCCCTGCATAGGAGGACACCGCAGGCTGCTCCCCCTGCATAAGAGGATGCCGCAAGCCTCTCCCCTTGCATAACAGGACACCATAGGCCGCTCCACCTGTATAACAGCACACCCATAGGCTGCGCCCCCTGTATAACAGGACAGCACATGCTGCTCCCCCCCTGTATAACAGGACACCACATGCTGCTCCCCCTGTATAACAGGACACCACAAGCTGCTCCCCCCCTGTATAACAGGACACCACAAGCTGCTCCCCCCTGTATAACAGGACACCACAAGCTGCTCCCCCCTGTATAACAGGACACCACAAGCTGCTCCCCCCTGTATAACAGGACACCACAAGCTGCTCCCCCCTGTATAACAGGACACCACAAGCTGCTCCCCCCTGTATAACAGGACACCACAAGCTGCTCCCCCTGTATAACAGGACACCACAAGCTGCTCCCCCCTGTATAACAGGACACACACAAGCTGCTCCCCCCTGTATAACAGGACACCACAAGCTGCTCCCCCTGTATAACAGGACACCACAAGCTGCTCCCCCTGTATAACAGGACACCACAAGCTGCTCCCCCCTGTATAACAGGACACCACAAGCTGCTCCCCCCTGTATAACAGACACCACAAGCTGCTCCCCCCTGTATAACAGGACACCACAAGCTGCTCCCCCCTGTATAACAGGACACCACAAGCTGCTCCCCCCTGTATAACAGGACACCACAAGCTGCTCCCCCCCTGTATAACAGGACACCACAAGCTGCTCCCCCCTGTATAACAGGACACCACAAGCTGCTCCCCCTGTATAACAGGACACCACAAGCTGCTCCCCTGTATAACAGGACACCACAAGCTGCTCCCCCTGTATAACAGGGACACCACAAGCTGCTCCCCCTGTATAACAGGACACCACAAGCTGCTCCCCCCTGTATAACAGGACACCACAAGCTGCTCCCCCTGTATAACAGGACACCACAAGCTGCTCCCCCCTGTATAACAGGACACCACAAGCTGCTCCCCCCTGTATAACAGGACACCACAAGCTGCTCCCCCCTGTATAACAGGACACCACAAGCTGCTCCCCCCTGTATAACAGGACACCACAAGCTGCTCCCCCCTGTATAACAGGACACCACAAGCTGCTCCCCCCTGTATAACAGGACACCACAAGCTGCTCCCCCCTGTATAACAGACACCACATGCTGCTCCCCCCCCCCGTATAACAGGACACCACATGCTGCTCCCCCCTGTATAACAGGACACCACATGCTGCTCCCCCCCCCCCCGTATAACAGGACACCACATGCTGCTCCCCCCTGTATAACAGGACACCACATGCTGCTCCCCCCTGTATAACAGGACACCACATGCTGCTCCCCCCTGTATAACAGGACACCACATGCTGCTCCCCCCTGTATAACAGGACACCACATGCTGCTCCCCCCTGTATAACAGGACACCACAGGCTGCTCCGCCTGTATAATAACACCAGGGCAGCACAATACCATCACCTGCTGCCAGATACAGCAATGTCTTCTATCGGTCCCCCGTAACTTAATCACCGTGGCTGCTGGAAGTGAGAGGCCTCAGGTATGATCAGCAGCGCTGCCCCAGCAGGACCAGGGGAGCCGAGCTGCTGACGCCACTGACTGAGCGCGGGTATTGGTCTTCTGAAAAATGTCCGCCGCTCCCTGAAACAGGGGACATTCTTTATGGAGCCTTACTAGGCGTCGTATTTACAGAACTGATCTATCCACTACCGATGACCGCACTTCTCAGAACTCTCTCTCTGTGCATTCTCTGAATGCAATTGCCGCTTCAACCAGTCCTGTAGTGATGTCTCAATGTGTGTCCTCATATAGCGTCGGCCATTTTCTTGTGGTTTGTACTCAGCTCCCATATTCCCCGCAGCTGTAACCAAAGTGTATTTCCTGTGTGGGTCAGAGTGGGAGGAGCTGTGTTACCAGGGAAACGTTCCTTCCTGGTGTGCGCATGGCATGCAGGAGGGAGAGTGTTGCAGCTGGCACCAGGTAACCCCAGGTATTATACTGCTAGTAACAGCATAGTAGTGATTGCTGGGTGTGAGCCATAAGAGCACTTACAGGGGAGCTGCTGTTCTACTTGGATGCGGTCATTTGGTCTACAGCATGATGGTCGACACCATTAGGTCGACATAGGTCTAGGTCGACATAGTTCTAGGTCAAAAGGTCACTAGTTCGACAGGTCATTAGTTCGACAATGTCTAGGTCTACAGTCAATAGGTCGACATGGGATTTTTCGCTGTATTTCGAGCCGACATTTGCTGACAGGCGGTATTTCATGCCCTACCATCCACTAGGGCGTGGAGGGAGAATAAAATAATGTGCACCGTGGCCGATGCATAGCGAGCGATGCGAGGGGATGCGGTGCACTTGAAACTGTGTCCATGTCGACTGTGTTGACATTCAGGAAAAAAAAACAGTGAAAAACCCCATGTTGACCTTTTGACTGTCGACATAGACATTGTCGAACTAATGACCTGTCAAACTATTGACCTTTCAAACTAGAACCATGTCGACCTAGACCCATGTCAACCTTTTCCCATGTCGACCTAATGGGTGTCGACCAAATGATCCCAACCCGTTCTACTCACACAGGCCCAGTATAATACCAGGTGTCAGAGCCAGTTTCTTGGCATCCTAGGCAAAACTAATGTTGACTGCCCCCCTAATACCTAGGGGCATAACTAGGACGCTTTGGGCCCCATAGCAAACTCTTGAGAAGGGCCCCACACACACACACAGGGGATAATTTACTAAAATGAGAGTTGTATTTCACATGGGATGTTGCTATAGGCTTTTATGGATTTTGGTTGCCATAGCAACATCACATGTGAAATACAACTCCCGTCTCAGTAAATTTCCCCCCACATTGTCACTACAAGTCCCCTACGCTGGGTACACACTGGGCGATTTATCGGTGACAATATGCTCGTGCATATTCATGCGATATACCGATATCGCATGAATATCATTGAGGTTGTACGGTCAATATCGTTAAAGATGTGCAATGTCTGTTGTCTGTACATGCAGCTCAATCTAACAGTATTGTCAGAGGCTGCATGTACGGAGCAGGGGGCGGGTGACATCACTGACTGATATTGTGAACGATATCGGTCAGCATGTAAGTACTTTATCGTTCTCCCACGACAATTGCTTTAGTGTGTACCCAGCATTACGGTAGCAAGATACAGAGAGAGGGGGAGGAGATGGCATCAGAGAGAGAGGGGGAGGAGATGGCGTCAGAGACAGGGGGGAGGAGATGGCATCAGAGATAGGGGGAAGTAGAAGGGGTCAGAGAGAGAGAGGGGCGGAGACATCGTCATAGAGGTGAATGGAGATAACGTCAGACAAAAAGGTGGAGGAGACAGCATCAGAGAAAGAGGGCGAGGTGACAGGATCAGAGTAAGAGCAGAAGGAAATAGCATCAGAGAGGGCGAGGAGACAGCTTAATAGAGGAGTAGTAGACAGCGTCAGAGAGGGCGAGGAGACAGCGTCAGAGAGGAGTAGTAGACAGCGTCAAAGAGAGCGAGATGACAGCGTCGTAGAGGAGTAGTAGACTGCGTCAGAGAGGGCGAGGAGACAGCGTCAGAGAGAAGTAGTAGACAGCGTCAGAGAGGGCGAGGAGACAGCCTCATAGAGGAGTAGTAGACAGCGTCAGAGAGGGCGAGGAGACAGCGTCATAGAGGAGTAGTAGACAGCGTCAGAGAAGGCGAGGAGACAGCGTCATAGAGGAGTAGTAGACAGCGTCAGAGAGGGCGAGGAGACAGCGTCATAGAGGAGTAGTAGACAGCGTCAGAGAGGGCGATGAGACAGAGTCATAGAGGAGTAGTAGAGAGCATCAGAGAGGGGGGAGACAGAGTCATAGAGGAGTAGTAGACAGCATCAGAGAGGGGTAATAGACAGTGTCAGAGAGGGGGAGGAGAGAGCGTCAGAGAGGGGGGAGACAGTCATAGAGGAGTAGTAGACAGCGTCAGAGAGGGATATGAGACTGCGCCAGAGAGGGGTAGGAGATAGCAGCAGATAGAGGGGGATGGGACAACGTTAGAAAAAGAGAGAGGGGGGAAGTTAGACAGCTTCGTAAAGAGAGTGGGGATGACCATACCTCATTACAGCAGTCGTTGGGGGCCTCTTATGGGCGTGGGCATTTCACGGCATTAGGCCATGCCCCCTAAATTTCCACGAATCACGGGACTGCTGGAAGCCAGCCAGGAGGGTTAAGGGAGCGCAGCTTCATCCTCAGTGGATGTGCTGCGGCTTGCGTTGGCCGGGCCGTGGCAAGGTGGAGCAGGTAGCGCTGAATGCCGCTGATCTTTTTTGCAGTTAGGACTTGGTACAGGGGGAGCTCCATTTCATTGTAAAAAAGTTGGTCACCTTGTGTGTGTGTGTGTGTATATATATATATATATATATATATATATATACTAGGTGATTCATCGCGCCCTACGGGGGCTCTTCACACCGTCGTAAGGGGCTGCGCCCCCTTAATTTGTGAACATTTGTATATGAGAAAGATGGTTAGAATTGTATGAAAGATGGCCTGTATTGCAACTTGAGTTATAGGTGAAATGTGTTAAATAGAGAGCATATGATGTGGAAGGGGGTGTGTATTGTTTTGTTTAATAAAAAAGCGGTTACAGAGTAAGATGTACATTGATAGTGTGGATGGTACAGTGACATTTGTGGGTGTGGGGGGGGGACTGTGTGTGCATGTTGTTTAGGTGTGTGTGTGCAATAGTATAGTAGGGTGTTTCTGAGTCAGCGGCTCCCCACTGGCGGAGGTCACGACACAGGCAAACAGGAGGCTGGGTAGTGATAGGGGTGTGTGGGCATAAGGGGGACTAAAGAGGAGGGTGGGAGATACTGTGCTGCTTCTGCCAGTGGGTGAGGGTCCAGCATGGCAGCACAGGAGTACAGGATGGTGGCCCTTAGTCAGTGTCTCCTCCTACTGGGTGGGAGTTCGGGTGCATGAGAGCAGGAGACTGGGCTATGAGGCATGATAGGGGCATGTGGGCCAAACAGCGTCAGCGACTCCCCAGTGGTGGAAGTTACGGTGCAGGAGAGCAGGAAGCTGGGTAGTGATAGGGGTGTGTGAGTATACGGGGACTAAAGAGGGGCTTAGGGGTGCCGTGAATTGTGGGAGGGGCGCGGGGGGTGCCGTGAATCAAGGGAGGGAGGGGGCGCAGGTGTCCGCGAATCGCGGGAGAGGGCGGGGGTCCACAAAGCGTGGGAGGGGGCGTGAATTGCGGGAGGGGGGTGTTGCGAATCGCGGGAGGGGGGGTGCGCGGGGGGGCCGTGAATTGCGGGAGGGGGGGGGGGCACGGGGCGCGATGAATCACCTAGTTGGTTATATATTCTTGGAGAAGGATGGTAGGATGTTGCTGTCATTCAGAATGCATTTACATAAACAGTAATAGTAGCAGTAAAAGGTCTGACTTAAAACACCTACAGTAAAACAGAACAGGTGTTATATATTATACAAAGAATTGGTTGATGATGTGTAGGTTGACGTGCACATAGTTCATAGTTGTCACTGGAAAAATATTGCTACAATAAAAAATCAACACAGAAAGTTCAACACATGTAAATGTTGACATAAGCGTGGCACTTCATCGGTGTCCATGTCGACACATGAGAATGAATATGAAAACATTCAAAAAAGAAAAATAAATCTTCAAAAACTCATGTCAACCTTTTTCATTGTCGACCATAGCCTTGCCAGTATTTTGCATGTGCCATTTAATCCTGGGGTTGCCGTGAATCACCCGCGGGGGTGGGGGAGGGAGGAGGTGAGGGGTGTCCGCGAATCACGGGAGGAGGGGTCGTGGGTGGATGCCGTGAATTGCGGGAGGATGGGTCGCGGGGGGGGGTGTGGGTGCTGCGAATCGTGGGATGGGGCGCAGGGGGTTGCAGTGAATCGCGGGAGGGTGGGTCGCGGGGGTGGGGGGTTGCCGCAATGACAGGAGGGGGGGTCAGGGGTGGGGAATCGCGGTAGGGGGGGTCTTGGGGCACCGTGAACCGCGGGAGGGGGGGGCCCGGGGGGTTGGCGCGAATTGTGGGAGGGGGTGTCGCGTGGTGCCGCGAATTGCAGGAGGGGGGGTGTCACGGGGTGGGACCGCGAATCACGGGAGTAACCGGGGGTGCCGCGAATTGCGGGGGGTGTGCTGCAAATCGCGGGAGTGGGGTCGTGGGGGGTGCCGCGAATCGCCACAAGAAAAAAATCAACACAGAAAGGTCAACACATGTAAATGTTGACATAAGTGTGGCACTTCATTGGTGTCCATGTCAACACATGAGAATGAATATGAAAACATTGAAAAAGTGAAAAATAAATCTTGTCAACCTTTTTCATTGTCGACCATAGCCATGTCAGTGTTTTGCATGTGCCATTTAATCGTGGGGATGCCGTGAATGGGGGGGGGGGGGGGGGGAAGGTGCATACCCAACATGACCCTCTCCAGGAGGGACACATTGCTCTGTTTCTGGACTTTCTTCTTAATTTATGGATTACCATCACCTGTGCTTAAACACCTTTCTTATCAATTACCCTGTTTAAAATGACAGGTGATGACAATCATAAATTAAGATGGAAGTCCACAAACAGAGCATTCTGTCCCTCCTGGAGAGGGTCATGTTGGGAGGTATGGAGGTGTGGGGCGCTCACCTGGTGTGTCTGGTGTGTAGCTGTGTCTTTGCTGTGTAACATGGAGAGGCAGAGGGTGTCTGGCACTGTCTGTGGGCTCACTGGGCTGGTTCTGTCATGTGAGTCAGAGGCTCCACCCAGGGTTATAGCTCCAGACACACTTTGAGTGACAGATGTAGCCAAATATATAAGACATTACAGAACCAAGATTAACTTACTCGATTGGTACATTGCTAGGGTAGATGAGCTCATTGCAACCCAGCCATTTATCATACCCCAAATGTCTATAGCTGCCTACGTTCATAAGCAACTGTCTGCCCGATAACAAATGGTCTGCACTCCTAAACAGCTCCCTCTCGTGGATAATAAGTAGATTCCATCCGCCTAGACCAAATATTTTCATATGTAACACTTGCCTTTCTGCTCATATAGACATATCGTTCATGGTCGATTGTGGAATTGATCAAAGCCCGAAGGGTGGAGAAGTCAGGGCCCGTGGAGGCCATCCAGGAGCGGGCAATGATGACCTTAGCCAGTGCACACACATTTAGAACGTACAGTAAATCCGCCCCAAGCAAAGCCCCCTCATCAGCAGCTCCCAGCACGCATGGTTTAGGTGTCAAGATATTAGGGGCTATACCCGTGGAGTCCAAAGCTTGCTGTACCTTAGTGCAAAAGACCTTTATAAGTGGGCAGTCCAGTAGCGCACGCAGGGGGGGGGTTTCTGAGTACCCAGAAACCCCCCCAGGAGTCTAAGGGCCCTAGGCTGAAAGCTGAGGGTCCCCTCTTTCCATGGGTATAAGAATTTTAAAAATCGGCCCTTGGGAACCGGAGATATCTGACTTCAAAGCAGTGGTCCCCATCCAAGCCTGTTAATTGCTCTTCCCAGTCAGATATTTCAGGTTCTGTCTGAGTTAGAGTTTTTCTGAGGGTATATTCCAAAATCTGGGACTCTCCACCTTTGATGGACAATAGGAGCTTGTCTCTTCTGTTCTTAGAACCAGAGATATCAGCCTTCCAGCAGCGGGTTACTGCTCCAGCTCCACACACCTGATATGTAGTATTATATACTCGTGGGCATATTGCTCTGCCTCCTGAACTCTGATCCCCTAGTCCCCAATACCATTTGGTAGGTGGGATTCTCTAGTTTTTAATTCCATTAAAATCTAAGTAATATATTTCTGGGAACTGGAGATATATGCAGACAAGCAAGCTGTCCTCCCACCAGAAAATTACAAATAATAAGCCCACTCCACTATACACCCCTCCTCTGCATATTAAACATCCTCTACCAGTGGCCTGACCGGGAAGCTGACAAGCTGCTCATACTCACAGCTCCCGCTGCTCACTAACTTTGGAGGCTGTGGAATAATTTTTTTGCAGCCTCTGGCCAGTGGATCACACTCCCCAAGCCAGGAGAAGCCCAGCGCTGTGTGCTGCGGAGTCGGGGAGCCATTTTAACGGCTTCTGCGGACTGCGGCCTAGCGCAGCACAGAAGCCGGGGACTAGATTTGGAGACCGGGCCGGGATTCGGGCTCCACGACGAACGCGCCGCCTGCGTTCCCCCCTGCGGCGCCCAGGAGACCCCAGGAGGATCAGCGGCACCCTCCCCCACCAGTGGGGACCCCCCTGGACACCCACAGACCTACCGATCCCCAGGAGAGAAGCCTAGAAAAGGTGAGAGCTGCTGGGCTGTCTGGAGCTGCGTGTCCGGCGGCCATCTTGGGTGGGGAAGCACTGTTCAGTGCACACAGCTCCACATACCTGGCTGATCAGCGGGGGGATAGGGGAGCAGGGGTAACACCTCAGTGTACTGCCTTTCCCTCCAAGCACCAGCTGAGCCCTCCAGGGGCCGGGCTCTATATAGACCCACCGGGGGACAGGCCACACTACCCGCTGCTGGTCTGCAGGATACCCAGCAGTGGACTACAGAGCTGAGGAAGTGGCGTCAGGCTGGTCCGGTGCCCACTGCCTTGCCACAAGCCATCAAGGCAACGTGCACTGGGGGTTCTTATTTAGCTCTCACACCCACGCCTCATACCCCTTCTGAGTGAAGCTGCCCAATATAAGACACATGGAGACTGCAACCCCTATACCATAGCAGCATCCACAATTGTGTCCCACAGTAGATGAATTCTGCTACAAAGATCCCTACTACTCCAGAGACATTGCTTTGGTAGAGACAGAATTGTCCTTCCTCCACAATCCTTTTTTTTTTATTTTTATATGTTTTATTAATTTTATAATACATACATGTACATTTCACATACAATTCAACCATTACAGCAATCCTCTTATAGTGTTACATTATCGCATTTTATCAGGCGTACACCCATATCTTGCCCTTAAATACCTTTAAACCGGGTGTTTTATCCTGCATATATGTACGCCATGACTTACTTGCTTAATGATTAACATCTTAAAATACAACAAGCTACACATAACATAACACCCCAGCTTCCCACATTGCCCAGCTACATTTTTCTTCCCCTCCATCCTATCCCATTCTGCATGCTCTTAGCCTAGTGTCCTTATCCCGTATGTTGAGTACTACCTTAGGACAGCTCTACGACTCATTGCCTATACCCATCATACTTCTATCTACCCCTGAGACCAACCTATAACTTCCAGTCCATGGCCTTATGTGGGTCATGTTTGCCTGCTCCGTCGCTGATGGACTATCCCTTCACATTATGTGTACTAACTGTGTAGTGTTATTGTGTTTATAAATTATTTATTCTTCTACTCTTACTGCGTGAAAATTATATTATCCCTAACCCCTTCCCCTTCTCTATTCCTTTCTTCTTCTACCTCTTCTTAATTAATAAGTTGTGCGCTCTACTACGTATACCTTTTACTATGTGTAACTTAACCCTTCCCCCCCTCCCCCCCCCCCCTTTTTTGTATTATATTTTGGTGATATTTCGTGAGTTTACTTTAATTGGTTTAACTAAATCTAATATACTGTTTTAGTGTCAGGCTCCCTTGCCCCATGTGCCCCATATTTTTTCATACTTGCTAATAGTGTTCCTGTGCATATATATGTATCTTTCATGTGAAGCTGTATAGTCCACCAGCGATTCCCACTTCTTATAATCTGGCCCTGTATCGGCCAACCAGGTCCTTGCAATCATTACTTTCGCTAGGGCACAAATATTTAAAATCAACGCTTTGGTGTTCCTACTTATACCACTACTCATAAATATACCCAACAGGCAGCATTTGACTGATAGCCACTCTTCATTGATGCCCATGTCTCTCATTGTTTGCTTAACCTTGACCCAAAACTCCTGCACGTGCGGGCATTCCCAGATCAGGTGATAAAAGGTTCCCTGGGAGAATTTGCATTTTGGGCATTTATCCGAGGTTCTTCCTCCAAACTTTATTAACCTTAGCGGCGTTAAATATGACCGATGCAGCACATACATTTGCACCTGCTGCACTCTGATTGAGTTTGTTGCCTTCGCTACTGCTGCCTTCGCCTCAGTCCATTCCTCTGTCCCTATAGGGCCTAGATCTCCCTCCCATTTTTCTCTCATCTCATCCATCTCCCCCACTTTTGACTGCAACAACATATTATATAGTTTTGATGTTAGTTTCCGTTTATTATTCTCTCTTAACATTTTCTTAATTGGGGAGTTCCCGAATACCGGAGGATGTTCCTTAAATTGTACCTCCATCACACTCCTTAACTGGAGATATCTAATGGCATAGCCCGTGGGAACAGAGAACTCTTCTTGTAATTGACTATATGACTTAATCTTGCTGTTATCATAGATTTGGCACAGCCTGGTTTTCCCCAATTTTCCCCAGGCCCGGGATATTTGATGTTCTCTCGTTTCCCTAGTTCCCCGGGGTATGTCCAATGGATACTCCATGTCTAGAGCCGTAAATTCCATAATATTGTTCGCTTCCCTCCATATTTTTACTGCTTGAGTAAGTATCGGAGCTTCTTTCCTATTTACCTGCCCTTTTACCAATTTTTGTATCATGGTTATCCCTCTTTCTTCCTGGCTCAACAGGTCATAAATCCCCTCGTCCTGAGGTGTAGTTCCCATCCAATCAACTAAGGACGTCAATTGGCTTGCCATATAATATAATCTGAGGTCCGGGAGACCCATTCCTCCCCCATCCCTTTTCCTCATTAATGCCGCCAGTTGTATTTTGGGGCGCGAATTACCCCATATAAAGGAGGAGAGCAGGCTGTTTGTTTTTCTGAAGAAGGATTCTGGTACATACTGTGGTGCATGTTGCAGAGCATATAAATATTTGGGAAGCACTACCATTGAAATTAAATTTACTCTGCCCATATTTGTCAAGGGTAGCCTCCGCCATACCTTGATTTTGTTAGTTAGGTATATTATTAATGGATCCAGATTTAATCTCTGATACTCCATAGGGTCTCTAGCAATCCAAATTCCTAAGTACTTAAAAGTTTGGGCCCATTTTAATGGTGTATCCAAATTGGACACACCCCGGTTCTCTTGCTTTATTGCGAAGATGTTGGACTTGTTCCAATTTACTCTAAAACCTGAATGGTCTCCATACCTTTTTATCTCCTCCATCACTATTGGCACAGCTTGTGTGCCGTCAGCGGCGAAAATTAATAAATCATCAGCATATAATGCTGTTACGTCTGTAGTGGACCCTGCTTTTAATCCCCTAATTCCAGGATGTCCCCGCAGGATACAAGCCAGGGGCTCTATGGCCAAAGCAAATAAGGCAGGTGATAACGGGCACCCCTGCCTTGTACCCCTATGGAGACAAAATGGAAGTGATGTTTGTCCATTTACCGCCATTCTCGCCGAGGGGGATGCGTATAACATTTTTACCCATTTGATAAACTTGGGGCCCACCCTCATTACTCTCAGGAGAGAAGCCCAGAAAAGGTGAGAGCTGCTGGGCTGTCTGGAGCTGCGTGTCCGGCGGCCATCTTGGGTGGGGAAGCACTGTTCAGTGCACACAGCTCCACATACCTGGCTGATCAGCGGGGGGATAGGGGAGCAGGGGTAACACCTCAGTGTACTGCCTTTCCCTCCAAGCACCAGCTGAGCCCTCCAGGGGCCGGGCTCTATATAGACCCACCGGGGGACAGGCCACACTACCCGCTGCCGGTCTGCAGGATACCCAGCAGTGGACTACAGAGCTGAGGAAGTGGCGTCAGGCTGGTCCGGTGCCCACTGCCTTGCCACAAGCCATCAAGGCAACGTGCACTGGGGGTTCTTATTTAGCTCTCACACCCACGCCTCATACCCCTTCTGAGTGAAGCTGCCCAATATAAGACACATGGAGACTGCAACCCCTATACCATAGCAGCATCCACAATTGTGTCCCACAGGAGATGATTCCTGCTACAAAGATCCCTACTACTCCAGAGACATTGCTTTGGTAGAGACAGAATTGTCCTTCCTCCACAATCCTTTGTAAATTCACAGCCTCATCCCTTTTACAAGTACCAGAATATCGCAGCTGCTCCTCCTTTCTAACACGCTACTGCCACCTGGAGGCCTCTCACAGCTATGACCATTTGATTCAGCATTATCGAATCCCACATCTTTGATACTGCAAAGTGGTCCCCCGAATCTGTCCCATGCCCTGTGTGAGCAGCGTCACTTCAATGCTATTTTAATCTCTCCCTATGCTTGTTCACCCGGAGCCTCCACAGATTAATATAAGCTCATTGCCTGTTCTTCAATCCCACTACCATGTCTAAACAACAAAACAAAATAAAAAAAGGCGCTCAACAGGGCATAATGCAACACCTTTCCCGTACGGCTTCTGGCCAATCACAAGAATCCCCGCCAAACTCACCGATGAATCCCACCGGGACCCCAGTACCCTCTGACGCCTCCTTTGCCACCAAAAATGACATCCAGGCAATGATGATGGAACTAAGTACAACTCTCACTAACAATTTCCAACAATTGTTTGCGGACCTAAGAAAAGATTTATCTTCACTCTCCACACGCACAACCGCCTTAGAATCCAAAGCGGAATCTCACACCAAGGATTCCGGAGTCCGTCACACCCAGAGACCTCGAATCCTATTTGACTCGACTATTTTGCAAATTGGTCCCCACTCTGGGAGATCAACCCCTACACATTGAGCGGGCACACAGAGCACTTCGCCCGAAGCCTAAAGAGGGGGAACCTCCTCGAGATGTCGTACTGAAATTCCTTTCTTTTAAAACCAAGGATCAGATTTCATTTGCAAGTAGATCACTGCCTCGAATTTCATTCGAGGACTCCCAGCTACAGATCTTCCAGGATTTAGCCCCCTCCACCATTATAAAGAGGAGAGAAATGAGGGACATCACCAAAACTCTCCGTGACAATGGATACAAATACAAATGGGGGTTTCCATTTCGACTGATAATCGATGTGAATGGCCACCAAGTCTCAGTGAGGGACCCCAAGGAAGGGAAAGACCTGCTTCACAAGCTTAAACTTTCAGAGGCCAATATCTCCAGCAGCCCCTCACGATCTTGAAGCGGGTCATCACAAAACCTCCAGAAACAGCCGTAATGTATCACAGGACTTTGTCCCTTTTTCTCTTTTTTTTTTTATAATTTTATTTTTTTTTTGTAGCCTTTTGTAACCTCGTTCACCCTGTGATGCTCAAGGGTTCCTATAAGAATGTCTGGTTGACCCCAACTCATCCCCATTTACACCCCACCCGGTGGGTGGTCGTCGGTGGGGAAAAACCTATAGTATCCCAAACATTCCCTATATTAGCGTGGTTTACAGACCACACCCTGTTGGTACTTCTACCATATGTTTTCATGTTACTAATTGTTCTTAAGTTCAAATTTTGGTAATTATGCTAAGATTTTGTTGTTTAGCTAAATGTTTAAATGCTATGTTAGCTTTCTCAGAGCTGACAATTACAGGCTATATTACAAAATGGCTTCGGGTGGACGGGCTGGGAATTGTCTCTGTCCGCGCCACCCCCCCCCCCCCTTGTTATCAGGGACTTGCGTTAGTGTAGGGATTCTTATCCCTGTCCTTTCAGATTTTGTGCCTACAGTTCAGTTATTAAGCACTCCCACTTAGTGGGCCCTCTAGGTTTGCTTCTTGTTTCAAGCTCACCTGTTCTCCCCCCCTGGGTCCCACTCAAGGTGAGCCGCGGTCTCTCAATTGAGGGCCTTCAAGGCTCACATCTTTTTCTTACTCCCACCCCCCCCTTTTTTTTTTTTTTTTCTTCTTTCTTTTTTCTTTTCTCTACCTTCCCTTCCACCCCCTTCCCCCCTCCTCTCTCTGCCTCTATCATCCAACCTAACCCTTAGCTACTGTTTTTTACAGAGTGGGCGGCCAGCGATTTATATCTCTCCATCATGCCCATCAACGTGATTTCTCAAAATGTTAAGGGGCTAAACACACCCCACAAAAGATCTCTTCTGTTTCGTATGCTTAACTCTCTGCAGGGGGACATTGCCTTTATACAAGAAACACATTTTAAACATAATACACACCCCTCGCTAGTATCTAGACGTTTTCCCACAGTGATATACTCCTCCCATTCTACTAAAAAGAATGGAGTAGCAATAATGGTTCGTTCCACAACCCCATTACAGATCATTTCCACTAAAAGAGACAAAGAAGGTCGCTACATTATTCTGGTCTGCAGGGTGGGCCCTCAACTGATGACCCTAGTAAACCTTTATGCACCTAATTCTGGACAGGGTTTTTTTTTCCGTAAACTTTTTCTAGAAATTCAAAATGTTCGCCAAGGCGCACTATTGGTAGGAGGCGACTTCAACTCAGTTATCTCAACAGGCTTAGATAAGAGTAGCCCCTCGCACCCGCACCAACACAGCCATCCCCCGGGCAATCTTAGGAAACACATGTCCGAGGCTGGTCTCTTTGACACTTGGCGTGCCCACTATCCGACCTCCAGAGATTACAGTTTCTTTTCGAATCCCAACGGAACATATTCGCGCATAGACATGATTCTAGGATGTAGTAGCACACTGCAGTCACTGACAAAAGTGGACATTCTTCCTAACGTTTGGTCAGACCACTCAAGCGTCCTAGCCACTATAGACCTATTAGGCACTCAAAAAGGCCGTCACAATTGGAGACTGAATGAAACTCTCTTACGTATACCCCAATTTAAAGAACAAATCACAACCCAGATACAGGACTACTTCAAACTAACGTCACTGATGATGTTCCCCTGCCTACAATATGGGAGGCCCATAAGGCGGTGATTAGAAGAGCTGTAATCAAATACGCCACACATAGAAAAAAGCTTCAAAATGAGAGGATCTCTTCTCTTACCTCTCGACTCTCCCAGTTGGAACATATACACAAACAATCTCACTCTCCCTCGGTACTGACACAGATTCAAGGGGTCAGGGGGGAACTACAATCTATTTTAGCGGAACGCACTGAAAAATCCCTACGACACCTAAACCAAAGATTTTATGAAAAAAGTAATAAATCAGATTCACTCCTCGCAGCTAAACTCAGAGCACAGAGAGCCTCCCAAACTATTTCCGCAATTCGTGATGCTCAACAAGCCCTTAGCTACGACCCAGTTCACATAAATGACTCTTTCTATAAATACTACAAGTCCCTTTACAATCTGAGGGACCCGGTTCCCGGCCCCTCCTTACCATCAGCTATAGCGCAGGAATATCTTGACTCATGTCACCTCCCCACACTATCGGACTCAGCCATTAATTTACTCAATTCCCCTATATCACCTGAAGACGTCAATAATGTACTGAAATCACAGAAACCGTCAAAGGCCCCAGGACCCGACGGGTTCCCTATGTCTTATTACAAGACATTCTCGGGATTACTGATCCCAAGGTTGACCGAGGTTTTTAATAAAATTATGTCAGGGGAGAGGTTTCATGCGGAGTCAATGAAATCTGCTATTATTGTACTGCCAAAATCAGGCAAAGATCCCACATGCTGCACGAGCTATAGGCCGATATCCCTTATCAATGCAGACCTGAAGCTTTTCGCAAAAGTATTGGCCACAAGATTAAGTGTATACCTTACCTCATTGATTGATGCAGATCAGGTGCGTTTTGTCCCCACAAGACAGGCCCTGGACAACACGAGACGAGCCATCAACCTGATCTCATACATCAATAAGACCAAGACTCCGGCGATCCTGCTCTCACTAGACGCAGAGAAGGCCTTTGACCGCCTCTCTTGGCCTTTTATGTTCCAGACACTGAAGACTTACGGTTTTTGTGGTGGCTTTATGTCAGCCATACAAGCTTTGTACCACAGTCCAAAAGCAGTGGTCGCCACCAATGGTGTCGTTTCCCGACCCTTCGGTCTGGGGAATGGCACCAGGCAGGGGTGCCCACTGTCCCCCTTGCTGTACGCCCTTAGTATCGAACCCTTGGCGGCCCACATCAGAAAGAACCAGGATATACAGGGGATCACAGTCCGGGGCTCCCAATATAAAATATCGTTATTTGCAGATGATGTCCTGTTAACACTGTCTTCCCCACTGACTTCACTCCCAAACCTTCAGGCTGAACTATCACTATACGGTAGCCTCTCAGATCACAAAGTAAATAACTCAAAATCGGAAGCATTAGCATTTCACCTTCCCAACACCACCACGGAATTACTAGAGTCAAACTTTAATTACATTTGGTGCCCCCAATCTATAAAGTACCTGGGTGTACAGATAACAAAACACTTTGACCAATTGTTTAAAGCCAATTACGTACCTCTTCTCTGCTCCATCAAAAAAGATCTAGCAACCTGGTCCCCTTTATTTATATCCTGGACAGGCCGGATAAACCCCGATTATTATACCTATTTCAAACAATCCCCATAGTGGTCCCTACTTCTTACCTTCGTACGATTCAGTCTTTATGTCGCAAATTTATATGGTCAAACAAATCTCCTAGATTAAACAGATCTTGCCTAGCGAAATCTTCTTCCAATGGTGGACTAGGCCTCCCCATGTTTGAACGTTACTTTCAGGCTACGCAATTGAGCCATGTTGTAGCCTGGCATACTCAGGCGGGGGCCAAGAAATGGGTATCTCTGGAGAGCGAACTAATCGACTATCACTCGGTTTGTTTCCTCCCCTGGCTAACACCGAAATTGAGACCAGCCTCGGTACTGGACACCCCTTGTGTCCACTCTGTGTTAAAAACGTGGGACTATCTAAACAAAAAACTTCATCTGGCACCATATCCCTCCCCTCTCACCCCTCTCTGGCGACACCCGGATTTCCCTTTAGGATGTATGTCACCTTACTCACAACCCTGGATCTCAGCAGGTATCACTCGTCTATCGCACATCTCAGGGGAATTTGCCCCTCAAAACTATAAAGCACTTTGTGAGAAATATGACAGTCAGCGTCTCAGACACTTTGACTACCTCCAGATATCCAGTTTTGTACAGTCTCTATGCAATTCAACTAAACCCAGATCGCCACTTCCCATTGAACGTTTCTGTATATACAGCCCAGACCGCAGGGGAGCAATCTCCTACCTATACTCCCTGCTGGCAGACAAACCCCCGGCTAAAGAACCTTTTGAGGTAGCTTGGGAAAGGGATTTGGGCGTTGCACTGGAGGAGGAGGAGTGGTCAGAAATAAAAACACTGATAGCAAAATCTTCAATAAACTCGAATCTCATGGAAAATGCCTTTAAAGTATACACTAGGTGGTACATGGTTCCCACAGTAATACACCGTATTTTCCCTTCTAGCTCCAGCCAGTGCTGGCGGAACTGTGGATCTCAGGGTACGTTCATCCACATATGGTGGGATTGCCCCCAGATTAGCTCCTACTGGGATGACATTTTTTCTCTTCTAGGAAAGATATTGGTTTCCCCGACCCCAAAAAATCCCTTGTCGGCTCTACTTTGCAGACCAGTTGCAGGGACCTCAAACCCTAAAAGCAAGCTATGTGGCCATGTACTCAACTCCGCCAGATTGCTGATCGCGGCAAACAGGAAACAGCCAACTGCCCCTTCCATTCAGGCCGTTATCAACAAGGTCTGGTTTGCAGCTTCCATGGAGTATATCACTGCGCTGCTACATGACTCAGTGGGGAAATACAGATCAATTTGGTCTCCCTGTAATGTATATTACCAGAGGCAACTCCCCGGGTAAATGCGATCACTATCTCTTGCCTGATGCTCTGAAAGATTTAACTCTTGAACAGTTGATACACTCTCATGTGCAAGGTTAGATGACCCCCCCCCCTCTCTTTTATTTCTTTCTTTATTTTTTATTTTTTTCCGTCCTCTCCCCCCCCCCCCCCCATTGCCCTTTTCTATTTTTATTTTTATTTGTGTTTCCTCAATGCAATTATTTTGCTGTTTGTTCGCTGTATTAAAAAAAAAAAAAAAAAAGACAGTGGTACTCTTAATGGTATATTTTATTTATATGCATTATACCATGTTGTTTGTTTACACCGAATTGTCTGTAAATGCATTGTCCAGATATCAGTCTCATTTAAATGTACTGTTTGCCACTGTAAAAATAAAGAGTTTAAAAAAAAAATAAATGGAAAAGATGTCTCTGATGTCTAACAAGATGTGATTTATTGGTAAAACATTTCACACACTGTTACCTGTATGTACCCTCTCATGTACAACAAGACTGCATTTATCCCTATAACATTTCCCACACTCAGAGCAGGAAAATGGTTTCTCACCTGTATGTACTCTTTCATGTTTAACAAGATTGGATTTAATTGTAAAACATTTCCCACATTCAGAACATGAAAATGGTTTCTCACCTGTATGTACGCTTTCATGTTTAAGAAGATTGGATTTAAGTGTAAAACATTTCCCACATTCAGAACATGAAAACGGTTTCTCACCTGTATGTACTCGTTCATGTTTAAAAAGATTGGAATGATGAGTAAAACATTTCCCACACTCAAAACATGAAAATGGTTTTGCACCTGTATGTACTCTCTCATGTACAAAAAGACTGGATTTATCGCTATAACATTTCCCACATTCAGAGCATGAAAATGGTTTCTCACCTGTATGTACCCTCTCATGTACAATAAGACTGGATTTACGAGTAAAACATTTCCCACATTCAGAGCATGAAAATGGTTTCTCACCTGTGTGATTTCTTTCATGAGTAACAAGACTGAATTTATGAATAAAACATTTCCCACACTCAGAACATGAAAATGGTTTCTCACCTGTATGTAACCTCTCATGTTTAACAAGACTGGATTTAAGTTTAAAACATTTCCCACATTCAGAGCATGAAAATGGTTTCTCATCTCTGTAATCTTTTGGATGTGAAACAGAAACTGACTGATGTATAGAACTCTCACCAAACTCAGAACTGGATGATATTGTATCATCTTTATGGTCTGTACTGTGTGTAGTAAGGTCTGAATGATCAGGAGAAGGTTCCTCATGACTAGAGGGACCAGATGAAATATCTGCACTGGGAAATGTTGGGTGTGTATTGGGGATAATGGGTTTTTCTTCTGGAGAATCTTGTCTGATGTTCTTATCTTCTAGTATATAATCTGGAGCCACAATGAGATCTCCCTCCGAGGTATTCCTGCTTGTGCGCCCATCTACAGGAAACAGATGAATGACAACAGACAGAATTGTTTACATTGAGAAGGAAATGTTCATGGATGTTTTATCACTTACACTGAACATGTCTAATGCTGCGTACACACTGGCCAATATATCGCTGGTCCGTCAGCCAGTGGGCGCCAGTAATAGGTCTGTAACCAGCGTGATCTCTGCAACAGAGCCGATGGCCGATATATTGGTGCATCGCACTATGGGACCGATTTTGGTTAAGTCTGTACCGAGTCTCGGAGTGGGAATGCCCATGAAACACTGGGTATTTCCATGGGCCATCACCTCCTGCTCGAGTGCCACGCTGAGAGGGTAAGTCGTGGGGTTGGTACAACAGAAGCCCTGCACATAACTGATTATGCGCAGGGCACCAACATCGGTCCCCCATGGGAATATGTGGACTAGAATCGGGCCCTATGTGTACAGGCGATCTGCCGTCCGCCCATATAACCCACTGCAGGAACCGGCGGTGATTGGCAGCTGAAATGGGCGGGAGCATGTAAATTTGCCCACCCAGCTGTGACGTTAGTCACAATGGATTAGGCAGGGGGAAGAGGGGAACTTGTAGGGGAGCCCGGCACCGGTGAACGGGAAGCCCGCTGTAAAGAAGAAAGAGACCTACCTCCCGCCCCCCCACCTCATCCCTTCACCCCCCAACACCTCATCTTTCCGCTCCCACCCTTTCCTACCTCCCAGTCCCCTTCTCTCTCTCCTCCACCTCACCCCTCTTCCTCTCTCCCCTGCTCTCTTCCTTCTGCCCCATCTCTGCCCCTAGTATCTCTCCCCTTTCCTACTTCTCTCTCACTCATATACTATAGCCGCTATCGACAAAGTATCATTCACCTACTCTATAAATATAAAATAATTGGCTTCTGGCTACTGAGCTGCGTATACGCACCTCACAGGATCAGCACTACTGATGGTGGTACAGGTCTGTTCTGTCAGCATACACACGGTGGGATAGGAAGTCCAGCCAGGCCCTAGGAAGCAACAGGGCTATAAAAGTTATAGTTTCACCTATCTCTCTTAGAAGAAACCGGGACACAATGTTTAGTGACCTTAAGCCGTAGTGGCCCGACTCTCCTGCAGGAGCCTAGTAAGGAGAACCTAGTGACAGAGACGCAAAGCTACAGATGGAGCGCCGTCTCACATGCATGCGAGTCCCAGTTTCCGGACGGCTCCGCTGCGGTTCCCTGCCCGTGGAGAGGTCCCTGGGCGGCGAGGAACACCGAGGAAGGCAGCGGGTGAGGTGGCGGAGAAAGCACCGTAGCCACAGGGTGCCAACGCAAGCTTCTCGTGCGCCCCTGGCGAGAGCCGGCCCCTGCAAGGATGGAGCCGGCTCCATCTGTATAGAGGATAGCAAGAATCACGCTGTGAGTTAGTGTGAAATGTATATGCGTTACAGAACAACAGGATATCCTAATGAATCTAAATAAAATTTAAAAAAAATATTCGGGCATAGAGAGAGTGTGTACATATATACACACACACACACACACACACACACACACACACACACACACACACACACATCTCTGTACGGCAGAAGTGAGATGGCAGCGGCTAGCAGGCAGCCAGAGCTCACCCACCACCACTGACAGACAGATGAGTGTGGGACAGTAGACAATAGTCATAGAGAAGGTAGCATAAAGTCTAAGTATTAATAATAACTGTGGCTCAGTCCCGAATAGACCGCTCCCCACACCTGACCAGTAAGCAGACTGAGTTATTGTAAAATGGCCGCTGGAGTCCACCAATACCCAGAGCATTACAGCAGGATGAAGGAGCTGCCGCCGAGGGCCAGAGCCTCAGAGTCCACAGCCAAACAACAGGAGGGGTGTCATTGTAGAAGTCACAGCACACAGGGCAGCCAAGCCAACATATGGCGTTCCCGCCACAGAGGAGCGAGGAATCACACAGCAGCCTCCAACCCCTGAACACACCACAGTGCCTGACCAGGACCGCGGGAGGATCCCTGAGCCACGGCCTCCACTCCAAAGATGCGTCAGGCAGAGGGAGATCAAAGAGGACAAGCCACGGTTGCTCCCGGCTGTGTGACCAGCTGGTGTCTCAGCGCGTTGCAGCACTGACAGGTAGAGCCACCCAAGATGGCACTGTATCCTCAGCCGCAGGTTGGACCAGGCCTCGATCACCACCACGGCAGGTAAATAAGTGCCCAGCATGTGTAAAGTGGCTCTATAAGTGCGCCCGGAGCCCAGCAAGGTAGAATGAGCTCGGGTAGAGGTGCCTGCTTTGCCCACTAACAGGATATTTATATAGATTGGACCCAGAGCTCTGTCGCCACACTACCTCTCACATGCCCGGCCAAGCCACGCCCCACAGACAGCATTCATTATAATTAATATATTTTTAATGTAAAGTATTAGCACCTGATTATCATGATTATCCTTTTCTACCAGAGAGTGCGGGGAGGAGACTGGTCAGATCTCTGGGCTGCTAACACATGTGACAGGATTCAGTATGAAATCCCGGCAGTCGGGATCCCGGCGTTCAAAATCCCGATGCCGAAATCCCGACAAGGGGGGGGGGGGGGGAAACGTGGATCGCCCCCCCTTGCGGGCTTGCTGCGCTCGGCACACTAATTTATTCTCCCTCCAAGGGTGACGTGGACACCTACGGAGGGAGAAACTGTCAGGATTTCGGCGGTCAGGATTCTGAACGCCGGGATCCCGACTGCCGGGATTTAAACAGCTTCCCATGTGACATGATGTGAGGGGAGAGCAGAGCAGGAGTATAATAGGGGCTGATGGCTCCTGATGTATGAGATACACCAGAGAGTGTGGGGAGGAGACTGGTCTGATCTCTGGGCTGGTAACACACAGTGACATGATGTGAGGGGAGAGCAGGAGTATAATAGGGGATGATGGCTCCTGATGTATGAGATACACCAGAGAGTGTGGGGAGGAGACTGGTCAGATCTCTGGGCTGGTAACACAGTGACATGATGTGAGGGGGAGAGCAGGAGTATAATAGGGTATGATGGCTCCTGATGTATGAGATACACCAGAGAGTGCGGGGAGGAGACTGGTCTGATCTCTGGGCTGGTAACACACAGTGACATGATGTGAGGGGAGAGCAGGAGTATAATAGGGGCTGATGGCTGCTGATGTATGAGATACACCAGAGAGTGTGGGGAGGAGACTGGTCAGATCTCTGGGCTGGTAACACACAGTGACATGATGTGAGGGGAGAGCAGGAGTATAATAGGGGCTGATGGCTTCTGATGTATGAGATACACCAGACAGTGTGGGGAGGAGACTGGTCAGATCTCTGGGCTGGTAACACACAGTGACATGATGTGAGGGGGAGAGCAGGAGTATAATAGGGGCTGATGGCTCCTGATGTATGAGATACACCAGAGAGTGTGGGGAGGAGACTGGTCAGATCTCTGGGCTGGTAACACACAGTGACATGATGGGAGGGGAGAGCAGGAGTATAATAGGGGATGATGGCTCCTGATGTATGAGATACACCAGAGAGTGTGGGGAGGAGACTGGTCAGATCTCTGGGCTGGTAACACACAGTGACATGATGTGAGGGGAGAGCAGGAGTATAATAGGGGCTGATGGCTTCTGATGTATGAGATACACCAGACAGTGTGGGGAGGAGACTGGTCAGATCTCTGGGCTGGTAACACACAGTGACATGATGTGAGGGAGAGAGCAGGAGTATAATAGGGGCTGATGGCTCCTGATGTATGAGATACACCAGACAGTGTGGGGAGGAGACTGGTCAGATCTCTGGGCTGGTAACACACAGAGACATGATGTGAGGGAGAGAGCAGGAGTATAATAGGGGCTGATGGCTCCTGATGTATGAGATACACCAGAGAGTGTGGGGAGGAGACTGGTCAGATCTCTGGGCTGGTAACACACAGTGACATGATGTGAGGGGAGAGCAGGAGTATAATAGGGGCTGATGGCTCCTGATGTATGAGATACACCAGAGAGTGTGGGGAGGAGACTGGTCAGATCTCTGGGCTGGTAACACACAGTGACATATGTGAGAGGGAGAGCAGGAGTATAATATGGGCTGATGGCTCCTGATGTATGAGATACACCAGAGAGTGAGGGGAGGAGACTGGTCAGATCTTTGGGCTGGTAACACACAGTGACATGATGTGAGGGGGAGAGCAGGAGTATAATAGGGGCTGATGGCTCCTGATGTATGAGATACACCAGAGAGTGTGGGGAGGAGACTGGTCAGATCTCTGGGCTGGTAACACACAGTGACATGATGTGAGGGGGAGAGCAGGAGTATAATAGGGGCTGATGGCTCCTGATGTATGAGATACACCAGAGAGTGCGGGGAGGAGACTGGTCAGATTTCTGGGCTGGTAACACACAGTGACATGATGTGAGGGGAGAGCAGGAGTATAATAGGGGCTGATGGCTCCTGATGTATGAGATACACCAGAGAGTGTGGGGAGGAGACTGGTCAGATCTCTGGGCTGGTAACACACAGTGACGTGAGGGGGAGAGCAGGAGTATAATAGGGGCTGATGGCTGTAAAGCTGCATTGACAGAACAAGGAAAATATGTAATACGCGATTATTCTTCACCTCTGCCGATATCTGTAGGGGTTTCTTCCTTCTTACACTGCTGATCACCCCTCATATATGTGTTTTCTGTCTCTGTATCTTCCTCCTTAATGTCAGTCACATCCGTCTTTTCTTTTCCCTTTATTTCTTCAACCTTAATATCAGACATATCTTCACATTGAACCTACAAAAAAATATCACATTAGTAATGTCTGACACTATTGAGCTCACACAGTAAAACCTTGTTGTATACAGTAGAATATCAGTGTATAACACACACACACCTACCTGATCCTCCTGTGGGGTCCTGTGAGTCTCCTCTGTACAATGCTGGGAATACAGAGGACGAGGACATCTCTCTGGGGTATCTGTTACTGGCCCATCTGTAGGAGACACGCAGTGACTGAGGACATGGTATATATGTGATTATCCTGGGAATACGGAGGACGGGGACATCTCTCTGGGGTATCTCTGTTACTGGGCCCATCTGTAGGAGACACGCAGTGACTGAGGACATTGTATATATGTGATTATCCTGGGAATACAGAGGACGGGGACATCTCTCTGGGGTATCTCTGTTACTGGGCCCATCTGTAGGAGACACGCAGTGACTGAATACATGGTATATATGTGATTATCCTGGGAATACAGAGGACGGGGACATCTCTCTGGGGTATCTCTGTTACTGGGCCCATCTGTAGGAGACACGCAGTGACTGAGGACATGGTATATATGTGATTATCCTGGGAATACAGAGGACGGGGACATCTCTCTGGGGTATCTCTGTTACTGGACCCATCTGTAGGAGACACGCAGTGACTGAGGACATGGTATATATGTGATTATCCTGGGAATACAGAGGACAGGGACATCTCTCTGGGGTATCTCTGTTACTGGGCCCATCTGTAGGAGACACACAGTGACTGAGGACATGGTATATATGTGATTATCCTGGGAATACAGAGGACGGGGATATCTCTCTGGGGTATCTCTGTTAATGGGCCCATCTGTAGGAGACACGCAGTGACTGAGGACATGGTATATATGTGATTATCCTGGGAATACAGAGGTCGGGGACATCTCTCTGGGGTATCTCTGTTACTGCGCCCATCTGTAGGAGACACACAGTGACTGAGGACATGGTATATATGTGATTATCCTGGGAATACAGAGGACGGGGACATCTCTCTGGGGTATCTCTGTTACCGGGCCCATCTGTAGGAGACACACAGTGACTGAGGACATGGTATATATGTGATTATCCTGGGAATACAGAGGACGGGGACATCTCTCTGTTACTGGGCCCATCTGTAGGAGACACACAGTGACTGAGGACATGGTATATATGTGATTATCCTGGGAATACAGAGGACGGGGACATCTCTCTGGGGTATCTCTGTTACTGGGCCCATCTGTAGGAGACACACAGTGACTGAGGACATGGTATATATGTGATTATCCTGGGAATACAGAGGACGGGGACATCTCTCTGGGGTATCTCTGTTAATGGGCCCATCTGTAGGAGACACGCAGTGACTGAGGACATGGTATATATATGTGATTATCCTGGGAATACAGAGGACGGGGACATCTCTCTGGGGTATCTCTGTTACTGCCTCCATCTGTAGGAGACACACAGTGACTGAGGACATGGTATATATGTGATTATCCTGGTAATACAGAGGACAGGGACATCTCTCTGGGGTATCTCTGTTACTGGGCCCATCTGTAGGAGACACGCAGTGACTGAGGACATGATATATATGTGATTATCCTGGGAATACAGAGAACGGGGACATCTCTCTGGGGTATCTCTGTTACTGGCCCCATCTGTAGGAGACACGCAGTGACTGAGGACATGATATATATGTGATTATCCTGGGAATACAGAGGACGGGGACATCTCTCTGGGGTATCTCTGATACTGCGCCCATCCGTAGGAGACACACAGTGACTGAGGACATTGTATATATGTGATTATCCTGGGAATACAGAGGACGGGGACATCTCTCTGGGGTATCTCTGTTGCTGGCCCATCTGTAGGAGACACGCAGTGACTGAGGACATGGTATATATGTGATTATCCTGGGAATACAGAGGACGGGGACATCTCTCTGGGGTATCTCTGTTACTGGCTCCATCTGTAGGAGACACACAGTGACTGAGGACATGGTATATATGTGATTATCCTGGGAATACAGAGGACGGGGACATCTCTCTGGGGTATCTCTGTTACTGGGCCCATCTGTAGGAGACACGCAGTGACTGGGGACATGGTATATATGGGATTATCCTGGGAATACAGAGGACGGGGACATCTCTCTGGGGTATCTCTGTTACTGGGCCCATCTGTAGGAGACACGCAGTGACTGAGGACATGGTATATATGGGATTATCCTGGGAATACAGAGGACGGGGAAATCTCTCTGGGGTATCTCTGTTACTGGGCCCATCTGTAGGAGACACACAGTGACTGAGGACATGGTATATTTGTGATTATCTGGGAATACAGAGGACGTGGGCATCTCTCTGGTGTATGTCTGTTACCGGGCCCATCTGTAGGAGACACAGAGTGACTGAGGACATGGTATATATGTGATTATCCTGGGAATACAGAGGACGCGGACATCTCTCTGGGGTATCGCTGTTACTGGGCCCATCTGTAGGAGACACGCAGTGACTGAGGACATGGTATATATGTGATTATCTGGGAATACAGAGGACATCTCTCTAGGGTATCTCTGTTACTGGGCCCATCTGTAGGAGACACACAGTGACTGAGGACATGGTATATATGTGATTATCCTGGGAATACAGAGGACAGGGACATCTCTCTGGGGTATCTCTGTTACTGGGCCCATCTGTAGGAGACACGCAGTGACTGAAGACATGGTATATTTGTGATTATCCTGGGAATACAGAGGACGTGGGCATCTCTCTGGTGTATCTCTGTTACTGGGCCCATCTGTAGGAGACACGCAGTGACTGAGGACATGGTATATATGTGATTATCCTGGGAATACAGAGGACAGGGACATCTCTCTGGGGTATCTCTGTTACTGGGCCCATCTGTAGGAGACACGCAGTGACTGAATATATTGTACTTGTGTGATTAGCAGATAATACGTGTATATGGGGACCCCATACCTGCTCTCCATTGTACAATGAAATATAGTCTCCTCTTACCCAGTGATGTGAGGGGCCAGTGATTCTCCATCATAACATTCCTGCACAGACCCTTGTGTTCCTCTATATACTCCTCCTCCTGCATGGAGAGATAGACAGGGACATCCTGACACCTTATAGAAACCCGACACACACAGTGATACAGTCATCACCCAGACACATTGTTACTGTACAATGTCTGACTCCCAGCAGTCACCTCTCCAGTCACATCCCTGGGTGTTACTGTATAATGCCCCATTCCCGGCAGTCACCTCTCTTGTCACATCCCACGGTGTTACCGTATAATGCCCCATTCCCGGCAGTCACCTCTCTTGTCACATCCCACGGTGTTACTGTATAATGTCACCTTCCCAGCAGTCATCTCACCATCGCATCCGACAGTGTTACTGTACAATGCCTGAGCCCCATTCCCGGCAGTCACCTCTCTTGTCACATCCCACGGTGTTACTGTATAATGTCACCTTCCCAGCAGTCATCTCACCATCGCATCCGACAGTGTTACTGTACAATGCCTGATCCCCAGAAGTCACCTCTCCGGTTACATCACCCAGTGTTACTGTATAATGTCCTATTTTCCAGCAATCACCTCTCCGGTCACATCCCCCAGTGTTACTGTATAATGTCCCATTCCCAGCAGTCACCTCTCCGGTCAGCAGCTGAATGATCTTGTTGGTGAGTTCCAGGATCTTCTGCTCCTTGTCTCTCCCATGTGTCAGTGAGTGAGGGTGAGGCACTGTGATGAGGCTCTGGGTTCTGCTCAGTTCTCCTGACACACAGGGATGGCAAATGGGTGTCTCATGGTCACTGGATGTCTTCTTCACTACTTTGTAACCCTGTGTATGGGAAAATATACTATTACTGCATACACTCCCAGTACCCTCTCTTATTGCTATGTGATGTCACCTCTAAGATCCACTAGTCAGGTCACTGTAGTATTAATATATCAGTGATATCACCAAAACTTATATCCCCTCACCTCCCCAGTCATGTCCCTGTATTATTACTATAGATATAAGTGATGTCACAGTGATGCTCCCAGATCCCCTCACCTCCCCAGTCACATCCCTGTATTATTACTATAGATATAGGTGATGTCACAGTGACACTCCCAGATCCCCTCACCTCCCCAGTCACATCCCTGTATTATTACTATAGATATAAGTGACGTCACAGTGACACTCCCAGATCCCCTCACCTCCCCAGTCACGTCCCTGTATTATTACTATAGATATAAGTGATGTCACAGTGACGCTACCAGATCCCCTCACCTCCCCAGTCACGTCCCTGTATTATTACTATAGATATAGGTGATGTCACAGTGACACTCCCAGATCCCCTCACCTCCCCAGTCACCTCCCTGTATTATTACTGCAGGTATAAGTGATGTCACAGTGACACTCCCAGATCCCCTCACCTCCCCAGTCACGTCCCTGTATTATTACTATAGATATATGTGATGTCACAGTGACGCTCCCAGATCCCCTCACCTCCCCAGTCACGTCCCTGTATTATTACTATAGATATAAGTGATGTCACAGTGACACTCCCAGATCCCCTCACCTCCCCAGTCACGTCCCTGTATTATTACTATAGATATAAGTGATGTCACAGTGACGCTCCCAGATCCCCTCACCTCCCTAGTCACCTCCCTGTATTATTACTATAGATATAAGTGATGTCACAGTGATGCTCCCAGATCCCATCACCTCCCCAGTCACGTCCCTGTATTATTGCTATAGATATAAGTGATGTCACAGTGATGCTCCCAGATCCCCTCACCTCCCCAGTCACGTCCCTGTATTATTACTATAGATATAAGTGATGTCACAGTGACGCTCCCAGATCCCCTCACCTCCCCAGTCAGCAGGTAGATGATCTCCAGGGTGATATTTAGTATCCTCTTAGTCATGTGACTCTGGTCCTTGTCCATCCTCAGGGAATCAGTGCCGTGTCTCATCCACACGTGATGTCTAGTAAACACTCCGTTTCCTCACCGCTCGGTTGTCTAGGTGTAAATATAATTACAATAATAACCACAGTACACATTTAACATATTAGGTAAAGGTGCCCATAAATAGAAGGTGACAAGCGCTCAAGCTTTAAATTGATATCAGCACCTTGCTGATGGGGTAATGTGAGATGGTGTGTCCAGTGAAGACTGGGTGTATCCTGTACCACTGAAAGTCTGACAGAATGTTGCCGGGTGCTAGAGGTCACTGGAGCAACACGGGCTACACTCCCGGTGGGGAGGAGACTGCTGTAGGTGGAAAAGTGCTGTCCAACGCGTTTCAACCCCTCTGGGGTCTTTTTCGATCCTTGACCTCTTGCTCCAGTGACCTCTAGCACCCGGCGAATGCACACCAGCGGAACTCGAAAGTGCTTCAGTCTCTGTGGAAGCGACGCGGCCTCTACACTGGTGCAGACACCAGTAGGACACAGTACAGCACCAGCAGCGCGACGTGGGACGGAAGGATTGAGGACATCGGTGGGTATCAGGTAAGTGTGAGGTGCACCGCTGGGAACATACAGAGGACGCTCTAATTCTGGGCGACACCTGGACACTTACTTTGACCCATTGGAGCACTTATTCATCCCGCTGAGAACTGTTGTGCTGGTTTATCTCCACAACACAACCCTTTCCAGAGCACACGGACTGCATTCACCGCAGGAGGTGAAGCAGTGTGTGCTCTGACTCCAGCCTCCCTCCGTGACTTTGGACTCAGGCTCTTGCAGCCACTACCGGCCTTCCCGCATCCCTCCACGAGGGCCCCCTTCCCCACCGTATACACCCCACATGCTTGTATGACAAGAATACACCCATGTCAATAAACTTTTAAAGTTTAATAAACACCTTTTATTTACAACATTCTGTCAGACTTTTAGTGGTACAGGATACACCCAGTCTTCACTGGACACACCATCTCACGTTACCCCATCAGCAAGGTGCTGATATCAATTTAAAGCTTGAGCGCTGTTCACCTTCTATTTACAGTTTTCCCCTGGGTTTGGACATACCAGACTTAGCAGCCGGCAACCGAGGTAGAGCGCCCATCTCCCTTTTCTTTTCCCAAAGGTGCCCATACACTAGTCCGATTTGGGCCAATTTCACCCGATCCCAAAGGATCGGGCCAAGAAATTATCTCAAATCAGATGTGTTTGACGTCCTCCTTGGGTCCCATCCGGGGTCCTGTGTGCATCAGAGCGAAGCTAGAGGTCGGACCTGCTGCCCGTGCGACCTCCAACTCAGCCCCCCTCCCGATGTGGGGAACGTAGGTCGCATGCAATACACCAGTGCATATAATGTATCGCATGCTATCCTGACATCCGGGAAGACCCCAGGCTGCTTGCCCTGTGTAATCATCATAATACTAATAAGTTATCAGAAACTGGAAACCCTGTAAAAAAATATATACAATGAATAAGTTTTGTAGCAGGACACCAAAAACTGCTCCTTAATGATAAAAAAGCAGAGGCTGCTCAACTACATTATAACAACAACACACCAGAGGCTGCTCTCCCTGTATAACATTTGTAACAGGACTCCACAGGCTGCTCCCCCTGTATAACAGGACACCACAGACTGCTCCCGCTGTAAAGCATTTGTAACAGGACTCCAAAGGCTGCATCCCCTGTATGAACAGGACCCCCAGGCTGGTCTCCCTGCATAAGAGGACACCACAGGCTGCTCCCCCTGTATAACAGGACACCACAAGCTGCTCCCCCTGTATAATATTTTTAACAGGACTCCACACGCCTCTCCCCCTGTATAACAGGACACCACAGGCTGCTCCCCCTGTATAACATTTGTAACCGGACTCCACAGACCGCTCCCCCCGTATAACAGGACGCCACTCGCCGCTCCCCCCGTATAACAGGACGCCACTCGCCGCTCCCCCATATAACAGGAAGCCACAGGCCGCTCCCACCATATAATAGGAAGCCACAGGCCGCTCCCCCCTGTATAATAGGACGCCACAGGCCGCTCCCACCGTATAATAGGACGCCACAGGCCGCTCCCACCGTATAATAGGACGCCACAGGCCGCTCCCACCGTATAATAGGACGCCAGAGGCCGCTCCCACCGTATAATAGGACGCCACAGGCCGCTGCCACCGTATAATAGGACGCCACAGGCCGCTCCCCTGTATAACAGGATGCCACACGCCGCTCCCCCCCCCCGTGTAACAGGATGCCACACCCTGCTCCCCCATATAACAGGACGCCACAGGCCGCTCCCCCTGTATAAGAGGACACCACAGGCTGCTCTCCCTGTATAAGAGGACACCCTCCCACTGTATAATTCTAAAAGGGCAGCAGTGGCACAATACCATAATCTGCTGCCAGATACAGCAATGTCTTCTCTCGGTCCCCCGTAACAATCACCGCGGCTGCTGGAAGTGAGAGGCCTCGGGTAAGATCAGCAGCGCTGCTCCAGCAGGGAGCCGAGAGATGCTGCCGGCGCTAAAAGATTGATCTTCGGGAAAATGGCCGCCGCTCCCACACACAGGGTACATTTGTTATGGATACTTACAAGTCATATATACAGCATGTAATCAATCAGCTACCGGTGACCGCACATAACATAGCTCTCTCTATGCATTCTCCCAGGTATAATTACTGTCTCTACCAACCGGGCTGTGATGTCCCAGTGTCCTCATACAGCGGCAGCTATTCTATCGTACTTTGTACTCAGCTCCCAGACTCCCCCGCGGCTGTAGCCTACTAGCCGAAGTGTATTTCCTGTGTGGGGCAGAGTGGGAGGAGCTGTGTTACCAGGGAAACGTCCCTTCCTGGTGTGCATGGCAGGCAGGAGGGAGAGTGCTGCAGCTGGCACCAGGTAACCCCAGGTATTATACTGCTAGTAACAGCATAGTAGTGATTGCTGGGTGTGAGCCATAAGGGCACTTACAGGGGAGCTGCTGTTCTACTCACACAGGCTGCAGTATAATACCAGGTGTCAGAGCCATTGGAAGGTTTCTTGGCACACTAAGCAAAACTAATGTCAAATTCTGCTAATTACCCACTTTCCCAGACAGTCAAGAGAAAGTGCATAGTCATATACTCAGCTTTGCATTGAATAAGTTTCATATATATAACAGGTACTTGTTTCCTATCTGGGCGCCCGTCGCGGGCATCGCGGGTACATTTATGTATGGCCGCGACGCGACCGACGCGATGCCCGCGATTTCCCATTGAAACCAATGTTAAACTTGGAAATCGTGTCGGTCGCGTCGCGGCCGGCCATAAATGTACCCGCGATGCCCGCGACGCGATGCTCCCGATTTCCCATAGGAATCAATGTTAAAAGCCGCGATGTACCCGATTTTACTGTTAAATGCCTCAACCCACCCGATTTGGCCATAGGAATCAATGTTAAATGGGCCACAGAGCCCATTAACCCTTAAATGTCCCCCCCAATTTTTGACGCCACCCCACGATCGACGCCAACCCGAAGCGTGGCGAGCGCAGCGAGCCCGCGAGGGGCGGCGGTAAGCGTCCTCCGACCTTTTCATGCCCTACTATCCACTAGGGCGTGGTGTGAGAATATAATAGTGTGGCGAGCGCAGCGAGCCACCGAGCCCGAAGCGTGGCGAGCGCAGCGAGCCCCGCGAGGGGACGCGGATACCTTCACAGTTATGCGCGTCCCCTCGCGGGCTTCACAGTGAAGGTATCCGCGTCCCCTCGCGGGGCTCGCTGCGCTCGCCACGCTTCGGGCTCGGTGGCTCGCTGCGCTCGCCACACTATTATATTCTCACACCACGCCCTAGTGGATAGTAGGGCATGAAAAGGTCGGAGGACGCGTACCGCCGCCCCTCGCGGGCTCGCTGCGCTCGCCACGCTTCGGGTTGGCGTCGATCGTGGGGTGGCGTCAAAAATTGGGGGGGACATTTAAGGGTTAATTTGCCCTATTTGGCCCCAAATCGGGTCCATTGAGGCATTTAACAGTAAAATCGCGGTCAATCAGGATTTTTAACATTGTTCCCTATGGGAAAATCGTGGTCATCGCGGCCATCCCAATTTACCCGCGATGCCCGCGATGACCGCGATTTTTACCCCCGATGACCGCGATTTTGATCGTGGGCGCCCAGATAGGAAACAAGTACCATATAACACACGCACGCACGTAAGCCCACTCGAAGCAAATGCTTCGAAAGCTAGTCTGCTACCATGTGATTGCATGTGTGAAAGAGATGTAGTTTCACTCTGCCAGCAGATGGCAGTATTTCCGAGACACACAAACAGACACTAGACATATATATATATATATATATATATATATATATATATATATATATATATATATATATATATATATATATATATAAACAAATAGGATATAGAGTGCGCCTTTTGTTGTATCACCACCACCACATTAAAATTCAGATGGAGATGAACACTTTCATAAAACAGTTGTACAATTTATTAAAAAATCAACATGACATTTATCCAATGTTGTTCCATATGGAGTCTAGATTGTTTTCCAGTCACAATAACCTGAAGCGTTTCGTCACACGGACTTCATCAGGGGTGTAACATACATGACTCAAATAGACAAATGCTCTCAATTAAAAACGACAAGGCTGGTTCCTCTGTTAGTTCTTGAACCGACTAGAATAGTGTCTCAATTTAAAAAAATGGAATGGGGCAAATGGGCGATATGGAGAGGTCCGTCAATCCTCTCATAAACGAAGCTGTATCTCCCAAGCTGCCACTCCAAATAGCTGCAGAGTGGCAGCTTGGAAGATACAGCTTCGTTTATGAGAGGAGTCAAACATTGATGTGATAGCTATGTGTATTGTAGCCATTTTGAGCGATAGTGTTAGGACCTGCAGAAAAGTGGGGGCTTAAATGCATTGATCAATTCATGAACCAAATCTCCACTATTTATTATCAGTTAATTTAGTGTGTGCAGAGCCCCTACAATGTATGTTTAAACAATGTGGTCACAAGCCATAGGGCACCCCAAAACTAGGAAAGGTGAGTGCCAATGTTTAGTGTGTATATATATATATATATATATATTTTTTATTAACAGTTTCTTATATAGCGCACACATATTGCGCAGCGTTTTACAGAGGATATTTGAACACTCACATCAGTCCCTGCCCCAGTAGAGCTTACAATCTATATTCCCTACCACATAAACAGGCACACAGACATTCTAGGGTAAATTTTTTTGTTTGGAGCCAATTAGCCTACCTGTATATTTTTGGATTGTGGGAGGAAACCGGGGTACCCGGAGGAAACCCACGCAAGTACGGGGAGAATATACAAACTCCGCACAGTTAGAGCCACGGTGGGAATCGAACATTCTCTGTCCGCTCTATGCAAATTCTGTACAATAGTACATTTTTTTGGTAATCTAACGATACCATTTATTGATAAGGGTTGTGAGACTATAGTTTTACATTGTTCCATGTTGCAAATTGAAAGAAACGATACTCAAACCAGATTTTAAGTATTGTTATGGAACAGGGCTTATGCTGTGTACACACGGTGAGATTTGACATTCGATTTTGACTATATAGTCAGAATCGCATGAAGATCGCACAGGTTTTTTTTACCTTGCAATCCCGATGCGCGCAAAAAAATCTGCAGGGGGGGCGCAATATTTCTAGTTACGTCACTGAGTGTAGAGTGGGTATAGCTATGGGCAGTTCTAAAGCAATACAGATTCGGACCGCAGGTTATAAATAGAGTAAAAATGCTATATGCTGACCCCAGGGCCAGGGTCCAAATAACTGGGTATATCTCTGATTAGTTTGGGATCACAGGGGGACACTGTCCACTGTGTTATTCAATTTGGTAGTAGAGCCCCTGGCATGCATTATTAGAGATCATACAAATTTGCCGGGATTAAAAGCTGTAGGAGATGAAAAAGATGTCGCTTACGCGGACGACATGTTGGTATACATCTCAGACTATAGGATAGAAGTCAGGGCCGAAATAAGGGTTTCCGGCGCCCGGGGCAAGGCAGTCATTTGGTGCCCCTCTCCCCGCTGACAACATACATACCTGTGTGCAAGGGTGCGGGGACAGGCAGTGGGGTTCAGGGGACTGGTGTAGCCGCTGTAGTGGCAGCTTGACTCCGTCCGTCTCCTACTAGTGCGGCGGCGGGAAGCACCGATGACTTTGATAAGACTTGCCGGACGCTGATTGGCTGAATTGTGTCCGGCAAGTCTTTTCAAAGTCATCAGCGCTTCCCGCCGCCGCACTAGTAGGAGACGGACAGAGTTAAAGTAAGCTGCCGCTACAGCGGCTACACCACCAGTCCCTGGAACCCCGCTGCCTGTCACCGTACCTCCGCTGGCTGTTCCCTGACCTGACAGCGCCCCCTTCCCCCTCCAGTGCCCGGTGCGCGTGACCCCCCAGCCCCCCATAGTTACGGCCCTGTAGAAGTACCTGTGGTCCTAGATATAATACAAATGTTGGGAGGTATTCAGGGTGAAAGATAAATTGGGGGAAATCTAATATTTCCCAGTAAAAGACAACTGTATTGGTAAATATAGTCAGGATTCGCCCCTGAGGGGGGTAGAAGAGAGGAACTACCTTGGTGTCAGAGTCTATAACTGCTCACAGGATTTTGTTAAAAAGAACATTGAACCATTAATGACACATTACCAGGAGAAGGTTAAATCATGGAGGAGACTGCCCTGGTCATTGATGGGTAGAGTTAATCTGGTGATACTGCCTAAGCTGTCGTACATCTTCCAACAGTCACCAATAGACATACCAGGGAGAATGGATAGTATTACAGCATCCTTTATATGGGGAGGGAAGAGAGCAAGAATCAGTATTGGTACATTGACAAGGGTCAAAGAAAGGGGCGGGCTAGGTCTCCACATTTCCGATTATACTATGTGGCGTCCCAATTAAAGGCGATCAGGGGATGGGTAAAATGGGATGTATGGGAATTTGCAGATAAATTAATTGGAAACCAGATATACCGATTTGGGTACTGACAGAAGAGAAACAAGTCCACAAGCGGCTCTGTCCACAGAACTGCTTGTGCACAGAGAAGGCAGGAAGCAGAAGAGCTCTCTGTTGTTTGCAGTACACTTGCCCTTAAATAACACCAATAGCGGAAGCCAGAACCCGTCTTCAAAAAGTTTCTGGTTGCTACAGAAACGAAACGTGTCGACGTCACTGCCGCCTACACGTTTGCACTCCAGGATTCTCCCCATCAGCTGGTTGTCACCTGGTCCTCCTTCTACGTGAGCCGCTATACTCAACAGAGATCCACACGCTTACCACAGCAAGCGGTTCGAGGTAGCCGCCGGACCGCCACCTACTCATCATCTGGCGCTATTACCAGGATCCTCACTACGGCTGCTTGCACAGGGTTGAGCCTCTGCTCCATCGGGTTTCCCGGTGCCCCCTCAATTACAAACCTATTGCAGGGTGAGCTTTACCAGTATTATTCCTTTCAACAACCATTGCCGCATTAATTGCAATTGACTTTATTTATGCGTGGACTGCTTACAGGCTAATTTGGCCGGGTGCTTTACTAACTTACGGCTCATACAAACCAAAAGCTTGCGCTTTTCACAACTAACTTATTTAACCAACGTGGCAACCAAATTGTATTACCAGTCCACACCATCAATTGGACATAAATGAGTACATATCAATTAAATGAATGGAGTATCACTGCAAACGTGCTAACCAATAAGATTTATTTTTATGCTTATCGTATTTTATGTATATGTATTGTTATATTGTGTATGAATTGTATAAATTGATGCTATTTTATATAAAATGTAAATGGATACAGTGTGTCCAGTGTACATTTTATTCAGCAAGGTGTATTTTTATACTGTATCCATTCTACAGCGCACGGTGCTCAACTCCTCTCTATGGCCCTTATTCTGGTTGGTGCGGTAATATCCGCGTGCGTTCGTGCCGCCGATGTTTTGTGTCTGCGCATGTGCGAGCGGGGCGTACGGCCAAATCCCGCATGAAATGTGAACACTCCGAACAGGGGGTGGAGAGGGGTGTGAAGGGCTGTTTGGGCTCATTACCATATGTTTACACCCCGCGTTTCATGGGCGTTCCCATGCAAATGCTGGGCGTACGTATGGTAATGTGGCCGTGACGCACGTGTAGGGGGCGGACATATGACATCGCCGGATGTCAGCTGCCCGCCCAGATCCCTGCTTTTGGACAGATCCCTGCTTTTGCACGGAAAAATGTCCGTGTGGTCTGAGGTTGCGGGAGCTGGTGGACCACTCGGTCCTGCATTCGATGGTCTGCGACCATCGAATGATGGGGGAGGTTCCCTGAGATGGAGGAGGCGTATTCCATGAAAAATACACGTGCGGTCCATTCGGCCAGCTTCTTACCGCGTACGGACGGAGTTGGCGATCCATATGGAAGGCGGGGTTTCGCACGCACGGTCCTGGCCGCATATTCGGATCTGGCCGCACCGATCAGAATAAGGCCCTATATTCTAATCTTTTTGTGAGTTCTAATAACTCATAGAAACACCTGCAGCAGTAGTGGATACACACTCATTTATATTCCCATTATCCCTAAGGTAGTGGATACACACTCATTAATATTCCCATCATTATCCCTAAAGCGCCGGAATCTATAGGTTAGTGGGCGGAGTTTGATTATCCCCAATTCACCTATATCCCTTTGTCTGTTTTAGCTGTGAGCCATTTATATTCCACTGATTGTATTGGTTCAGAAGGAGACCTAGCCAAGGCCTGCAACACCAGAGACAGGTCCCAGAACAAGCCCTGCATGACCGGAGCTTGGGAGACCCTGGGGGTTATTCAAGTTCCTTCAGTCCTCCGTGCATTTGATGTTGCGCGTCTACACATGCGCAGGTGCGTTTGTGCAGACGTAGAGCGCGTGCACCCGCGCGAACATTCGGTTCGCGGGTTCACGCACCCATGACGGCGTGAGGGGGCGGAAAAGGGTGGGGGGGCGCCGGGCTGCTCCATTACCATATGGGAACGCCCAGCGTACCATGGGCGTTCCCATGACAACGCTGGGCGTTCTCATGGTAATGAGGCGGAAGATATATTCCTCAGAAGATATAAAAATATTAGGGACAGCAATAAAGAACTGACAGGAGAAAAGTTAGACTAGCACTAAGTCACATATACAACACAACCAGCAGTTGGCTGAGGCAAATTAATGCCACTGCACCCCAACCAACCACTGTACCCTATGGAGTAAGTGGGACGTAGGTATCTGTGAAAGCGCTACAGCGTGTGGACGGTTTCACAGGGGAGACTGTACCCGCGCTCTAGGAGGCTCTGGGTGTGATGCTAAAGATGGCTGCCGGACTCTTGGGAGAGCAGAAAAAGAGAAAGCAACTTCCTGGGCGGCAGATTGGCGCCCAAAGCTGGGGGAGGTGCTGCAGGCTAGGCACCAACCCCCTGTGCTGGTCTTCCCCCACCTGCGGATAGTGAGCCCTGTAATGGGTAAATATATCCAGCCTGCACTCTGGCCCCGGTGGTCTAGTGGAGTCCCTGCCACAAGCAGCATCCACCCCAGCTGCTGCGGCTTGTCTCCCCCGGCGTGCAGCGTGACAGCGGTATGCGCTTTCAGAGAGAGCCTTACCTGCTCCGGCCACGCCGTCTAGGAGAGAAGAGTCCGGCGGTGCTAGGAGCTGCCGCAGCACCGGCCGGTGTTTGACAGCTGAGGCAGCCCAGCCACATCGTGTGACTCAGTGTAAAAATAAGAATGAGCAATAAAAATAAAAGCTTCTTTGGGCTTCCCTCCCTGAGGTAAACCCAGCTGAACTAAATGGTGCTCCAGCTTCCTGCTGGCACCAACACAAACTGAGGAGCTGAGCATGGAGGCGGGGTTATAGGGGAGAGGGACCAGGCATCCTGGGAAACTTTCAAAGCTTCGCTGATTGGTGCCACAGTCCTCTGGATCGGCTACAATCCCGATGTCACCCTGTGACATGGAACCCTAGGAAGACATGATTTATGCCCAAAATGCAGTATACAGCAGGGTACATGTATGCATAGGATTTGGCAGTGTCACAGGGGAAGGAGATTTGGGGAGAGAATCCAAAATAGAATGGTCAAGGTGGGACTACCGGTAGAATATCTGGATGTAACTATGTATTTTGGGCTTAAACCCACAGGTAAGGGCAATGAGCCCGTTTATACCGCCGGTGGAGAACCTAGCTGCTCTGGCAAAAGTAATAATAGCAGGGAAATGGAGGCGCATGAGGCACCGGATCTATACCACGGGATCCATCTGGTAAACCATACAGTAGATAATGAGAAGTACACATACACCAACAGTAATAATGTAAGAAAGTGTCATCAAACGTGGGAGAGATGGACGCTGTCAGAATTCTATGAGGCTTATACAGGAGTATACACAACAATGCATATACATTATACAAATCCACACTATTACACAGGACCAGACACAGGAATAGCTTTATTATAAATGGCAGTATACAGAAGGTGAGATAGATGAGGCACAATGTAAGTTTAGTATAATCGGTATAATGGCATCGCTTGTCAGACATAAAGCACATATACACTGCACAGATATAAGGTAGGGGAAAGGATGGGATGTAACATCTTATCTCTATATCATACGCATATTGTAATAATAAGAAATACTGAATAACAAAAATAAGATCTGGGCAGTGACTGGGTGGATGTTTGTACCCACACACACTGAGCGACTTTCAGCTCAAAGCCGCCCAGTGTGTATGGCCCGGTGATGAGCGCTGCTGCGCACTCCCGCATCATCGCCGGGAAAGCCATTCATCTGCTGATATTACCAGCAGATGAGCGGCTTTGAGGACGGATTTGCATAGCGCTGCGCTATGCAAAGCCGCCCTCCCCCCTCTGACAGCGCTGAGCTGGCGGAAAGCCGCTCAGTGTGTATGTACCGAGCGGCGTCCCCCCCCCCCCCCCCCGCAATGATAGCGATCATCGCTGTCCATACACGCTAAGCATAATCACCCAGTGTGTATGGACCTTTAGTCAGCAGCTCTAGAGAGGGGGGAGGGGGCTGGATGAGGAGGAACATCAGCCAGGACAGTTTCTGCTGAGCTTACATTTAAGAACCCTCAGGTAGCTCCCACAGTTTCTAGGAGGACCTTGAGCCAGCATTGCTTCAGGGAGATGATCCCTGTGAAGGAAACAGGGGTATCCTCACATCAATGCTCATGTTTAATGTAGATCTGCTCATCCAAATGTTATTTTTCTGGTATTTACAAAGTATACATTTATTTATAAATCATGTCCCACACTGCAAACATGGAAAAGATTTCTCTGATGTCTAACAAGATGTGATTTATTGGTAAAACATTTTCACACATTCAGCATGAAAATGGTTTCTCACCTGTATGTAACCTCTCATGTACAACAAGACTGGATTTATCTCTATAACATTTCCCACACTCAGAGCATGAAAATGGTTTCTCACCTGTATGTACCCTCTCATGTATAACAAGACTGGATTTATTCCTATAACATTTCCCACATTCAGAACATGAAAATGGTTTCTCACCTGTATGTACCCACTCATGTTTAACAAGACTGGATTTAAGTGTAAAACATTTGCCACATTCAGAACATGAAAATGGTTTCTCACCTGTATGTAGTCTTTCATGTTTAATAAGATTGGATTGATCAGTAAAACATTTCCCACACTCAGAACATGAAAATGGTTTCTCACCTGTATGTACTCTCTCATGTTTAATAAGACTAGATTTAGTGCTATAACATTTCCCACATTCAGAACATGACAATGGTTTCTCACCTGTGTGACTTCTCAGATGTATAACAAGAACTGATTTTCTTTCAAAACTTTTCCCACAGTCAGAGCATGAAAATGGTTTCTCACCTGTGTGACTTCTCTCATGAGTAACACGATTGGATTTATCAGTAAAACATTTCCCACACTCAGAACATGAAAATGGTTTCTCACCTGTATGTACTCTCACATGTTTAACAAGAGAGGATTTAAGTGTAAAACATTTCCCACATTCAGAACATGAAAATGGTTTCTCCCCTGTATGTACTCTTTCATGTTTAATAAGATTGGATTGTTCAGTAAAACATTTCCCACACTCAGAACATGAAAATGGTTTCTCACCTGTATGTACTCTCTCATGTTTAACAAGACTAGTTTTAAGTGTAAAACATTTCCCACATTCAGAGCATGAAAATGGTTTCTTAACTATGTAATCTTTTGAATGTAAAACAGAATCAGACTGATGTATAGAACGCTCACCAAACTCAGAACTGGATGATATTGTATCATCTTTATGGTCTGTACTGTGTGTAGTAAGGTCTGAATGATCAGGAGAAGGTTCCTCATGACTAGAGGGACCAGATGACATATCTGCACTGTGAAATGTTGGGTGTGTATTGGGGATAATGGGGATTTCCTCTGAAGAATCTTGTCTGATGTTCTTATCTTCTAGTATATAACCTGGAGACACAATGAGATCTCCCTCCGAGGTATTCCTGCTTGTGCGCCCATCTACAGGAAACAGATGAATGACAACAGACAGAATTGTTTACATTGAGAGACAAATGTACATGGAGGTTTTATCACTTACACTGAACATGTCTAATGCTGCGCACACACTGGCCGATATATCGCTGGTCCGTCAGCCACTGGGCACCAGTAATAGGACTGTAACCAATAGGACTGTGCAACAGAGCCGATGGCCGATATATTGGTGGCTATGGCACCGATTCTGGTTAAGTCTGTACCGAGTCTCGGAGTGGGAGTGGGAATGCCCATGAAACGCTGGGTGTTCCCGTGGGTCATCACCTCCTGCTCGAGTGCCACGCTGAGAGGGTAAGTCGGTGGGGTTGGTCCCAAAGAAGCCCTGCACATAACTGATTATGCGCAGGGCACCACCATCGGTCCCCCATGGGAATATGTGGGGGCCTGAATGGACTACAATTGGGTCCATCTGCCGTCCGCCCATATAACCCGCTGCAGGAACCGGCGGTGATTGGCAGCTGAAATGGGTGGGAGCATGTAAAGGTGCCCACCCAGCTGTGACGTTAGTCACAAGGGATTAGGCAGGGGGAGAGGGGAACTTGTAGGGGAGCCCGGCACCGGTGAACAGGAGTCCTGCCAATACTGGTAAAGAAGAAAGAGACCTACTCCCCCCCCCCCCCCCCCCCTTGTTACTTTTTAATGCTAATAAAGTAATCTATACTTCTGTTATAGCGCTCTCTTAATTGTTATTTTATTTTTGTCTAAGGTATACAGAATACCTATTGGGAGCTGCAATAACACATAACTGGTCTTTTAATAATCTCGTTAGACAGCATTCACTTTAATTAATATATTTTTAAGTATTGATTATCATGATTATCCTTTTCCACCAGTGTGTGGGGAGGAGACTGGTCAGATCTCTGGTAACACACAGTGACATGATGTGAGGGGAGAGCAGGAGTATAATAGGGGCTGATGGCTCCTGATGTATGAGATACACCAGAGAGTGTGGGGAGGAGACTGGTCAGATCTCTGGGCTGGTAACACACAGTGACATGATGTGAGGGGGAGAGCAGGAGCATAATAGGGGCTGATGGCTCCTGATGTATGAGATACACCAGAGAGTGTGGGGAGGAGACTGGTCAGATCTCTGGGCTGGTAACACACAGTGACATGATGTGAGGGGAGAGCAGGAGTATAATAGGGGCTGATGGCTCCTGATGTATGAGATACACCAGAGAGTGTGGGGAGGAGACTGGTCAGATCTCTGGGCTGGTAACACACAGTGACATGATGTGAGTGGGAGAGCAGGAGTATAATAGGGGCTGATGGCTCCTGATGTATGAGATACACCAGAGAGTGTGGGGAGGAGACTGGTCAGATCTCTGGGCTGGTAACACACAGTGACATGATGTGAGTGGGAGAGCAGGAGTATAATAGGGGCTGATGGCTCCTGATGTATGAGATACACCAGAGAGTGTGGGGAGGAGACTGGTCAGATCTCTGGGCTGGTAACACACAGTGACATGATGTGAGGGGGAGAACAGGAGTGGTACTTATGTAATATCTGGGCTCCCGTTTTTCTTATGAGACCGCGTGCGCTTGCCACGCTTCGGGCACGGTGGCTCGCCACACTATATAAAATCAACTCCATGCGTAGTTGGATAGTAGGGGGTATGAAAAAATGGGGTGCATTTAACATGGGAGCCCAGATAATACATAAGTACCGCAGGAGTATAATAGGGGCTGATGGCTCCTGATGTATGAGATATACCAGAGAGTGTGGGGAGGAGACTGGTCAGATCACTGGGCTGGTAACACACAGTGACATGATGTGAGGGGGAGAGCAGGAGTATAATAGTGGCTGATGGCTCCTGATGTATGAGATACACCAGAGAGTGTGGGGAGGAGACTGGTCAGATCTCTGGGCTGGTAACACACAGTGACATGATGTGAGGGGGAGAGCAGGAGTATAATAGTGGCTGATGGCTCCTGATGTATGAGATACACCAGAGAGTGTGGGGAGGAGACTGGTCAGATCTCTGGTAACACACAGTGACATGATGTGAGGGGAGAGCAGGAGTATAATAGGGGCTGATGGGTCCTGATGTATGAGATACACCAGAGAGTGTGGGGAGGAGACTGGTCAGATCTCTGGGCTGGTAACACACAGTGACATGATGTGAGGGGGAGAGCAGGAGTATAATAGGGGCTGATGGCTGCTGATGTATGAGATACACTAGAGTGTGGGGAGGAGACTGGTCAGATCTCTGGGCTGGTAACACACAGTGACATGATGTGAGGGGGAGATCAGGAGTATAATAGGGGATGATGGCTCCTGATGTATGAGATACATCAGAGAGTGTGGGGAGGAGAATGGTCAGATCTCTGGGCTGGTAACACACAGTGACATGATGTGAGGGGAGAGCAGGAGTATAATAGGGGCTGATGGCTCCTGATGTATGAAATAGCTGTAAAGCTGTATTAACAGCACAAGAAAAATACTGTGTGTATATAATAAGTGATTTATCCTCACCTGTGCTGATATCTGTAGGGATTTCCTCCTTCTTACACTGCTGATCACCACTCATATGTGTGTCTTCTGTCTTTATATCTTCTTTCTTATCTGACACATACTCTTCTTCCTCTGTGTCTTCTGCCTTAATAGCAGACATATCTTCACATTGAACCTACAAAAAAATATCACATTAGTAATGTCTGATGCTAGTGAGATTACACAGCAGAACATCATTGTATATAGTAAAATATTAGTGTATAATATACACACACGCACATTTATTTATTATTTATTTATTAACAGTTTCTTATATAGCGCACACAAATTCCGCAGCGCTTTACAAAGCATAATTAGGAACAAAAACACATATCAAATTACAGTACAAGACAGTTTAGGACAAGTACATGGTTAATATGGATAGTTGCATCAGGGGACAGGACACTGAAGCAATCATCAGGGTGGCAGAGGTTTATATATTCTAAGAAAGGCACAAGAGGAGAGAGGGCCCTGCCCGTGAGAGCTTACATTCTAAAAGGGGAGGGTTAGACAGACGGGGTGACACAGAAGGGAAAGAAGTGGGCATAAACAGTAAATTAGGATGAGAGATGGTCAGGTTTTATGCTGGAGGGTGGGAAGAGGTCAGCTTAGTCTTTGATATTTTAAGTCTAAAAAAGCGCTGGGTCATCCAGGAGTAGATAGCAGAGTGACAGTAGGAGATATGAGTGAGGATGGAAGGAGAGAGATCAGAAAAGGAGCGGTAGATTTTAGTATTATCAGCATAGAGGTGATAGTGGAAGTTAAGTGAGCAAATAAGTTCACCCAGAGAGGACATATAGAGATAGAGAAGAAGAGGACCAAGAATAAAATTTTGGGGGACATCTATTATCAATGGAAGAGCAGGAGAGGTGAAGTCATTAGAGGTACAGCAGGGCATTTTCAAAACAGAAAATTACAGCACATGCTGCAATTTATATAGAGAAGTCACTTTGGTATATTGGGGAGACCCTAATTTCCACCCACCTGATCCTCCTGTGGGGTCCTGTGAGTCTCCTCTGTATAGTGCTGGGAATACAGAAGACGGGGACATCTCTCTGGTGTATCTCTGTTACTGGGCCCATCTGTAGGAGACACACAGTGACTGAATATATTGTACATGTGGATTAGCAGATGAAGTGTGTATATTGGGGGGCCCCATACCTGCTCTCCCCTGTACAATAACATAAAGTCTCCTCTTACCCAGTGATGTGAGGGGCCGGTGATTCTCCATCATAACATTCCTGCACAGACCCTTGTGTTCCTCTATATAATCCTCCTCCTGCATGGAGAGACAGACAGTGACATCCTGACACCTTCTAGAAAACCGACACATACAGTGATACAGACATCACCCGGACACATCCCCTCGTGTTACTGTATAATGCCTCATTCCCAGTGGTCACCTCTCCGGTCACACCCCTCTGTGTTACTGTATACTGTCCCATTCCAAGCAGTCACCTCTCCAGTCACATCCCCCGGTGTTACTGTATAATGTCCCATCCACAGCAGTCACATCTCCGGCCACCTCCCCCGGTGTTATTGTAGAATGTCCCATCCCCAGCAGTCACCTCTTCGGTCACATCCCCCAGTGTTACTGTAGAATATCCCATCCCCAGCAGTCACCTCTACGGTCACATCCCCCAGGTGTTACTATATAATGTCCCATTCCTAGCAGTCACCTATTTGGTCACATCCTCTGGCATTACTGTATAATGCCCCATTCCCAGCAGTCACTTCTCCGGTCACATCCCCCAGTGTTACTGTATAATGCTCCATTCCCAGCAGTCACCTCTTTGGTCACATCCCCCGGTGTTACTGTATAATGTCCTATTCCCAGCAGTCACCTCTCCGGTCACATCCCTCTGTTACTGTATAATGTCCCATTCCCAGCAGTGACCTCTCCGGTCACATCCCCCGGTTTTACTGTATAATGTCCCATTCCCAGCAGTCACCTCCCTGGTCACATCCCCCTGTGTTACTGTATAATGTCCAATTCTCAGCAGTCACCTCTCCGGTCACATTCCCCAGTGTTACTGTATAATGTCCCATTCCCAGCAGTCACCTCCCTGGTCACATCCCCCTGTGTTACTGTATAATGTCCAATTCTCAGCAGTCACCTCTCCGGTCACATTCCCCAGTGTTACTGTATAATGTCCCATTCCCAGCAGTGACCTCCCTGGTCACATCCCCCGGTGTTACTGTATAATGTCCCATTCCCAGCAGTCACCTCTCCGGTCACATCCCTGTGTTACTGTATAATGTCCCATTCCCAGCAGTCACCTATCTGGTCACATCCCCGGTGTTACTGTATAATGTCCCATTCCCAGCAGTCACCTCTCCGGTCACATCCCTGTGTTACTGTATAATGTCTCATTCCCAGCAGTCACCTCTCCGGTCACATCCCCCGGTGTTACTGTATAATGTCCCATTCCCAGCAGTCACCTCTCCGGTCACATCCCTGTGTTACTGTATAATGTCCCATTCCCAGCAGTCACCTCTCCGGTCACATCCCTGTGTTACTGTATAATGTCCCATTCCCAGCAGTCACCTATCTGGTCACATCCCCGGTGTTACTGTATAATGTCCCATTCCCAGCAGTCACCTCTCCGGTCACATCCCTGTGTTACTGTATAATGTCCCATTCCCAGCAGTCACCTCTCCGGTCACATCCCTGTGTTACTGTATAATGTCCCATTCCCAGCAGTCACCTCTCCGGTCACATCCCCAGTGTTACTGTATAATGTTCCATTCTCAGCAGTCACCTCTCCGGTCACATTCCCCCGTGTTACTGTATAATGCCCCATTCCCAGCAGTCACCTCTCCGGTCACATCCCCCAGTGTTACTGTATAATGCCCCATTCCCAGCAGTCACCTCTCCGGTCACATCCCCCGGTGTTACTGTATAATGCCCCATTCCCAGCAGTCACCTCTCCGGTCACATCCCCAGTGTTACTGTATAATGTCCCATTCCCAGCAGTCACCTCTCCGGTCACATCCCCAGTGTTACTGTATAATGTTCCATTCTCAGCAGTCACCTCTCCGGTCACATTCCCCCGTGTTACTGTATAATGCCCCATTCTCAGCAGTCACCTCTCCGTGTTACTGTCTAATGTCCCATTCCCAGCAGTCACCTCCCTGGTCACATCCCCCGGTGTTACTGTATAATGTAAAACACCCACAAAGAAAAAAGCAAGCGGGCCAAGAAATCGAATGTGTCCGCCTTGGGTCCAATTCACATCGTACCTGAGCAGGAAAGTCGGACCTGCTGCCCACTCGCCCCACCTCCCAGTGGCGGGGAATGGGGTCGCATGGGATACATCGCATGTGAAAGGACCGCATGTGATGCATCGTATGCAGGTACCAGGTGGTTCGGAGGGGGCCATACACTGCTGCGATACATCCCAGTAGTGTATGGCCACCATAAGAGAAATCCACACAGAGGCACAACAGCAGCCTCTAATGTTTCCACATATAAATATACATCATACAGAGAACAATGGGTACATGTACAGTATAAGCGCTATAGTATACCACTACAACGTCCATTGTAGTACATGGTTATCTCAAAGTCATTGTAATGGGGCACCAACGGCTGCTCGCCCTGTATAATCATCATACTACTACTAAGAAGATATCAGAGACTAAAAACCCTGAAAATAAATAAATAAAATGAATTTAAGTTTTGTAACAGGACAACAAAAGCTGCTCCCTAATGGTAATTAAAAAAAAAGGCAGAAGCTGCTGAACTATATAATAATAACACCACACCAGAGGCTGCTCCCTCTGTATAACATTTGTAACTGGATGCCACAGGCCGCTTCCCCTGTATAAATAGGACGCCAGAGGCCGCTCACACCACAGGCCGCTCCAACTGCATAAACAGGATGCCGTGGGCCGCTCCCCCTTGTATAACAGGACACCACAGGCTTCTCACCCTGTATAACAACACCAGGGCAGCACAATACCATCACATGCTGCCAGATACAGCAATGTCGGTACTCTTTACTTAGAAGGGCGCCCATCTCGGCCATCTCGGGCATTGAATGCACTAAAAAATCAGGTGCGATGCGACAGACGAGATGCCCGAGATTTCCCATAGGGAACAATGTTAAATGTCTCAATTGACCCGATTTTCCTGTTCAATGCCTCAATTGACCCAATTTTTCCATAGGAAACAATATTAAATGGGCCACAGAGGCCAAATAGGCACCCTGAAGTGAATAATGGCCACCCGAATTGTTAACGCCACCCCACGATCAACGTCAACCCGAAGCATGGCGAGCGCAGCGAGCCCGCGAGGGGCGGCGGTACGCGTCCTACGACCTTTTCATACCCCCACTATCCACGTCGGCGTGGAGTTGAGAATAGAAAGTGTGGCGAGCGCAGCGAGCCACCGAGCCCGAAGCGTGGCGAGCGCAGCGAGCCCCGCGAGGGGACGCGGATACCTTCACAGGTATCCGCGTCCCCTCGCGGGCTTCACAGCTGTCCGCGTACCCTCGCGGCGCTCGCCACGCTTCGGGCTCGGTGGCTCACTGCGCTCGCCACACTTTCTATTCTCAACTCCACGCCGACGTGGATAGTGGGGGTATGAAAAGGTCGTAGGACGCGTACCGCCGCCCCTCGCGGGCTCGCTCCGCTCGCCACGCATTGGGTTGACGTTGATCGTGGGGTGGCGTTAACAATTCGGGTGGCCATTATACACTTCAGGGTGCCTATTTGGCCTCTGTGGCCCATTTAACATTGTTTCCTATGGAAAAATCGGGTCAATTGAGGCATTGAACAGGAAAATTGGGTCAATTGAGACATTTAACATTGTTCCCTATGGGAAATCTCGGGCATCTCGTCGGTTGATCGCACCCGATTTTTTAGTGCATTCAATGCCCGAGATGCCCGAGATTTTTTACTAACGATGCCCACGATCAAAATCGTGGGCGCCCTTCTAAGTAAAGAGTACCGCAATGTCTTCTCTCGGTCCCCGTAACTTAATCACCGCGGCTGCTGGAAGTGAGAGGCCTCAGGTAAGATCAGCAGCGCTGCCCCAGCAGGGAGCCGAGATGCTGCGCCGCCACGTCACTGACTGAATGCAGGGATCGGTCTTCGGGAAAACGGCCGCCGCTCCCTTACACAAGGGACAATTATTATGGAACCTTTCTGGTGGTGTTATCGCTACTGGTGACCTCGCCTCACAGAAATCTCTCTCTATGCATGATTCACACAAGGTAATTACAGCTTCGGCTGTGATGTCCCAGTGTCCTCATATAGCGGCGGCCATTTTGTTGTGGTTTGTACTCAGCTCCCAGACTCCCCCGCGGCTGTAGCCAAAGTGTATTTCCTGTGTGGGGCAGAGTGGGAGGAGCTGTGTTACCAGGGAAACGTCCCTTCCTGGCGTGCATGGCAGGCAGGAGGGAGAGTGCTGCAGCTGGCACCAGGTGACCCCAGGTATTATACTGCTAGTAACAGCATAGTAGTGATTGCTGGGTGTGAGCCATAAGGGCACTTACAGGGGAGCTGCTGCTCTACTCACACAGGCTGCAGTATAATACCAGGTGTCAGAGCCAGTTTCTTGGCATCCTAGGCAAAACTAATGTCAACTGCCCCCCTAATACCTAGGGGCATAACTAGAACGCTGTGGGCCCCATAGCAAACTCTTGAGAAGTCCCCCCCCCCCCCATGTGAAATACAACTCCCATCTCAGTAAATTTCCCCCACATTGTCACTACAATTCCCCTACGCTGGGTACACACTGGCTGATTTATCGGTAACGATATGCACAATACCGATATCACATGAATATCATTGAGGTTGTACCGTCAATATCGTTAAAGATGTGCAATTTCTGTTGTCTGTACATGCAGCTGAATCTGACAGTATTGTCAGAGGCTGCATGTACGTAGCAGGGGGCGGGTGACATCACTGACTGATATTGTTAACAGTATTGGTCTATATGTATGCACTTTATTGCGACAATTGCTTTAGTGTGTACCCAGCATTAGGGCATAGTTACCTCCCCTCCTGCATTCTGCAGGAGTCTCCCTGAAATAGCAGCAATCTCCCTCTCTCCCTCATTAGTCTAGCAATCTCCCTCATTTCAACTAGCCCACATTACACTGTTACATTTTAGGGGGAAAAAGGAACGAAAGATAGATACATTTACATTAAATCATCAGCACCATTTCCCAGCACTTTAGAAAGTATAGTAGCTCTTACTAACTGCTTTGGGGCTCATCTACATTTGGATATAATTAATTTGAAAAGATTCTAAGTGCCACGTTCACAATCTCTCCATATATGGAAGTAGACACGCCCCCTTTTGTGGAGCATGCCACGAAACCCTTAATGGGGCACAGTGAAAACTTCTACTACCAACTATAATCTCCCTGAAACTCGTTTTCAAAAGTAGGCAAGTATGTATTAGGGTAGCAAGAGAGAGAGGCGTCAGAGAGAGGGGGAAGGAGACAGTGTCAGAGAGAAGGGGAGGAGATGGCATCAAACAGAGGTAAAGGAGATGGCATCAGGGAGAGGGGGAGGAGATGATGTTAGAGAGAGAGAGGGGAAAGGAGACTGCGTCAGAGAGAGAGAGAGGCAGAGATATCATCAGAAAGAGGTGAATGGAGATGAGGTCAGAGAAAGAGGGGCAGAAGACAGCGTCAGAGAAAAAGGTGGAAGAGACAGCATCAGAAAAATAAGGGGTGGAGACTGCATCAGAGAAAGAGGGGGAGGAAACGGCAGATAGGGGGGATGACAGCGTCAGAGAGGGGTAATAGCATCAGAGAGGGGGGAGACAGTCATAGAGGAGTAGTAGACAGCATCAGAGAGGGATATGAGACTGCGCCAGAGAGGGGTAGGAGACAGTGTCAGATAGAGGGGGATGGGACAGTGTTTGAAAAAGAGAGTGGGGAAGTTAGACAGCTTCAGAAAGAGAGTGGGGATGAGCATACCTCATTTCAGCAGTCGTTGGGAGCACAGCCAAGGGGCCTCTTATGGGGGTGGGCACTTCACTGCATTAGGCCACGCCCCCTAAAGTTTCGCAAATCGCAGGACTGCTGGAAGCAGGCCAGGAGGGTTGAGGGACCGCAGCTTCATCCTCAGTGGATGCGCTGCAGCTTGCAGTGGCCGGGCCAAGGTGAGGGGGCTGTTGCAAGGTGGAGCAGGGAGCGCTGACTGCCACTAAGCTATGGTGCAGTCAGGACTGGGTACAGGGGGAGCTGCGGGCCCTAGAAACCGCTTGGGCCCCATTACAGCTGCACCCCCTGCTCCGTCAGTAGTTACGCCACTGCTAATAGCGCTAATTACCCACTTTCCCAGTCAGTCAGGAGAAAGTGCATAATCATATGCTTTGCATTATATACGTTTCATCTAAAAAATATATGGCTTTTAGGTACTGGTTTCCTAGCACGGCGCCCACGATTTTGATCTTACTGCATCTTATACATTGCATCGCATCGCATCCAATATAGCAGCATGTGATGCGATTCGATTTTTAATTGTACAACCCTGATGGGTGCTTACAATGTTAAATGCACCCCCATTGTCAACGCCACCCCCACTATCAACGCCAACCCAAAGCGTGGCGAGCGCAGCAGAACGCGTCCTCCGACTTTTTCATAACCCCACTATCCACATCGGCGTGGAGTTGACTTTAGATAGTGTGGCGAGCCACCGAGCCCGAAGTGTGGCGAGTGCACGCGGTTTAGTTTACATGTATTCCTCGTCCCCTCGCAGGGCTCGCTGCGCTCGCCACACTGTCTAAAATCAACTCCATGCCGACGTGGATAGTGGGGGTATGAAAAGGTCGGAGGATGCGTACCGCCGCCCCTCGCTGGGCTCTCTGCACTCGCCACGCTTCGGGTTGGCGTTGATAGTGGGGCTGGCGTGGACAATGGGGGGTGCATTTAACATTGTTAGCACCCATCAGGGTTGTACAATTAAAAATCGCATCACATACCATGCCATTTGCTGGCATGCAATATTTAATTGTACATTCAGTGTAATTTTCCCGAATATCGCATCACATACCTTATGGCATGTGATGGGCGCTGTGCTAGGAAATAAGTACCGGCTTTTATTTTCAACTGACTGGGTTTGTAGGCCATGCCCCCTTGCCGCCAGGCCACGCCCCAAATTTCAGGCACGTGCCTATGGAGCATGTTTTTGTCCGTTTTGCCATGGATTAGAAGTTGGGAGGTATGGGTTGCTGGGGCCCGCTAGTTCCACCCCCGCCCACTCTGCTACTCTATTTAGGTTTCTTTTATTCATATTTTTTTCTTCAATTAGTGTCCTTTTCATTGTAATAAAGTTGATCACCTTACTATGTGTGTGTGTGTGTGTGTGTGTGTCGTTCGGTCGGCACTTCGACACAACTCCACAAAAATTGACCCTGGTGCCCTCCCGGGCAAAAGTTCCTACTCCACCTCCAATATCCAAGCGTTCGGGCGGCACTCAATGGATGTAATCTTAGAATAAGACACCTGCACAAAGATCTGTTCGCATTCAACTTTTCAGTCACAATCACACTGGATCAAGAACGCAAGTGAAAATACAGACATCCTAACCTTATAAGAACAGCCAAGTGCAATGGCGTGCGGTGTCCCTCCCCCAGGGTCGGGCGGGCATTGCCACATTCAGCGTATTACATCATACAGCATACACCGGAGGACAAAAACCTCCGTATCTGCTCAGTGTCCGGCAGCAAAAGCTGGGCCTTATTGCGCATGTCTGTGACAATTCCAATATAATTAATTGACAACTTGAGAGCAATCCCAGCTGGTCCGTTTAGGGAATTTCAGAGCATGATAAGAACAAAAAAATGTGAAAAACCAAACATCTGTGTATTGGTCTGAAAATGACTAAGACACTCAGACACAGAATTAAATGCAATATAGACACATACAGGTTGAGTATCCCCTATCCGAAATGCTCGGGACCACGAGCATTCCGGATAGGGGAATTTTCCGGTTTTTGGAATAATTTTATGTAGCCATACTTACCTGTCCTCTGATGGTGTCCGGTGGTCCCTCGGCGTCCGCGCAGTCCCCGGGCGTCCACAGCAGGCCTCCGGCATCTTCTCCTGGTCTCCAGCGGTCCCAGGAATGCATTGCGCGAGTGTTCGTGCACACCGGTGACGTCACCGGCACTCGCGCAATGCATTCCTGGGACCGCTGGAGACCCTGGAGAAGATGCCGGAGGCCTGCTGTGGATGCCCGGGGACTTGGTAAGTATGAAAAGAGGGTTAGGGGGGGTAAAAAAAAAAATTTGAATGATTCCAAAAACCACGGTTTTTGGAATAATTCGGATAGGGGTTGCACGGATAGGGGATACTTAACCTGTATTAGCAAATTGGATTGTGGAACAAATAATAGAAACATCTGAGGGGTAAAGTATCTCGTATATTGTAAGTGTTTGTATAATTAACTGAGACGTATATATATTATCCCCAGGACACTAGTGATTCATTCATTCTTCCTGATGAAGACGTGGGTGCTTCCACATTGAAACGCGTTGAGAATACTATTGTTTTATTTCAAGCCTATTCAATTGGGACTAAAACTGCACTCCTGACTATCACCTCTTACCCGGACCGGCATAATCAAAGGAACACTTCCAGGTACCGTTGGTCAACTCGGCGAGGGATTGGCTTCCACTTTCTACAGCTTGTGGACCCCTTGCTCAAATATCTTCGAGTTTTTTTCAATTACGGATACAAAATCTGCCTGGACTAATACCTACGTGCTGGACAATCGACCGGGAGTATATACAGGTTATCTACACCCTTGATTGATTTATTGGAGGGGCAGTATATACACTATTGAGACGCACTAGACTCTTAATGGCTCCTTTTTAACTTATGCATGCAATATTTTAATGTTGTGCTAATCATTAAAATTACTCATTCTTATTACCTAGCCGTGTACAGTGTATTCATACCATAGTAAAGCAGAAGCGCTGTTCCTCACATTTTTTCTTTCACCCATATACTCGTATAAAGGGGATTAACACAACCCAATTGGAACAGCTGCTAATTGATTGCGCCTGGCATCCTTTTTCTATCTCTTTGAATAAATCACAGCAGCAATAGAACTGTAACATCAGCATAAATGTCAGAGAGCTCAGTCGGAACGAGGCATGCGAGCCCCCCCCCCCCTTCCGGCGGACAGCGAGGATTGGCGATTCTATCACAGCCTGATCTCGGCCTGAGTGAGTCCACTACTCCTGTGAGTAGGGTACACCGGAAAGTCACCCAGTTCCGGTTAGAAGTTGAACACTAACCATGCACCTATGGCAGCTGTGTCTAGTCCTGGCTGTGTCTCTGCTGCTGGTGCTAGTGGTACCACAGCTCACTCCACTCTGGTCCTGCCTTGCAAGGCCAGGTACCATGCACACAATCCAAGAGAAGAACCCTGAGCCCCTGCTGTAGCCCATTTCTATTCCTCAGATCTGGGCAGGGGCGGATCCAGGATAAAATGACAGGGGGGGCACCATGATAAAAGAGGGTTTAGGTGGGGGAGGGCCAGTGTTAGTGGTGCCAGTGTACATGCTACGAGAGCGGCAGAGAGAGGGTGGGAATGGGATTAAAAATAGGCCCTGGCATTTAAAGTACGCAGGCCCACCATGGCAACAAAAGTGAAGGACCTAGTTGTGCGCACACCGAAGGCGCGCTCTGGAAAAGGGGGTGTGGCCACTCAACAGGTGGCATGTCCTTGAGTGTAGTGTACAACACCATATACAACTTATACACATTATGCAACAAAATACTAGACCCCATTATACTTGCCCCTTACACATAATGCCACACGGATTGAGCCAAAATTCACATAATGCCACACGGATTGAGCCAAATTCACATAATGCCACACGGATTGAGCCAAATTCACATAATGCCACACGGATTGAGCCAAATTCACATAATGCCACACTGATTGAGCCAAATTCACATAATGCCACACGGATTGAGCCAAATTCACATAATGCCACACGGATTGAGCCAAATTCACATAATGCCACACGGATTGAGCCAAATTCACATAATGCCACACGGATTGAGCCAAACTCACATAATGCCACACGGATTGAGCCAAAATTCACATAATGTCACATGGATTGTGTCAAAATTCACATAATGCCACACGGATTGAGCCAGAATTCACATAATGCCACACAGATTAAGACAAAATTCACAATACGCTTCATAAACAGGGACATTGTCCACCAAAGGCGCGCATTAAACATTTACACCATAATGTCCATTGCACGTTAAGTTACACGACATGATTTCCATTATGTATTATGCCAAACACCATAATGCCTATTAAAAATTATGCTACATACAGTAAGTGCTACTTATCTACATGCTCATTGCCAAGGGTTCCATGCTCATTGCCAGAGGTTCCATGCTCGTTGCCATGTGGGATTACATGCTCATTGCAAACGGGGAATACATGCTCGTGGTTAATGGGGGACAGCCGCCGCCAGGCAGAAGTGATAGCTACTGACAGTGGCAAAGCCTGGCTGTATTCCGAGCACTGCAGGTCCCAGCTATTTGAAATAATATCCATTTCACACCAGAAAATGCATTCCCAGGTTGGCCCCTTTTACACCAGCCTAGTCCCTGCATTTTCTGGTGTGAGGGGGACAGAAAACCACCCCTCCCCCCTTTAACCAGTTATCTCATTTAACCAGCTATATCTTCGGAACTAACTGACCCATTTACATGAGACAAGTATCATATTGGAGAACTTTTGAGTGGGCTTTGAATGATTTTGGTCCAGTAAAACTGGAACGTTTGGTTCCAGAGTAATCTGCCCTCAAAGAACACGAACAGCCATGAAATTACATTTCAAAAATAAAAAAATATCGATTTACACGCTATATCTCAGGAACCGATTGACTGATATGGACCATCCTGGTATCATATTGAAGGCCCAGCGATTTGGAATTGAATAACATCAATCACAAGCTCCCGTGATGCCAGGGGGGGAACTGGCACCTGTCGGAACCGGTGGGGGTCGGAATTGACGTGTCCCATATTATCCTATGGGGAACATTTTTTACAGCTTTGCCAGGCGATATCTCCGGTTCCCAGGGAGCTAGAGACATGGGGCTGGGCTCGTTGGAAAGCTCTGGTCCTCATCTACAAAATGAATGACAGGGGGGGCACGTGCCCGGGTGCCCCCCCCAAATCCGCCACTGGATCTGGGCAGCGAGAGGGGGCGTGATCACGGAGGTGCAGTTGTAGGGCGGGAGCTCTTGGTCTCTCCGGCGTGTGTGACGTGCAGGAGATCTGTCTGCATGTGGAGAGAGGGTGAAGCTGCTGCCCCAGGATTCCGGGACGCAGATCTGGTCTGTGACTGGTGTCTCAGCGTGGCTACAGCAAGGCACGGACAGCCAGTAGAACGCAGAACACGGCAGTTGGGGGGGGTGAGCGACTCAGAGCAGGAAATCGGAGAGGGGGGGTCCCCTCAGCATGGGATCTGGAGCTGGCGTTTGAGATACAGGGACATCAGAGCTTGCGGCGGCAATAGCAGCTGACGCTGAGCAGTCTCATACTGAGAGGTGTGTACCCCCATCCCTTGGGAAGACCTTGGTAGGTAGGTAGATAGGTAAATAAGGTGTCTAGTTCAACAGCATACAGGGGCATGTGAAGAGGTGCTGGATAGAGAGACTGGTAAGATCTACTCAAATCTTAAGTATCAAGGGGCTGCCTTGGAAAGCGGGACACCTGATATACATTGCCTGCAGTTATTACTTATTAGCAATGCTGCATTGTTGGCTGCTCCTCGGCTTGCCAGGTTAATGTTCTCCCTCCCAACCTCCAGGAGGGCAGATTTATTCTGAGCCCACACTATAAAGGGGCATACACACGTAGAGATCTGTGCTAAGCAATTTTGCTGGTGTCAAGATCTCCCATGGAGAGCACATACATATATACACACACACACACACACACACACACACACACACACAGAGATTTGTGCTAAGCAATTTTGCTTGATCAAAAAAAGGCCGGGTAGTTGTTCAGAATGAGAGATTGCGATCAGTATCTCTCATTCTGTACACACACAGAGATTTGCAGTCATTTGCTAAGCAATCTGACTAGATTTTGACTGCATGCAATGACTTAGTTTAGCAATAGATATTTAATCTCTGGGAGCATACACACTGAGAGATCTGTGCTTACTTTCTAAGCAATCTAGTCAGATTGCTTAGAAAGTAAGCACAGATCTCTCTGTGGGGTAGGAATAGCATTCAAAATTTTCAAGTACACCCAGAGGTGTGTGAGTTCTTATACACAAGAGTCTGCAATTTGTATGTAGAACAGAGATAGATAAAATGGTAGATATGTTTTCTTGCAATGTTTGGTGAATGGCCTGAATATGTGTACACTGGCGGTATACGTCCCTCCGCCATTTCAGTACGATGTGTTACAGCGAGCCACGGAATTTGTGGCTAGATCTACTGCTGCTGAAACACTATGCCGAGGCAATATTACTAACGTGATGGATACCAGTAAGGATCAGTGGAATAAGCTGGCAGGAAGGAGTAAAGTGGGTAATAAGGGGTTCGATAAATTCATGACTGATATACAGTAGGATGGAGAGATTTGTGGAGGGGAAAAAACCAAATGCTTTAGCATATTCGTGCTATTTACAATCCTACAATTCTTTATCTCGGATTGGTATTGCTTTTGTTGATAATAAGGCAATGCCAAAAATTGAGAAAATGGAGTATCTCCCTAGAGATTTCCGACCATGCGCCCATTATGGTCCAGTTCTACCAACAGCAAAACAAGTCCATCCGGCATGGTTGGATCAGGTGGGTGCAGGGTTCAGGGATAACCCAGGAACGGGAGGAATACTTGACAGGACTACTTCTAGGATGTGGTCTGGGATGCAGGAAAAGCGGTTTTGAGAGGACATCTAATTAAAAGGATTGGTTTCACGAAACCACTAAGGGAAAATCTAGTATTACAGAGAAGACGTAATGAGCTGGAAATTAGGTTCTGGAAGGAAAAAACTGAGGTAGCCAGAAAGGATTGGGAACAAGCAAGTACAGATTGGACAAACAAGATTAAAAGCAGGGCACTCAATCAGGAGGCGTTCTTGGCGCTACATTAGAGAAGGAAATTACAACAGAAGAAGTCAGGAATGCTATAAGGTTCTCCCCTTCAGGGAAGGCACCTGGGTGCGATGGACTCCCAATGTAGTTATATAAGAAATATATAGAGGTGATGGCCCCCAGGCTTGTGGGACTATTTAACGTTAGCCTAGTAGAGGGGAAAATGCCGGATTCTATGAACGAGGCTTTGATTGTAGTGATCCCGAAGAGGGGGAAGAATTTGAACAATCCAGAATCGTTTAGGCCTATCCCTTATAAACATGGATGCAAAAACATCAGCAAAGATTTTGGTTGTCAGATTGGACTCAGTAACTCAGAATATTGTACACATAGATCAGACAGGGTTCCGTAAGGACAAAAGCACTACCTCTAATATCAGGAGGATGTACAATAATTTGTAGGCAGGACACCAGCAGAGACCACTGTGGTAATATCCTTGGAGGCAGCCAAGGCATATGACAGTGTAGAGTGGGTATACCTATAGTCAGTTCTAAAGCAATACAGATTCGGACCGCAGGTTATAAATGGAGTATAAATGCTATACGATGACCCCAGGACCAGGGTCCAAATAAATGGGGACTAGGCAGGGGTGCCCCCTATGTTATTCAATTTGGTAATAGAGCCCCTGGCATGCATTATTAGAGATCATACAAAGTTGCCGGGATTCAAAGCTGTAGGAGATGAAGAGGCCATATTGCTTTACGCGGACGACATGTCGGTATACATCTGACTGTAGAATAGCAGTACCTGTGGACCTAGATATAATACAAATGTTGGGAGGTATTCAGGGTGAAAGATAAATTGGGGGAAATCTAATATTGTCCCAGTAAAAGACAACTGTATTGGTAAATATAGTCAGGATTCGCCCCTGAGGGGGGTAGAAGAGAGGAACTACATTGGTGTCAGAGTCTATAACTGCTCACAGGATTTTGTTAAAAAGAACATTGAACCATTAATGACACATTACCAGGAGAAGGTTAAATCATGGAGGAGACTGCCCTGGTCATTGATGGGTAGAGTTAATCCGGTGATACTGCCTAAGCTGTCGTACATCTTCCAACAGTCACCAATAGACATAGAGAGAGAAAAGGATACTAGAAAAAGTTGGGAGCAAGTAGGGATTAAAGAAAAGGAGATTTATGTTCTTACCTATTAAATCCTTTTCTTCAAGATCCATAGGAGACACAGGGTTTACCCTGGGGTATAGGTGGTGATGGACCTGGCAGGCACCAAACGGGTTAAACAAAATCCTCTGCCTCCGGGAACCGGGCTCCTCCCCTCCTATACCCCGCCCCAGGCCACCAGTTTTTTAGTAAACAAACCCAAGGCAGGAGCAAAGAGAGAAGGAAGACAATATGCAACATGCAAGGCCACACACAACAACAGGCCTAACCTAACCCCAAAAACCTATAAAATGCTGTGAAACATAAAAGCAGGCGCATCAGGGAGGGATCCCTGTGTCTCCTATGGATCTCGAAGAAAAGGATTTAACAGGTAGGAACATGAATCTCCTTTTCTATTTCGAGTCCATGGGAGACATCCTAAAGCAACCTCTCAGGGGTGGGGACGCGCCTGAGCCACGCTGAGGACACTCTGTCCAAAGGCAGAGTCCCTGGAAGCAAAGGTATCAAATGCGTAAAAGAGCAAAAAGGTACTAGGAGATGACCAAGTAGCTGCCCTGCACAGCTGCTCCGCAGTAGCCCCACCACGGACAGCCCAAGAAGCACTCACCGACCGCGTGGAGTGAGCCCGAGTCCCGACAGGGACCAGAAGGTCAGAGTCCCGATAGGCCTGGCGAATAGTGGATCTGATCCACTGGGCCACCGTCTGTTTAGATGCCGGCCAACCTCACTTGTGGGCAACATGCAGGACAAAGAGGGCATCTGATTAACGAACTGTCTTCATACGCTTTACATAGATGTGAAGTGCCCGGACCACATCCAAAGAAGATTCCGAGGCCGTTTGATCAGAAGACCTGAAGGCAGGGATCTCAATTTCCTGATTGATGTAGAAACTCGAGACAACCATAGGCAAATGAGAGGTGTGAGTTTGAAGAACTGCCCTGTCTGCATGGAAGACAAAATAAAGGGAACACCACGACAAGTCAGACACTCGTCGAGCAGAAGCAATAGCAAAAAGGAAAATAGTCTTCCAAGTGAGCCATGATCAGTTGAGTGCAATGGTTCGAACGGAGGAGACTGCAGAGCTCGGAGAACCAGGGAGAGTTCCCACCGGGCAACCGGAGGGACAAACGGAGGCTGTATTCCCTGCAGGAAGGTACGAACATCCGGTAGTAGAGCCAGTCTTCTCTGAAACAGGACAGACAATGCAGAGATCTGCACTTTTAGTGAAGAAAGACGTAAACCGGCCTCCAAGCCTGTCTGGAGGAAAGATAAGATCCTAGATAGCCTATAACGCCTGGGATCCAGCCCCCTTTTTGCACACCAGGAAAAGAAAGCTCTCCAGATTCTATAATAAGCACCTGCTGAAGACGGCTTACATGCCTGAAGCATAGGGGGTTATTCAAGTTCACTCGCAAATGCACAATCACTCTCTAATGGACAAAACCATATGCACTGCAGGTGGGGCTGATGTAACACGTGCAGAGAGAATTACATTTGGGTGGGGTTTGTACTTCATACTGATATCTATGTTGCAGTGTAAAAACAAAGCAGCCAGTATTTACCCTGCACAGAAACAATAAAGCACCCAAATCTAACTCTCTCTGCACATGTTACATCAGCCTCACCTGCTGTGCATATGGTTTTGTCCATTAGAGAGTGATTGTGCCTTTGCGAGTGAACTAGAATAAACCCCATAGTCCGGATTACTCTTGAGGAAAAACATTTCGCCCGCAAGAGGGACGTTTGAAGAGCCACCCCGTCAAACGGAGATGGGGCAGATCCGGGTGCAGACAAGGACCCTGACTGATGAGATCTGGTCGTAACGGAAGATGGAATGGTAGGTCTGCTGACATTCCCAGGAGCCTCCTCGGCCAATCTGGAGTGTCGAGAATCAAGCTTTCGACTTTGAATTTGCGAAGAACCCTGGACAGGAGAGATATCGGGGGTGGGGGGAGACACACACACATACATTAGTTGAAATGGCCACAGTGCCGATAGGGCATCTGTGAGAAAGGCACCTGGATCTCTGGTGCGAGACCCGTGCATCTGATCCTTGTGGTTGTAGCCATCAAGTTCACTTCCGGAGCTCCCCATCTGTCAACGAGCAGGTCGAACACGTCTAGATGAAGAGACCACTCTCCGGAGTGGAGGGTCTGATGGCTCAGAAAGTCCACTTCCCAGTTCAGTACCCCCGGTATGAATACCGCTGATATGGCCGGGACATGTCTCTCCGCCCAATGGAAGATCGTCTCTGCCATGGCCCCCCAGCTGCGGGTTCCTCCCTGGTGATTGATGTATACTACAGCCGTTGCATTGTCCGACTGGACCTGAACAGGGCGACCCTGAAGCAACAAGAGGGCCAGACAAAGGGCTCGGTACACCACCCTCAGTTCCAGGCAATTGATGGAGAAACAGCTCTCCTTCGCAGTCCACAAACCCTGGAAGGATTTCTGACAGGTGACCGCACCCCATCTGACGACAGACGCCAGGCTGCGCGGGAGTACCCTGTCCTGGTTCCAAAAGGGGCGCCCCATCTGTAGGTTCCAGGAGAGGAGCCACCACGTGAGGGACAGATGTACCTCCTGAGTGAGGACGATCCTCTGCGCCCTGATGTGACGGTGTGACCCATTCCACTGGGTCAGAAGTTCCCGCTGCAGCTGACGGTAGTGGAATTGGGCATATTCCACCATCTCGAAGGTGGAAACCATCGAGCCCAAGACCCGCATGCAGGCATGAACGGAAACCTTCTTGTGTTTGAGAAAATCCCGAATTCTGGACTGGAGGGTCTGGAGCCTGTCCTCTGGCAGGAAAACTTTCTGAAGTTTGGAATCCAAGAGGGCTCCTAGATGGACCATCCATTGAGATGGAAGGATAGCAGATTTTGATCAACTGATAATCCAACTGTGCCTCTAAAGAAGAGTTCTGTGGATGTGATCTTGGAGTTCCTCCGGAGATTGAGCCAGCAGAAGAAGGTCATCTAAATAAGGGAGAATTCTGACCCCCTGACACCTGAGATGTCCTGCCATGATCTTTGTGAATACACGAGGAGCAGTCGAGAGAACTGAAAGTGCTCGCCCAGCAGAGCAAAGTGGAGGTACTGCTAATGATTTGGGCAAATGGGGACATGAAGGTAGGCATCCTGGTTATCCAGGGATGCCAGAAAATCTCCTGGTTCCAAGGCAAGTATGATGGAACGTAAGGATTCCATCTGAAATTTCGGAACCCGGAGGAACTGATTGAGGGATTTGAGGTTCAGTATTGGTCGATACGCCCCGCTGGGCTTCTGAACCAAGAACAGGCTGGCGTAGCATCCTAGACCCTGTTATGACGGGGGAACCTGTACAATGACCCTGGTTTGAAGAAGGGACTGAACGGAGAACTTGAGGGCTCTTGCTCTGATGGGATTCCTTGGTAAACTGATGGAAAAGAATTGAGAGGGAGGGATATGGCGAAACATGAGAGCATAACCTCGCATGATGACATCGCGGACCCAACCATCTGTTGTTGTGTGCAGCCATGCGGCAGAAAATCTCAGCAGATGACCTCTCTCGCTGGGGTCCCCCAGGTGGAGGTCTGCCCTGTCAGGCAGAATGCTTGTCTGGCTGCTTGGGCTCGGGGCAATGGGTAGACCATGCCTGACGTCCTCGCTGTTTAGGCGGTCTGGAAGTCTGAGGCTGTGATCTGGGAAATGGCTGACCTTGTGCCCTGCCCTGTGAGCAAGGACCAAAAAGAAGCAGTACGGGGTCGCGGAGCCGCTGTAGATGGCAGGAACACTGTCTTAGAAGCCACTACTGTAGCCACTATTTTGTCCAGCTCTGGACCAAAGGGGATTGTCCCAGTAAAAGTCAAAGCCTCCAAAGCCCTTTTGGAGTCGGCATCCGCCCGCCAAGAACGAAGCCATAAAGCCCGTCTTGCTGAGATAGTGGAAGCCGAGACTATGGAAGCAAGAACTCCCTGCCTAAGGGGTACTTTATTAGATGCCTACAGAGGAGAAGCAGATGTAATAAAATGTACGGGGGCAGAGACGTGAGACTACAGGACTCACCAGTGAGGACACTGTTGGAATCAGGGCAGAGTGAGAGAATCTCTGATATCTATCGGGTATTACTGAGAGGTTGGGTGGAAACAAATAGACATAATTAGGAAACCATGGGAAGAAGATATTGGGGTCCTCCAGGATAGAGAATGGGTAGGGGCACTTTCATCACCCACTAGGGCCACAATGGCTATAAAATTCCAACAGGTACAGCTCTGTATCCTACATAGGGTCTATGTAACCCCAGCTACACTTAGGAAGTATGATCATAACAAAATGATTTATGCCCAAAATGCAGTATACAGCAGGGTACATGTATGCATAGGATTTGGCAGTGTCACAGGGGAAGGGGTTTTGGGGAGAAAGTCCAAAACATAATGGTCAAGGTGGGACTACCGGTACAATATCTGGATGTAACTATGTATTTTGGGCATAAACCCACAGGTAAGGGCAATGACCCGTTTATACCGCCGGTGGAGAACCTAGCTGCTCTGGCAAAAGTAATAATAGCAGGGAAATGGAGGCGCACGAGGCACCGGATTTTTTTTTTTTTTTTTTTTGAAAATATGTTTATTGGGATTTTCAATTTTTCACAGCTTACATTTCACATAAATTGCTTGCAGTACGTTTCGTATCAAATACATGAAAAAACATTTGAAAAGCATTTTACATCACATTTTTAACTGGGGGGGGGGGGGAGGAAGGGGGACAAGGGTCAGGATTTTGATGTTTCCAAAAAGTGTTCCAGCGATTGCATTACATTTAGTGTCTAATACCTGTTTAAACTTGCATTAGGTAACATAATATCATTACATTTTTGTTGTCAGCATCGTATACGTCTGAATATGTCGGTATGTAATCGGTTATCATTGGAGATTCTACTTCATCGTGGGGTGGTAAAGTTTCTATGTCACCCGTGCATACGTCTTTTTGTGGTGGTAATATCGACACAAGTTTGGAAACGCAAGCTTTTTCATATGCTATTGTGTGTGATTGAATATATGGCATGGGGGGGGTCTGGGGGGTAGGGGGGGGGGGAGAATATTAGGGCATATCAACTAATCAACTAATCAACTAATAACTAGGGTGTGGGAAGAGGGGGGGAGGAATAGAGGGGGGGGGGGGGTGCCTGTTGTTGAATCTCTCTATCTCCTTGAATCTCTTCCCTCTTGAAGTGGAGGGGTATGTGTAGGCCATCGTGGTCCTATAGTCGAGGTTGTATGTCTTTCCCTACATTTACATCGAATTTAAGTCACAATTTTACATAACACATCAGCGGTTTTATACACATAGATTCAAACATTTGCATCATTATATCATAGGTCAAGTTCTTTAAGTATTCTACTCTTAAAAGACATTGGTTTCGTATTTATAAATGGTTCCCATTTTCTTCTGAAACTCATGGACAAAGACCTTGTTACCTGTAGAGAATTGTATCTCTCATATGACATATATTTCAATAGTAAGTCATCTAGATCTGCCATAGTGGGTACATGTTTATTTATCCATGAAGTTAATATCACCTTTTTTGCTGCTGTAAATAGTATGGTAAGGAAGGGTATCAGTTGTTCCTGTGTTGTGTTTAGTTGCCATATATTAAAGTCCAGAAACAACACTGCTGTTGGATGTAATGAGATTTTGAGTTGGAATGAGGTATTTACATAGTTTATTATTTTGTACCAATACTTTTTTATATGTCCACAGGACCAAAAATTATGGAAGAAGGACGCAGAATAATAACCACATTTGACACATTTGCCTGATTCATCCGGGTCGAAGAAACTGCGCTGCTTCTGTGACATATATGCTTTGTGTATAAATTTAAAATGTACTTCTTGTAGTATGGATGATTGAAGTATTCGCATTGATGATTCATATCTATCAAATATGTCGGTGTTTTTTAATAAAGGTATATCCTTCAACCAGGACTGTGTGGTTTTGTCATTTAATTCTGGGGCATTTTTCAGCTGTAATTCCTCATATATCAGTCTAGGTTTGAAAGTGCCTTTCCGCAATTTTTCAGTCCATATATGTAGCAGTGTATGAGGATGGGAGAGTATTTGTAGAGGGGGTATCGATTGGACATAGTGGTGTAATTGCATAATCGAAAATAAACTGCTGTGTGGGAGATCAAATTTTTCTCTTAGGACTGTAAAAGTTATCAGTTTTCCACCGGGGTCGAACACTTGCGATATTAGTTTCAGCCCTTTTTTCAGTATCCTGTTGAATGTTGAGTTATTTACTGCTGGGGGGAACATGGGGTTGCCCCCAATTGGTATCCATTCTGTCTGAGAATGAGACATCTCTAGTTTATTACATGTTCTCTTCCATGAGTGGTATATGTCTCCAAAGAGGGGATTATTCAGTATATGTTTGGGTATTTTCCCTTTTTCAGAGTGCAGGAGAGCCCTGGGGTTGTAAGGGTAGAACATGGCATTATCTAAAACATTTATCGAGTAAGTATTATCCTCTACTAGCCACCCTATCGCATATCTTGTCAACAGAGCACATGAGTAGTTTATTAAGTCTGGTAGTCCTAGTCCTCCACTTCTCCTAGAAAGCTGGAGTTTGGGCAGGGAAACTCGAGCTTTTTTATGATTCCATATAAATCTTGAACATGCCTGATTTAATTTTTTTATTTCTTGGGTATTAATTTTAATGGGGAGCATTTGTAGGCAATACATTATCCTAGGCAGTATGACTGTTTTTATTACTTCTACTCTCCCTAACATGGACAATGGGAGATCTCTCCAGTTCGTGAGTGTTTTTATCGATTTCTCGATTATTGGGGGGAAATTTATTTTGTGTAGGTTGGCTAATTTGTTCGGGATTTGTACTCCTAAGTATTTTATATGACTTGTGTTAATTTTGATTGATTTGTAGGTGTCTGTGGGGGGGAATGAGGGCGGGGGGCCTTGGATGGATAGTAATTCTGATTTGTCTATGTTCACCTTGTATCCTGAGAAGGATCCGAATGACTGTAGGATGCCAAAGATTATCGGTATTGCATATTGTGGGTGTGAAAGGAACAGCAGCATGTCGTCCGCGAATAATGATACTCGCAGATCGACATGGCGTATTAGTATGCCTTGGAATTGTGGGGAGTTCCTAAGGGTAATGGCTAGTGGCTCAAGTGCCAGAACGAACAACAGAGGGGACAGGGGGCATCCCTGTCTCGTGCCTCTTAAAATGGGGAAGGGGTGTGATAGTATACCATTACAGATTATGTTTGAGGAGGAGTTGTTATATAATGTGGTAAGAATGTTAATAAATTTGTCGGGGAATGAGAATTTTCTGAGCGTGTGGTATAAGTGGTCCCAGTGCACCATGTCGAAGGCCTTCTCCGCGTCCAAGGAAAGGATCGCCTTCGGGCACTCCGACACGGCACACTGGGCCTCCCACACCGCCGCCAAGACCCTTCTAATATTAATGGATGAGTTGCGTCCCCTGACAAAACCAGTTTGATCCATATGAATTAATGTGGGTAGCATTTCTTTTAATCTTTCTGCTAGGATTTTTGTCAATAGTTTGTAGTCAATATTCAAAAGTGATATTGGTCTGTACGAACTTGGGGAAGATAGGTCTCTACCTGGTTTGGGTAATACTCTTATGTTGGCTGTGTTGAAATATTGGGGGATGTTGTTTGAATTTAAGATTTTATTAAAGACCGTTGTTAGTATTGGGGTGATTTTTACAATTAACAGTTTGTAATATTCTGGGGTAAAGCCATCTGGGCCCGGAGCTTTGCCTAGTTTTAATTCTGAAATTGCCTTAGAAACTTCTTCTGTGGTTATGTCTTGGGTGAGTTTCTCCGAATTTGTTGGGGATAATTGGGGGGTTGTCAGTCCGTCCCAGAATTTTGATTCAGCTTCTGTATTGGACGTCGGTTGGGAGTATAGGGAAGTATAATATTCACATAATGTTTGAGCTATGTGTGTGTTAGAAGTGGCTAGTGTGCCTTGGGTTGTGTGTAGGGGATGGATTGTAGCTGGGGATCTTTGGCCTTGTAGTAGGGAGGATAGTAGTTTGCTTGATTTATTACCTTGCCCATGAATACGGGATGATTTTGCAAAAGAGTATGAGGATTCCGATTTTTCTATTATGTTTTCATATAAGGCTTTAGATTCTAGGTATTTTTTCTTGTTGTTTGGGGAAGGAGAGGCATTGTAATTTTGATAGTGTTCTGTTAATGTTGCTTGAGCTTGCAGAAAGTTTTCTTTTAAATTACGTTTATATGAGGCCATTCGGGATATAATTATGCCTCTGATAGTGGCCTTAGAGGCTTGCCAAAATAACAGGGGGTCCGATTTTAATGTGGGCATGTTATGTTGGTAATAGTCATCCCATCCCTCTATTACGGCTTGTCTAATGTGGGCAGAAGAGGTTATCGTGGATGGGCATCTCCATATTCTCGAGGAAGGTTGAGCCGGGGTAAGTTGGATTTTGATGTGGACCACTCCATGATCCGAAAGTACTATTGGCGCCATGTCCACGTATTCTATTCGGGGGAGCATGAAGTGTGATATTAATATATAGTCTATGCGTGACATGTGGCCTGTAGCTGCTGACAGACATGAATAGCCTTTTTCTATAGGGTGGAGTACTCTCCAAGTGTCTAGTAAGTTCAAGTCTTTGCATAGTGCCGGTATTCCATATTTCGGTAAATTTCTAGGTTGTTTAGTTGGGACTTGTTTATCTAATTGATTAGATGATATCAAATTTAGATCACCACATATTATAATAGGGTCATTCAAATATGGGGTTAGGAGGGATGTAATTTTCCTTAGGAAAGACTCAGAATACTGGTTAGGGGCATAAACATTCAGACATATCAGTGTTTTCTGCCCAAGTAATAGGTGACATAGTACAAATCTGCCTTTCGGGTCTTGGATAACCTTTTGTACTGCTACGTCTAAATGATTTTTGGCCAACACCACAACTCCCCTTGCTTTTGAGGAGTATGATGCTGAGGCCAAAACTTTCCATTTGAGGGTGTTCAGCTTTATCACTTCTGTCGGTATCAGATGAGATTCCTGGATGAATGCTACATCTATTTTCATCTTATTGAGGTGTATCAAGATTCTTTTACGCTTTATAGGGGAGTTTATACCCCTTACATTCCAGCTACCTATATGTACCACCATTTTTTATCAGAGTTATTGCGTAAAGTGTTGCAATCTATTTCTATAGGTAGAGTGGAGTATCAAGATATAAGTAGGGATTTTTCATTTCGCCAGGCATCTTGTGGAGGGGGAATGTGAGGGGGGCAAGCCATCCATTTGTTTTGTCATTTGGATGGGGGGGAGGGGGGGGTAGTGGGGGAACCTTAAAGTGTAGCACAATACAATAAAGCAATAAACAATAATAACAGTAATAAAACCTCTTTTTGAGACTTCCGTGTCTCGTTCCGGAGAGATCTATCATCTCTCTCATGCTGTAACGCATCTTGTAGCTCCTAAGCCTGACCGGCTGAGTATCTTAGGATGATTCACCTTGGGGTTAATAGAGTCACTCACGTTATGATGTCAAGTTCTTCGAGGGGAGTCTCTGGAAGGTCTTTTCTCTTTTTTATTTCAGGCTGGTCTCAGCGTCTTATTAGTCAATTCTGGTAACAGTATAGTATGTTCACCGCAGGTTGGTAGAAAAAAGAAGTTAGAAGAGTAAACATGTAAATCAACAATATAAGGATAAAGTAGTCTCTTTACCACAAACTTTGTGTGGAAAACTGTCCCTTTTTGAAAATATAAAGCATTTGTGTGTATTTGGGCTCAGTTTTGTTTATCTATGACGGGTAATGTTCCTGTTTTCTGTTACGGGGCATTTTAGGTAAGTAGATATGTTTAATCACATCTCCTGCTTATCTATTATTCGTAGCCTTCTGTTTCTCTGTGAGCTCTGAACGGGGGATCTTCTTCATTCAGGAAACATTCAGCATCAATGGCGGACATAAAGTCTTTGAAGGTGTTGCCATCATAGATCCTTAATTTTGCTGGATACAGCAGGGCAAACTTTCTCTCCATTTTAATAAGTTTTGAGCACACTGGTGAAAACTCTTTCCTTTGCTTCGTCAGCTCGGCTGAGTAATCTTGAAAGATCAGTATATTGTGGCCCTCCCATTTAATATTTCTATTTTTCCGGGATGCTGCCCAGATCAGTTCTTTATGTAAAAAATTAAGAGTCTTAAAAATAACTGTTCTGGGCCTTGTTTCATTCTGAGGTCTCTGTGGGCCGAGCCTGTGTGCCCTTTCAATCACCATGTCTGTGCATCTTTCTTTTATATCTAGCAGCTCTGGCAGGGAAGTTTTGATGAAATGAAATAAATCTGGGCCCTTCATGCTTTCTGGAATTCCTACCAGACGTAGGTTGTTCCGTCTGGACCTATTTTCCAAATCTTGTATTTTGTTCTGCAGGGATAGGAGATCCTTGGATTGCTGCGCTACCACTGGCTTAACCTCAGCTATGTCTTGGAAACATTCACCCAGTCTGCCCTCTGTATCTAAAACTCTCTTTTGTAGTTGGGCCAATTGTCTATTGATGTTTTCAGTTTGTTCCTGAAATAGTGGTAGTATGGCTGCCCGGATCGCCCCCACCATGTCCCCATACGTGACTGGGGCTTGCAAATCGGGTATTACCTTGTCTTGGTATTTCTGTGCTTCCAGAGGGTACTCTTCATGTGGGGCAGCAGTTGGTGAGGCGCTGGGTGATGTGATGGGTGATACTCTGCTGCGCTGAGGTAGCGGGGTAGGCTGGTGAGGTGGGCGCGTGAGCTCTTTAGTCGGCGCCATCTTGGGAGTAGCGAGGTCTGCGGCCTTCTGACGCTGTGAGCGGGGCTTCGATCCTGGCATCTCCGCCAGTAAACTCTCCATGCGCTGCCGGGTGTGTGGCAGTGAGCGGGCGGTATATTTTCGGGTGGTGTTGGAGGCTGTATAGCCGTGGGGATGTGTTTCTTTGCCGGTCGGTCAGCGGAGCTCCGTCTCTCTCCTCCTCACATCTAGCTGCCGGAACCGGAAGTCCGAGGCACCGGATTTATACCACTGGATCCATCTGGTAAACCATACAGTAGATAATGAGAAGTACACATACACCAAAAGTAATAATGTAAGAAAGTGTCATCAAACGTGGGAGAGATGGACGCTGTCAGAATTCTATGAGGCTTAGGGGGGATATATATGATAAAACTATGTGTTTAGATAGACGTATGCACTACACCTACACCACGACCATAATGTGCACGAGATATAAATATACCTCGGAGGCGCTCACACGCCAGCAGTAAACCAGTGAGCACCTGGGCAATCAGTGCGACAAGAAAACTGACAGACTACACAATAAATACTGGTACAATATTGGATTTGTTTAATACATGTTAATTTATTATATGTACAAGGACAGTATATACACAAAACCTGATATGCCGTCTTAAATTGTAAGAGCAATGTTTACAAATGTATTGTTTTGTTATTGTTTTTTTTTCTTTTTCATAAAATGTCTACATAAATTTATGTAAACAACAAAACTTCAATAAAAATTGATTGAATTTAAAAAAAAAAAAGAATTCTATGAGGCTTATACAGGAGTATACACAACAATGCATATACATTATACAAATCCACACTATTACACAGGACCAGACACAGGAATAGCTTTATTATAAATGGCCGTATACAGAAGGTGAGATAGATGAGGCACAATGTAAGTTTAGTATAATCGGTGTAATGGCATCGCTTGTCAGACATAAAGCACATATACACTGCACAGATATAAGGTAGGGGAAAGGATGGGATGTAACATCTTATCTCTGTATCATATGCATATTGTAATAAGAAGAAATACTGAATAAAAATAAGATCTGGGCAGTGATTGGGTGGATGTTTGTATCCCAGGATGTAAATGTCCCAGGAGCAGCCTGGCTTCCTGCTGAGCTGGTGCCTGGGAGTCTGTAGTATGATTAAAGCAGGGCTGGGCAATAGCGGCCTCCAGATGTTGATGAACTACACATCCCAGCATGCCTTGCATCAGTTTCAGCATGGCCACATAGCAAAACGAATGAATGCAAAGAATCTTGGGATGTGTAGTTCATCAACAGCTGGAGGGTCACTGTTGCCCAGCTCTGGATTAGAGTAAGCCGGCAGCTCTGGAGAGGGGGCTGGTTGTGGATGAACATGGATGCCCACGCAGTTTCCAGTGGGGGCATAGAGCCTGCATTGTTTAGTGGAGACTACGCTCAGATGATCCCTGTACAGGCAACAGGGTATCCTCACATCAATGGTCATTTTTACTGCAGATCAGCTCAACAAAATGTTATTATTCTGGTATTTACAAAGTATACATTTATTTATAAAACACTTCCCACACTGCAAGCATGGAAAAGGCTTCTCTGATGTCTAACAAGATGAACTTTATTGGTAAAACATTTCCCACTCTCAGAACATGAAAATGGTTTCTCACCTGTATGTACCCTCTCATGTATAGCAAGACTGGATTTAAGTGTAAAACATTTCCCGGTACTTGTTTCCTAGCACGGCGCCCAGATTTTCTACGTACGGTACCGTACTGAAATCACATGCCGAGTTATAGTGGCATGCGATGCGTGCGATTTCAGTACCAAGCCCGTTCCCGCTCACTGTCATTCCCGCCCCCTGTTGGATTCTCACAGAATCACTCTGAGGTGATTTTCTGTGAGTAGTGGAAGCATCGCTCAGAGCTCCTGGTGTTTTATTGATCTGATATTGAAATCAATTGATATGGCAGCATCATTGGACATATTTACGTTGCCTCAGTCCGAGGAGGAGGCCATAAAGGTTTTTTCAAGACCACGGACTTCTTCCAGCCGCGCAGAATTGCACAAATGGGCACATAATGCGCCTCGCAGTTAAGCAGGCGATGTGGCGGTGCCACGTAAAGGTCTGCTGACTTAAGGTGAGCCTGAGAGTGGGCACTGGTTCCCAGGCTGCCGCTTACCATTTCTTACTTTGGTGCGTTTCTTGTACTTGTGGGCACAGGAGCTGACTTCTATAGAGTATTGTGCGCAGCAGCTCCACATCTCCCAAAAAACAACAGTGCTGTACAACCGCTGGACGAGGGAGGCGTGTGCCTTGGATATAACTGCGCAGCCACAGCGCTGCATCGGTGGACCAGGATTGATTGTTGAATGTGACGAAAAGGAGAGTTATGGTAGACTTACCTCTGTTAACTCCCTTTCCTTGAAGTCCATTGGAACCACAGGGGACATCAGGTTGTAGGCGGATCCAGGGGGTCCGAGGCACCAATCAGTGAAGCTCTTTAAGTTTCCCAGAATACCCGGGCCCTCTCCCCTACAACCCCGCCTCCAGGCTCATACAGACAGTTTTTGTTAACAAGCCGTAAGCAGGAAGCGGAGAAGAGAAGATGACAGAGAACTCACATGCCCATGTACTCATACATACACAATATAGCAATGGACGCTACTATGGTCATTACAGGTCACAGATCAGAATATCATACATAGGGATACCTCAGGAGCAAATTTAAAGGGAGGGCACCCTGTGGTTCCCATGGACTTCAAGGAAAGGGAGTTAACAAAAAAGGTAAGTCTACCATAAATCTCCTTTTCCTTTTCAAAGTCCATGGTTCCCACAGGGGACATCGGGGACATGTCTCAAAGCCGTATTTCAAGGGAGGGAATTTGCCTGGGGTGCCAGAAGAACCCGACGACTGAAGGAGGCATCCTGGGAGGCAAACATGTCAAAAGCATAGAATCTGATGAAGGTATGGACAGATGACCACGTTGCAGCCTTGCACAGCTGTTCAGCAGAAGAACCTCGTCGTGCTGCCCATGATGGACCAACCACTCTAGTAGAGTGCGCTTTGATTGAAACAGGAATAGGCAGGTTAGCCTGTTGATAAGCCTGTTGGATAGCCATGCGAATCCAGCGAGCGATGGTTTGTTTGCCAGCTGGCCAACCCTTTTTGCAGAATCCGTATAATACAAAAAGGGAATCAGATTTTCTGACCGACTTGGTACGGTCAATATAGGTGGTCAGAGCCCTGACCACATCCAGTAAGCGTTCATCTGGGGAAAGATCCTCTGCCGTGAACGCAGGAACCACAATCTCCTGATTAACGTGGAATTTTGAGACCTTAGGAAGGTAAGAAGGTTTTGTCCGCAAAACCGCCCTGTCTGAATGAAAAATGAGGAAGGGTGATCTACAAGAAAGGGCTGACAGATCTGAAACCCTTCAGGCGAAAGCGATGGCCAAGATAAAAATTGTCTTGGCTGTCAGCCATTTGAAATCAACTGTAGGTAATAGTTCAAAAGGAGGCTTGGTTAAAGCCTGTAGCACAAGTGAAAGGTCCCACGGTGTAGTAGGAGGAACATACGGAGGCTGGACATGTAGAACTCCTTGTAGAAAAGTGCGTACATCCGGTAGGAAGGCAATTTTCTTCTGGAACCAGACTGACAAAGCTGAGATCTGGACTTTGAAAGAGGCCAGCCTCAGCCCCATGTCCAGGCCCTTCTGTAAGAAAGCCAGGATTCTGGCTACCTTGAAAACCTTTGGGTCGTACTTCCTCGCTGTACACCATGCAAAGAAAGAGTGCCATATCCGGTAATATATCCTAGAAGATGCCGGTTTGCAAGCCTGAATCATGGTTTTGGCCACTTTTGAAGAAAAACCCTTACGTTTCAATAGGGCAGTTTCAAGTGCCACGCCGTCAAAGACAGACGTTGAGGGTCCAGCAAGGACCCTGACTCAGCAAGTCCACCCGAAGCGGTGAGAGAAAAGGAGGCTGGTGAGACATCTGCTGCAGGTCCACATACCAGTGCCTGCGTGGCCAGTCTGGAGCAATCAGGATGAGGGTCCTGTCTTCCTGTTTGAACTTCCTGAGCACTCTGGGGACATGTTTATCGGTGGGAAGGCATATGGAAGGTGAAATGTCCATGGAATCGACAGGGCATCCGTGAAGCAAGTCTGAGGATCCCTGGACCTCGACCCGAAGTTGGCGACTTTGCGGTTGTGTCTGGACGCCATTAGGTCCACATCCGGCAGGCCCCAACGGTCTATCAGAATAGCAAACACTTCTGGATGTAGAGACCACTCCCCCGGATGGATATCTTGGCGGCTTAGGAAGTCTGCTTCCCAATTTAGAACGCCTGGGATGAAGACCGCCGACAGAGCCAGGAGGTGCTGTTCTGCCAAGGCTAGGATCCTGGACACTTCCCGGAGAGCAGCGCTGCTGCAAGTCCCTCCCTGGCGATTGATGTATGCCACAGCCGTGGCATTGTCTGACCGGATCTGTACTTGTTTCCCCTGGAGCAGGTCTTGCGACCAGATTAGGGCGTTGGAGGCTGCTCGTAGCTCCAAGACATTGATGGAAAGGCGGGATTCTTGCATCGTCCACACGCCTTGCAAGGATTGGGATCCTACTATCGCCCCCCATCCTCTGAGGCTGGTGTCTGATGTTAGGATCAGCCATTCTTTGAACCAGAAAGGACAGCCCTGTGTGAGATGTTCTGTCTGCATCCACCACAGAAGAGAAGTCTATATCTCCTGGGTCAATGTGAAGAAAATTGACCAGATGTGTTGAGGTAAACCGTCCAACTTCAACAGTATGAGACGGTGAAGCAGGCGAGAGTGGAACTGGGCCCACTTGACCATGTCAAATGTGGATACCATCCGGCCCAGGATCCTCATTGCCCAGTGTACGGAGACTCTTGGGCTTAGACTGAATCCAAAGTTGGAGATCCATACACTTGTCTCTGGGAAGAAACAACCTCAACAACCTGGTATTCAGAAGGGCTCCCAGATGTAGCATCCGCTGAGAAGGAATCAGGGAAGACTTCTCCCAATTTAGTAGCCACCTGTGACTCTGCAAAGTTGTGATTGTTATCTGCAGGTGCGATAACACTACTTCCGGGAATTTGGCCACTAGCAATAGATCGTCCAAGTATGGGAAGACTGATACCTTGTCAGTGTAGATGTTCCGCCATTACTGCCATGATTTTTGTGACAATCCTGGGTGCAGTGGCTAGCCCAAATGGGAGAGCCTGGAATTGGTAACGCCTGTTGAGAATAGCAAACCTCAGGTATTTCTGGTGTGCTGGCAGAATGGGGATGTGAAGGTAAGCGTCACGGATGTCTAATGAGACCATGTAATTCCCTTCTTCCAAGGCTAGAATTATAGTCCTCAGCGTTTCCATCTGGAATTTTGAAACCTTTACCACCTTGTTGAGAGATTTTAGGTTCAAAATGGGTCGGAACGTTCCGTTTGGTAACCAGGAACAACGTTGAATAGAAGCCGAGCTTTCTTTGTTGTGACCGTACTGGGACAATAACTCAAGACTGAAGCAGGGACCTCAAGATTATTTGTAGGTGTTCTGCCTTGTGTGGGTCGTGAGGAAGACCTGTGCAGAAAAACTTCCTTGGGGGAGGCTTTTTGAATGAGTTGGAGTAACCCCGAGACACCACTTCCCTCACCCAGGCATCCTTTGTTGTGGATAGCCATTGTTGGGCAAAGAATAGAAGTCTGCCTCCCTCCAACATAGCTTCCATAATATACGATGCTGCTTGTTTAATATGATGAATACACTATTTGGCATCCTCCGATGCATCGGGAGTAAGCTCCTCCTCCAGAGCCTGTATCCAAGGCATAATGGCTTTTCCCGCCCATGTTGCTGCAATAGTGGGCCTCTGTGCTGCGCCTGTATAAGAGAATATGGCCTTAAGAGCGTTCTCCAGGCGCCGATCTGTTTGATCCCTCAAAGTTGACCCTGAAGTGACTGGGAGAACTGAAGGTTTAACCAGTCTTGTGACATGCAAATCCACTGAAGGGGGAATCTCCCATGGATTACAATCCTCAGGTGGAAGCGGATATCTAGACAATACCTTCCCATTGGTCCTTTCTGTTCTCAGTTAAATGATCAGAGTGTGGGAATTGGGCCTTGACTACCTTCTGCTTTTTAAAGACATCTCTGGTCTTGGCAGTAGGTTCAGGCTCATCTGCATCTGACAGTAGTACTTCACGGATAGCGTGAATAAGAGCTGCCACATCAGGAGTCTCTGCCTGAGAAGCAGGAGTGTCAGTGGGCATAGGATCATCCAAATTGATGTGATCATCCGCATTATCATCCCCGCCATCATCAGTGTCATCCTGAGTTACATGTAGCAATGGTGTTAACAGGGGTCTACTAGGTTGAGCAGCAGCTTTTGCATAGCTACCGTAGTCTGCTGCAAGGTCTGCACCGTGGTCGACAGAGCATCCACCCAAGGTGGAGGGGGCTGGACTACAGGGGGTGCGATCCACTAGGGTGCCTTATAATTGTTGGAAAGCTGCCCAGGGTGGTTGCTGAGGGACTGCCGTGGCAGAGGACTGGCCAGGTGGGATAAAGCAATTGACACATAACCCGTTCTGGATAACATCCATATCAGACAGACCTGCAGCACAGCTCTTGCAAGACAGGAGCTGAGGAGACTATCTGGTTGTGCCCCCTTTTGGACATAGTGTCAGCACACCCAACAAGGGGGGGGGGATACAGTGCACAATAGGTAACTTCAACCACGGAAAATCTAGAGTGATATCACTGGATGTATGTGACCTTTGAGGTAAACCTCAATAATCTTTCTGAGAAGATATTGAAAATAATGTGGACAGTAAGAAATACTGACAGAGGGAAAAAAAAAGCACTAGCACAATAGTCACATACACACTAATAGCCTATTTAAAAGCTAACACACCCTGTATCAACCTCTGTACTCTATGGAGCAAAGGAGGATTTCGGGTGGCTGTGAAAGCTACTACTCAGCCTGTAGACGGTTTCACAGGGGAGAAATGTGCCCATCTCTGGAAGACTTGCGTGCTGCAGAAATGGCGCTGGTCTGAGAGAGGGGGGGCGGGCACAGTGTGTAGACAGCTAATGGAAGGCAGATCTCTAAGGAGATTGGCACCAAAGTTGGGGGAGGGACTGCAGGCCAAGAGCCACCTCCCCTTGCTAGACTTCCCCCACCGGAGCGCCAAGGAGCCTATGATTAAAAATGGGTCCGCCTACCCAGGCCTGCGCTCAGTCCCCGGTGGTCTAGTGGGATCCCTAGCCGAACCGAGTGCCCACGCCAGCTACAGCGGGCGTCTCCCAGCCCATGCGTGCGGCAAGGCAGCGTTTTTTGCTTCCTAACGAAGCCTTACCTGCTCCCAGTCTGGCCACGCTGCCTGGGGGAGATATCCGGCAGTGCAGTCTCCCCCATCGGTCTACCCTGCTTGACTCGCGTCGTTGGGGGATGTCGGCGCCGGGAGGAGTGTTGCGGCCGCTCGCTCCGCCATCAGTGACTAACGGCGGTGAGCGTCCTCAGCCGCAAATTGGCTTCTGCTGCTAAGGCGGCAAAAAAAAAAAAAAAAGCTTCTTATGGGATTACCTCAGTGAGGTAATCCGTGCTGATATAAAGGTGCGTCGGGCATTCTGGGAAAACTTAAAGAGCTTCGCTGATTGGTGCCTCGGATGCCCTGGATCCGCCTACAACCCGATGTCCCCTGTGGGACTCATGGACCCTGAAAAGGAAACATTATTTGTCAAGCGCAAAAATACCGAATTTTGCCACAACAGTGGATTTTCGGTGGCAAATGCCGGACAGTGTTTCTTGAAAATGGTGGCCAGCCGTGATGCGACCACATTGATGAACTGCATTACCCATAATATAGAGCCGGGTAAAAATGTGTACACAGACTGCTGGAGGGCATATAGCACTCAACAGTTATAACTGGCAGGATACCACCATTTTACTGTGAATCACAGATACAATTTCATGGACCCAGCAACAGGGGTTCACACGCAAACTGTTGAGAGATTGTGGGGCCAATGTAAATGGCGCAACAAGCGCCAAAGAGGAACAGCGAGACACGAGCTGAAATCATATCTAACCGAGTTCATGTGGCGAAAGACATTGGAAGCTGAGGAGCCTTTCAAACGCATTGTGGAAGCACTTAAACTGCTCCCCAAGGACGATGAAGTGTGTTTACATTTGTTGATTAATATTGTCTTCTTAAAAGTTCATGTTTTCTTAATATTATCATTAATTGTTCTAATCGATGTTATTAATTATTTATGATTATTTAATGAAATGAAATAATTTAAGTAAATATCATGTGAGGTATTTTTTGCTAAAAGCAAAAGGGATATTCAGGCGCTTGTTGGAAGGTCTGGGGGATGGGGGGGATGGGGATGGTGGAAGAGCAGGTATAGTGGAATTAAGAATAAGAGGAATATAGCAAACAATGAAAAAATGAAATAGAATGAAAATTGGAATAAAAAATGATAAAGAATAAAAAAATAAAAACAAACAACAAAAACAAAAACAATAAAAATAAAAAAATAAATAAAAATAAAAATAAATAAATTAAAATAAAACGTGCATAATTGTTTACACTCTTTTGTATAGTTAGAGGGAGCGACAGTCCAGTTTTTTGTATAGTACTAGCTTGCCCTAGCAATCTGACCTGTTCTACAGGGGAAGACAGCAGCGTTCTGCTGTGCGGCGTCTTCCGTGTGCTGCGGGCGGGAGGTGACGTCACCCGATTCTCCGGCTTCTGTTCGTGACTTGCGGCAGTAGCTGGAGCGGGTGGCAAATGTCCTTCTTGCTGTCCTGATGTCCCCTCTAATGGCTCCAACGCGTTTCACATCTATAGAGATGCTTTATCAAGGATAATTCTTTTAAAACTAATTTTTTTATTTATAGGAACTTTATTGATAAAAACTGAAATGGTCACATCTTGGTGACTTCCGTTTGAGCGGCAACCTCATGGTTGTCTGTCTTAATAAAAATAGGGGTTTAATTCCCTATGGAAATTTTGCACGGAAAATAAAAAATAAATAAAAAATAATAAAAAATAAAAATAAATATAAAAATAAAATAAAAGTAAAAATAATAAAAATAAGAAGAGGATAAAAAAGATAAAGATAAGGTAGAAGTAGATGAATAGGCATGGAGGGATGGGGAAAGGGAGCAGTGGGAATAGCTCAATTTTTTGCTTCACAGGAAGGCTTTCAACTCAATATCTATATTGAGCCCCTTTGGTTCTAAAGTGTCCAGCAAGAATATCCATTTGGTTTCCGTTTTTTTTAGGGAAGTAACCAGATCTTCTCCTCTCCAATGGGATTTTATATTTTGTATTCCCATGAAGGTTAAGCCTTTGGGGTCTTTGTCATGTCTTTCTAAAAAGTGTGCTGAGACACTATGTGTTTTTAATCCTCTTCTTATATTATAAAGGTGTTCTGAAATTCTGGTTTTTATTTTTCTTTTTGTCTCTCCGACGTACTGAAGGCCGCACGGACATTCCAGAAGATATATTGCGCCTTCAGTTTCGCATGAGAAGTGTCCATTTATTTGAAACTTCTTTTTGTTTTGGTTAGAAGAGAGGTTTTTAATTGGTTTAGTGCTGGTTTGGTTTTGGTTTTTACATCCTTTACATTGCATGCAGTGGAAGAAACCTTTTGTTGTTTTTTTTCTTCTCTTTTTCTTCTATTGGGAGGTAGCTGTTGGTGAGGGCTTGTTTTAAATTTTTTGCCTTTCGATAAACGATTTTCAGTTTTTCGGGCAAAATTTGACACAGTTGATTGTCGAGCATCAGGATGTGCCAGTGTTGGTTCAGTATGTGCTCCAGATCTTTGTGGTTGCTGCTGTATTTTGTAATAAAAGTTATTGGCATTTCTTTTTGGGATTTTGTTTTGTATTCAATCAATTCTTCTCTTTTCAGTGTTTTTGTTTTGTCAATTTGTTCTTTGAGGAAATTTTCGTTGTATCCTTTCTGTAGGAATTTTAACTCTAAGTCTTTGCTTTGCATCTCAAACGTCTGGTCTTCAGTACAGTTTCTGCGTATTCGACGGAATTGGCCGCCTGGAATGTTTTTCTTCCATTGGTGGTGGTGGTTGCTGCTGTAATCCAGCATATTATTTCCATTCACCTTTTTTATATGTGTGCGTGTTTGTATCTTTTTTTCATTTTCTTTGATGTATATCTCTAGATCAAGGTAAATTACCATTTCCTTGCTGCTAGTTTTTGTAAAGTCAAGGTTCAAATTGTTGCTGTTCATGTACTCCTTGAATTCTGTTAATTCATCTTGTGTCCCATCCCATATGAAGAATAGGTCGTCAATATAACGTTTCCAGCATTTTATTTTCGTTAAATATTGATTGTTGGACCAGATGTTTGTGTCCTCCCACCATGATACGAATAAATTTGCATAACTTGGTGCAAAAGATGTTCCCATGGCGGTCCCTTGTTCCTGATTGAAAAACTCGCCGTTGTACCAAAAGTAATTATGTCTTAAGATGAAGTCTATACTGTCCATGAGAAAATTGATTTGTTGATTGGAGATGTTTGATTGTTCTGTCAGGTAGTGTCTTGTTGCTTCACAGCCTGATTCGTGATTGATGACAGTATATAATGACTTGATGTCGCTGGTACAGAGTGTATATGTGTCTTTCCATTCGATTGTTTCTAAGGTTTGGAGGATGCTTGTAGTATCTTTTAGGAAGCTTTTTTGTTCTTTTACTAGAGTTTGCAGATAATAGTCAATGTATTTTGAAAGGTTTGATGTTAATGATCCGATACCTGACACAATTGGTCTTCCGGGTGGGTTTTCTGGGTCTTTATGTATTTTTGGTAAATGGTAAAATGTCGGAATTTTCAGAAATTTGGTATAGATGTAGTCGTATTCTTTTTGGTTAATGATGCCCATCTCGAGGCCTTCTTGGAGTTGTTGTTGAAGGAGTTGTTGGTATCTGGCTGTTGGGTCACTATCTAATTTTCTGTAGGTGTTCACATCATACAGGAGTTTTTCTGATTCTTTTTCATAGTTTGTTTTATCTTGAATTACCACTCCTCCTCCCTTGTCTGCTGATTTTATTACTATTGATGTGTCTCCTTGAAGGTTTTTAAGTGCTTTTTGTTCTTCTTTTGTGAAATTGTAGTTTATTTTCTCTTTCTTGTTGATGTTATTGATGTCTTTCTCCATTAGTTTTTGAAATGTTGCGATGTGTGGTCCTTTTATGTGACTTGGATAAAAGACTGAGGTCGGCTTAAAGTTGGTGTGTATGAATTCTGTAGTCTGACTTGTAGACGGTTGTGTTTCTTTATCCGTGAAGAATTTCTTGATACACAATTTTCTTATGAATTTTTGTGTCGATATACAGTTCAAATTCGTCAATTTTCGAATGAGGTGCAAATTTCAATCCTTTTTTAAGAACTTGCAGTTCAGGGGGGGCGTGGCCTAGCTGTACAAGAGACAGGATGCCATTATAGGGAGCTCCTGCAGTTTTACCCTTAAAAGTGCCCCTTGCTGCCCAGCATACCTTGAGACCACCTCACCTGCAGTCCGGAGTTGCCTCGGGTGACCTCGGATAGGCGGCTGGCGGAGCTGCGGAGCCGGGGGGGAGAAATCTCTCCCTGCGGGTTGCGGCCCCCAGCTGCCTTGAAGCCGCGGCCTCAAGTGAAAGTCAGCGTCTGGAGAGGAGGCTCCACAGCCTCGGAGAATCGCCTACCGGTCCCCCGGAGCTGCCAGTCGGGCGGTCTCTTCTGGGAGCGGTGGGCAGTGAGAGTACCCGCCGCCTCCTTGCTGCCGCGCCGAGTGAGGGCTCCGTAGACGGGAGGTGCGGGGGCGCCCTCCCTCAGACCAAGTCGCGGCAGCCATCTTAGATCCGGCCGCTCGCGCCGGTACAGCACCCTCAAGTGCTCCCTGCAGCCTCTGGGGGCTTCCCCCGACCACCCCTGTGCCCACCGGATCGTGAGGGAGGGAACTGGGGAGGCAAGCACTGTCTGGCGGAGGCCCGGAATCGGGGGCCTACCGCGAACTAGAAGCCGGGGCCTCAATTTCCATCCGCAGCCGCTTTGTGAGCTCCACAGGCCCAGGGAGGCGGAGGGGGAGACCCCAAGCCTCCACACTTCTCCCCAGGCCCAGCGGACACCTTCCCAGACTTGGGGGCACCCCTGGAATGATCCTAAAGCCCTGAGGAGACACACAGGACCTCAGCCCACCAAAAACCCTGCAAGCATTCAGGTACCTCTATCCAGACTGTGTTCACAGCCCCCCTGGGGCTCTCCATTGATCCCTGCAGCAACCCAGTATCTTATGCTGGCTCATTTCATTCAGAACACATTTGGACTTAGTGAGGTATTTACCTCCTACAAGGCCAGTGTCCCTCACCCCCATTGAATATTCTTATATTCAGCAAACCTCCATACTGCCCGCACTGTTACTAATACTATATCACTGACCCAGGGATCCCTAGGACTGGGGCGCCACCTAGGGGAGCCGGTCATAACTGCATCCTATAATCTGAATGCTTTTCTAGAAGTTATGCCCTAGGCGGATACCTGCACACCTGGACAAGCCCTCTATGTGATCCAACACCTGTCACGTCCAATCTACCCGCCTCTATTTACTAGATCCTGATCTCCCCCCAACCCAGCCGGGGAAGCGCTGTCGGCCCCAAGAATGCCTGGCAAACGCAGCAAGACTCCCAAACCTGTGCCACAGGTGGACTTCTTTAAGTCCCCCTCCCTGGGCTCTAAGAAGGGAAGTGAGACGAGGTCACATTCACCTAATCCTCACTCCTCCTCCTTTACGCAGTCCACCTCGTCATCGATGGATCCCCCTCCTTCAGATGCAAAGGCCTTGGATGACAACCAAGCCCTTACAGTAGGCACCATGAAGCTTCTTTTATCTCAATTTAAGAAAGACGTGTCGGAGGAATTTAAGATCACCTTACAAGAATGCCAGAAATCGATTGATGACTTGGGGGACCGTACGGATCATATGGAATCCAAAATGGGTGAGTTTGACTCTTCACACAATGTTCTGATCTCGTCCCACGAAGCATTGCAGGCCGAGGTCGCTTCCCTGCGAGACAAGCTCTCAGAACCGGAGGACAGGTCTCGTCGAAACAATATCAAACTCCGAGGGGTTCCGGGAACAATTTCCAACAGCAGCCTGAGCGATTTCGCCACGGATATTTTCCGGAAACTCCTTCCAAATACCTCATCCTCAGATCTACTGATTGATCGGATCCATAGACTGCCCAAAAACAAGGGTGCCCCGTCTGAAGCCCCTCGCGACGTCCTCATGAGGATCCACTTCTTTCACATTAAGGAGGCAATTCTCAAAGCAGCAAGACCATCGGAGGAATCAGCCAAAGCCCTAGGTCCCCTTCAAATCTTCGGGGATCTCTCCCGAGAAACGCTGGCCAAAAGACGTTCCTTCTATCCCATCACTGCTGCTCTCAGAAAGGAAAATATCCTCTACAGATGGGGCTACCCTACCAAATTGCTGATAAATAGAGGCGGATCTACAGTAGTCCTCTCAACTATTGAAGAAGGGAAGCATTTTTTATCAACCTTGAACTCTGCTAGATCGTCGCCAGGCCTTCCGTCTGGGAGTGGACTTCAGCTGGACTGGTCTGCCCCGAGCACGGATCACTAGAAGCGGTACTTTTTGTTATATTTTCCCCTAAGGTCCTCATGGGCATGTTACCGCTAGTTATAAAACTTGAATTTATCTAGTAAAGTTAGTTTAATTAGTCTATTTACTTAAAAATGTTGATTTGACCTCCCTGGAGGACAAGACACCGCCGCCAGATATACAGTCTGTCGATACCTCGCAGTATTTAGTGCTGAAACCCGGGTGGCCCAGAGACTCTTTATTTACCATATTTTTTCAATGTTGAAAGTGTCTTTATTTCAGACAGGTTATTGTATTTGTTTCTTTTTGTCTTCCATGTCCTCTCTCTCTTCTTCTCTATCCATCTTCTAAACCCTGAAAAATGTCCAGGTGTGGTGATTCCGCGCCTGGACATCCACTACCCCCCCCACCGATGTGCCGAGTTGCCGTGGTTTGGCATCCTACCATCCCCCCTGCAGGGGGTTTCTATCCCACCCAACCCCTTTGCTCTCCTTCCCCTCAACCTTGCTCCCCTGTCATTCACTCCACATACCAGCTATTTTCGCCACTATATCTGACTATGGTATCGTATATTATGTACCCATATTTAGACTATGGTTAACTGTCTCTCTATCAATGCCAAGGGCCTCAATTCACCAAATAAGAGGAGGTTAGCACTAGAATACTTCCACAAACAGAGAGCCAATGTTGTGGCTGTACAAGAAACGCATTTTATGGCCTCCGCCCCTCCGATGTTTCATGATAGACACTTCCCTCACTGTTATACAGCCAATGGCCCAGCCAAGAAAGCTGGAGTTGCAATTTTGATCTCCCAACAATGCCCCTTCTCCCTCACTTCCCAATTCTCTGACCCTGAAGGCAGATTTTTGATTTTAACGGGCCTCTTAGACAATAAGGAAGTTACTATAGCATCTTGCTATGCCCCCAACACTAAGCAAATTACATTCTGCAGGAAACTCTTCACCAAGATCCAGCAGTTAGCTAAAGGAGCCCTACTACTACTAGGAGACTTTAATTTAGTACCAGACCCATCAATAGATAGCTCTCGTAACCATTCCTCGCCACGTAGACATCCCCTCCCCCCCTCGAAGAGCATCAAGCAGCTACTCATTGAATATGACCTATATGACTTATTGCGGGTTAAAAATCCAACGGTGAAGGACTACACTTTCTTTTCACACCCCCACAGTACTTATTCAAGAATTGATCTTGCTCTCTCGTATAAGTGGTCTATTAATTCTTTCCACCAGGTCAAAATACTCCCTAGAACGTGGTCGGACCACTCTCCGCTGTTTCTGAAGTGGGACATAGCCAATAGGAAAATCACCCCGGGTCCTTGGAGGCTAGGCTCTCAAAGCCTCACCCAGCCAGTGTCCCACAAAGTGATTCAGGAATCCGTAGAGCACTATCTCTCAGAAAATTCCCCAGGGGACACCTCCATATTCACTCACTGGTGTGCCCTTAAGGCGGTGGTAAGAGGATCCGCGATTCAGATAGCGGCAAAGCTTAAAAAAGAATATAGGAAAGCCTTAGAACAAGAAGAAGCTGCCCTTGCCTCCTTGGAGGCGGCCCATAAGGCCGACCCGACTGACAAATCCCTCTTTAAGTGCCTAAACGAAACCAGAGACAAGGTTAATGGTCACTATCTAGCCACGATACACCGCAATATTGCTAGGCTGAACCAAAAATACTACCTCCTCGGCGACAGGACGGGAAGGATGCTGGCTAGGAAGTTGAGGGGCAAGAGAGCCAAAGAAAAGATCCACCTGATATACTCAGAACATGGAGCGAAAGTATATGATCCAAACGAGATAGCCAATGTTTTCTCGACATACTATTCTAAACTCTATAATCTGCGGGGGGATCCCACCACCCCCCAGCCTGACGCTGGGGGAATGGAGAGTTTCTTTGACAAAATCTCCCTACCTACTCTGTCCCCGGAGGCCCGTTTATTCTTTAATGCCCCCTGGACTTCGGAGGAGGTCCAGTGCGCCATTGACTCACTTCCAAATGACAAGGCCCCGGGACCAGATGGCTTCCCATCAAATTTTTATAAAACATTTAAATCCCAACTATCCCCCTTACTTGTCAAAGTTTTCAATGAGGCCTCTGAAACTAAGAGTTTCCCCTCAGAAATGCTTGAATCCCGCATAGTCACTATACCCAAACCAGGTAAACCTCCTACCTCGGTCCAAAATTATAGACCCATTGCGCTTCTCAATTCGGACCTGAAGCTCTATGCTAAACTTGTTGCAAATAGAATAAGCCCTCTCCTCCCCTCCCTCATTAAAAATGACCAGGTAGGATTTGTCTTAAATAGACAGGCCCCAGATAACACGCGCAGAGTAATAGACGTTATTGAACACTGCTCGGCAGAAAAGATCCCCCTATTGGTCCTGTCGTTGGACGCCGAGAAGGCATTTAATAGGCTCCACTGGGGCTTTATGCAATCAGCTCTAGAGAGGTTTGGCTTCCAGGGACGTATATTAGATTCTATATTGGCCCTTTACTCTCAACCCTCAGCTAGGGTATTCACCAATGGCTGTACATCACGAAGCTTCCAAATCACCAATGGCACTCGCCAAGGGTGTCCCCTATCCCCCTTAATATTCGCTCTCGCAATTGAGCCACTAGCTGAACGCATTAGATGCGAAGACTCTATTCTAGGTCCGACGATCGGCAATCTTTCCCATAAGATCAGTTTATTCGCCGACGATGTTCTATTATGCATCCTAGATCCCATAAACTCCCTTCCTGCCCTACATAAGGTATTGCGAGAATATTCCGAAGTTTCATACTATAAACTCAATACTAGTAAGACAGAGGCCCTACCATTAGGCCTCCCGCCAGACCTGGTCACCCAGTTGAAAGAAAACTACAACTACTCCTGGCAGTCCTGTTCTTTAAAATACTTAGGAATTCAATTGGCTCCCGGAAAACATATCATTGAGTGTAATTACAACCCCCTATTAAAGGTATTCTCAGAATTAACTAGAGATTGGATGCTGCACGATGTTTCATGGCTGGGGAGAATTGCGGCTGCCAAAATGGTTCTCCTTCCAAAATTAATGTACCTTTTCAGGTCTATCCCTAGACTTCCCTCTAAGTCCGTTATTCAAAGATTCAACCAACTAGTAACTAAATATGTCTGGAAGGGGGCTAGACCGAAGATAGCAAAGAAAACCCTAATAAAACCCAAAACAAGTGGAGGTGTGGCATTCCCTGATTTAGAGCGTTACCTTGCTTCCTGTATCCTTAATCAAATTAGGGACTGGATGTCACCTCTTGATCAAAAATCCTGGGTAGTCCTGGAAAGCTCCTACTCCCACCCCATCCCATTGGTAGACTTGTTGTGGCTACCCCCTACGATATCGCGTAAACTCGCAGCACAGTGTAAATCTATCCAAGTAACACTTGACGCTTGGCATAAAGTGGTAGGATCTACAGATAGGGCAACCCTACCAGCCCCTCCTTTGTCACTTAAGACCCTTAAGTCTCTAATCCCTATACCTCAGCTGAATAGATGGATTGCTCAGGGCATATCCTCAGTGGGCGATCTCTACATAGGAGGACACCTCCGGTCGTTCACGGATATACAGAATAATTTTAATATTCCAAAGCAGGACTTCTTTATATATTTACAACTAAGAAGCTGGCTCCAAGCACACCTACCAGCATCAAGCCGGTCCCCCTTCCTTCCCACATATTTAAAAAATTTAGCGAGTGCCCCTTCCCACAAGGGAGGAATCTCTAGATGGTATACCCAGCTCACCCCAGCCTCGGATGGGCATAAATCACCTTCCCAAACACAGTGGGAAAGAGACCTAAAAATGTCCCTCTCTGAGGAGGATTGGGATGATATCTTCAAGTCGTGCTTCAAGATCTCACGCTGCCTACACCACTCTGAAATGTTTTTTAAACTCATCCACAGAGCCTACTTCACCCCGGAGAGGTTGCATAGGATCTGGCCATCCACCACGAACCTCTGTTGGAGGGGATGTGGATTGGTTGGAGACCTTATCCATGTCTTCTGGGAGTGCCCGGCTTTGCGGCCTCTCTGGGCGGAAGTATTTCTCCTGATAGGCATTATACTTACCCGCCCCATAGCCCCAGACCCAGCATTTGCACTGCTTCACATTTTTCCACCCTATCTCTCTGCTGCGGACAGATATTTAGTTGGACATGTGCTCATAGCCACCAAAGCTATGATCGCCAAACAGTGGAAATCAGAGGTCATTCCGACAGTAGACTCCATTCGTAAAAAAATCCACAAACATTATACCTTTGAAACCACTGGAGCGAAATACTCCTCTGCATCAAATTCAATCCTGATGAAATGGTTTGGATGGTCCCTCTACTGTGATAAGGTGGGTGCCACAAACCTCTTAAGCGATCCTTCTGAGGCCTCAACTCTAACCTCTTCCTCTGTTGGGTCTTAGCCTTTGACCTATATTATATATTGTTACCCTATATACCTCTAGAGTCAGACGGTACATCAACTGATTGAAATACTGGTATGTCTTCCTTTTCCTTCTCCTAGATCAGAGAAACCTATTTGTACAAATATGACTGTTATTAGATAAGCAATTTGATGCAAATGCTCTCTGTATGTCTCTCCTGTACATGTTCCCCCCTTCCCTCCCTTTTTCCTTTCTGTACCCCCCCCCCCCCCCATACAAAATGTCTTTCAGACGAAATTTCTTGCAATAAAAATTTAATGTTCAAAAAAAAAAGAACTTGCAGTTCTATCGGGGTTAGTTCTTTTTTGCTTAGATTGAAAACAGTTTCTGTATCATCTGCTGGAAATGTTTTCTTCTTTTTTCTTTTTTTGACTCCTCCCCGTTTGCCTCTTGTTGGTTTTTCTATGTATTGTTTTTTCTCCTCTTCTGTGCTGATTGTACATAGTCTGGTGGTTTCTCGTTCTGCCAGATTGCCTCTAAAAAAGCTTCATCTTCTTCGTTATCATCTTCATAGTCTTCATCGCTTTCTTTATCCTCTGTATAGTTTCTTTTGCGTGAGTTCTTTTCTTGTTTTTTGTTTTCAATTTTCTTTAGGAGGTTCATGAAGCTGGATGATTCTTCCTCTTTTGCTTGTTGTACTCCCTCTTGGAAAGATTTTCTTATCAGTTTGTAAGGATTTTTTTTAGGTTGTTCAGGGTTATTTCTAGTGTGGGTTTCCTTCAATGGTTTCTGGTAGTGATGCACATATGTAGATGGTTTTCTTTGTTGTGTATATTTTCTTTTTGCTGGTCCATATGATTGATTTCTTGTTTTTTTCTGTGTCGGTCTTTTTGTTTGCGGTGTGGACATGTTTTCTTTTTCTTCTCGATCCCGCTGAAATTTTCTTTGTTTTATTAGAATAATGTTGTCTTCAATTTTTTCCATTTTTGAGTTTGTCATCTGCATGAGATTTTTGAAGTCTTCCATTGAATTCAGAGGTTCAAATTTTTTCTCTTTTTCTTTTATTGATTCATTTATTCTTTGTAGTGATACTTTTCGGTCTTCTATAATTATTGCTAGAAGTTCTCTTGAGCATTTTGTTAGGGCATTGTTCCATTTTGTTTTGAAGTTCCCATCTTCTGATTCAAAAGTTAAGGTTTTGTTCTAAGTACTTTGATAGGGTTGTTATTTCCCACCATTGTTTTATTTCTGTGATATATAATTTTTCTAATTTTAAGAATTGTTCGCAGAACCCTTCTTCCTCTGCGGTTTGTGGTATATTTTTCGTGGTATTTATAGAGAAAATATCTTCTATCATATCTCTTTTGTTGGTGTGTGTGATATGTGAAGAGGTGTGTGCCATTTTAGCAGCAGATCGTTTAACAATAAAGTAGACGTGCAAATTTTGGGGATTCCCCAAACGATACTGCGCTGGATGTTGAAGCAGCCCAAATGGGATTTATCTATAGCATGTGAGGTATTTTTTGCTAAAAGCAAAAGGGATATTCAGGGACTTGTTGGAAGGTCTGGGGGATGGGGGTTGGGGGGATGGTGGAAGAGCAGGTATAGTGGAATTAAGAATAAGAGGAATATAGCAAACAATGAAAAAATGAAATAGAATGAAAATTGGAATAAAAAATGATAAAGAATAAAAAAATAAAAACAAAGACAAAAACAACAATGAAAATAAAAAATAAATAAAAATAATAATAAAAATAAAAAAATTAAAATAAAACGTAACTGTTTACACTCTTTTGTATAGTTAGAGTATTGAGCCCCTTTGGGTGACGTCACCTCCCGCCCGCAGCACACGGAAGACACCGCACAGCAGAACGCTGCTGTCTTCCCCTGTAGAACAGGTCAGATTGCTAGGGCAAGCTAGTACTATACAAAAAACTGGACTGTCGCTCCCTCTAACTATACAAAAGAGTGTAAACAATTATGCACGTTTTATTTTAATTTATTTATTTTTATTATTATTTATTGTTGTTTTTGTTTTTATTTTTATTATTTATTCTTTATCATTTTTTATTCCAATTTTCATTCTATTTCATTTTTTCATTGTTTGCTATATTCCTCTTATTCTTAATTCCACTATACCTGCTCTTCCACCATCCCCATCCCCCCAACCCCCATACCTTCCAACAAGCGCCTGAATATCCCTTTTGCTTTTAGCAAAAATACCAGTTTAGCGTTAACACATGTCGTCATTACTGTGTCAGATATATGATAATGCAGGTGTGAAAGTGTTCCTAAAACACCTCCACTATCCAACTCCACCCCGAAGCGTGGCGAGCGCCGGCGGAATGCGTCCTCCGACCTTTTCATACCACCACTTATCCACGTCGGCGTGGAGTTGATTTTATATAGTGTGGGGAGAGCAGCGAGCCACCGAGCCCCACGAGGGGACGGGGATTGCTTTACATGTATTCCGCGTCCTCACGCCACGCTTCATATCGTATCGCTTGCAAAATGCCCAAAATCGTATACTATCGCTTACGATTTTATATCGGATGCGATGTATGTAACTTATTCACTGCCAGAGAGCAGTGAATAAATTACATACATCGCATCCGATATAAAATCGTAAGCGATAGTATACGATTTTGGGCATTTTGCAAGCGATACGATATGAAGCGTGGCGTGAGGACGCGGAATACATGTAAAGCAATCCCCGTCCCCTCGTGGGGCTCGGTGGCTCGCTGCTCTCCCCACACTATATAAAATCAACTCCACGCCGACGTGGATAAGTGGTGGTATGAAAAGGTCGGAGGACGCATTCCGCCGGCGCTCGCCACGCTTCGGGGTGGAGTTGGATAGTGGAGGTGTTTTAGGAACACTTTCACACCTGCATTATCATATATCTGACACAGTAATGACGACATGTGTTAACGCTAAACTGGTATTTTTGCTAAAAGCAAAAGGGATATTCAGGCGCTTGTGGGATATTCAATTAGCTTAGTGGGCGCCGTGCTAGGATACAAGTACCCATTTCCCACACTCAGAGCATGAAAATGGTTTCTCACTTGTATGTACCCTCTCATGTATAGCAAGACTGGATTTAAGTGTAAAACATTTCCCACACTCAGCATGAAAATGGTTTCTCACCTGTATGTACCCTCTCATGTGTAACAAGATTGGATTTCTGTGTAAAACATTTCCCACATTCAGAGCATGAAAATGGTTTATCACCTGTATGTAACCTCTCATGTGCAACAAGATGAGATTTATTTGCGAAACATTTCCCACATTCAGAACATGAAAATGGTTTCTCACCTGTATGTACCCTCTCATGTGTAACAAGATTAGATTTATCTGTAAAACATTTCCCACATTCAGAACATGAAAATGGTTTCTCACCTGTATGTACTCTCTCATGTATAAAAAGATAGGATTTAAGTGTAAAACATTTCCCACATTCAGAGCATGAAAATGGTTTATCACCTGTATGTAACCTCTCATGTGCAACAAGATGAGATTTATTTGTAAAACATTTCCCACATTCAGAACATGAAAATGGTTTCTCACCTGTATGTATCCTCTCATGTTTAACAAGACTGGATTTATTCCTATAACATTTCCCACATTCAGAGCATGAAAATGGTTTATCACCTGTATGTACCCTCTCATGTTGAACAAGTTGAGATTTATTTGTAAAACATTTCTCACATTCAGAACATGAAAATGGTTTCTCACCTGTATGTATCCTCTCATGTTGAACAAGACTGGATTTCTGTGTAAAACATTTCCCACATTCAGAGCATGAAAATGGTTTAGCACCTGTATGTAACCTCTCATGTTCAACAAGATGAGATTTATTTGTAAAACATTTCTCACATTCAGAACATGAAAATGGTTTCTCACCTGTATGTATCCTCTCATGTTTAACAAGACTGGATTTCTGTGTAAAACATTTCCCACATTCAGAGCATGAAAATGGTTTATCACCTGTATGTAACCTCTCATGTGCAACAAGATTGGATTTCTGTGTAAAACATTTCCCACAGTCAGAGCATGAAAATGGTTTCTCCCCTGTGTGAGGTCTCTGATGTAAAGCGAAAACTGACTGACTTATAGAACTGGATGATATTGTATCATCTTTATGGTCTGTACTGGGTGTAGTAAGGTCTGAATGATCAGGAGAAGGTTCCTCATGACTAGAGGGACCAGATGACATATCTGCACTGGGAAATGTTGGGTGTGTATTGGGGATAATGGGGTTTTCTTCTGGAGAATCTTGTCTGATGTTCTTATCTTCTAGTATATAATCTGGAGACACGATGAGATCTCCCTCCGAGGTATTCCTGCTTGTGCGCCCATCTACTGGAAACAGATGAATGACAACAGACAGAATTGTTTACATTGAGAAGGAAATGTTCATGGATGTTTTATCACTTACACTGAACATGTCTAATGCTGCGCACACAGTGGCCGATATATCGCTGGTCCGTCAGCCAATGAGTACCAGCAATATGTCTGTAACCAACGTGAGCTGTGCAACAGAGCCGATGGCCGATATATTGGTGCATCGTGCTATGGGCCTGTTTCTGGTTAAACTGGTACCAAGTCCCACAGTGCCCGCCCTGATGAAAAGCCGCTACCCCCCCTCTCCGGATCCCCTCGCATGTGCCCAATGCTGTAGAGATCATTGAAATAATATCTCCAGGGCTCAGGGCGGCTGACGTCATGTGATGTCAGCTACCCGCCCCTGGCGCCCCACTGGAATTTACATGGGAATGCCATGAATGCCCATGGCCATCACCGACAATGTCCCCGTCCACGCCCCCTCCCCCCCCGGTTTGGGCGCCACGACAAAAGTGCAAGCAGGCGAGGGCACTCGCACAGAAGCCCTGCACATGCACATAACTGATTATGCTTAGGGCACCACTATCAGCCCCCCCCGTCAGAATATGCGGGGGCCCAAAAGGACTAGAATCGGGCCCTATGTGTACAGGCGATGTGCCCATATAACCCGCTGCAGGAACCTGCGGTGATTGCCAGCTGAAATGGGCGGGAGCATGTAAAGGTGCCCACCCAGCTGTGATGTTAGTCACAATGGATCAGGCAGGGGGAGAGGAGAACTTGTAGGGGAGCCCGGCACCGGTGAACCGGAGGCCCACCGATACTGGTAAGAAATAGAGACCTGCCTCCCCCCCCAGCACCTCATCTTACCACATCACCTTGCCCCCAGTCACCTCCCCTTTCTGCTCCCACCCTTTCCTACTTTTCACTCTCTCCCAGTCCCCTTCTCTCTCTCCTCCACCCCATCTGCCCTCCTCTCCCCTGCTCTCTTCCTTCTGCCCCATCTCTTTATCTCTGCCCCTAGTCTCTCTCTCTCTCATTACCTCCTTATCCAGATGCTGCTTAGACGCAGTTATACTATACTGTACTGTAGCCGCTTTTGTCTAAAAGTATCATTCTCCTATTCTATCAATATAAAATAATTGGCTTCTGGCTACTGAGCTGCGTATATGCACCTTACAGGATCAGCACTAGTGATGGTGGTACGGATCTGTTCTGTCAGCATACACACGGTGGGATATGAATGCAAAATGCAATTACAGTAACCACCTACAGAAGATTATATCTGTGGGAATTATTATTATAGTGGCAAATATGTACACCTAATATGTTTTTATTTACTTTTTAATGCTAATAAAGTAATCTATACTTTTGTTATAGCGCTCTCTTAATTAGTTATTTTGTGTCTAATTAAGTTATAAAGAATACCTTTTGGGAGCTGCAATAAGTCATCTTAGAATTACCTCGTTAGACAGCATTCATTTTGATTGATTGATTAATATATTTTTAATATAAAGCATTAGCGCCTGATTATCCTTTTCTCTATCTTCCATATGGTATACTGGGTTCTCAATACAATGGGGAAGAAGAGGTCCTCCGCAGGAGACAGGCACACAAAACTCTTCACAGTGGGTGTACTGGCTCCTCCCCTCTACTTCCTCCTCCACACCTCAGTTAACTAAAAGCTGTGTCCGAGGAGAATGAACGTATGTGAGGTAAGGATATAAGTATATATGAGTGCGGTGAGATTCATACCAGATTCATATTCATACTTTGGTGGAAAAGAGGATTTTAATTACCTACCGGTAAATCCTTTTCTCAGAGTGTGGGGGCAGGAGACTGGTCAGATCTCTGGTAACACACAGTGACATGATGTGAGGGGGAGAGCAGGAGTATAATAGGGGCTGATGGCTCCTGATGTATGAGATACACCAGAGAGTGAGGGGAGGAGACTGGTCAGATCTATGGGCTGGTAACACACAGTGACATGATGTGAGGGGGAGAGCAGGAGTATAATAGGGGATGATGGCTCCTGATGTATGAGATACACCAGAGAGTGTGGAGAGGAGACTGGTCAGATCTCTGGGCTGGTAACACACAGTGACATGATGTGAGGGGGAGAGCAGGAGTATAATAGGGGCTGATGGCTCCAGATGTATGAGATACACCAGAGAGTGTGGGGAGGAGACTGGTCAGATTTCTGTGCTGGTAACACACAGTGACATGATTTGAGGGGAGAGCAGGAGTATAATAGGCGCTGATGGCACCTGATGTATGAGATACACCAGAGAGTGTGGGTAGGAGACTGGTCAGATCTCTGGGCTGGTAACACACAGTGACACGATGTGAGGGGAGAGCAGGAGTATAATAGGGGCTGATGGCTGCTGATGTATGAGATACACCAGAGAGTGTGGGTAGGAGACTGGTCAGATCTCTGGGCTGGTAACACACAGTGACATGATGTGAGGGGGAGCAGGAGTATAATAGGGGATGATGGCTCCTGATGTATGAGATACACCAGAGAGTGTGGGAGGAGACTGGTCAGATCTCTGGTCTGGTAACACAGTGACATGATGTGAGGGGAGAGGAGGAGTATAATAGGGGCTGATGGGTCCTGATGTAGGAGATACACCAGAGAGTGTGGGGAGGAGACTGGTCAGATCTCTGGTAACACACAGTGATATGATGTGAGGGGAGAGCAGGAGTATAATAGGGGCTGATGGCTCCTGATGTATGAGATACACCAGAGAGTGAGGGGAGGAGACTAGTCAGATCTCTGGGCTGGTAACACACAGTGACATGATGTGAGGGGGAGAGCAGGAGTATAATAGGGGATGATGGCTCCTGATGTATGAGATACACCAGAGAGTGAGGGGAGGAGACTGGTCAGATCTCTGGGCTGGTGTAACACAGTGACATGATGTGAGGGGAGAGCAGGAGTATAATAGGGGCTGATGGCTCCTGATGTAGGAGATACACCAGAGAGTGAGGGGAGGAGACTGGTCAGATCTATGGGCTGGTAACACACAGTGACATGATGTGAGGGGGAGAGCAGGAGTATAATAGGGGATGATGGCTCCTGATGTATGAGATACACCAGAGAGTGTGGAGAGGAGACTGGTCAGATCTCTGGGCTGGTAACATACAGTGACATGATGTGAGGGGGAGACCAGGAGTATAATAGGGGCTGATGGCTGCTGATGTATGAGATACAACAGAGAGTGAGGGGAGGAGACTGGTCAGATCTCTGGGCTGGTAACACACAGTGACATGATGTGAGGGGGAGAGCAGGAGTATAATAGGGGCTGATGGCTCCAGATGTATGAGATACACCAGAGAGTGTGGGGAGGAGACTGGTCATATATCTGGGCTGGTAAAACACGGTGACATGATGTGAGGGGAGAGCAGGAGTATAATAGGGGCTGATGGCTCCTGATGTATGAGATACACCAGAGAGTGTGGGGAGGAGACTGGTCAGATCTCTGGGCTGGTAACACACAGTGACATGATGTGAGGGGAGAGCAGGAGTATAATAGGGGCTGATAGATCCTGATGTATGAGATACACCAGAGAGTGTGGGGAGGAGACTGGTCAGATCTCTGGGCTGGTAACACACAGTGACATGATGTGAGGGGGAGAGCAGGAGAATAATAGGGGATGATGGCTCCTGATGTATGAGATACACCAGAGAGTGTGGGGAGGAGACTGGTCAGATCTCTGGTCTGGTAACACACAGTGACATGATGTGAGGGGAGAGGAGGAGAATAATAGGGGCTGATGGCTCCTGATGTAGGAGATACACCAGAGAGTGTGGGGAGGAGACTGGTCAGATCTCTGGTAACACACAGTGACATGATGTGAGGGGGAGAGCAGGAGCATAATAGGGGCTGATGGCTCCTGATGTATGAGATGCACCAGAGAGTGTGGGGAGGAGACTGGTCAGATCTATGGGCTGGTAACACACAGTGACATGATGTGAGGGGGAGAGCAGGAGTATAATAGGGGATGATGGCTCCTGATGTATGAGATACACCAGAGAGTGAGGGGAGGAGACTGGTCAGATCTCTGGGCTGGTAACACACAGTGACATGATGTGAGGGGGAGAGCAGGAGTATAATAGGGGATGATGGCTGCTGATGTATGAGATACACCAGAGAGTGTGGGGAGGAGACTGGTCACATATCTGGGCTGGTAAAACACGGTGACATGATGTGAGGGGAGAGCAGGAGTATAATAGGGGCTGATGGCTGCTGATGTATGAGATACACCAGAGAGTGAGGGGAGGAGACTGGTCAGATCTCTGGGCTGGTAACACACAGTGACATGATGTGAGGGGGAGAGCAGGAGTATAATAGGGGCTGATGGCTCCAGATGTATGAGATACACCAGAGAGTGTGGGGAGGAGACTGGTCATATATCTGGGCTGGTAAAACACGGTGACATGATGTGAGGGTAGAGCAGGAGTATAATAGGGGCTGATGGATCCTGATGTATGAGATACACCAGAGAGTGTGGGGAGGAGACTGGTCAGATCTCTGGGCTGGTAACACACAGTGACATGATGTGAGGGGGAGAGCAGGAGAATAATAGGGGATGATGGCTCCTGATGTATGAGATACACCAGAGAGTGTGGGGAGGAGACTGGTCAGATCTCTGGTCTGGTAACACACAGTGACATGCTGTGAGGGGAGAGGAGGAGTATAATAGGGGCTGATGGCTCCTGATGTAGGAGATACACAAGAGAGTGTGGGGAGGAGACTGGTCAGATCTCTGGTAACACACAGTGACATGATGTGAGGGGGAGAGCAGGAGCATAATAGGGGCTGATGGCTCCTGATGTATGAGATGCACCAGAGAGTGTGGGGAGGAGACTGGTCAGATCTATGGGCTGGTAACACACAGTGACATGATGTGAGGGGGAGAGCAGGAGTATAATAGGGGCTGATGGCTCCTGATGTATGAGATACACCAGAGAGTGAGGGGAGGAGACTGGTCAGATCTCTGGGCTGGTAACACACAGTGACATGATGTGAGGGGGAGACCAGGAGTATAATAGGGGCTGATGGCTGCTGATGTATGAGATACACCAGAGAGTGAGGGGAGGAGACTGGTCAGATCTCTGGGCTGGTAACACACAGTGACATGATGTGAGGGGGAGAGCAGGAGTATAATAGGGGCTGATGGCTCCAGATGTATGAGATACACCAGAGAGTGTGGGGAGGAGACTGGTCATATATCTGGGCTGGTAAAACACGGTGACATGATGTGAGGGGAGAGCAGGAGTATAATAGGGGCTGATGGCTCCTGATGTATGAGATACACCAGAGAGTGTGGGGAGGAGACTGGTCAGATCTCTGGGCTGGTAACACACAGTGACATTATGTGAGGGGGAGAGCAGGAGTATAATAGGGACTGATGGCTCCTGATGTATGAGATACACCAGAGAGTGAGGGGAGGAGACTAGTCAGATCTCTGGGCTGGTAACACACAGTGACATGATGTGAGGGGGAGAGCAGGAGTATAATAGGGGATAATGGCTCCTGATGTATGAGATACACCAGAGAGTGAGGGGAGGAGACTGGTCAGATCTCTGGGCTGGTAACACACAGTGACATGATGTGAGGGGGAGAGCAGGAGAATAATAGGGGATGATGGCTCCTGATGTATGAGATACACCAGAGAGTGAGGGGAGAAGACTGGTCAGATCTCTGGGCTGGTAACACACAGTGACATGATGTGAGGGGGAGAGCAGGAGAATAATAGGGACTGATGGCTCCTGATGTATGAGATACACCAGAGAGTGAGGGGAGGAGACTGGTCAGATCTCTGGGCTGGTAACACACAGTGACATGATGTGAGGGGAGAGCAGGAGTATAATAGGGGCTGATGGCTCCTGATGTATGAGATACATCAGAGAGTGTGGGGAGGAGACTGGTCAGATCTCTGGGCTGGTAACACACAGTGACATGATGTGAGGGGAGAGCAGGAGTATAATAGGGGCTGATGGATCCTGATGTATGAGATACACCAGAGAGTGTGGGGAGGAGACTGGTCAGATCTCTGGGCTGGTAACACACAGTGACATGATGTGAGGGGAGAGCAGGAGTATAATAGGGGCTGATGGATCCTGATGTATGAGATACACCAGAGAGTGAGGGGAGGAGACTGGTCAGATCTCTGGGCTGGTAACACACAGTGACATGATGTGAGGGGAGAGTAGGAGTATAATAGGGGCTGATGGCTCCTGATGTATGAGATACACCAGAGAGTGTGGGGAGGAGACTGGTCAGATCTCTGGGCTGGTAACACACAGTGACATGATGTGAGGGGAGAGCAGGAGTATAATAGGGGCTGATGTATGAGATACACCAGAGAGTGAGGGGAGGAGACTAGTCAGATCTCTGGGCTGGTAACACACAGTGACATGATGTGAGGGGGAGAGCAGGAGTATAATAGGGGATGATGGCTCCTGATGTATGAGATACACCAGAGAGTGAGGGGAGGAGACTGGTCAGATCTCTGGGCTGGTAACACACAGTGACATGATGTGAAGGGGAGAGCAGGAGTATAATAGGGGATGATGGCTCCTGATGTATAAGATACACCAGAGAGTGAGGGGAGGAGACTGGTCAGATCTCTGGTCTGGTAACACACAGTGACATGATGTGAGGGGAGAGGAGGAGTATAATAGGGGCTGATGGCTCCTGATGTAGGAGATACACCAGAGAGTGTGGGGAGGAGACTGGTCAGACCTCTGGTAACACACAGTGACATGATGTGAGGGGGAGAGCAGGAGCATAATAGGGGCTGATGGCTCCTGATGTATGAGATGCACCAGAGAGTGTGGGGAGGAGACTGGTCAGATCTATGGGCTGGTAACACACAGTGACATGATGTGAGGGGGAGAGCAGGAGTATAATAGGGGATGATGGCTCCTGATGTATGAGATACACCAGAGAGTGAGGGGAGGAGACTGGTCAGATCTCTGGGCTGGTAACACACAGTGACATGATGTGAGGGGAGAGCAGGAGTATAATAGGGGCTGATGGCTCCTGATGTATGAGATACACCAGAGAGTGAGGGGAGGAGACTGGTCAGATCTCTGGGCTGGTAACACACAGTGACATGATGTGAGGGGGAGACCAGGAGTATAATAGGGGCTGATGGCTGCTGATGTATGAGATACACCAGAGAGTGAGGGGAGGAGACTGGTCAGATCTCTGGGCTGGTAACACACAGTGACATGATGTGAGGGGGAGAGCAGGAGTATAATAGGGGCTGATGGCTCCAGATGTATGAGATACACCAGAGAGTGTGGGGAGGAGACTGGTCATATATCTGGGCTGGTAAAACACGGTGACATGATGTGAGGGGAGAGCAGGAGTATAATAGGGGCTGATGGCTCCTGATGTATGAGATACACCAGAGAGTGTGGGGAGGAGACTGGTCAGATCTCTGGGCTGGTAACACACAGTGACATTATGTGAGGGGGAGAGCAGGAGTATAATAGGGACTGATGGCTCCTGATGTATGAGATACACCAGAGAGTGAGGGGAGGAGACTAGTCAGATCTCTGGGCTGGTAACACACAGTGACATGATGTGAGGGGGAGAGCAGGAGTATAATAGGGGATGATGGCTCCTGATGTATGAGATACACCAGAGAGTGAGGGGAGGAGACTGGTCAGATCTCTGGGCTGGTAACACACAGTGACATGATGTGAGGGGGAGAGCAGGAGAATAATAGGGGATGATGGCTCCTGATGTATGAGATACACCAGAGAGTGAGGGGAGGAGACTGGTCAGATCTCTGGGCTGGTAACACACAGTGACATGATGTGAGGGGGAGAGCAGGAGAATAATAGGGACTGATGGCTCCTGATGTATGAGATACACCAGAGAGTGAGGGGAGGAGACTGGTCAGATCTCTGGGCTGGTAACACACAGTGACATGATGTGAGGGGAGAGCAGGAGTATAATAGGGGCTGATGGCTCCTGATGTATGAGATACACCAGAGAGTGTGGGGAGGAGACTGGTCAGATCTCTGGGCTGGTAACACACAGTGACATGATGTGAGGGGAGAGCAGGAGTATAATAGGGGCTGATGGATCCTGATGTATGAGATACACCAGAGAGTGTGGGGAGGAGACTGGTCAGATCTCTGGGCTGGTAACACACAGTGACATGATGTGAGGGGAGAGCAGGAGTATAATAGGGGCTGATGGATCCTGATGTATGAGATACACCAGAGAGTGAGGGGAGGAGACTGGTCAGATCTCTGGGCTGGTAACACACAGTGACATGATGTGAGGGGAGAGTAGGAGTATAATAGGGGCTGATGGCTCCTGATGTATGAGATACACCAGAGAGTGTGGGGAGGAGACTGGTCAGATCTCTGGGCTGGTAACACACAGTGACATGATGTGAGGGGAGAGCAGGAGTATAATAGGGGCTGATGGATCCTGATGTATGAGATACACCAGAGAGTGAGGGGAGGAGACTAGTCAGATCTCTGGGCTGGTAACACACAGTGACATGATGTGAGGGGGAGAGCAGGAGTATAATAGGGGATGATGGCTCCTGATGTATGAGATACACCAGAGAGTGAGGGGAGGAGACTGGTCAGATCTCTGGGCTGGTAACACACAGTGACATGATGTGAGGGGGAGAGCAGGAGTATAATAGGGGATGATGGCTCCTGATGTATAAGATACACCAGAGAGTGAGGGGAGGAGACTGGTCAGATCTCTGGTCTGGTAACACACAGTGACATGATGTGAGGGGAGAGGAGGAGTATAATAGGGGCTGATGGCTCCTGATGTAGGAGATACACCAGAGAGTGTGGGGAGGAGACTGGTCAGATCTCTGGTAACACACAGTGACATGATGTGAGGGGGAGAGCAGGAGCATAATAGGGGCTGATGGCTCCTGATGTATGAGATGCACCAGAGAGTGTGGGGAGGAGACTGGTCAGATCTATGGGCTGGTAACACACAGTGACATGATGTGAGGGGGAGAGCAGGAGTATAATAGGGGATGATGGCTCCTGATGTATGAGATACACCAGAGAGTGAGGGGAGGAGACTGGTCAGATCTCTGGGCTGGTAACACACAGTGACATGATGTGAGGGGAGAGCAGGAGTATAATAGGGGCTGATGGCTCCTGATGTATGAGATACACCAGAGAGTGAGGGGAGGAGACTGGTCAGATCTCTGGGCTGGTAACACACAGTGACATGATGTGAGGGGGAGAGCAGGAGTATAATAGGCATGCCTTGATAAAGAGCCACAGCTCGAAACGCGTTGGCAGGAGGACATTGCCTTTTAATCTGCAAGTGAGTGAGGTGAAGGTTGGAGAAAAGGTAAGATCCCACCACATAACATCTGGGTGTATACCGGTATTACACTGTGGATCGAGACCGGATCTCCTTACCTCCCTCATTTCACTGAAAGAGTAAAGGATATATATATTTTAATGTAAAATTTTTTTTTTAACATTTGGACGTGTGTTGCTTATAAAATAAATTTATACTTATTATAAGAGAAGTGCACACCACCTTTTCTTTCTATATGAATGAGGATATTTGAAAGAAACCTTTCAAGGAGTGTCATCGCCTAATACTCCGTGAGTACGGGTACGCACCCATCATTTGGAAAAGATACCGTTAAATATGTACCTTACAACATCTCACTGTAAGTAAGCTACGCCCCCTTGCAGACGGTGGATGTTTTTCTAAACACCCTTTACAAAAGAGTAGACCATCACATCCCTCTTTTTTTTGTCAAAATCTTATCTTTTCATGTTATCTACCCCATTGAGAGACGAATAAGGAAGTAAAAAGTATCAGAAGTCGAAAGAGATTTCCATGAGAAGATAAGTATTTAATTCTTTTTTCATTCAGCGCCACCTTTTTCAAAACCCCACCCCCCCATTTTTTCACTTCTATCAATGGATCAATAGGGATTGATCCACGGGTTTGGAAATAAAGGCAGCAGAATTATTGGAGCGCCCCACTTTGATTCCACTTTTCCAGAAAAAAAGGAGTATAATAGGGGCTGATGGCTCCTGATGTATGAGATACACCAGAGAGTGAGCGGAGGAGACTAGTCAGATCTCTGGGCTGGTAACACACAGTGACATGATGTGAGGGGGAGAGCAGGAGTATAATAGGGGCTGATGGCTCCAGATGTATGAGATACACCAGAGAGTGTGGGGAGGAGACTGGTCACATATCTGGGCTGGTAAAACACGGTGACATGATGTGAGGGGAGAGCAGGAGTATAATAGGGGCTGATGTATGAGATACACCAGAGAGTGAGGGGAGGAGACTGGTCAGATCTCTGGGCTGGTAACACACAGTGACATGATGTGAGGGGAGAGCAGGAGTATAATAGGGGCTGATGGCTCCTGATGTATGAGATACACCAGAGAGTGAGGGGAGGAGACTGGTCAGATCTCTGGGCTGGTAACACACAGTGACATGATGTGAGGGGGAGACCAGGAGTATAATAGGGGCTGATGGCTGCTGATGTATGAGATACACCAGAGAGTGAGGGGAGGAGACTGGTCAGATCTCTGGGCTGGTAACACACAGTGACATGATGTGAGGGGGAGAGCAGGAGTATAATAGGGGCTGATGGCTCCAGATGTATGAGATACACCAGAGAGTGTGGGGAGGAGACTGGTCATATATCTGGGCTGGTAAAACACGGTGACATGATGTGAGGGGAGAGCAGGAGTATAATAGGGGCTGATGGCTCCTGATGTATGAGATACACCAGAGAGTGTGGGGAGGAGACTGGTCAGATCTCTGGGCTGGTAACACACAGTGACATGATGTGAGGGGAGAGCAGGAGTATAATAGGGGCTGATGGATCCTGATGTATGAGATACACCAGAGAGTGTGGGGAGGAGACTGGTCAGATCTCTGGGCTGGTAACACACAGTGACATGATGTGAGGGGGAGAGCAGGAGTATAATAGGGGATGATGGCTCCTGATGTATGAGATACACCAGAGAGTGAGGGGAGGAGACTGGTCAGATCTCTGGGCTGGTAACACACAGTGACATGATGTGAGGGGGAGAGCAGGAGTATAATAGGGGATGATGGCTCCTGATGTATAAGATACACCAGAGAGTGAGGGGAGGAGACTGGTCAGATCTCTGGTCTGGTAACACACAGTGACATGATGTGAGGGGAGAGGAGGAGTATAATAGGGGCTGATGGCTCCTGATGTAGGAGATACACCAGAGAGTGTGGGGAGGAGACTGGTCAGATCTCTGGTAACACACAGTGACATGATGTGAGGGGGAGAGCAGGAGCATAATAGGGGCTGATGGCTCCTGATGTATGAGATGCACCAGAGAGTGTGGGGAGGAGACTGGTCAGATCTATGGGCTGGTAACACACAGTGACATGATGTGAGGGGGAGAGCAGGAGTATAATAGGGGATGATGGCTCCTGATGTATGAGATACACCAGAGAGTGAGGGGAGGAGACTGGTCAGATCTCTGGGCTGGTAACACACAGTGACATGATGTGAGGGGAGAGCAGGAGTATAATAGGGGCTGATGGCTCCTGATGTATGAGATACACCAGAGAGTGAGGGGAGGAGACTGGTCAGATCTCTGGGCTGGTAACACACAGTGACATGATGTGAGGGGGAGAGCAGGAGTATAATAGGCATGCCTTGATAAAGAGCCACAGCTCGAAACGCGTTGGCAGGAGGACATTGCCTTTTAATCTGCAAGTGAGTGAGGTGAAGGTTGGAGAAAAGGTAAGATCCCACCACATAACATCTGGGTGTATACCGGTATTACACTGTGGATCGAGACCGGATCTCCTTACCTCCCTCATTTCACTGAAAGAGTAAAGGATATATATATTTTAATGTAAAATTTTTTTTTTAACATTTGGACGTGTGTTGCTTATAAAATAAATTTATACTTATTATAAGAGAAGTGCACACCACCTTTTCTTTCTATATGAATGAGGATATTTGAAAGAAACCTTTCAAGGAGTGTCATCGCCTAATACTCCGTGAGTACGGGTACGCACCCATCATTTGGAAAAGATACCGTTAAATATGTACCTTACAACATCTCACTGTAAGTAAGCTACGCCCCCTTGCAGACGGTGGATGTTTTTCTAAACACCCTTTACAAAAGAGTAGACCATCACATCCCTCTTTTTTTTGTCAAAATCTTATCTTTTCATGTTATCTACCCCATTGAGAGACGAATAAGGAAGTAAAAAGTATCAGAAGTCGAAAGAGATTTCCATGAGAAGATAAGTATTTAATTCTTTTTTCATTCAGCGCCACCTTTTTCAAAACCCCACCCCCCCATTTTTTCACTTCTATCAATGGATCAATAGGGATTGATCCACGGGTTTGGAAATAAAGGCAGCAGAATTATTGGAGCGCCCCACTTTGATTCCACTTTTCCAGAAAAAAAGGAGTATAATAGGGGCTGATGGCTCCTGATGTATGAGATACACCAGAGAGTGAGCGGAGGAGACTAGTCAGATCTCTGGGCTGGTAACACACAGTGACATGATGTGAGGGGGAGAGCAGGAGTATAATAGGGGCTGATGGCTCCAGATGTATGAGATACACCAGAGAGTGTGGGGAGGAGACTGGTCACATATCTGGGCTGGTAAAACACGGTGACATGATGTGAGGGGAGAGCAGGAGTATAATAGGGGCTGATGTATGAGATACACCAGAGAGTGAGGGGAGGAGACTGGTCAGATCTCTGGGCTGGTAACACACAGTGACATGATGTGAGGGGAGAGCAGGAGTATAATAGGGGCTGATGGCTCCTGATGTATGAGATACACCAGAGAGTGAGGGGAGGAGACTGGTCAGATCTCTGGGCTGGTAACACACAGTGACATGATGTGAGGGGGAGACCAGGAGTATAATAGGGGCTGATGGCTGCTGATGTATGAGATACACCAGAGAGTGAGGGGAGGAGACTGGTCAGATCTCTGGGCTGGTAACACACAGTGACATGATGTGAGGGGGAGAGCAGGAGTATAATAGGGGCTGATGGCTCCAGATGTATGAGATACACCAGAGAGTGTGGGGAGGAGACTGGTCATATATCTGGGCTGGTAAAACACGGTGACATGATGTGAGGGGAGAGCAGGAGTATAATAGGGGCTGATGGCTCCTGATGTATGAGATACACCAGAGAGTGTGGGGAGGAGACTGGTCAGATCTCTGGGCTGGTAACACACAGTGACATGATGTGAGGGGAGAGCAGGAGTATAATAGGGGCTGATGGATCCTGATGTATGAGATACACCAGAGAGTGTGGGGAGGAGACTGGTCAGATCTCTGGGCTGGTAACACACAGTGACATGATGTGAGGGGGAGAGCAGGAGTATAATAGGGACTGATGGCTCCTGATGTATGAGATACACCAGAGAGTGTGGGGAGGAGACTGGTCAGATCTCTGGGCTGGTAACACACAGTGACATGATGTGAGGGGAGAGGAGGAGCATAATAGGGGCTGATGGCTCCTGATGTAGGAGATACACCAGAGAGTGTGGGGAGGAGACTGGTCAGATCTCTGGTAACACACAGTGACATGATGTGAGGGGGAGAGCAGGAGTATAATAGGGGCTGATGGCTCCTGATGTATGAGATGCACCAGAGAGTGTGGGGAGGAGACTGGTCAGATCTCTGGGCTGGTAACACACAGTGACATGATGTGAGGGGGAGAGCAGGAGTATAATAGGGACTGATGGCTCCTGATGTATGAGATACACCAGAGAGTGTGGGGAGGAGACTGGTCAGATCTCTGGGCTGGTAACACACAGTGACATGATGTGAGGGGAGAGGAGGAGCATAATAGGGGCTGATGGCTCCTGATGTAGGAGATACACCAGAGAGTGTGGGGAGGAGACTGGTCAGATCTCTGGTAACACACAGTGACATGATGTGAGGGGGAGAGCAGGAGTATAATAGGGGCTGATGGCTCCTGATGTATGAGATGCACCAGAGAGTGTGGGGAGGAGACTGGTCAGATCTATGGGCTGGTAACACACAGTGACATGATGTGAGGGGGAGAGCAGGAGTATAATAGGGGATGATGGCTGCTGATGTATGAGATACACCAGAGAGTGAGGGGAGGAGACTGGTCAGATCTCTGGGCTGGTAACACACAGTGACATGATGTGAGGGGGAGAGCAGGAGTATAATAGGGGCTGATGGCTCCTGATGTATGAGATGCACCAGAGAGTGTGGGGAGGAGACTGGTCAGATCTATGGGCTGGTAACACACAGTGACATGATGTGAGGGGGAGAGCAGGAGTATAATAGGGGCTGATGGCTCCTGATGTATGAGATGCACCAGAGAGTGTGGGGAGGAGACTGGTCAGATCTATGGGCTGGTAACACACAGTGACATGATGTGAGGGGAGAGCAGGAGTATAATAGGGGCTGATGGATCCTGATGTATGAGATACACCAGAGAGTGTGGGGAGGAGACTGGTCAGATCTCTGGGCTGGTAACACACAGTGACATGATGTGAGGGGGAGAGCAGGAGTATAATAGGGACTGATGGCTCCTGATGTATGAGATACACCAGAGAGTGTGGGGAGGAGACTGGTCAGATCTCTGGGCTGGTAACACACAGTGACATGATGTGAGGGGAGAGGAGGAGCATAATAGGGGCTGATGGCTCCTGATGTAGGAGATACACCAGAGAGTGTGGGGAGGAGACTGGTCAGATCTCTGGTAACACACAGTGACATGATGTGAGGGGGAGAGCAGGAGTATAATAGGGGCTGATGGCTCCTGATGTATGAGATGCACCAGAGAGTGTGGGAAGGAGACTGGTCAGATCTATGGGCTGGTAACACACAGTGACATGATGTGAGGGGGAGAGCAGGAGTATAATAGGGGATGATGGCTCCTGATGTATGAGATACACCAGAGAGTGAGGGGAGGAGACTGGTCAGATCTCTGGGCTGGTAACACACAGTGACATGATGTGAGGGGAGAGCAGGAGTATAATAGGGGCTGATGGATCCTGATGTATGAGATACACCAGAGAGTGTGGGGAGGAGACTGGTCAGATCTCTGGGCTGGTAACACACAGTGACATGATGTGAGGGGGAGAGCAGGAGTATAATAGGGACTGATGGCTCCTGATGTATGAGATACACCAGAGAGTGTGGGGAGGAGACTGGTCAGATCTCTGGGCTGGTAACACACAGTGACATGATGTGAGGGGAGAGGAGGAGCATAATAGGGGCTGATGGCTCCTGATGTAGGAGATACACCAGAGAGTGTGGGGAGGAGACTGGTCAGATCTCTGGTAACACACAGTGACATGATGTGAGGGGGAGAGCAGGAGTATAATAGGGGCTGATGGCTCCTGATGTATGAGATGCACCAGAGAGTGTGGGGAGGAGACTGGTCAGATCTATGGGCTGGTAACACACAGTGACATGATGTGAGGGGGAGAGCAGGAGTATAATAGGGGATGATGGCTCCTGATGTATGAGATACACCAGAGAGTGAGGGGAGGAGACTGGTCAGATCTCTGGGCTGGTAACACACAGTGACATGATGTGAGGGGGAGAGCAGGAGTATAATAGGGGATGATGGCTCCTGATGTATGAGATACACCAGAGAGTGAGGGGAGGAGACTGGTCAGATCTCTGGGCTGGTAACACACAGTGACATGATGTGAGGGGGAGAGCAGGAGTATAATAGGGGCTGATGGCTCCAGATGTATGAGATACACCAGAGAGTGTGGGGAGGAGACTGGTCACATATCTGGGCTGGTAAAACACGGTGACATGATGTGAGGGGAGAGCAGGAGTATAATAGGGGCTGATGGCTCCTGAAGTATGAGATACACCAGAGAGTGAGGGGAGGAGACTGGTCAGATCTCTGGGCTGGTAACACACAGTGACATGATGTGAGGGGAGAGCAGGAGTATAAAAGGGGCTGATGGCTCCTGATGTATGAGATACACCAGAGAGTGAGGGGAGGAGACTGGTCAGATCTCTGGGCTGGTAACACACAGTGACATGATGTGAGGGGGAGACCAGGAGTATAATAGGGGCTGATGGCTGCTGATGTATGAGATACACCAGAGAGTGAGGGGAGGAGACTGGTCAGATCTCTGGGCTGGTAACACACAGTGACATGATGTGAGGGGGAGAGCAGGAGTATAATAGGGGCTGATGGCTCCAGATGTATGAGATACACCAGAGAGTGTGGGGAGGAGACTGGTCATATATCTGGGCTGGTAACACACAGTGACATGATGTGAGGGGGAGAGCAGGAGTATAATAGGGGATGATGGCTCCAGATGTATGAGATACACCAGAGAGTGTGGGGAGGAGACTGGTCATATATCTGGGCTGGTAAAACACGGTGACATGATGTGAGGGGAGAGCAGGAGTATAATAGGGGCTGATGGCTCCTGATGTATGAGATACACCAGAGAGTGTGGGGAGGAGACTGGTCAGATCTCTGGGCTGGTAACACACAGTGACATGATGTGAGGGGAGAGCAGGAGTATAATAGGGGCTGATGGATCCTGATGTATGAGATACACCAGAGAGTGTGGGGAGGAGACTGGTCAGATCTCTGGGCTGGTAACACACAGTGACATTATGTGAGGGGGAGAGCAGGAGTATAATAGGGACTGATGGCTCCTGATGTATGAGATACACCAGAGAGTGAGGGGAGGAGACTGGTCAGATCTCTGGGCTGGTAACACACAGTGACATGATGTGAGGGGAGAGCAGGAGTATAATAGGGGATGATGGCTCCTGATGTATGAGATACACCAGAGAGTGAGGGGAGGAGACTGGTCAGATCTCTGGGCTGGTAACACACAGTGACATGATGTGAGGGGGAGAGCAGGAGTATAATAGGGACTGATGGCTCCTGATGTATGAGATACACCAGAGAGTGAGGGGAGGAGACTGGTCAGATCTCTGGGCTGGTAACACACAGTGACATGATGTGAGGGGAGAGCAGGAGTATAATAGGGGATGATGGCTCCTGATGTATGAGATACACCAGAGAGTGAGGGGAGGAGACTGGTCAGATCTCTGGGCTGGTAACACACAGTGACATGATGTGAGGGGAGAGCAGGAGTATAATAGGGGCTGATGGCTCCTGATGTATGAGATACACCAGAGAGTGAGGGGAGGAGACTAGTCATATCTCTGGGCTGGTAACACACAGTGACATGATGTGAGGGGGAAAGCAGGAGTATAATACGGGATGATGGCTCCTGATGTACGAGATACACCAGAGAGTGTGGGGAGGAGACTGGTCAGATCTCTGGGCTGGTAACACACAGTGACATGATGTGAGGGAAGAGCAGGAGTATAATAGGGGATGATGGCTCCTGATGTATGAGATACACCAGAGAGTGAGGGGAGGAGACTGGTCAGATCTTTGGGCTGGTAACATACAGTGACATGATGTGAGGGGGAGAGCAGGAGTATAATAGGGCCCGATGGCTCCTGATTTCTGAGATCGCTGGATTAACAGAACAAGGAAAATCCTTGACAAAGAGGCCGAGTGCCTCGAAATGCGTTGGAGAAGCAGGGGAAGACGCTAGAGCCGCACACCGCAATAGCTGGAAGCACAGACTGCAACTTCCTGTGACGGAACAAGCAGCGTGCGAAGACAGAGAATACGCCGCTGCCCCAAACTTGGCCACCAGCTATCGGAGGAGAGGTAAGAATAGGGAAAACCATACCCTCCCATTGCCTGCCTATGCCCCGGGCTGGAAACTCTGTCTAACCGGCTAAAAAAAAGTGACAACAGCCAGCGGTCCCCAACGGAACATCCCAAAAAAAACTTTAAAAAGGAGTTGTAAACATTCATTGCCATTGCAACTGTTTTACTTATTTTAGAATTGTTTTATCTTGTTTTTATTTTGTTGTTTTGGCATGCAGTTACATAGTAGGTAAGGCTGAAAAAAGACTTGCGTCCATCTGGTTCAGCCTGGTATGCTGTATTTTATGTTATTTTAATTTAAAGACTGATTATGTTACTTAGATATAACCCTGGATATTTTTAGCCAATAAATGTTTGTCGAACCTTATTTTGAACGTATTTATTGTGGTCGATGATACCACCTCGCCCGAAAGAGATTGCCAGAGTTTGACAGCTCTAACCGTAAAGAAATTTTTCCTGCCCGCTGAAGAAAATCTTTTTTCTTCTAGTCTATACTCTTGCCCCTGGCTCCTATTTTCCGTTCTAGAAGAAAAAAGGGTCTTAGACAGTTCCTTGTATTGGCCCCTAATATATTTATATTTATATGGGGAACGTCCCATTCCCACCTTGGCAACATCGGCAGAGTGGCCACATCCCCCCCCCCCCATTCACGGTATCCCCACGATTAAATGGCACATGCAAAACACTGACATGGCTATTGTCGACAATAAAAAAGGTTGACAAGATTTATTTTTCACTTTTTCAATGTTTTCATATTCATTCTCATGTGTCGACATGGACACCAATGAAGTGCCACACTTATGTCAACATTTACATGTGTTGACCTTTCTGTGTTGATTTTTTTCTTGTGGCGATTCGCGGCACCCACCGCGACCCCCCTCCCGCGATTTGCAGCACACCCCCCGCGATTCGCGGCCCCACCCCGTGACACCCCCCCTCCCACGATTCGCGCCGACCCCCCGGCCCCCCCTCCCGCGGTTCACGGTGCCCCCCACGACCCCCCCTACCGCGATTCCCCACCCCTGATCCCCCCTCCTGTCATTGCGGCAACCCCGACCCACCCTCCTGCGATTCACTGCAACCCCCCGCGCCCCCCCCCCCATCCCACGATTCGCGGCACCCCCACCCCTCCCCCGCGACCCCCCTCCCGCAATTCACGGCATCCAACCACGAACCCTCCTCCCGTGATTCGCGGACACCCCTCACCTCCCCCGCACGTGATTCACGGCAACCCCAGGATTAAATGGCACATGCAAAACACTGGCACGGCTATGGTCGACAATGAAAAAGGTTGACAAGATTTATTTTTCACTTTTTCAATGTTTTCATATTCATTCTCATGTGTCGACATGGACACCAATGAAGTGCCACACTTATGTCAACATTTACATGTGTTGACCTTTCTGTGTTAATTTTTTCTTGTGGCGATACGTGGCACACCCCGCGACCCCCCTCCCGCGATTTGCAGCACAACCCCCGCAATTCGCGGTACCCCCGCGATTCACGGCCCCACGCCGTGACACCCCCCCTCCTGTGATTCGCGGCACCCCACGACTCCCCCTCCCACGATTCGCGCCAACCCCCCGGGCCCCCCCTCCCGCGGTTCACGGTGCCCCCTACGATCCCCCCTACCGCGATTCCCCACCCCTGACCCCCCTCCTGTCATTGCGGCAACCCCCCGCCTCCCGCGATTCACTGCAACCCCCCCTCCCACGATTCGCGGCACCCACACACCCCCCCGCGACCCCCCTCCCGCAATTCACGGCATCCACCCACGACCCCTCCTCCCGTGATTCGCGGACACCCCCACCTCTATGAGGCTATAGTCGACAATGAAAAAAGTTGACATGAGTTTTTGTGGATTTATTTTTCTTTTTTTGAATGTTTTCATATTCATTCTCATGTGTCAACATGGACACCGATGAAGTGCCACACTTATGTCAACATTTACATGTGTTGACCTTTCTGTGTTGATTTTTTTCTTGTAGCAATTTTTTTCCAGTCACAACTATTAACTATGTGCACGTCAACCTACACATCATCAACCAATTCTTTGTATAATATATAACACCTTTCCTGTTTTACTGTAGGTGTTTTAAGTCAGACCTTTTACTGTTACTATTACTGTTTATGTAAATGCATTCTGAATGACAGCAAAATCCTACCATCCTTCTACAAGAATATATAACCAACTAGGTGATTCATCGCGCCCCGTGCCCACCCTCCCTTGATTCACGGCACCCCCCACGCAATTCACGGCACCCCTAAGCCCCTCTTTAGTCCCCCGTATACTCACACACCCCTATCACTACCCAGCTTCCTGCTCTCCTGAACCGTAACTTCCACCACTGGGGAGTCGCTGACGCTGTTTTGCCCACATGCCCCTATCATGCCTCATAGCCCAGCATCCTGCTCTCATGCACCCGAACTCCCACCCAGTAGGAGGAGACACTGACTAAGGGCCACCATCCTGTACTCCTGTACTGCCACGCTGGACCCTCACCCACTGGCAGAAGCTGCACAGTATCTCCCACCCTCCTCTTTAGTCCCCCTTATGCCCACACACCCCTATCACTACCCAGCCTCCTGTTTTCCTGTGTCGTGACCTCTGCCAGTGGGGAGCCGCTGACTCAGAAACACCCTACAATACTATTGCACACACACACCTAAACAACATGCACACACAGCCCCCCCCACACCCACAAATGTCACTGTACCATCCACACTATCAATGTACATCTTTCTCTGTAACCGCTTTTTAATTAAACAAAACAATACACACCCCCTTCCACATCATATGCTCTTTATTTAACACATTTCACCTATAACTCAAGTTGCAATACAGGCATCTTTCATATAATTCTAACCATATTTCTCATATACAAATGTTCACAAATTAAGGGGGCGCAGCCCCTTACGACGGTGTGAAGAGTGTCCGTAGGGCGCGATGAATCACATAGTTCATAAAAAAAATGTTGGTGTTGGATTTGCTTTCAGTAGCTATTCGTACCTCATATGGTCTTTTAGCTGCCTTGATTACCTCTTTACAAGTTTTGTTTGATTCCTTATATTTGGTGACACATCTAAGTTACTTTTATAAAGTTTAAATCCTCTTGTTTTATTGTTGATTGCTGACCTTACTTTTTGTCTAACCATGGCGGCACATTATATTTTAATATTCCCACTAATACACAACCTCCAGTTTCAGGCGCTTGTTTAGAACAAAAAGAACAAGGAAAATACTGTATGCAATAAGTGATTATTCCTCACCTGTGCTGGGATCTGTAGGGATTTCCTCCTTCTTACACTGCTGATCACCCCTCATATGTGTGTCTTCTGTCTCTGTATCTTCTTTCTTATCAGACACATAAGACTCTTCTCTTATCTTCATATCCGTCACATACGTCTCTTCTTCCTCTGTGTCTTCTGCCTTAATGTCAGTCACATACGTCTCTTCTTCCTCTGTGTCTTCTGCCTTAATGTCAGTCACATACGTCTCTTCTTCCTCTGTATCTTCTGCCTTAATGTCAGTCACATACGTCTCTTCTTCCTTTGTGTCTTCTGCCTTAATGTCAGTCACATCCGTCTCCTCTTCTCCCTTTATTACTTCAACCTTAATATCAGACATAGCTTCAGATTGAACCTACAAATAAATATCACATAAATAATGTCTGACAGTATTGAGCTTACACAGTAGATAACTGATGTATAATACACACACACCTGTTGCAATTCATATAGCGACAGTCACTTAGGTATATTAGGGAGACCCTTATTCCCACCTACCTGATCCTCCTGTGGGGTCCCGTGAGTCTCCTCTGTACAGTGCTGGGAATACAGAGGACGGGGACATCTCTCTGGGGAATCTCTGTTACTGGGCCCATCTATAGGAGACACACAGTGACTGAATATATTGTACATGTGGATTAGCAGATGATACGTGTATATAGGCGACCCCCATACAAGCTCTCCCCTGCACAATAAAATTAAGTCTCCTCTTACCCAGTGATGTGAGGGGCCGATGATTCTCCATCATAACATTCCTGCACAGACCCTTGTGTTCCTTTATATATCCCCCCTCCTGCATAGAGAAATAGACAGTGACATCCTGACACCTTCTAGGAAACCGACACACACAGTTATACAGTCATCACCCAGACACATCCCCCGGTGTTACTGTATAATGTCCCATTCCCAGCAGTCACCTATCCGGTCACATCCCCCGGTGTTACTGTATAAGGTCTCATTCCCAACAGTCACCTCGCCGGTCACATCCCCTGGTGTTACTGTATAATGCCCTATTCCCAGCAGTCACCTCTCTGGTCACATCCCCTGGTGTTACTGTATAACGCCCCATTCCCAGCAGTCACCTCTCCGGTCACATCCCCCGGTGTTACTGTATAACGCCCCATTCCCAGCAGTCACCTCTCCGGTCACATCCCCCGGTGTTACTGTATAACGCCCCATTCCCAGCAGTCACCTCTCCGGTCACATCCCCCGGTGTTACTGTATAACGCCCCATTCCCAGCAGTCACCTCTCCGGTCACATCCCCCGGTGTTACTGTATAACGCCCCATTCCCAGCAGTCACCTCTCCGGTCACATCCCCCGGTGTTACTGTATAATGTCCCATTCCCAGCAGTCACCTCTCCGGTCACATCCCCCGGTGTTACTGTATAATGCCCCATTCCCAGCAGTCACCTCTCCGATCACATCCGCCGGTGTTACTGTATAATGCCCCATTCCCAGCAGTCACCTCTCCGATCACATCCCCCGGTGTTACTCTATAATGTCCCATTCCCAGCAGTCACCTCTCCGATCACATCCCCCGGTGTTACTCTATAATGTCCCATTCCCAGCAGTCACCTCTCCGATCATATCCCCCGGTGTTACTCTATAATGTCCCATTCCCAGCAGTCACCTCTCCGATCACATCCCCCCGTGTTACTGTATAATGCCCCATTCCCAGCAGTCACCTCTCCGATCACATCCCCCGGTGTTACTGTATAATGGCCCATTCCAAGCAGTCACCTCTCCGATCACATCCCCCGGTGTTACTGTATAATGCCCCATTCCCAGCAGTAACCTCTCCGATCACATCTCGCGGTGTTACAGTATAATGCCCCATTCCCAGCAGTCACCTCTCCGATCACATCCCCCGGTGTTACAGTATAATGCCCCATTCCCAGCAGTCACCTCTCTGGTCACATCCCCGGGTGTTACTGTATAATGCCCCATTCCCAGCAGTCACCTCTCTGGTCACAGCCCCCGGTGTTACTGTATAATGTCCCATTCCCAGCAGTCACCTCTGGTCAGCAGCTGGATGATCTTGTTGGTGAGTTCCAGGATCTTCTGCTCCTTGTCTCTCCCATGTATCAGTGAGTGAGGTGGAGGCACTGTGATGGAACTCTGGGTCCTGCTCAGTTCTCCTGACACACAGGGATGGTAACCGCGTGTCTCATGGTCACTGGATGTCTTCTTCACTAATATGTAACCCTGTGTATTGGAAAATATACTATTACTGCATACACTCCCAGTCATGACCCTATATTAGTGCTATGAGATGTAATTCACAAGATCCACCAATCATGTCACTGTAGTATTAACCCCTTCCCGACATTTGACGTATATATACGTCATGGCCGGGATGTACTTCCCGACACATGACGTATATATACGTCATGACTTCAAAGTGCCACTGCGTCTAGAGACGCAGTGACAGAGGGACGATGTCTGCTGTCCTTGACAGCAGACATGTCCCTGCATGCCCAGGGGGGGCGGCGATGCCGCCCCCCGTCGGCGATCGCTGTGATTTGCTGTTCAATGTGAACAGCCATTCGCAGCGTTTTCCTGTGTTACCGGCGAATCAGACGCTCGGTAACACAGGTGTCAATCACCGCCGGGTGTGAGGGGGCATGAGGGGGTCATCGGTGACGACGACACCTCACCCCACCTGCCCCCAAGGCTGTGATTGGTCCGTCGGACCGACGGAACAATCACAGCCATGGCGCGCCATTTAAACTAATGGTGACTGCGCTGCAGACGCCATTCCGGTCTGGAATTGCGTGCAGAGCGGTCACCGGCCACTCTGTCCTGCTATACATACCTGAACCTTGCCTGATACTTACCTGATCACCGCTGGTAGCGTGCTGCCAGCAGCTGGATGCTTCCTGGATCTTGTGACTTCCTGTGTGCTGCTGCTGCAGTGTCATAGAGTCACAGATAGTGATAGATAGTCAGAGATAGTCAGAGATAGTGAGAGATAGTGAGAGATAGTGATAAAGAGTGATAGAGAGTGATAGAGAGTGCTATATTTTGTGTCTGCTGCACCCCCTTTTGTGCTGATCACTATATCTGAGCTGATCAGCAACTTTTTGGGGGTGCAGAGGTTTTTTTTTATATATATACACCTGTCAGTTGCACCAAAGGTTGTGCTGCCTGTGCAACTGACTGCTGCCCCCCCTGCTGCCCCCCCTTTTGTGCTGATTAGTTTAAATTAATCAGCAACTTTTTGGGGGTCCAGGGTTTTTTTTTTTATATATACCCTGTCAGGTTGCACCCACAGTTGGGTGCCTGCTGCCCCTCACTGCTAATCAGTGTTGCATCACTGATCTGCAGTTGTTTTTTTTTGGAGAGTGCAGTGGGGTTTTGTTTTTACACCCACGTTGCTTTTGTGGGTGTCCTGTGGCCGCTGAGCGCTGATCAGTGACGTACAATCACTGAACAGCATTTTTGGCACAGGGTTGATATAATTTTTTTTCTGCAGTTTTTTTAAATTGTTTTTTTTTTTTTGGAGAGTGCTGTGGTATATTTTTTTTAATTGTTTTTACACCCACGTTGCTTTTGTGGGTGTCCTGTGGCCGCTGTTCAGTGACGGTCGTTACTGACCAACATCTGTGCTCAATTTTTGGCGCAGGACCTTTTTTTTTTAACCCCTTCAATTTTTTTTTTTTTTTTAATTGGGATCAAATTCCTGTATAATGTATTTTTTTTTCTGCACTACATACACACTACACACTACATTCCCCCCGTGTTGAAATGAAGTTTGCACCCCCCCTACACTATACACGTGTTGAAACATTACACTTACAGAAACACAAAAATAAAAATGGCATCCCAAATGTCATCCCAGTCATCCAGAAGAATGTATTCAGCGGAGGAGGCATATGCCATGCTTGCCTCTGACTCTGACACAGCCAGTGAGGCAAGCGGGGAATTTGAAGGATTCGTCTTAAGCTCCTCTTCCTCCTCTAGTGATGAGGGACCCCCTCAAAGACGCCCCCGTAGAGCAGCTGAGACCCCCCCCCAAATGATTGATCCCGTATGGACGCCACCACCAGACAATTTTGAGCCCCAGGTTCCTGAGTTTTTGGCCATCCCAGGAATCCAATGTGATTCAACAGGTCTCAGAGAAATTGACTTTTTCAAATTATTTTTCTCTGATGATTTTATAAATTTAATGGTGGACCAAAGTAATTTATATGCCCAGCAGTTTATTGCTCAAAACCCCACGTCATCATTTGCTAGGTGGACCCCTGTAGATGCAGTAGAGATGATGACGTTTTGGGGTCTGGTGTTACATATGGGTATAGTAAAAAAGCCAGAAATTAGGCAATATTGGAGTACAGATGTTCTGTACAGCACCCCATTTTACCGTATGGCCATGACTCGAACTCGTTTTGAAACAATCCTTAAATTTATACATTACACCGATAATGCACAGTGCCCACCCAGAGATGATCCCACCTTTGACCGGCTATTCAAAGTCAGGCCGGTCATTGATCATTTCAGTGCCAAATTTGCAGAGATGTACATCCCTGAAAAATTTATTTGTATCGACGAGTCCCTTATACATTTTAAAGGAAGGGTTAAATTCCGCCAGTACCTTCCCAGTAAGAGGGCAAGGTATGGCATAAAAATGTATAAACTGTGTGAAAGCACCTCAGGGTACACCCACAGGTTTAGGGTTTATGAAGGGAAGGATTCAAGAATTGAACCGCCAGAATGCCCCCCCTTCCTCGTAGGTGTTAGTGGAAAAATTGTCTGGGATTTAGTGCACCCCTTCCTAGATAAAGGTTATCACCTCTATGTGGATAACTTTTACACTAGCATCCCCCTGTTTAAGGCCCTTGGTTCAAGAGGTACAGCAGCTTGCGGTACTGTGCGCAAGAACCAAAGAGGCCTCCCAAAAACACACATTGCCCAAGTAATGAGAAGGGGTGAAAGCAGGGGAATATGCACCGAAAATATGTTGTTGGTCAAATATAAGGACAAGAGGGATGTCCTTATACTGACAACAATTCATTGAGACAGTACCACCTCCATCCCTGTACGAGGTACCAGTACCCACACCTCAAAACCTAATTGTATCCTAGATTACAATAAGTACATGGGCGGAGTGGATCTTTCAGATCAGGTACTGAAGCCGTACAGTGCCCTGCGGAAAACAAAAATATGGTACAAGAAGCTGGCCGTGTATATCATCCAGATGGCACTGTATAACGCTTACGTGCTATTCCGTTCTACCAGCCAGAGGGGGACATTTATGCACTTTCAAGAGGAAGTCATAAAGGGCCTAATATTTGGGAACCAGCAGGCAGAGGGCCCCAGTACTTCTAGTACTGGCCCCCGTATTGTACCAGGGCAGCATTTTCCGAACGAAATCCCCTCCACTGCAAGAAAGGGCAGGACACAAAAAAGGTGCAAAGTTTGCTATAAAAAGGGAATAAGAAAGGATACTATTTTCCACTGTGAAACTTGCCCCGACAAACCCGGCCTATGTATAAAGGAGTGTTTTAAAATATACCACACATCTATGGATTATTAGGTTCATCATTTCACCGTGCTTCGGGGGTCTTGCTAATGCCACATAGCACCCACCATTCATTCCACCAGAATCTGAGCTGCAAAATCCAAAAATCACTCCTTCCCTTCTGAGTCCTGCCATGCACCCAACTGGTATTTTTTGGTCACATATGAGGCATTGCCATACTCGGGAGAAATTGGGGCACAGATTTTGGGGTGCTTTTTCTCCTTCATGCCTTCTGAAAATGAAAAATTTTGAGCCAGAACTGCATTTTTGTGTAAAAAAATGTAATTTTTCATTTGCACAGCCCAGTTGTATCAAAATTGGTGAAACCCCTGGGGGTTTGAAATGTACACTATACCCCTAGATGAATTCCCTGAGAGGTGTAGTTTGCAAAATGGGGTCACTTGTGGGGGGGTTCCACTGTATTGGTGCTTTGGGGGTCTTGCTAATGCGACATAGCACCCACCAATATTCCACCAGAATCTGTGCTGCATAATCCAAATATCACTCCTTCCCTTCTGAGTCCTGCCATTTTTTGGTCACACATGAGGCATTGCCGTACTCGGGAGAAATTGGGGCACAGATTTTGGGGTGCTTTGTCTCCTTCATTCCTTGTGAAAATGAAAAATTGAGCCAGAACTGCATTTTTGTGTAAAAAATTTAATTTTTCATTTTCACTGCCCAGTTGTATCAAAATTGGTGAAACCCCTGGGGGTTTGAAATGTACACTATACCCCTAGATGAATTCCCTGAGGGGTGTAGTTTGCAAAATGGGGTCACTTGTGGGGGGGTTCCACTGTATTGGTGCTTTGGGGGTCTTGCTAATGCGACATAGCACCCACCAACATTCCACCAGAATCTGTGCTGCAAAATCCAAAAATCACTCCTTCCCTTCTGAGTCCTGCCATGCACCCAACTGGTATTTTTTGGTCACATGTGAGGCATTGCCGTACTCGGGAGAAATTGGGGCACAGATTTTGGGGTGCTTTGTCTCCTTCATTCCTTGTGAAAATGAAAAATTTTGAGCCAGAACTGCATTTTTGTGTAAAAAATGTAATTTTTCATTTGCACAGCCCAGTTGTATCAAAATTGGTGAAACCCCTGGGGGTTTGAAATGTACACTATACCCCTAGATGAATTCCCTGAGGGGTGTAGTTTGCAAAATGGGGTCACTTGTGGGGGGGTTCCTAACTTTTAGCATCTTATGGTGCCTAGAAACCTACATGGTGCCTAAAAAATAATCTCATAAAAAGGAGGCTCCAAAATCAAGTAGGTGCTCCTTCTATTATGAAGCCTGTGGTTTGGTCAACGTGCACACTAGGGCCACATATAGGATATTTATGAAAACAAAAGAATTGGGGGAATCAATTTTTAGTCACATTTCTCTAGTAAAATCTATTGTGTTCCTTAGAAAAATGTATTAAAATTGCAAATCTGCAAAAAAAATGAAATTTTGCAATTTCACCTACACTTTGTTTTAATTCCTGTGAAACACCTAAAGGGTTAACAAACTTCCAAAATGATGTTTTGAAAACTGTGAGGGGTGCAGTTTTTGAAATGGCATCATTTATGGGGGTGTCTCACATACAAGTCCCTCAAAGTCACATCAGAACTGAACTGGTCCCTAAAAAAATCAGTGTTTGAAATTTTCTTGAAAATTTGAGAATTTGCTATTCATATTTTAAGCCTCCTAGTGTCCAAAAAAATTAAAAGGAGGTTGAAATAATGATGGAAACATAAAGTAGACATATGGTCTATGTTAGTTATTAACTATTTTGAGTGGTATGATTATTTGTCTCACAAACAGAAAATTTAACATTTTGAAAATCGCTAAATTTTCCATTTTTTTACGACATTTTGGTATTTTTCACAAAAAAACACAGACTGTATCGACCCAAATTTACCACTAACTTGAAGTACAATGTGTCACGAGAAAACAATCTCAAAATTACTGGGATAAGTAAAAGCAAAAAAAAGTTATCCCCACTTAAGTGATACATGTCAGATTTGAAAAAAAGGGCTCTGTCAGGAAGGCAAAAACATGCTGTGTCAGGAAGGGGTTAATATATCAGATATCTCATTAACAATCAAATCCACCTCACCTCCACAGTGATGTCCCTGTATTATTACTATAGATATAAGTGACGTCACAGTGACGCTCCCAAATCCCCTCACATCCACAGTGATGTCCCTGTATTATTACTACCCTGTATTATTACTATAGATATAAGTGATGTCACAGTGACGCTCCATCCCCTCACCTCCACAGTGATGTCCCTGTATTATTACTATAGATATAAGTGATGACACAGTGACGCTCCCAGATCCCCTCACCTCCCCAGTCACGTCCCTGTATTATTACTATAGATATAAGTGATGTCACAGTGACGCTCCCAGATCCCCTTACCTAACCAGTCACGTCACTGTATTATTACTATAGGTATAAGTGATGTCACAGTGACACTCCCAGATCCCCTCACCTCCCCAGTCACGTCCCTGTATTATTAATATAGATATATATGGGGTCACAGTGACGCACCCAGATCCCCTCACCTCCCAGTCACGTCCCTGTATTATTACTATAGATATATATGGGGTCACAGTGACACTCCCAGATCCCCTCACCTCCCCAGTCACATCCCTGTATTACTATAGATTTAAGTGATGTCACAGTGACACTCCCAGATCCCCTCACCTCCCTGTATTATTAATATAGATATAGGTGACGTCACAGTGACGCTCCCAGATCCCCTCACCTCCCCAGTCACGTCCCTGTATTATTACTATAGATATAAGTGATGTCACAGTGCCACTCCCAGATCCCCTCACCTCCCCAGTCACATCCCTGTATTATTACTATAGATATAAGTGACGCTCCCAGATCCCCTCACATCCCTGTATTATTACTATAGATATAAGTGATGTCACAGTGACACTCCCAGATCCCCTCACCTCCCCAGTCACCTCCCTGTATTATTACTATAGATATAAGTGATGTCACAGTGATGCTCCCAGATCCCCTCACCTCCCCGTCATGTCCCTGTATTATTACTATAGATATAAGTAATGTCACTGTGACGTTCCCAGATCCCCTCACCACCCCAGTCACGTCCCTGTATTATTACTATAGATGTAAGTGATGTCACAGTGACACTCCCAGATCTCCTCACCTCCACAGTCACGTCCCTGTATTACTATAGATATAAGTGATGTCACAGTGACGTTCCCAGATCCCCTCACCTCCCCAGTCACGTCCCTGCATTATTACTATAGATATAAGTGATGTCACAGTGACGCTCCCAGATCCCCTCACCTCCCCAGTCACGTCCCTGTATTATTACTATAGATATAAGTGATGTCACAGTGACGCTCCCAGATCCCCCCTCACCTCCCCAGTCACGTCCCTGTATTATTACTATAGATATATATGAGGTCACAGTGACACTCCCAGGCCCCCTCACCTCCACAGTCATGTCCCTGTATCATTACTATAGATATATGTGATGTCACAGTGACGCTCCCAGATCCCCTCACCTCCCCAGTCACGTCCCTGTATTATTACTATAGATATAAGTAATGTCACTGTGACGTTCCCAGATCCCCTCACCTCCACAGTCACGTCCCTGTATTATTACTAATGATATAAGTGATGTCACAGTGACGTTCCCAGATCCCCTCACCTCCCGAGTCACGTCCCTGTATTATTACTATAGATATATAGTGTTCATTCTAGAACCCGCTATCTTTGAAAACTCACGCAGTTCCTCTTCCCTGCCTGGGGTGTCGCTGTCTGTTGTGGTGTTTCTAACACAGCTCTGGTTTGCATGTCAGTGCTGATATACAGACCACACTGTGCTAGAAGCACTACAGCAGACAGCGACACCCCAGGCAGGGAGGAGGAACTGCGTGAGTTTTCAAAGATAGCGGGTGCTAGAATGAACACTAGATATATGTGACGTCACAGTGACGCTCCCAGATCCCCTCACCTCCCCAGTCACGTCCCTGTATTATTACTATAGATATAAGTGATGTCACAGTGACGCTCCCAGATCCCCTCACCTCCCCAGTCACGTCCCTGTATTATTACTATAGATACTAGGTGATTCATCGCGCCCTACGGGCACTCTTCACACCGTCATAAGGGGCTGTGCCCCCTTAATTTGTGAACATTTGTATATGAGAAAGATGGTTAGAATTGTATGAAAGATGGCCTGTATTGCAACTGTTCTGTTTACTGTTAAAGTGTGTCTGGAGATATAACCCTGGGTGGAGCCTCTGACTCACATGAATGACTCACATGACAGAGAACCAGCCCAGTGAGCCCACAGACAGTGCCAGACACCCTCTGCCTCTCCATGTTACACAGCAAGGACAGAGCTACTCACCAGACACACCAGGTGAGCGCCCCACACCTCCATACCTCCCAACATGACCCTCTCCAGGAGGGACAGAATGCTCTGTTTGTGGACTTCCATCTTAATTTATGATTGTCATCACCTGTCATTTTAAACAGGGTAATTGATAAGAAAGGTGTTTAAGCACAGGTAATGGTAATCCATAAATTAAGAATAAAGTCCAGAAACAGAGCAATGTGTCCCTCCTGGAGAGGGTCATGTTGGGTATGCACCTCCCTCCCTCCCCCCCCCCCATTCACGGCATCCCCACGATTAAATGGCACATGCAAAACACTGACATGGCTATGGTCGACAATGAAAAAGGTTGACAAGATTTATTTTTCACTTTTTCAATATTTTCATATTCATTCTCATGTGTCGACATGGACACCGATGAAGTGCCACACTTATCTCAACATTTACATGTGTTGAACTTTCTGTGTTGATTTTTTTTTTTTGCAATTTTTTTCCAGTCACAACTATGAACTATGTGCACGTCAACCTACACATCATCAACCAATTCTTTGTATAATATATAACACCTGTTCTGTTTTACTGTAGGTGTTTTAAGTCAGACCTTTTACTGCTACTATTACTGTTTATGTAAATGCGTTCTGAATGACAGCAACATCCTACCATCCTTCTACAAGAATATATAGCCAACTAGGTGATTCATCGCGCCCCGTGCCCCCCCCCTCCCGCAATTCACGGACCCCCCGCGCACCCCCCTCCCGCAATTCACGCCCCCTCCCACGCTTTGCCGACCCCCGCCCTCTCCCGCGATTCGCCGACACCTGCGCCCCCCCTCCCTTGATTCACGGCACCCCCCGCAATTCACGGCACCCCTAAGCCCCTCTTTAGTCCCCCGTATACTCACACACCCCTATCACTACCCAGCTTCCTGCTCTCCTGAACCGTAACTTCCACCACTGGGGAGTTGCTGACGCTGTTTTGCCCACATGCCCCTATCATGCCTCATAGCCCAGCCTCCTGCTCTCATGCACCCGAACTCCCACCCAGTAGGAGGAGACACTGACTAAGGGCCACCATCCTGTACTTCCACGCTGGACCCTCACCCACTGGCAGAAGCAGCACAGTATCTCCCACCCTCCTCTTTAGAGTCCCCCTTATGCCCACACACCCCTATCACTACCCAGCCTCCTGTTTTCCTGTGTCGTGACCTCCGCCAGTGGGGAGCCGCTGACTCAGAAACACCCTACTATACTATTGCACACACACACCTAAACAACATGCACACACAGCCCCCCCCACACCCACAAATGTCACTGTACCCTCCACACTATCAATGTACATCTTACTCTGTAACCGGTTTTTAATTAAACAAAACAATACATACCCCCTTCCACATCATATGCTCTCTATTTAACACATTTCACCTATAACTGAAGTTGCAATACAGGCATCTTTCATACAATTCTAACCATCTTTCTCATATACAAATGTTCACAAATTAAGGGGGCGCAGCCCCTTACGATGGTGTGAAGAGCGCCCGTAGGGCGCGATGAATCACCTAGTATCTATATATATTATATATATATATATATATATATATATATATATATACACACACACATCATACAGAGAACAATGGGCACATGTACAGTATAAGCGCTATAGAATACCACTACAACGTCCATTGTAGTACACGATTTTCTCAAAATAATTGTAATGGGGCACCAAAGGCTGCTCGCACTATATAATAGGCCACCACAGGCCGCTCCCCCCCTGTACAACAGGACGCCGCAGGCCGCTGCCGCCCTGTATAACAGGACGCCACAGGTCCCCCCCCCCCCCCTGTATAACAGGACGCCACAGGCCACTCCCCATGTATAAAAGGACGCCACAGGCCACTCCCCATGTATAAAAGGACACTGCAGGTCGCTCCCTCCCCAACTGCATAAAAGGATGCCACAGGCCGCTCTCCCCTGAATAACAGGTCACACACATTTAGGAAGGGGCGTGGTCACAGGTAATGTGGGCGTAGTTACATGTAAAGTGGGCGTGGCCATGTCCCCTTTCCGAATGTGTTCTGGGCAGTTTTTTTCCCACATTTATGTCTGATGCAGCTCATATCACATGGTGGCTTGGTGGGCTGCTGGCATATTAAAATAAATAAGTATATTTAATATACTTATTTAATAAATAAGTATATTAAATATACTGGTACTTATGTAGTAAATGGGCGCCCGATTTAGAAATCGGGTCGGATCGGGCACATCGCATCGCATGCGACCATCGGATGCGATGCGATGACCCGATTTTTCCATAGGAATCAATGTTAAAATGGACTGAGTCCATTTTAACATGGAATTCAATGGGAAAAAGGGGTCCTTTTCATACCCCTACTATCCAAGTGGGCATGTAGTTGGATATAAACCTGTAGCGAGCCCCGCGAGGGGACACAGAATACCGTTCGCTCGCCTCGCTGCGCTCGCCACAGGTTTATATCCAACTCCATGCCCACTTGGATAGTAGGGGTATGAAAAGGACCCCTTTTTCCCATTGAATTCCATGTTAAAATGGACTCAGTCCATTTTAACATTGATTCCTAAGGAAAAATTGGGTCATCGCATCGCATCCGATGGTCGCTTGGATGCGATATCGCATCGCATCTGATTGTATGCCTTAACTTAAGGCATACAATCAAAAAATCGGGCGCCCAGATACTACATAAGTACCAATATACTTATTTAATATACCAGCAGCCCACCAAGCCACCATGTGACATGAGCTGCAGGCCAACAGGTGCGACACGATGCTGGATATAGCAGACACAGCTGGAGTGATTTAGTGCACCTACTTGCTGCACTCAAATGTGTGGCAGACTCCGAACGGCGACCTGTAGTCTAGATGGCACCTACTTGCTGCACTGAGCACTCCCATGCGTGCCGGGACTGGCCACTGCACCCCTCTCTCCCTCACAGAGATTTGCGCCCTCGCTCAGTTCTCCGCCTGCGCAGACAGTGAGGGCACATAGACATCCTTCCCTTGAGTGCGCAGGGTGCGGTGCTGGTGCCTGATGTCATGACGCCATGCCCGCAATGCACTCATGAGAATGGAGGGGGAGAGCTGGCGCAGGGCAGCGCGCACAGGATTGGAACAGCCAGTAGCGGAGGAGGAATAGGAAAACAAAGAAGGAAACAAAAAAAACGGTACATTCGGAACAAACTGATTTTGCCGGTACAGACTGTTAAAAAACGGTACTGTACCGGCAAAATCGGTACAGTTGGAGGGTATGATGACACCACAACCGTATAAACAGAATGCCACAGAACACTCCCCCTGCATAAACAGGATGTCGCAGGCCGCTCCCCCTGTATAACAGGATAACCCCCTGTATGACAGTCCACCACAGGCCTCTCCACCCCTGTATAACAGGCGGCTCTCCCCTGTTTAACAGTCAGCCACAGGCCGCTCCCCCACATGTAACAGGCCTCTGGATAAAAGGACGCTGCAGGCTGCTCATCCCCTGTATAAACAGGACACCACATGCTGCTCCCCCCTGTATAACAGGACACCACATGCTGCTCCCCCCTGTATAACAGGACACCACAGGCTGCTCCCCTGTATAATAACACCAGGACAGCATAATACCATCACCTGCTATCAGATACAGCAATGTCTTCTCTCGGTCCCCAGTAACTTAATCACCGTGGCTGCTGGAAGTGAGAGGCCTCAGGTATGATCAGCAGCGCTGCCCCAGCAGGACCAGGGGAGCCGAGCTGCTGACGCCACTGACTGAGCGCGGGTATTGGTCTTCTGAAAAATGTCCGCCGCTCCCTGAAACAGGGGACATTCTTTATGGAGCCTTACTAGGCGTCGTATTTAGTTACTGAATCTATCCACTACCGATGACCGCACTTCTCAGAACTCTCTCTGTGCATTCTCGGAATGCAATTGCCGCTTCAACCATTCCTGTAGTGATGTCTCAATGTGTGTCCTCATACAGCAGCGGCCATTTTCTTGTGGTTTGTACTCAGCTCCCATATTCCCCGCGGCTGTAGCCAAAGTGTATTTCCTGTGTGGGGCAGAGTGGGAGGAGCTGTGTTACCAGGGAAACGTAGGGATGGCCATCGTTGCCATCGATGGTTGCCATCGATGGCAAATCGGCAACTGGCCATCGATAGTGCTTAACTATGCAGTGGATGACCATCGATATTTTTACATATCGATGATCATCCATTGTGTTTGATGGATTGGCCTGTGGATCAATCAAAACACGGGGGCGGGGCTTCGCGGGTATCGGGGGGCGGAGCTATGCTCCGTGTCCCAGCACTTTCGAAAAAAAAAAAACCATCGTTTTGCTATTTCATCGATGGAGGGAAACCATCTGGTACTCCCCCATCGATGGCAAAAGTATTCGACATCGGCCATGAACCATCGATGATTTTGAATCATCGATGGTCGATGGCTATCCCTAGGGAAACGTCCCTTCCTGGTGTGCATGGCATGCAGTAGGGAGAGTGCTGCAGCTGGCACCAGGTGACCCCAGGTATTATACTGCTAGTAACAGCATAGTAGTGATTGCTGGGTGTGAGCCATAAGGGCACTTAGAGGGGAGCTGCTGTTCTACTTGGATGCGGTCATTTGGTCTACAGCATGATGGTCGACACCATTAGGTCGACATAGGTCTAGGTCGACATAGGAAAATTTCGACATAGTTCTAGGTCGAAAGGTCACTAGTTCGACAGGTCATTAGTTCGACAATGTCTAGGTCGACATGGGATTTTTCGCTGTATTTTGAGCCGACATTTGCTGACAGGCGGTATTTCATCCCCTACCATCCACTAGGGCGTGGAGGGAGAATAAAATAATGTGCACCGTGGCCGATGCATAGCGAGCAATGCGAGGGGATGCGGTGCACTTGAAACTGTGTCCATGTCGACTGTCTTGACACTCAGGGGGGAAAAAAAACAGTGAAAAACCCCATGTCGACCTTTTGACTGTCGACATAGACATTGTCGAACTAATGACCTGTCGAACTAACGACCTGTCAAACTATTGACCTTTCAAACTAGAACCATGTCGACCTAGACCAATGTCAACCTTTTCCCATGTCGACCTAATGGGTGTCGACCTAATGACTGTCGACCTAATGATCCCAACCCGTTCTACTCACACAGGCTGCAGTATAATACCAGGTGTCAGAGCCAGTTTCTTGGCATCCTAGGCAAAACTAATGTCAACTGCCCCCCTAATAGCCAGGGGCATAACTAGGATGCTTTGGGCCCCATAGCAAACTCTTGAGAAGGGCCCCACACACACACGGGCACATAGCAACATCCCATGTGAAATACAACTCCCGTCTCAGTAAATTTCCCCCACATTGTCACTTCAATTCCCCTACGCTGGGTACACACTGGGCGATTTATCAGTGACAATATGCTCGTGCATATTCATGCGATATACCGATATCACATGAATATCATTGAGTTTGTACGGTCAATATCGTTAAAGATGTGCATTGTCTGTTGTCTGTACATGCAGCTGAATCTAACAGTATTGTCTGAGGCTGCATGTACGGAGCAGGGGGCGGGTGACATCACTGACTGATATTGTGAACGATATCGTTCAGTATGTATGCACTTTATCGTTCTCCCACGACAATTGCTTTAGTGTGTTCCCAGCATTATGGTAGCAAGATACAGAGAGGGGGGAGGAGATGGCATCAGAGAGAGAGAGGGAGGAGATGGCGTCAGAGACAGGGGGGAGGAGACGGCATCAGAGATAGGGGGAAGTAGAAGGGGTCAGAGAGAGAGAGGGGCGGAGACATCGTCATAGAGGTGAATGGAGATAACGTCAGACTAAAAGGTGGAGGAGACAGCATCAGAGAAAGAGGGCGAGGTGACAGGGTCAGAGTAAGAGCAGGAGGAAATAGCATCAGAGAGGGCGAGGAGACAGCCTCAGAGTAAGGGGGGGGGGGGGGGGGGGGAGATGGCGTCAAAGAGAGGGGTTGAAGGAGACTGTTTCATAGGGATGGGGAGGAGATGGCGTCAGAGAGGGCGGGGAAGGAGACAGCGTCAGAAAGAAAGGGGAGGAGATATCGTTACAGAGAGGTGAATGGAGACGACTTCAGAGAAAGAGAGGGAGGAGACAGCGTCAGAGAAAAAGGTGGAGGAGATGGTATCAGAAAAAGAGGGGGAGGAGACAGGCTCAGAGTAAGAGGGAGAGGAGACCGCGCTAGAGAAAGAGGGGGAGAAGACAGCGTCAGAGAAGGGGGGAGACAGCATCAGAGATGGGGAATAGACAGCGTCAGAAAGGGGGGAGACAGGGCCAGAGAGGGCGAGGAGACAGAGTCATAGAGGAGTAGTAGACAGCGTCAGAGAAGGGTAGTAGACAGCATCAGAGAGGGGGGAGGAGACAGAGTCATAGAGGAGTAGTATACAGCGTCAGAGAGGGGGAGGAGAGAGCATCAGAGGGGGAGGAGAGAGCATCAGAGAGGGCGAGGAGACAGCGTCATAGAGGAGTAGTAGAGAGCGTCAGAGAGGGCGAGGAGACAGCGTCATAGAGGAGTAGTAGAGAGCGTCAGAGAGGGTGAGGAGACAGAGTCATAGAGGAGTAGTAGAGAGCGTCAGAGAGGGCGAGGAGACAGCGTCATAGAGGAGTAGTAGAGAGCGTCAGAGAGGGCGAGGAGAAAGCGTCATAGAGGAGTAGTAGAGAGCATCAGAAAGGGCGAGGAGACAGCGTCATAGAGGAGTAGTAGACAGCCTCAGAGAGGGCGAGGAGACAGCGTCATAGAGGAGTAGTAGACAGCCTCAGAGAGGGCGAGGAGACAGCGTCATAGAGGAGTAGTATAGAGCGTCAGAGAGGGCGAGGAGACAGCGTCATAGAGGAGTAGTAGCCAGCGTCAGAGAGGGCGAGGAGACAGCGTCATAGAGGAGTAGTAGAGAGCGTCAGAGAGGGCGAGGAGACAGCGTCACAGAGGAGTAGTAGACAGCCTCAGAGAGGGCGAGGAGACAGCGTCATAGAGTAGTAGAGAGCGTCAGAGAGGGCGAGGAGACAGCGTCATAGAGGAGTAGTAGACAGCGCCAGAGAGGGCGAGGAGACAGCGTCATAGAGGAGTAGTAGACAGCGTCAGAGAGGGCGAGGAGACAGAGTCATAGAGGAGTAGTAGACAGCCTCAGAGAGGGCGAGGAGACAGCGTCATAGAGGAGTAGTAGACAGGCTCAGAGAGGGCGAGGAGACAGCGTCATAGAGTAGTAGAGAGCGTCAGAGAGGGTGAGGAGACAGCATCATAGAGGAGTAGTAGACAGCGTCAGAGTGGGCGAGGAGACAGCATCATAGAGGAGTAGTAGACAGCGTCAGAGAGGGCGAGGAGACAGCGTCATAGAGGAGTAGTAGAGAGCGTCAGAGAGGGCGAGGAGACAGCATCATAGAGGAGTAGTAGATAGCGTCAGAGAGGGCGAGGAGACAGCGTCATAGAGGAGTAGTAGAGAGCATCAGAAAGGGCGAGGAGACAGCGTCATAGAGGAGTAGTAGACAGCCTCAGAGAGGGCGAGGAGACAGCGTCATAGAGGAGTAGTAGACAGCCTCAGAGAGGGCGAGGAGACAGCGTCATAGAGGAGTAGTATAGAGCGTCAGAGAGGGCGAGGAGACAGCGTCATAGAGGAGTAGTAGCCAGCGTCAGAGAGGGCGAGGAGACAGCGTCATAGAGGAGTAGTAGAGAGCGTCAGAGAGGGCGAGGAGACAGCGTCATAGAGGAGTAGTAGACAGCCTCAGAGAGGGCGAGGAGACAGCGTCATAGAGGAGTAGTAGACAGCGCCAGAGAGGGCGAGGAGACAGCGTCATAGAGGAGTAGTAGACAGCGTCAGAGAGGGCGAGGAGACAGAGTCATAGAGGAGTAGTAGACAGCCTCAGAGAGGGCGAGGAGACAGCGTCATAGAGGAGTAGTAGACAGGCTCAGAGAGGGCGAGGAGACAGCGTCATAGAGTAGTAGAGAGCGTCAGAGAGGGTGAGGAGACAGCATCATAGAGGAGTAGTAGACAGCGTCAGAGAGGGCGAGGAGACAGCATCATAGAGGAGTAGTAGACAGCGTCAGAGAGGGCGAGGAGACAGCGTCATAGAGGAGTAGTAGAGAGCGTCAGAGAGGGCGAGGAGACAGCATCATAGAGGAGTAGTAGACAGCGTCAGAGAGGGCGAGGAGACAGCGTCATAGAGGAGTAGTATAGAGCGTCAGAGAGGGCGAGGAGACAGCGTCATAGAGGAGTAGTAGAGAGCGTCAGAGAGGGCGAGAAGACAGCGTCATAGAGAAGTAGTAGACAGCGTCAGAGAGGGCGAGGAGACAGCGTCATAGAGGAGTAGTAGACAGTGTCAGAGAGGGCGAGGAGACAGGGTTATAGAGGAGTAGTAGAGAGCGTCAGAGAGGGTGAGGAGACAGCGTCATAGAGGAGTAGTAGAGAGCGTCAGAGAGGGTGAGGAGACAGAGTCATAGAGGAGTAGTAGACAGCCTCAGAGAGGGCGAGGAGACAGCGTCATAGAGGAGTAGTAGACAGGCTCAGAGAGGGCGAGGAGACAGCGTCATAGAGTAGTAGAGAGCGTCAGAGAGGGTGAGGAGACAGCATCATAGAGGAGTAGTAGACAGCGTCAGAGAGGGCGAGGAGACAGCATCATAGAGGAGTAGTAGACAGCGTCAGAGAGGGCGAGGAGACAGCGTCATAGAGGAGTAGTAGAGAGCGTCAGAGAGGGCGAGGAGACAGCATCATAGAGGAGTAGTAGACAGCGTCAGAGAGGGCGAGGAGACAGCGTCATAGAGGAGTAGTATAGAGCGTCAGAGAGGGCGAGGAGACAGCATCATAGAGGAGTAGTAGAGAGCGTCAGAGAGGGCGAGAAGACAGCGTCATAGAGAAGTAGTAGACAGCGTCAGAGAGGGCGAGGAGACAGCGTCATAGAGGAGTAGTAGACAGCGTCAGAGAGGGCGAGGAGACAGCGTCATAGAGGAGTAGTAGACAGTGTCAGAGAGGGCGAGGAGACAGGGTTATAGAGGAGTAGTAGAGAGCGTCAGAGAGGGTGAGGAGACAGCGTCATAGAGGAGTAGTAGAGAGCGTCAGAGAGGGCGAGGAGACAGCGTCATAGAGGAGTAGTAGAGAGCGTCATAGAGGAGTAGTAGAGAGCGTCAGAGAGGGTGAGGAGACAGCGTCATAGAGGAGTAGTAGACAGCGTCAGAGAGGGCGAGGAGACAGCGTCATAGAGGAGTAGTAGAGAGCGTCAGAGAGGGTGAGGAGACAGCGTCATAGAGGAGTAGTAGACAGCCTCATAGAGGGCGAGGAGACAGCATCATAGAGGAGTAGTAGACAGCATCAGAGAGGGCAAGGAGACAGCGTCATAGAGGAGTAGTAGACAGCGTCAGAGAGGGCGAGGAGACAGCGTCATAGAGGAGTAGTAGACAGCCTCAGAGAGGGCGAGGAGACAGCGTCATAGAGTAGTAGAGAGCGTCAGAGAGGGTGAGGAGACAGCATCATAGAGGAGTAGTAGACAGCGTCAGAGAGGGCGAGGAGACAGCATCATAGAGGAGTAGTAGACAGCGTCAGAGAGGGCGAGGAGACAGCGTCATAGAGGAGTAGTAGAGAGCGTCAGAGAGGGCGAGGAGACAGCATCATAGAGGAGTAGTAGACAGCGTCAGAGAGGGCGAGGAGACAGCGTCATAGAGGAGTAGTAGAGAGCGTCAGAGAGGGCGAGAAGACAGCGTCATAGAGGAGTAGTAGACAGCGTCAGAGAGGGCGAGGAGACAGCGTCATAGAGGAGTAGTAGACAGCGTCAGAGAGGGCGAGGAGACAGCGTCATAGAGGAGTAGTAGACAGTGTCAGAGAGGGCGAGGAGACAGGGTTATAGAGGAGTAGTAGAGAGCGTCAGAGAGGGTGAGGAGACAGCGTCATAGAGGAGTAGTAGAGAGCGTCAGAGAGGGCGAGGAGACAGCGTCATAGAGGAGTAGTAGAGAGCGTCATAGAGGAGTAGTAGAGAGCGTCAGAGAGGGTGAGGAGACAGCGTCATAGAGGAGTAGTAGACAGCGTCAGAGAGGGCGAGGAGACAGCGTCATAGAGTAGTAGAGAGCGTCAGAGAGGGCGAGGAGACAGCGTCATAGAGGAGTAGTAGACAGCCTCAGAGAGGGCGAGGAGACAGCATCATAGAGGAGTAGTAGACAGCGTCAGAGAGGGCAAGGAGACAGCGTCATAGAGGAGTAGTAGACAGGGTCAGAGAGGGCGAGGAGACAGCGTCATAGAGGAGTAGTAGACAGCGTCAGAGAGGGCGAGGAGACAGCGTCATAGAGGAGTAGTAGACAGCATCAGAGAGGGCAAGGAGACAGCGTCATAGAGGAGTAGTATACAGCGTCAGAGAGGGCGAGGAGACAGCGTCATAGAGGAGTAGTAGACAGCGTCAGAGAGGGCAAGGAGACAGCGTCATAGAGGAGTAGTAGACAGCGTCAGAGAGGGCGAGGAGACAGCGTCATAGAGGAGTAGTAGAGAGCGTCAGAGAGGGCGAGGAGACAGTGTTATAGAGGAGTAGTAGAGAGCGTCAGAGAGGGTGAGGAGACAGCGTCATAGAGGAGTAGTAGAGAGCGTCAGAGAGGGCGAGGAGACAGCGTCATAGAGGAGTAGTAGAGAGCGTCATAGAGGAGTAGTAGAGAGCGTCAGAGAGGGTGAGGAGACAGCGTCATAGAGGAGTAGTAGACAGCATCAGACAGGGCGAGGAGACAGCGTCATAGAGGAGTAGTAGACAGCGTCAGAGAGGGCGAGGAGACAGCGTCATAGAAGAGTAGTAGACAGCATCAGAGAGGGGGATGAGAGAGCATCAGAGGGGAAGGAGAGAGCATCAGAGGGGGAGGAGAGAGCATCAGAGAGGGGGGAGACAGAGTCATAGAGGAGTAGTAGAGAGCGTCAGAGAGGGCGAGGAGACAGCGTCATAGAGGAGTAGTAGACAGCCTCAGAGAGGGCGAGGAGACAGCGTCATAGAGGAGTAGTAGACCGCGTCAGAGAGGGCGAGGAGACAGCGTCATAGAGGAGTAGTAGAGAGCGTCAGAGTGGGCGAGGAGACAGCGTCATAGAGGAGTAGTAGAGAGCGTCAGAGAGGGCGAGGAGAAAGCGTCATAGAAGAGTAGTAGAGAGCGTCAGAGAGGGCGAGGAGACAGCGTCATAGAGGAGTAGTAGACAGCCTCAGAGAAGTCGAGGAGACAGCGCCATAGAGGAGTAGTAGACAGCCTCAGAGAGGGCGAGGAGACAGCGTCATAGAGGAGTAGTAGAGAGCGTCAGAGAGGGCGAGGAGACAGCGTCATAGAGGAGTAGTAGACAGCGTCAGAGAGGGCGAGGAGACAGCGTCATAGAGGAGTAATAGAGAGCGTCAGAGAGGGCGAGGAGACAGAGTCATAGAGGAGTAGTAGAGAGCGTCAGAGAGGGCGAGGAGACAGCGTCATAGAGGAGTAGTAGAGAGCGTCAGAGAGGGCGAGGAGACAGCGTCATAGAGTAGTAGTAGAGAGCGTCAGAGAGGGCGAGGAGACAGCGTCATAGAGGAGTAGTAGAGAGCGTCAGAGAGGGCGAGGAAACAGCGTCATAGAGAAGGTGTAGAGAGCGTCAGAGAGGGCGAGGAGAAAGCGTCATAGAGGAGTAGTAGAGAGCGACAGAGAGGGCGAGGAGAAAGCGTCATAGAGGAGTAGTAGAGAGCGACAGAGAGGGCGAGGAGACAGCGTCATAGAGGAGTAGTAGACAGCCTAAGAGAGGGCGAGGAGACAGAGTCATAGAGGAGTAATAGACAGCCTCAGAGAGGGCGAGGAGACAGCGTCATAGAGGAGTAGTAGAGAGCGTCAGAGAGGGCGAGGAGACAGCGTCATAGAGGAGTAGTAGACAGCGTCAGAGAGGGCGAGGAGACAGCGTCATAGAGGAGTAGTAGAGAGCGTCAGAAAAGGCGAGGAGACAGCGTCATAGAGGAGTAGTAGACAGCCTCAGAGAGGGCGAGGAGACAGCGTCATAGAGGAGTAGTAGACAGCATCAGAGAGGGCGAGGAGACAGCGTCATAGAGGAGTAGTAGACAGCGTCAGAGAGGGCGAGGAGACAGCGTCATAGAGGAGTAGTAGACAGCGTCAGAGAGGGCGAGGAGACAGCGTCATAGAGGAGTAGTAGACAGCGTCAGAGAGGGCTAGGAGACAGCGTCATAGAGGAGTAGTAGACAGCGTCAGAGAGGGCGAGGAGACAGCGTCATAGAGGAGTAGTAGACAGCGTCAGAGAGGGCGAGGAGACAGCGTCATAGAGGAGTAGTAGACAGTGTCAGAGAGGGCGAGGAGACAGCGTCATAGAGGAGTAGTAGAGAGCGTCAGAGAGGGCGAGGAGACAGCGTCATAGAGGAGTAGTAGACAGCGTCAGAGAGGGCGAGGAGACAGCGTCATAGAGGAGTAGTAGACAGCGTCAGAGAGGGCGAGGAGACAGCGTCATAGAGGAGTAGTAGACAGCGTCAGAGAGGGCGAGGAGACAGCGTCATAGAGGAGTAGTAGACAGCCTCAGAGAGGGCGAGGAGACAGCGTCATAGAGGAGTAGTAGACAGCGTCAGAGAGGGCGAGGAGACAGCGTCATAGAGGAGTAATAGACAGCCTCAGAGAGGGCGAGGAGACAGCGTCATAGAGGAGTAGTAGAGAGCGTCAGAGAGGGCGAGGAGACAGCGTCATAGAGGAGTAGTAGACAGCGTCAGAGAGGGCGAGGAGACAGCGTCATAGAGGAGTAGTAGAGAGCGTCAGAGAGGGCGAGGAGACAGCATCATAGAGGAGTAGTAGACAGCATCAGAGAGGGCAAGGAGACAGCGTCATAGAGGAGTAGTAGACAGCGTCAGAGAGGGCGAGGAGACAGCGTCATAGAGGAGTAGTAGACAGCGTCAGAGAGGGCAAGGAGACAGCGTCATAGAGGAGTAGTAGACAGTGTCAGAGAGGGCGAGGAGACAGCGTCATAGAGGAGTAGTAGAGAGAGTCAGAGAGGGCGAGGAGACAGCGTCATAGAGGAGTAGTAGAGAGCGTCAGAGAGGGCGAGGAGACAGCGTCATAGAGGAGTAGTAGACAGCCTCAGAGAGGGCGAAGAGAAAGCGTCATAGAGGAGTAGTAGAGAGCGTCAGAGAGGGCGAGGAGACAGCGTCATAGAGGAGTAGTAGAGAGCGTCAGAGAGGGCGAGGAGACAGCGTCATAGAGGAGTAGTAGACAGCGTCAGAGAGGGCAAGGAGACAGCGTCAGAGAGGGCGAGGAGACAGCGTCAGAGAGGGCGAGGAGACAGCGTCATAGAGGGCGAGGAGACAGCGTCAGAGAGGGCGAGGAGACAGCGTCAGAGAGGGCGAGGAGACAGCGTCAGAGAGGGCGAGGAGACAGCGTCAGAGAGGACAAGAATAGGAAGAGGTGTGACTGCGGTGCAATGAGAAACGCAATATTTACATATAAAGTGGATCAGGTGCGTGAAAAATTTGAAAATTTAATGACACAATTTTAAGCATAATATATAACAATAATAAAAAGTATATAAAAAATACACAGTAACCAGACAGTTTAAAATAGATAATAGTCACCTACAAATTGTCCAGAGGTAAGTCCACAAGGGGTTCCCAGTGCCAATGGTAGGTCCAAACTTTTTCGGGGTGCCCGGTACCAATGGTGGAATGAATTTAGCCTCGTGTAAGGATCACCTTTTATTTGTATTCCAAATTGATGGAGGGAATATTCCCCAAAAGTCGACTTGTCTGTCCACACCACGATTTTTTCAGTCAGGCTTTTTAGGAGGTGGCGTGCCTCCAGATGGAGAATTTGCCTTGTGTTGGAGAAGAATGGATGTGGGTCCTTCAGGAGTTCACTCCAATATCGGCAAGTGAATAACCAAAAAACGAGGTGGAGATGGAATTCCTTTTTCTTGGATAAGGAAAAAACAGACAGTCCTCTGGTAAGGGTGCAATTGTTTACAAAGGGGTGTCTGGATAGCTGGGCTGAACACCTACGCGTTTCGCTGCTATCTGCAGCTTTTTCAAGGTGACTAGCTCAGAGCCCTGGTCTGGTTTAAATACCCTTAAGGTGCCCATACACTAGTAAGATTTATCTTCAGATCTGGCTGGTTGGAACAAAAACATGGTTATGGATGAGTGACAGTTTGTCAGTTTTCCAGCATTTCCAAGCACATGGTCAACTGTCATTTGCTCTCAGCCATAACCATGTTTTTGTTCCAACCAGTCAGATCTGAAGATAAATCTTCATGTGTATGGCCACCTTTAGTAGCCATAATCATGGTGCTCACCTGATCCACATAATTAACATTCAATTAATGCCCGGGAATGGGCTTCTTCAGGATGCTTGTGATTCACAATTCCCTAGCGGCTATCCAATCATAATCATCCATAGGGCCCAGGTCAAGCGCCCATTGGTCTCTAAGTGTAGTGAGGGGGTCTAAATGATGGTTGAATAACAGAAGGGAGTAAGTTAAGGAAACTGTTTTCCGTCCACTGAGAGTATCTAAGAAGACCTAATGGGGGAAGGAGATAAGGTAGGAGGGAAGTTTTTTAACTGTGCCTGTAAGGCGTGCCTTAGTTGCAAGTATGGAAAGAAGAAATGTTGTGGTAGATCAAATTCCTCTTTTAGTTGCTGAAAAGATTTAAACACCCCATTCAGGTATAATTGGCCTAGCGATATAAATCCCCTGGAGGCCCATAATCGCCTCCCCGCAAGAGGTCGCAACTCGGAGAGTTGAGTAGAGTGCCACAGGGAAGTCTCAGGGTCGATATCTGATAACCTAACCAGGGCCTCGGTGTTCTGCCTTTAGTGCCTGGGACAATATAGGGGGGCAGCGAGGAGGCAACCTGGCCCCCAAGAGCAGCTGCACCGGAGTACATCTAGGGATTACTTGAAGAACAAATGCAGCATGTAATGAATCCACACTGGCATCCTGAACCCACGGCCTAAGATGGACGAGCTGTGTGGCATAGTAGTAATACCTAAAGTGTGGTAGAGCCAGGCCACCAGCGACCCTAGGTCTAGTCATTTTTATCCTGGGTCGCTTGTTGGCCCAAATCAGTGAATTTAGCATGCTATTTAGTTTCCTGAAAAACGCAACAGGAATATACACAGGGGACTGCTGTAGGACATACAGCAGCTTTGGCAACACCACCATCTTTATCAAATTAACCCTCCCCGTCACCGTGAGGGGTAGCTTGCACCAGGGGCCGGATCTATCCTTAATATATGCCAAGATTGGAGCTAGATTAAGAGGTGTGTAATCAGAGGGAGTACTCTTAATAAAAATGCGTAAATATATAAATTGGGACACCTAACACAAGGGAGGCGGGATCACTAGGCAAGCTGGTGGGGCACCCTGCAGTGGTATTATAGCTGACTTACCCCAGTTGATGGTGAGACCTGAGTAGGTGCTAAAGGTAGCAAATGTGGAAAGAACCAGTGGCATGGCAACACTGTAGTCCTTCAAAAAGAGGAGGACATCATCAGCATACATGGCTATAGTATCAGTCCTTGTATCCAACCTCAGGCCCTGTATACCCTGGTGATTCCGTATCAGGCAGGCCAGTGGCTCAATAGCGAGGGCAAACAGTGTAGAAGATAAAGGGCAACCCTGTCTTGTGCCTCTAGCCAAGAGAAAAGGAGGGGAAACATAGCCATTGACAGCAATTCTAGCTCGGGGCTGGTGGTACAGCAGCCGAACCCACTTAACAAAGGATAGGCCAAACCCCATACTCCCCAGGACTTCCCACAGAAAGGACCACTCCACGGAGTCGAACGCCTTAGCGCCAAGGAAACCAGTACCGGAGTGCTTTCCTCCCCATGGGGAGCCTGAAGATGAGTATACACCCATCGGAAGTTGACACAAGTTGACATTCCGGCATGAAACTAGTTTGGTCTGGGTGTACAACAGATGAGATAACAGAATTCAGTCGAATAGCCAGGATCTTAGCTAGTATTTTAGCATCAGTAGGGATCAGGGAGATGATGATGGCCTCCGACATAGAAGAAGGTGGCAAGTGTGCTGACTGCACAAATGTCTGTAGGGCCTCCTGGGTACAGTCTAGCTGGGATTTATAGAGAGTTTGGTAGTAGGAAAGAAAAACTTTGACTATATCTGGGGTAGTAGCTACCAAGTTTCCCCTGTCATCTAGCAGTTCCATAACTGTCACCCCAGGTCTATCCGCCTCTACCAAGTGAGCAAGAAAGCTGCTTGGCCTGTCAGAGTGCATAAAATATTTATGGGAACTAAACAGCAAACTGCGCAAATTGCGATTAGATTGGAACTGCAGCCAGTTAGACTGGGCAGCAAGCCAGCGAGCCCTAGAGCTCACCAACCCATCAACCAAATATCGACACTCCAAGGAGCGACACTGGGCCTCCAATTCCTCCCCTCTCTGTCTACTAAACGCCTTCAAGGCGGCCACACGCTTTATCAAAGTGCCCCGCATAAAAGCCTTAAAAGCATCCCACACCACAGCCCCCGAAGCAGAGCCCTCATTATCTTTAAAGTAATCCTCCCATAAAGCTTCTAGTTCTAACCCCGCCCCCATCTGCAAGAGCCAGGCCGGGTGCAATTTCCAAAACACCTGACCCCGTTGGCACTCAGTGTTAACCCTCCAAATGTGTCTCCACCAGGCACATCACATCAGAGTTATACCGCCTAAGCAGTTTAAACACCAGATAACGTTTGATTTTATCATTCAAACCGCGGACATTCCACGTCAAACAGGTGAGCTGAGACATTCTGAGGTTTTGGTAATAATGCTTAGGGCAGCAAGGCCGCCGGATCATATCCTAACTTACAACCACCAGCAGGCAGCCGAGATGCATATCTCGAATACATAATTCCATCAGTTGAGCAGCAGTTAGAAGGGGAAGCACAAATAGCATCACATCCAGGAAAAAAATTGTAAATAAACTAAGTTTAACAGAACATAACAGTGAAAAATATAGTCAAAACCCCACCCAGCCACCTCGCATACCATCTCAAACCACGGCATACTCTGTCCCTAACAACACCCAAAAAGGGAGGGTTAAAAGAATCCTACCCAATAACTAACCCAAGGAAACTACCAGCGCAGGTGGAATAACCCGACTAGTAGTAAGGTTGAGGGAAATCTATGTACCAGCCACCAAAATGAGGGAGCCCCCTGATCCTTTATAGCCAGATATGACCCCCCCCCCCCCAATCAATTTAACTATAGCATATATAAATATACATTTGCCCAATAATCATATAACCCCAGAAATAGGTATGAGCATAAGAATACAAAAGGCCGTATCAATGAACCAACTCAACCAACAGTAGAACCTCCCGTAGCGGTCAACCCCCAATACAGAGGCATAATTTCTGAGACCAGCATGCACAAGCAAGGATTACCCATGGCATAAGCCACGTCTTGCAATGATGGCCCAAGTGCAGAGCCAATTTACTATTTACTGGCTATTTACATAAGCCAGTGTTATCACTCAGGGGCTATCTGTCTGGCCGCAGGTGCAAAACGGTCCAGCCAGGTGTCAGCCTCCCGAGGGGTGTTAAAGAACTTAGTCTCAACATTTGCAACCACACGAAGCCTGGAAGGGAAGATCATTGAAAAGTTTAAATCCAGATCACGGAGTCTCCGTTTGACAGGAGCAAATTGCGTCCTGTCCTTCTGGATCCCCGCCGCAAAGTCCGGGAATGCTGAGACCCTCACCCCATTGCGCATCAGCAGCCCCTCAGTGCGGCCCAGCCGTAGAACAGCGTCTCTGTCCTTATAATGTCATAGTTTAGCAATGAACGTACGGGGCTTGTATGCCTGGGGGCAATGGATGAGAGGGGACCCTATGAGCCTGTTCCACTGTAAATGGGGAGAAAAGGAGTCTCTGCCGAAAGTCTCCATGAGCCAGGCCTCCAAGAAAGCCTCCGGCGTAGCACCTTCCTCCCCCTCCGGCAGCCCAACGAAACTGATATTGTTTCGGCGTAAACGCCCCTCCATATCCAGTAGCTTATTCTGTATGGTCGCCACCTGACTAGTCAGCGTAGACACATTATCCTTGAGGGGGCCATAAGTGTCCTCAATAGTAGAAAAACGGGTTTCGACTTTCCCCACTCTCTCCCGGATGCGCTGTACATCGGGTCTTAGTAATGATAAATCACTTTGTACCTGGCCGATCCTGTCTGTAAGCCACTTTTCGGTGCCAGCAAGGGCCTCCAGTATTTGTTGTAATGAAACAGAAGTCGTCGGTGAAGCCCAGGCGTTCAAGTATGGATGGGGGGGGGGGGGGCCCTGCCACCAGCTCCCAGGAGATGTAATGGGGCCAGCCAAGGAGGCAGCAGACACACTGGGGGTGATGTATTGGGGCCAGCCAAGAAAGCAGCGCACACACCGGGGGCAGCTCAGGGCTGACGTGCAGGGACAGCTCACTCACCACTCCACGCTCCGGCGGGTCTCAGCGGGTCCCGGCAGGTCTCAGCAGCAAGATGGCAGTGGTAGGAGGGATCGGCACCTGCGGGAGCAGTGAGCGCCAGGCGTCTGGTTGGAGGTGCTGTCCAGAAGCCACCCGTCACAGGGCTCTGCAGAGAGCCGCACAGTAGCACACAGGCGGCGGAGGGCGGATGTACAGGAGCGGAAGTGGAGGCCTGAAGTCCCAGGTGTATGCAGGCCGCACCATATCCCACAGCTCCCCAGCACAGGATACCCACGGGCAGACCACACCACCGCAGTCTCGGGGGTCCCAGCAACACAGCGCAGCGAAAGGTGAGGGGGCTCTGCGGTCAGGCGGTATTACAGGGGTATTTTTCAGGATTGTTAAAGTCGAGTTGCATACACGCCATTTTAGGATAGTATGGCCGCCATTTTGGTTCGCAGAATTGCGCAAATAAAGTTTCCATACCCGAGTCTGTGTGACAAAGTGGACCAGAAGCGTAGCCATACTATCACACATAAATTCATAAGAACATACTGACACTAAATAAAATATAGTTAAAGGTTTAGAACGCCACACATAGCTTAGTTAGCATTTGCATACATCCGTCTGTATCATGTTTAGTACCGATATGTTCCGTTTCATATGCGCATTATTCCGGTCATTGCGAATATTTCGCAATACATACGGTCCGATAGTTATGGACAAAATCCATATTCCTAAGACAGTTTCTGTTGAAAAGTATATAACAAAGGAATCTATTAAAACCGGTTCTGACTGCTATTTACAATCCCTGACGACGATACTAACAAACAAAGGACTCCAAAAGTTCACTCCCCTGCACCTATTCAAACCAGATGCATTATCTTACCCCCAATCACAGTGGACCTGACATACGATCTCTGACCAATAGGAATGGCCTTTGACCTCCCCCTTCTGACCCTATAAGATAGGTGACCCAGGGCGGCCTCGGTCACTTCGGCACATCTTCCTTTCCCTGACCATTGACCGGACTATGTTCAAACCTGAACATAGTGAGCTCCGACCGGACTGCGCTGCGCTATTTCCCCTGAAGGTAACATTCGTATTCCCCTTTTATGTGATGTGGCTGATTATGATTGTATCCTGTATCTGTTTTCTTCCCTTAGTAGAGCCTGATTATTATATTCATTGTTAGTCTATTGTATCACTTGTTATACCTGTATTTTCTATTCCTGTAACCCCCTTTTGTCCATTAGGGACTTAAATACATCTCTTTACGGAGTTCTTATCTCCTTACTTTAATACTGTGGTTGTGTCTGTTTATTCGCATTCAGCGATAAGGTATATAACGGACACTGTCCTTTAAGGTATATTCGCAGATTAGAGTCAGATTACTGCGAAAGGATCTCTTATTAAGGTATTGGTTCTATTGTGTATAATACACAATAAAGGTACGCTACGCTGCGCTACATTTTGTTCGCACGTAGCTAGGTATAAAGGGTACGCAGGTTACGGACATAATACGTAACCTGCGCTTTTCACTTAGTGTTTCTTTGGTCATATTTAATCGCCATTAACAGGATATAGGACCAGGGAGCTCTGAGGTTTGCCTCCTACGTCCTCGCTGCCATGGCCACGTGCCTCCATTTCTCTAATAGTTTAAATATGCAACTTTTCTTGATATTCTCAAGGACACTATACTCAAAATTCTACATGTACCCTTATTGTTAGGTTGGTTATTGGTGTGTTTGTTTCACAGTGATGTGCTCTATTCCATGTTTTCTATTTATATAGAGAACTAGGTGATTCATCGTGCCCTACGGGTGCTCTTCACACCGTCGTAAGGGGCTGCGCCCCCTTAATGTGTGAACATTTATATATGAGAAAGATGGTTAGAATTGTATGAAAGATGGCCTGTATTGCAACTTGAGTTATAGGTGAAATGTGTTAAATAGAGAGCATATGATGTGGAAGGGGGTGTGTATTGTTTTGTTTAATTAAAAAGCGGTTACAGAGTAAGATGTACATTGATAGTGTGGAGGGTACAGTGACATTTGTGGGTGTGGGGGCTGTGTGGGCATGCTGTTTAGGTGTGTGTGTGCAAAAGTATAGTAGGTTGTTTCTGAGTCAGCGGCTCCCCACTGGCGGAGGTCACGACACAGGAAAACAGGAGGCTGGGTAGTGATAGGGGTGTGTGGGCATAAGGGGGACTAAAGAGGAGGGTGGGAGATACTGTGCAGCTTCTGCCAGTGGGTGAGGGTCCAGCGTGGCAGTACAGGAATACAGGATGGTGGCCCTTAGTCAGTGTCTCCTCCTACTGGGTGGGAGTTCGGGTGCATGAGAGCAGGAGGCTGGGCTATGAGGCATGATAGGGGCATGTGGGCAAAACAGCGTCAGCGACTCCCCAGTGGTGGAAGTTACGGTTCAGGAGAGCAGGAAGCTGGGTAGTGATAGGGGTGTGTGAGTATACGGGGGACTAATGTGGGGTTTAGGGGTGCCGTGAATTGCGGGGGGTGCCGTGAATCAAGGGAGGGGGGCGCAGGTTTCGGCGAATCGCGGGAGAGGGCGGGGGTCCGCAAAGCGTGGGAGGGGGCGTGAATTGCGCGAGGGGGGTTGCAAATCGCGGGAGGGGGGTCCGCGAATTGCAGGAGGGGGGGGCACGGGGCGCGATGAATCACCTAGTTGGTTATATATTCTTGTAGAAGGATGGTAGGATGTTGCTGTCATTCAGAATGCATTTACATAAACAGTAATAGTAGCAGTAAAAGGTCTGACTTAAAACACCTACAGTAAAACAGAACAGGTGTTATATATTATACAAAGAATTGGTTGATGATGTGTAGGTTGACGTGCACATAGTTCATAGTTGTGACTGGAAAAAAATTGCTACAAGAAAAAAATCAACACAGAAAGGTCAACACATGTAAATGTTGACATAAGTGTGGCACTTCATCGGTGTCCATGTCGACACATGAGAATGAATATGAAAACATTCAAAAAAAGAAAAATAAATCTTCAAAAACTCATGTCAACCTTTTTCATTGTCGACCATAGCCTCATAGAGGTGAGGGGTGTCCGCGAATCACGGGAGGAGGGGTCGTGGGTGGATGCTGTGAATTGCGGGAGGGGGGGGGGTGTGGGTGCCACGAATCGTGGGAGGGGGGGCGCGGGGGGTTGCAGTGAATCGCGGGAGGGTGGGTCGCGGGGGCGGGGGGTTGCCGCAATGACAGGAGGGGGGGTCAGGGGTGGGGAATCGCGGTAGGGGGGGTCGTGGGGGGCACCGTGAACCGCGGGAGGGGGGACCGGGGGTTGGCGCGAATCGTAGGAGGGGGGGTCGCGGGGTGCCACGAATCGCAGGAGGGGGGGTGTGTCACGGGGTGGGGCCGCGAATCGCGGGAGTCACCGGGGGTGTGCTGCAAATCGCGGGAGGGGGGTCGCGGGAGGTGCCGCGAATCACCACAAGACAAAATCAACACAGAAAGGTCAACATATGTAAATGTTGACATAAGTGTGGCACTTCATTGGTGTCCATGTCGACACATGAGAATGAATATGAAAACATTGAAAAAGTGAAAAATAAATCTTGTCAACCTTTTTCATTGTCGACCATAGCCATGTCAGTGTTTTGCATGTGCCATTTAATCGTGGGGATGCCGTGAATGGGGGGGGGGGGGGAGGGAGGTGCATACCCAACATGAGCCTCTCCAGGAGGGACACATTGCTCTGTTTCTGGACTTTCTTCTTAATTTATGGATTACCATCACCTGTGCTTAAACAGCTTTCTTATCAATTACCCTGTTTAAAACAGGTGATGACAATCATAAATTAAGATGGAAGTCCACAAACAGAGCATTCTGTCCCTCCTGGAGAGGGTCATGTTGGGAGGTATGGAGGTGTGGGGCGCTCACCTGGTGAGTAGCTGTGTCTTTGCTGTGTAACATGGAGAGGCAGAGGGTGTCTGGCACTGTCTGTGGGCTCACTGGGCTGGTTCTCTGTCATGTGAGTCAGAGGCTCCACCCAGCATTACATCTCCAGACACACTTTGAGTGACAGATGTAGCCAAATATATAAGAGATTGAAGTGTGGGGTTATTGTATGTGACTCTCTGCTGACATCTAGTGGTTAAAGATCTAATTACTAAACTTAAACTCATTTAATTTCAAATTACTATGTCTTAGACATAACTATGTTTATTTGATACCCTTTCTTTTACCCAGCCCAGGACCAACACTGTGCTTGGCTTTTTGAACTAAGACTACTGCAATATAAATACCTAATAGTGCAACTTATCTCCCTGCATTGTCCATGCCTTAGGGGCATGGATACATTTGTGTAATAAAACATGCCTGTAAAACAGCCTGCATCCTCCAGCAAATCAGGGAAAAACAAGGGAACTACCCAAAGATCGGGCCCTCCTTCCCCCAGTATTACGGGTGACACCTCTGAACTGCCTGAGGATCGTCCCACCACCCTCACAGCCAAAGAGATCTCAGATTTCATGATGCCTCTCTTAGACCAAAGGTTTAACAATTTACAAGCCAGTGTAGATGCAGGATTAGCACGTATAGAAGCTAATGCATCACATATAAAGGCCATAGAAACACGAGTCAGTGATGTGGAGGATGACTTGCAGAAGTATGGTGATGAGACTAGTACTCAGGAGGGGATCATACAACAGCTTCAGGAGAAGCTTGAAGATCTGGAAAACAGACCACGTAGAAATAATCTACGATTCATCTGCGTCCCTGAATCTATAACAGGCCAGGCTCTCTTTCCTTCCTTAGTACAGACCTACCTAGGGCCCTAGGTGTAACAGAAAATATTGACCTGCCATATATAGAATGGGCACACAAGTTAGGAGCATTACGTGAAGATACCCTCCACCCGTTCTCGACCTGTAATTGCCCGTTACTTAGACTACAGGATGAAGGAAAGTATACTGACTGCATATCGCAAAACTAAAGAATTGAAAGTAGGAGATTATAAAATCTTAATTTTTCAAGACTTTTCAGCAGCAGTCGCTCAAAAAGAAAATAATTTTCCGAAATTTGTACTTATCTGAATAGGCATAATTTACGATTTGCACTTCTTTACCTAGCAAAACTGGGAGTGGTAGAAAATGGTACGTCTTTGTTCTTTACTGATCCAGAAGCAAAAACTCACTTCATGTCTGATAGATCACCCAGAAGGTCCCCTAATAGGCAAACCTCTTCTTTACCACAAGCACGAACTGTTTCCTGATATCACATCCCCCGGGCGGGGAAAATTTAGATTATTGACCCTCTACTGGTCTAGGTTTATTAAAACTGTTGATTGATAAGTTCACGGTGTGAGTCTCTGCATGAAGATGGCGCACACAGTTCCCTTTTTGGTTTTTGAGAAAAAGTTTGAAAATGTTGATGTAAGACATTGCACGTATATAACTCATCCTACATCCTGCACGGATAACTCATCCTCATCCTGTAGGATAACTCATCCTACATTATGTATACTTTTCATATTGTTATCCAGTCATCAAATATTGCAAAACTTTTCAGATGTTGAGGAAAAAATGTACAAATATTATTGTGAGACATTGTAGATGCATAATTCACTCTTCGATATGTGTATATTTTGTACAGTCACTTATTTGCCAACTGGCGATGAATGTAATCTATCTTAACCATTGCCTAACCCAGTGGTCAGGGAACTCGGTCCTCATTACCCCACGCGGTGCATGTTTTGCAGGTCTCCTCACAGAATCACAAGGGAAATAATTAACTCCACCTGCGGACCTTATAAAATGTGTCTGTGAGTAATTAGTACACCTGTGCACCTGCTGGGTTACCAGAAAAACATGCACTGTGTGGGGTAATGAGGACCGAGTTCCCTGACCACTGGCCACTTGGAGATTCCCCATATTTCTCCTCTTCAGAGGATTTTAAGTCGTACCTTGTATATCACTGGACGAATAATGTAGATGAAAATATAGAACACTGGGATCGTCCAGAACTTTTATGGGACACCTCCAAAGCAGTAATGCGAGGGCATATTATTGGATACGATTCAAAAAATAAAAAAAACGATTCGGGTATTGAAGCAAGCGCTCTTACCGGCTAAGTGTCCGCACAGGCTCAGCTTGCGGTTCAAGTCCCGATACAGCCGGCACTATGGGTGCTGTGTGCCTTCCACTCAGTCAACCTCTAGTCCTCTCAGCGCTGCTTCCCTCACCCGCAGAGACATTGTCCAGAATGGGCAATATTGGGCATCTTTGACCCCAATATACGGATGACGAAGGAAAATACAAAACTGCTACTAGCTATGAGTGCAGCAGGCAAAAAAACCATTTTGCAAAGCTGGATTGACCCTACACCACCACAACTCACCCTATTTCTAACTAAACTTCAATTTCTATTTAGCATGGATTGGCTAGATGCAATTGTAGACAGAGGGAAACATGTGTAATTTTTTCTATACCAACTCTCCCTCTCAATACAAATGATACACGATAGCTTACAGTCTACAACATGGTACCTTACTAGGATGGCTGCCCAAGACCCTCCTGTTCTCTTAAATGAATGTCTCTACAAATTAACCATCAAAAACGTATTTGTTACTCCTCTGATTTGTATGATGATTGGACTTAAAATATTAATGGTTCATGTTTTTATTTGTAATATTTATGCAATTTGTATACAATACGCAAATGTAACGTGCAAATTACCATGAAAAGCAATGTCTTAATAAAAAAGTTTATAAAAAAAAAAAAAAGAATAAGCAATAAAAATAAAAGCTTCTTTGGGCTTCCCTCCCTGAGGTAAACCCAGCTGAATTAAATGGTGCTCCAGCTTCCTGCTGGCACCAACACAAACTGAGGAGCTGAACATGGAGGCGGGGTTATAGGGGAGAGGGACCAGGCATCCTGGGAAACTTCCAAAGCTTTGCTGATTGGTGCCACGGTCCTCTGGATCCGCCTACAACCCCGATGTCACCCTGTGGGAACCATGGAATCCGAAGAAGAAATAGACATAATTTGGAAACCATAGGAAGAAGATATTGAGGTCCTCCAGGATAGAGAATGGGAAGGGGCACTTTCATCATCCACTAGGGCCACAATGGCTATAAAATTCCAACAGGTACAGCTCTGTATCCTACATAGGGTCTATGTAACCCCAGCTACACTTAGGAAGTATGATAACAACAAAAAAAGATTTATGCCCAAAATGCAGTATACAGCAGGGTACATGTATGCATAGGATTTGGCAGTGTCATAGGCGAAGGAGATTTGGGGAGTAAGTCCAAAATATAATGGTCAAGGTGGGACTACCGGTACAATATCTGGATGTAACTATGTATTTTGGGCATAAACCCACAGGTAAGGGCAATGACCCGTTTATACCGCCGGTGGAGAACCTAGCTGCTCTGGCAAAAGTAATAATAGCAGGGAAATGGAGGCGCATGAGGCACCGGATTTATACCACTGGATCCATCTGGTAAACCATACAGTAGATAATGAGAAGTACACATACACCAACAGTAATAATGTAAGAAAGTGTCATCAAACGTGGGAGAGATGGACGCTGTCAGAATTCTATGAGGCTTATACAGGAGTATACACAACAATACATATACATTATACAAATCCACACTATTACACAGGACCAGACACAGGAATAGCTTTATTATACATGGCCGTATACAGAAGGTGAGATAGATGAGGCACAATGTAAGTTTAGTATAATCGGTATAATGGCATCGCTTGTCAGACATAAAGCACATATACACTGCACAGATATAAGGTAGGGGAAAGGATAGGATGTAACATCTTATCTCTGTATCATATGCATATTGTAATAAGAAGAAATACTGAATAAAAATAAGATCTGGGCAGCGATTGGGCGGATGTTTGTATCCCAGGATGTAAATGTCCAAGAAGTAGCCTGGCTTCCTGCTGAGCTGGTGCCTGAGAGTCTGTAGTATGATTAGAGCAGCGCTGGGCAATAGCGGCCTCCAGATGTTGATGAACTACACATCCCAGCATGCCTTGCATCAGTTTCAGCATGGCCACATAGCAAAACTAATGAATGCAAAGAATCCTGGGATGTGTAGTTCATCAACAGCTGGAGGGTCACTGTTGCCCAGCTCTGGAGAGGGGGCTGGTTGTGGATGAACATGGATGCCCCCGCAGTTTCCAGTGGGGGCATAGAGCCTGCATTGTTTAGTGGAGACTACGCTCAGATGATCCCTGTGCAGGCAACAGGGGTATCCTCACATCAATGGTCATTTTTACTGCAGATCAGCTCATCAAAATGTTATTATTCTGGTATTTACAAAGTATACATTTATTTATAAATCATTTCCCACACTGCAAGCATGGAAAAGGTGTCTCTGATGTCTAACTAGATGAACTTTATTGGTAAAACATTTCCCACTCTCAGAACATGAAAATGGTTTCTCACCTGTATGTACCCTCTCATGTATAGCAAGACTGGATTTAAGTGTAAAACATTTCCCGGTACTTGTTTCCTAGCACGGCGCCCAGATTTTCTACGTACGGTACCGTACTGAAATCACATGCCGCGTTATAGTGGCATGCGATGCGTGCGATTTCAGTACCAAGCCTGTTCCCGCTCACTGTCATTCCCGCCCCGTTGGATTCTCTCAGAATCACTCGGAGGTGATTTTCTGTGAGTAGTGGAAGCATCACTCAGAGCTCCTGGTGTTTCATTGATCTGATATTGAAATCTATTGATGTGGCAGCATCATTGGACATATTTACGTTGCCTCAGTCCGAGGAGGAGGCCATAAAGGTTTTTTCAAGACCACGGACTTCTTCCAGTCGCGCAGAATTGCACAAACGGGCACATAATGCGTCTCGCAGTTAAGGAGGCGATGTGGCGGTGCCACGTAAAGGTCTGCTGACTTAAGGTGAGCCTGAGAGTGGCGCACTGGTTCCCAGGCTGCCGCTTACCATTTCTTACGTTGGTGCGTTTCTTGTACTTGTGGGCACAGGAGCTGACGTCTATAGAGTATTGTGCGCAGCAGCTCCACATCTCCAAAAAAACAACAGTGCTGTACAACCGCTGGATGAGGGAGGCGTGTGCCCTGGATATAATGGCGCAGCCACAGCACTGCATCGGTGGACCAGGATTGATTGTTGAATGTGACGAAAAGGAGAGTTATGGTAGACTTACCTCTGTTAACTCCCTTTCCTTAAAGTCCATTGGAACCACAGGGGACATCAGGTTGTAGGCGGATCCAGGGGGTCCGAGGCACCAATCAGCGAAGCTCTTTAAGTTTTCCCAGAATGCCCGGGCCCTCTCCCCTACAACCCCGCCTCCAGGCTCATACAGCCAGTTTTTGTTAACAAGCCATAAGCAGGAAGCGGAGAAGAGAAGAGGATAGAGAACACACATGCCCATGTACTCATACATACACAATATAGCAATGGACGCTACTATGGTCGTTACAGGTCACAGATCAGAATATCACACATAGGGATTCCTCAGGAGCAAATTTAAAAGGAGGGCACCCTGTGGTTCCCATGGACTTCAAGGAAAGGGAGTTAACAAAGGTAAGTCTACCATAAATCTCCTTTTCCTTTTCAAAGTCCATGGTTCCCACAGGGGACATGTCTCAAAGCCGTATTTCAAGGGAGGGAATTTGCCTGGGGTGCCAGAAGAACCCGACGACTGAAGGAGGCATCCTGGGAGGCGAATGTGTCAAAAGCATAGAATCTGATGAAGGTATGGACAGATGACCACGTTGCAGCCTTGCACAGCTGTTCAGCAGAAGAACCTGGGCTTGCTGCCCATGATGGACCAACCGCTCTAGTAGAGTGCGCTTTGATTGAAACAGGAATAGGCAGGTTAGCCTGTTGATAAGCCTGTTGGATAGCCATGCGAATCCAGCGAGCGATGGTTTGTTTGCCAGCTGGCCAACCCTTTTTGCAGAATCCGTATAATACAAAAAGGGAATCAGATTTTCTGACCGACTTGGTACGGTCAATATAGATGGTCAGAGCCCTGACCACATCCAGTAAGCGTTCATCTGGGGAAAGATCCTCTGCCGTGAACGCAGGAACCACAATCTCCTGATTAACGTGGAATTTTGAGACGACCTTAAGAAGGTAAGAAGGTTTTGTCCGCAAAACCGCCCTGTCCGAATGAAAAATGAGGAAGGGTGATCTACAAGAAAGGGCTGACAGATCTGAAACCCTTCAGGCGGAAGCGATGGCCAAGATAAAAATTGTCTTGGCTGTCAGCCATTTGAAATCAACTGTAGGTAATGGTTCAAAAGGAGGCTTGGTTAAAGCCTGTAGCACAAGTGAAAGGTCCCACGGTGTAGTAGGAGGAACATACGGAGGCTGGACATGTAGAACTCCTTGTAGAAAAGTGCGTACATCCGGTAGGAAGGCAATTTTCTTCTGGAACCAGACTGACAAAGCTGAGATCTGGACTTTGAAAGAGGCCAGCCTCAGCCCCATGTCCAGGCCCTTCTGTAAGAAAGCCAGGATTCTGGCTACCTTGAAAACCTTTGGGTCGTACTTCCTCGCTGTACACCATGCAAAGAAAGAGTGCCATATCCGGTAATATATCCTAGAAGATGCCGGTTTGCAAGCCTGAATCATGGTTTTGGCCACTTTTGAAGAAAAACCCTTACTGTTTCAATAGGGCAGTTTCAAGTGCCACGCCGTCAAAGACAGACGTTGAGGGTCCGGGTGTAGGCAAGGTCCCTGACTCAGCAAGTCCACCCGAAGGGGTAATGGAAAAGGAGGCTGGTGAGACATCTGCTGCAGGTCCACATACCAGTGCCTGCGTGGCCAGTCTGGAGCGATCAGGATGAGGGTCCCGTCTTCCTGTTTGAACTTCCTGAGCACTCTGGGGACATGTTTATCGGTGGGAAGGCATATGGAAGGTGAAATGTCCATGGAATCGACAGGGCATCCGTGAAGCAAGTCTGAGGATCCCTGGACCTCGACCCGAAGTTGGCGACTTTGCGGTTGTGTCTGGACGCCATTAGGTCCACATCCGGCAGGCCCCAATGGTCTATCAGAATAGCAAACACTTCTGGATGTAGAGACCACTCCCCCGGATGGATATCTTGGCGGCTTAGGAAGTCTGCTTCCCAATTTAGAACGCCTGGGATGAAGACCGCCGACAGAGCCAGGAGGTGCTGTTCTGCCAAGGCTAGGATCCTGGACACTTCCCAGAGAGCAGCGCTGCTGCAAGTCCCTCCCTGGCGATTGATGTATGCCACGGCCGTGGCATTGTCTGACCGGATCTGTACTGGTTTCCCCTGGAGCAGGTCTTGCGACTGGATTAGGGCGTTGTAGGCTGCTTGTAGCTCCAAGACAATGATGGAAAGGCGGGATTCTTGCATCGCCCACACGCCTTGCAAGGATTGGGATCCTACTACCGCCCCCCAGCCTCTGAGGCTGGCCTCTGATGTTAGGATCAGCCACTCTTTGAACCAGAAAGGACAGCCCTGTGTGAGATGTTCTGTCTGCATCCACCACAGAAGAGAAGTCTTTATCTCCTGGGTCAATGTGAAGAAAATTGACCGGATGTGTTGAGGTAGACCGTCCCACTTCAACAGGATGAGACGGTGAAGCAGGCGAGAGTGGAACTGGGCCCACTTGACCATGTCAAATGTGGATACCATCCGGCCCAGGATCCTCATTGCCCAGTGTACTCTTGGGCTTAGGCTGAATCCGAAGTTGGAGATCCATACACTTGTCTCTGGGAAGAAACAACCTGGTATTCAGAAGGGCTCCCAGATGTAGCATCCGCTGAGAAGGAATCAGGGAAGACTTCTCCCAATTTAGTAGCCACCTGTGACTCTCCAAAGTTGTGATTGTTATCTGCAGGTGCGGTAACACTTCTGGGATTTGGCCACTAGCAATAGATCGTCCAAGTATGGGATGACTGATTCCTTGCCGGTGTAGATGTTCCGCCATTACTGCCATGAGTTTTGTGAAAATCCTGGGTGCAGTGGCTAGCCCAAATGGGAGAGCCTGGAATTGGTAACGCCTGTTGAGAATAGCAAACTTCAGGTATTTCTGGTGTGCTGGCAGAATGGGGATGTGAAGGTAAGCGTCACGGATGTCTAATGAGACCATGTAATCCCCTCCTTCCAAGGCTAGAATTATAGTCCTCAGCGTTTCCATCTGGAATTTTGAAACCTTTACCACCTTGTTGAGAGATTTTAGGTTCAAAATGGGTCGGAACGTTCAGTTTGGTAACCAGGAACAACGTTGAATAGAAGCCGAGCTTTCTTTGTTGTGACGGTACTGGGACAATAACTCAAGACTGAAGCAGGGACCTCAAGATTATTTGTAGGTGTTCTGCCTTGTGTGGGTCGTGAGGAAGACCTGTGCAGAAAAACCTCCTTGGGGGAGGCTTTTTGAATGAGTTGGAGTAACCCCGAGACACCACTTCCCTCACCCAGGCATCCTTTGTTGTGCATAGCCATTGTTGGGCAAAGAATAGAAGTCTGCCTCCCTCCAACATAGCTTCCATAATATACGATGCCGCTTGTTTAATATGATGAATACACAATTTGGCATCCTCCGATGCATCGGGAGTAAGCTCCTCCTCCAGAGCCTGTATCCAAGGCATAATGGCTTTTCCCGCCCATGTTGCTGCAATAGTGGGCCTCTGTGCTGCGCCTGTATAAGAGAATATGGCCTTAAGAGCGTTCTCCAGGCGCCGATCTGTTTGATCCCTCAAAGTTGACCCTGAAGTGACTGGGAGAACTGAAGGTTTAACCAGTCTTGTGACATGCAAATCCACTGAAGGGGGAATCTCCCATGGATTACAATCCTCAGGTGGAAGCGGATATCTAGACAATACCTTCCTGGGAATACTGGCCCTTTTCCCCAAAGCTTCCCATTGGTCCTTTCTGTTCTCAGTTAAATGATCAGAGTGTGGGAATTGGGCCTTGACATCTCTGGTCTTGGCAGTAGGTTCAGGCTCATCTGCATCTGACAGTAGTACTTCACGGATAGTGTGAATAAGAGCTGCCACATCAGGAGTCTCTGCTTAAGAAGCAGGAGTGTCAGTGGGCATAGGATCATCCAAATTGATGTCATCATCCGCATTATCATCCCCGCCATCATCAGTGTCATCCTGAGTTACATGTAGCAATGGTGTTAACAGGGGTCTACTAGGTTGAGCAGCATGTGGCAGCAGCTTTTGCATAGCTACCGTAGTCTGCTGCAAGGTCTGCACCGTGGTCGACAGAGCATCCACCCAAGGTGGAGGGGGCTGGACTACAGGGGGTGCGATCCACTAGGGTGCCTTATAATTGTTGGAAAGCTGCCCAGGGTGGTTGCTGCCGTGGCAGAGGACTGGCCAGGTGGGATAAAGCAATTGACACATAACCCGTCCTGGATAACATCCATATCAGACAGACCTGCAGCACAGCTCTTGCAAGACCGGAGCTGAGGAGACTATCTGGTTGTGCCCCCTTTTGGACATAGTGTCAGCACACCCAACAAGGGGGGGGGGGGGATACAGTGCACAATAGGTAACTTCAACCACGGAAAATCTAGAGTGATATCACTGGATGTATGTGACCTTTGAGGTAAACCTCAGTAATCTTTCTGAGAAGATATTGAAAATAAAGTGGACAGTAAGAAATACTGACAGAGGAAAAAAAAAAGCACTAGCACAATAGTCACATACACACTAATAGCCTATTTAAAAGCTAACACACCCTGTATCAACCTCTGTACTCTATGGAGCAAAGGAGGATTTCGGGTGGCTGTGAAAGCTACTACTCAGCCTGTAGATGGTTTCACAGGGGAGAAATGTGTCCGGTCTCTGGAAGACTTGCGTGCTGCAGAAATGGCGCTGGTCTGAGAGAGGGGGGGCGGGCACAGTGTGTAGACAGCTAATGGAAGGCAGATCTCTAAGGAGATTGGCACCAAAGTTGGGGGAGGGACTGCAGGCCAAGAGCCACCTCCCCTTGCTGGACTTCCCCCACCGGAGCGCCAAGGAGCCTATGATTAAAAATGGGTCCGCCTACCCAGGCCTGCGCTCAGTCCCCGGTGGTCTAGTGGGATCCCTAGCCGAACCGAGTGCCCACGCCAGCTACAGCGGGCGTCTCCCAGCCCATGCGTGCGGCAAGGCAGCGTTTTTTGCTTCCTAACGAAGCCTTACCTGCTCCCGGTCTGGCCACGCTGCCTGGGGGAGATATCCGGCAGTGCAGTCTCCCCCACCGGTCTACCCTGCTTGACTCGCGTCGTTGGGGGATGTCGGCGCCGGGAGGAGTGTTGCGGCCGCTCGCTCCGCCATCAGTGACTAACGGCGGTGAGCGTCCTCAGCCGCAAATTGGCTTCTGCCGCTAAGGCGGCAAATAAAAAAAAAAAAAAAAAAGCTTCTTATGGGATTACCTCAGTGAGGTAATCCGTGCTGATATAAAGGTGCGTAGGGCATTCTGGGAAAACTTAAAGAGCTTCGCTGATTGGTGCCCCGGACGCCCTGGATCCACCTACAACCCGATGTCCCCTGTGGGACTCATGGACCCTGAAAAGGAAACATTATTTGTCAAGCGCAAAAATAACAAATTTTGCCACAACAGTGGATTTTCGGTGGTAAATGCCGAGACGCCGGACAGTGTTTCTTGAAAATGGTGGCCACCCGTGATGCGACCACATTGATGAACTGCATTACCCATAATATAGAGCCGGGTACAAATGTGTACACAGACTGCTGGAGGGCATATAGCACTCAACAGTTATAACTGGCAGGATACCACCATTTTACTGTGAATCACAGATACAATTTCATCGACCCAGCAACAGGGGTTCACACGCAAACTGTTGAGAGATTGTGGGGCCAATGTAAATGGCGCAACAAGCGCCAAAGAGGAACAGCGAGACACGAGCTGAAATCATATCTAACCGAGTTCATGTGGCGTTGGAAGCTGAGGAGCCTTTCAAACGCTTTGTGGAAGCACTTAAACTGCTCCCCAAGGGCGATGAAGTGTGTTTACATTTGTTGATTAATATTGTCTTCTTAAAAGTTCATGTTTTCTTAATATTATCATTAATTGTTCTAATCGATGTTATTAATTATTTATGATTATTTAATGAAATAATTTAAGTAAATATCAGTTTAGCGTTAACACGTGTCGTCATTACTGTGTCAGATATATGATAATGCAGGTGTGAAAGTGTTCCTGAAACACCTCCACTATCCAACTCCACCTCGAAGTGTGGCGGGCGCCGGCGGAACGCGTCCTCCGACCTTTTCATACCCCCACTATCCAGGTCGGCGTGGAGTTGATTTTATAGTGTGGCGAGAGCAGCGAGCCACCGAGCCCCACGAGGGGACGGGGATTGCTTTACATGTATTCCGCGTCCTCACGCCACGAATGCCCAAAATCGTATACGATCGCTTCCGATTTTATATCGGATGCGATGTATGTAACTTATTCACTGCCAGAGAGCAGTGAATAAATTACTATGGAAAATCGTATTTTCTTACGCAGAATAGCCCACTGCGCAATTAGCTTAGTGGGCGCCGTGCTAGGATACAAGTACCCATTTCCCACACTCAGAGCATGAAAATGGTTTCTCACTTGTATGTACCCTCTCATGTATAGCAAGACTGGATTTAAGTGTAAAACATTTCCCACACTCAGCATGAAAATGGTTTCTCACCTGTATGTATCCTCTCATGTTTAACAAGACTGGATTTCTGTGTAAAACATTTCCCACATTCAGAGCATGAAAATGGTTTATCACCTGTATGTAACCTCTCATGTGCAACAAGATTAGATTTATTTGCGAAACATTTCCCACATTCAGAACATGAAAATGGTTTCTCACCTGTATGTACCCTCTCATGTGTAACAAGATGAGATTTATTTGTAAAACATTTCCCACATTCAGAACATGAAAATGGTTTCTCACCTGTATGTATCCTCTCATGTTTAACAAGACTGGAGTTCCGTGTAAAACATTTCCCACATTCAGAGCAAGAAAATTGTTTCTCATCTGTATGTACTCTCTCATGTATAAAAAGACTGGATTTATGTGTAAAACATTTCCCACACTCAGAGCATGAAAATGGTTTCTCACCTGTATGTACCCTCTCATGTGCAACAAGATGAGATTTATTTTTAAAACATTTCCCACATTCAGAACATGAAAATGGTTTCTCACCTGTATGTATCCCCTCATGTCTAACAAGAGTGGATTTCTGTGTAAAACATTTCCCACATTCACAGCATGAAAATGGTTTCTCACCTGTATGTATCCCCTCATGTCTAACAAGAGTGGATTTCTGTGTAAAACATTTCCCACATTCACAGCATGAAAATGGTTTCTCACCTGTATGTAACCTCTCATGTGTAACAAGATTACATTTATTTGTAAAACATTTCCCACATTCAGAACATGAAAATGGTTTCTCACCTGTATGTATCCTGTCATGTTTAACAAGACTGGATTTCTGTGTAAAACATTTCCCACATTCAGAGCATGAAAATGGTTTATCACCTGTATGTAACTTCTCATGTGCAACAAGATGAGATTTATTTGTAAAACATTTCCCACATTCAGAACATGAAAATGGTTTCTCATCTGTATGTATCCTCTTATGTATAACAAGACTGGATTTAAGTGTAAAACTTTTCCCACATTCAGAACATGAATATGGTTTCTCACCTGTATGTATCCTCTTATGTATAACAAGACTGGATTTAAGTGTAAAACATTTCCCACATTCAGAACATGAAAATGGCTTATCACCTGCATGTAACCTCTCATGTGAAACAAGATGAGATTTATTTGTAAAACATTTCTCACATTCAGAACATGAAAATGGTTTCTCACCTGTATGTATCCTCTCATGTTGAACAAGATTGGATTTCTGTGAAAAACATTTCCCACAGTCAGAGCATGAAAATGGTTTCTCCCCTGTGTGATGTCTCTGATGTAAAACAGAAACTGACTGATGTATAGAACTCTCACCAAACTCAGAACTGGATGATACTGTATCATCTTTATGGTCTATACTGGGTGTAGTAAGGTCTGAATGATCAGGAGAAGGTTCCTCATGACTAGAGGGACCAGATGAAATCTCTGCACTGGGAAATGTTGGGTGTGTATTGGGGATAATGGGTTTTTCTTCTGGAGAATCTTGTCTGATGTTCTTATCTTCTAGTATATAACCTGGAGACACAATGAGATCTCCCTCCGAGGTATTCCTGCTTGTGCGCCCATCTACAGGAAACAGATGAATGACAACAGACAGAATTGTTGATATTGAGAGACAAATGTACATAGAGGTTTTATCACTTAAACGTAACATGTCTAATGCTGCGCACACACTGGCCGATATATCGCTGGTCCGTCAGCCAATGAGTACCAGCAATAGGTCTGTAACCAATGTGATCTCTACAACAGAGCCGATGGCCGATATATTGGTGCATCGTGCTATGGGCCTGTTTCTGGATAAACTGGTACCAAGTCCCACAGTGCCCGCCCTGATGAAAAGCCGCTACCCCCCCTCTCCGGATCCCCTCGCATGTGCCCAATGCTGGAGAGATCATTGAAATTATATCTCCAGGGCTCAGGGCGGCTGACGTCATGTGATGTCAGCCACCCGCCCCTGGCGCCCCACTGGAATTTACATGGGAACGCCATGAATGCCCATGGCCATCACCGACAATGTCCCCGTCCACGCCCCCCCCCCCCCCCCGGTTTGGGCGCCACGCCAAAAGTGCAAGTAGGCGAGGGCACTCGCACAGAAGCCCTGCACATGCGCATAACTGATCATGCGCAGGGCACCACCATCAGCCCCCCCCCGTCAGAATATGCGGGGGCCCGAAAGGACTAGAATCGGGCCCTCTGTGTACAGGAGATCTGCCCATATAACCCGCTGCAGGAACCGGCGGTGATTGCCAGCTGAAATGGGTGGGAGCATGTAAAGGTGCTCCCCCAGCTGTGATGTTAGTCACAATGGATCAGGCAGGGGGAGAGGAGAACTTGTAGGGGAGCCCGGCACCGGTGAACCGGAGTCCCGCCGATACTGGTAAGAAATAGAGACCTGCATCCCCCCAGCACCTCATCTTACCACATCACCTTGCCCCCAGTCACCTCCCCTTTCTGCTCCCACCCTTTCCTACTTTTCACTCTCTCCCAGTACCCTTCTCTTTCCTCCACCCCATCTGCCCCCCTCTACCCTGCTCTCTTCCTTCTGCCCCATCTCTTAGACGCGGTTATACTATACTGTAGCCGCTTTCGTCTAAAAGTATCATTCTCCTATTCTATCAATATAAAATAATTGGCTTCTGGCTACTGAGCTGCGTATATGCACCTTACAGGATCAGCACTAGTGATGGTGGTACGGGTCTGTTCTGTCAGCATACACACGGTGGGATATGAATGCAAAAATGCAATTACAGTAACCACCTACAGAAGATTATATCTGTGGGAATTATTATTATAGTGGCAAATATGTACACCTAATATGTTTTTATTTACTTTTTAATGCTAATAAAGTAATCTATACTTTTGTTATAGCGCTCTCTTAATTGTTATTTTGTGTCTAATTAAGTTATACAGAATACCTTTTGGGAGCTGCAATATGTAATCTTAGAATTATCTCGTTAGACAGCATTTTGATTGATTGATTAATATATTTTTAATATAAAGCATTAGCGCCTGATTATCCTTTTCTCTATCATCCATATGGTATACTGGGTTCTCAATACATTGGGGAAGAAGAGGTCCTCCGCAGGAGACAGGCACATAAAACTCTTCACAGTGGGTGTACTGGCTCCTCCCCTCTACTTCCTCCTCCACACCTCAGTTAACTAAAAGCTGTGTCCGAGGAGAATGAACGTATGTGAGGTAAGGATATAAGTATATATGAGTGCGGTGAGATTCATACCAGATTCAAATTCATACTTTGGTGGAAAAGAGGATTTTAATTACCTACCGGTAAATCCTTTTCTCAGAGTGTGGGGGCAGGAGACTGGTCAGATCTCTGGTAACACACAGTGACATGATGTGAGGGGGAGAGCAGGAGTATAATAGGGGATGATGGCTCCTGATGTATGAGATACACCAGAGAGTGAGGGGAGGAGACTGGTCAGATCTCTGGTAACACACAGTGACATAATGTGAGGGGGAGAGCAGGAGTATAATAGGGGCTGATGGCTGCTGATGTATGAGATACACCAGAGAGTGTGGGGAGGAGACTGGTCAGATCTCTGGGCTGGTAATACACAGTGACATGATGTGAGGGGGAGAGCAGGAGTATAATAGGGGCTGATGGCTCCTGATGTATGAGATACACCAGAGAGTGTGGGAAGGAGACTGGTCAGATCTCTGGGCTGGTAACACACAGTGACATGATGTGAGGGGATAGTAGGAGTATAATAGGGGCGGATGTGTCCTGATGTATGAGATACACCAGAGAGTGTGGGGAGGAGACTGGTCAGATCTCTGAGCTGGTAACACAGTGACATGATGTGAGGGGAGAGTAGGAGTATAATAGGGGCGGATGTGTCCTGATGTATGAGATACACCAGAGAGTGTGGGGAGGAGAATGGTCAGATCTCTGAGCTGGTAACACACAGTGACATGATGTGAGGGGAGAGCAGGAGTATAATAGGGGCTGATGGCTCCTGATGTATGAGATACACCAGAGAGTGCGGGGAGGAGACTGGTCAGATCTCTGGGCTGGTAACACACAGTGACATGATGTGAGGGGGAGAGCAGGAGTATAATAGGGGCTGATGGCTCCTGATGTATGAGATACACCAGAGAGTGCGGGGAGGAGACTGGTCAGATCTCTGGGCTGGTAACACACAGTGACATGATGTGAGGGGAGAGCAGGAGTATAATAGGGGCTGATGGCTCCTGATGTATGAGATGCACCAGAGAGTGAGGGGAGGAGACTGGTCAGATCTCTGGGCTGGTAATACACAGTGACATGATGTGAGGGGGAGAGCAGGAGTATAATAGGGGCTGATGGCTCCTGATGTATGAGATACACCAGAGAGTGTGGGAAGGAGACTGGTCAGATCTCTGGGCTGGTAACACACAGTGACATGATGTGAGGGGGAGAGCAGGAGTATAATAAGGGCTGATGGCTGCTGATGTATGAGATACACCAGAGAGTGTGGGGAGGAGACTGGTCAGATCTCTGGGCTGGTAACACACAGTGACATGATGTGAGGGGGAGAGCAGGAGTATAATAAGGGCTGATGGCTGCTGATGTATGAGATACACCAGAGAGTGTGGGGAGGAGACTGGTCAGATCTCTGGGCTGGTAACACACAGTGACATGATGTGAGGGGGAGAGCAGGAGTATAATAGGGGCTGATGGCTCCTGATGTATGAGATGCACCAGAGAGTGAGGGGAGGAGACTGGTCAGATCTCTGGGCTGGTAACACACAGTGACATCATGTGAGGGGGAGAGCAGGAGTATAATAGGGGCTGATGGCTCCTGATGTATGAGATACACCAGAGAGTGAGGGGAGGAGACTGGTCAGATCTCTGGGCTGGTAACACACAGTGACATGATGTGAGGGGGAGAGCAGGAGTATAATAGGGGATGATGGCTCCTGATGTATGAGATACACCAGAGAGTGAGGGGAGGAGACTGGTCAGATCTCTGGGCTGGTAACAGTGACATGATGTGAGGGGGAGAGCAGGAGTATAATAGGGCCCGATGGCTCCTGATTTCTGAGATCGCTGGATTAACAGAACAAGAAAAATCCTTGACAAAGAGGCCGAGTGCCTCGAAATGCGTTGGAGAAGCAGGGGAAGACGCTAGAGCCGCACACCGCAATAGCCGGAAGCACATACTGCAACTTCCTGTGACGGAACAAGCAGCGTGCGAAGACAGAGAATACGCCGCTGCCCCAATCCAATGCCTATCGGAGGAGAGGTAAGAATAGGGACAGTAAGGGACAACCATACCCTCCCATTGCCTGCCTATGAAGTTCAACGTAAATAAATATAAGGTCATGAACCTTGGGAGACACAGCCAGTGTGCAAGTTATGGATGCATGCAGATTAAACCTAAAAATCAGGGATATATAATCCCAAAAGTGCAACAAATTAATTGATTTTGTAGCAAACAAAGTAACTTGCTGTTAAACCCTGATATAGGGAGAATGTCCCATCAGTGCGCAATCAGATGGTATAGCATCACATTGGGATGATTTGTATTCCACTTTTGAAACCCCCAGTGAGGTAACTGAAGTGACAGGGGAAGTGGGGGCCTTGCAACAGAAATGCAAGAAAAGACTGATATAATCTTTTTGGGGCACTCTTTTATTATCAAATTTGTGTGTATGTTATAGTAATTTAAGAATTAACTTTTATTTGGTATGCCTTAAAATAAAACGTGCTTTATCGTATAAGATTAATCTTCGTTTAAATGTATGCAAATAAGTACACAGATCAATCTTTGTTTTAAAAGATACAGGTATACAAAACCATGTTTACCCAGTTCATACAGAATCAATGAATCAAATCTACAATAGTTTCATTTTCTTCAATGGTTTCCAGTTTGGCGAAAAATAAATCAAAATCAAAAGCATACATATATATCAAGTATACTTTGGAGACCTCAAATCCATATTTGGGGTCCTCACTGCTTTCCTCTACAAAGACACACCCCTTTACTTGACTCCTGTACAAATGTATGATCAAATCACCAAATTTCAATCTATGGAGTCTGGGGTTTGTGTCTCAGCACTATTACTCCTAGACAAAGTTATTCTAGAATGTCAAAACCACATCTGAAACTGTTGCAAGTTCAACCTCTGAGGTGGTGTTCTTGATACACTGTTTCCCTTATTATTTATAAAAGCAGGGAATAGTGGCACTTCCTCTTACACCAGGTTTATTCTGCTTTCCAGTATCATGTAATTTACATCAGATACTGGGTGAGAGTTAAACCATTTCCGTCCTATGTGCCTTAAAATAAAGATATAAAGCAGTGTTCACCTCTATTGGTCAAGAAAAATCTGCTCAGATTGTCTCTGTTGCAGTGTTGCAGCACAGAGAAAACAAACGGCTGATTTGACCTAGAGGGGTCTCACTGAACCTCGATTTCGCAGAGGAGTTCAACAGGAATTGTGGTGCACCTCATGGAGAAAAAGGTAATCTGGGGTGTTCACACATGCCCTTATTCTGCTGTCTGGCATCTGACCTCACGGACATAGAATGACAGATGAGAGATAGTGGTAGGTGTCACCCAGACGGAAGGACAAAGGTAGTGATCTTCTGCTGTTCTGAAAACAAAAGCCAGCACTAGTCCTGATGCTTTCGCATTTGCAGGGCATGTGTGTTCAATTGCCAGAATGAGAGAGATCACTGAGTGGATAGATTAATCTAAAATTACAGAGGGTTGGGTTTGACCATTCATAACCTCTTCACAAAAACATTTATTGCTTCAAATAACACAATTTTTCAAATGTTATCTGTACAGTGGTCGACATGAGAGTAAATGTTGACTGAACAGCAGATCAAACAGTCATATATTTGTTCTGAAATAACTCTATTTTCAAAGCGGTCTACACCGTGGTCGACATGTGAATAAGTGTTGACTGAACAGTAAATCAAAAGAACATCTATTGCTTCAATTAGCACAATTTTTTTTAAATGCTATCTGTACAGTGGTCGACATAAGGGTGAATGTTGACTGAACAGCAAATCCAACAGTCATATATCTGTTCTGAAATAACTAAATTTTCAAAGCTGTCAACACTGTGGTCGACATGTGAATAAATGTTGACTGAACAATAAAATCAGGAGAGCGGGATCCCTGATCTCTGCATAAATTTCTAAAGCCTTAGGGTTTACTTTGTTGGTAATTGTTTTGCAATCACAGATATATGGGTGCACAGATTCTAGTCACAAACAGGCATGGAAAAACACTTTTTTTCTCCCCGTTCGCATAGATAAGAATCTGTCTCTGTGTATGGGATTCAGGGAAGCATAAAAATTAGGCAGATGCTATATGTAGTTTTATAATCACACAGCCTTTGCAGTCACACATTCTTTTATGTCCTACACACCCGTTAATTACTGCCATATATCCTTTGGCCTCTAATTCCAAAAATCATTCAATAAGTAGGTGTGCAGCACACAGAGCATGAGTATTTGCTGTGTCGAATCCTTTCTAGATGCTACCGCCGGAATAGATAGAGAGGATACCGTGCGGCAGACAGATGCAAAAACAAATAAGAGGAGGGAAAATAGGGATCACCGCAGCCACACCGTCCTCTGTGTAGCGATACACTAAGCGGTGCTGCTGCGTACTCACAAAACCGGCTCTCTGTTCAGTCTCGGCAGGTGGGGAGCGACGTGCTAGGGAAAGCAGTGTGGTCCGTGGCTCACCTCTCCGGTAAGCACCCGGACCGGAAGTGACGCGCGTTTCGCTCTGGGAGCTTGGTCACACTGGGATTGGTGTGCCTCTCCTGAGATGAGCGTGTTTTATGGACGGCCAGATTGATTGCAATATTGGTTCAATTAAATCATGAATGCTGTTTATCGCTAATCTTTTTCCTTTTAACAGTATGATTTTAGGGTACTTGTTTCCTAGCACGGCCACTCCGATTTAGATCGGGGTGGTCGTGTCGGAAAAATCGGGTCGATCGCATCGCATGCGATTTGGTCGCATGCGATGCGATCGACGCGACCGACCGATTTTGGACCCGATTTTTTTCATTGAATCCAATGTAAATTGGGTCCCTGGGACCCAATTTTACATTGGATTCAATGAAAAAAATTCCCAACCCCCCAAATGTAAGCGCGTAAACTCCAGCCCACGATAGACGACAACCCGAAGCGTGGCGAGCGCAGCGAGCCCGCGAGGGGCGGCGGTACGCGTCCTCCGACCTTTTCATGCCCTACTATCCACTAGGGCGTGGAGTGAGAATAGAATAGTGTGGCGAGCGCAGCGAGCCACCGAGACCGAAGCGTGGCGAGCGCAGCGAGCCCCGCGAGGGGACGCGGATACCTTCACAGGTAAACGCGTCCCTTCGCGGGCTTCACAGGTGTCCGCGTCGCCACGGACACCTGTGAAGCCCGCAAGGGGACGCGTATAACTGTGAAGGTATCCGCGTCCGCTCGCCACGCTTTGGGCTCGGTGGCTCGCTGCGCTCGCCACACTATTATATTCTCACTCCATGCCCTAGTGGATAGTAGGGCATGAAAAGGTCGGAGGACGCGTACCGCCGCCCCTCGCGGGCTCGCCACGCTTCGGGTTGGCGTCTATCGTGGGGTGACGACGGGGACATCTATAATGTGAAATGGGTCATATTGGCCCATTTCACATTTTTTCACCATTTCAATGTTAAAAAATATTTTAACATCAGGTCTATGGGAGCGTGATCACGGCAGGACGTGAGTGAGGTCACGTGAGCGGGAGTCCCGGCGCGCCAGTTTGTCTCTCCATGAGATCCACTCTCCCCCGGCATAGCTTAGTGCTTGCAGACCCAGAGCACGGTTGTGTGAACCCGGTGTCCCTTGCTCCCCAGCGAGCGGCTGCAAGAGAGGTAGGACGCGAGGCGTCCTAGCTACATACCCGATCAGCAGACGCGAGTCCCGTCTTTACCCAGCAGTGCAGCACAAGCAGCATCAAGCGGCAGTGTCATCCTCCCGCGACGCTGTGGACGTCCCGGTCTCTGTTGGGTCCAGTGAAACTCGGAGCGGAGCGGAGGAAGGAGATTCTTTCCAGCATAGAGGCAGAGGCACCAGAGCGAGTGGGCTGTTGTCGATACAAACCCCTGGAGCACCTAAAGTCTGCCTGGAACGCCGGGGATGACGCAGTGGATCTGGGCTGGATGCGGAAACTGCGATACATAACCCATTGGCTCTCCACATTTGCTTCAGGCTGGAGGTAACAGTGTATCTATATATTTTTACCTCGTGGTGTTTTGGCAGGGGACTGTGAGACTTTGAGTGCCTGGAGGGTCTGTGCTGCGTGAGAGGCAGTGCAGGCTCCCTTATTCAGTGACCATTATCTGCTGTGGACGGATTTAAGTCCCTAGAGGACACCTGATTTGATTACCCTCTAAATAACCGAGACACAGAGTGGAACTGGGCTACAAGCAGTTACTGCAGTATATGATTCATTGACTCTCTAAAACTTGCCTCAGGGTGGAGGTTTCACGGCACCGGTATATTTATATCTCGTGGCATTTGGGCAGGGGACTGTGAGATTTCAACTTATTGCTTGAAGGGTTTATGCTGCGTGAGAGGCACTGAGACGCAGACAGTTAAGCTAAACTGAAGTAACAGCTTTATTTGCTAATAAACGTTTGAGTCCAGTAAAACTCCTTTGTTATCTGAGCTAGTGACACAGGAGATACAGTTACTTATTCGTAAATCTATAATTATACACAGCCCAAGCTCAGAGGGGAAGATGGGGAAAGCCAGTCAGAATACAGCAGCTGCCCGGCTGGAAAAATATGCTCGGACCACAAATAATTCGCAACCTGCTACACCACAAACAACTCCCTCTAAACTGCCCAGCCAGGCGCAGGCCCCTGAAGTAACCTTGCAACAAGTTCTGGACGCTGTTAATACCTGTGAAGTTCGGCTCTCTGAGCAGATTAATAAAGTCCAGGCAGACATCATGTTAATTAGAGACGATGCGCAGAAAACCAGGGACAGGGTGACGGAACTGGAAAAGCGAGTCTCAGATTCAGATGATATTGTGGCCCCTCTACAGATTCAGGTTAAGGCTATGATGGGCCAAATGGCGGACTTACGTGCTAAAGTCACAGACCTGGAGGGCCGTTCGCGGCGTAATAACATTCGCATTGTGGGGTTAGAGGAACGAGTAGAGGGCCGAGAGCCTGAAAAATTTCTAGAGAGCTGGCTCAAGAAAGAATTGGGCCAGGAGAACTTTACTGCTCAATTCACAGTAGAAAGGGCTCATCGTATTCCTGCCCGACCTCCTGTCCCAGGGGGACCACCCCGCACCTTTATAGCGAAAATCCTGCATTACAGGGATCGGGATCAAATTCTAAGGCTGACTCGCGCTAAACCAGACTTTAGCTATAACGGAACCAGGGTATCCATTTTTCCCGATCTCCCCCAGGAGGTCCAAAAGGACCGGGCCAAATTCCGGAATGTAAAATCTAGGATGAGAGACTTGGAATTAAAATACTCCATGTTGTACCCTTCTAAACTTCGAGTTCTGGCAGATGGAGAAGTTAAATTCTTTTCATTCCCTTCGGAGGCCGCGCAGTGGCTGGACAAATTCTATCCGGGCCCTAGACAACTGGCACTGGACACTCAAGAATAAATGCTGTAGTGGGTTTACCTACGGCAAAAAAGGCCTCTGGATGAGGGGGAGGTTTAATAGAATCAGAAATTATCCTGATTACTGAATGTATATGTCCGCAGAGAAAGGGCGGGGGTTTTGATGTGTTCTTGCTAAAAATGGAGAGTTATATATATTTATGTCTACAGATTGTATTTAAGGAGCCGGGCCTCCCGTACTATGTGTGGTCATTAGGTAAAGGCTCCTCAGGGGTGATTGGTGGGGAAGGTTTGGGTATAGGTATACCTTTGGGGATAGGTTATACAGGGTGGGGGGAGGTCGGGTGGGGGGGATATGTGTTATATGTTATGTGGTTTTTCTTTTTATGTATTGGTGGAGTTGTTGTTTTTTTCTGTTGTGATTTCTGCTTCCCTTCTATGGTGCTCCAAAGCACCCTGCCCTTCCAGTTGTTAACTGAAGCATATGGTTAAAATTGTGACATGGAATGTCCGCGGCCTTAATGATAAGGTAAAGAGGGCTTTGGTCCTCAAGTATTGTAAAACTCTGGAGGCTGATGTGATTTGTCTACAGGAGACGCATTTGTCCAGGGACAAGTGTGGTTCCCTGAAGCGTCCTTGGATAGCTCATATGTTCCACGCACCATTCACATCAGCCTCCCGAGGAGTATCAATCTTGATAAAGAGATCTGTGGTATATGAACATATTTTCGCTCAGATTGACCCAAGGGGTCGTTATGTTTTCATTGATGGTATTTTTGACACCGTTAGACTATCGCTATTATCAATTTATATCCCTCCCCCGTTTGCCTTTGATATTCTTAGAACTGCATTAGAGTTTATAGCGGTTAGAGCTGATAATCCCTTCATATGTGCGGGGGATTTTAACATGGTAATGAACTATGGTCTTGACGTGTGGTGCCCCAGAAAGGGTACTCCTTCTGGTGAAAGTTCTCTCGCCAGATTCACGGTTGAGTTGGGATGGTATGAGGCTTGGCGAGAGAGGTTTCCTAACCAGCGACAATACTCTTGTTACTCCCCTTCTTATAATAATTTTTCTCGAATTGATATGATTTATACATCAAGGGACTTAGCTAATAAAATACGGTATATCGAATACAACTCAAGGGGCATTTCGGACCATTCCCCGCTGGTTATGGTCCTGGATACTGATAAAAATCGGGGCTTTAGTTACTGGAAGCTTCAACCAATATGGTTGACCCAATTTGAAAACATCAATGATTTAAAAACTGACCTAGAGGGCTTTTTTGGAGTCAATATAGACTCGGCTAAGGCGGGTAATGTATGGGATTCATCTAAAGCGTACTTACGTGGCATTCTGATTAAAAAAATAGCATTTGCTAGAAAACAGCTTCAGATTAAAGCCATAACTTTAGAGAGAATAACGTCAGCTTTAGAACAAACTTATACCCTAAATCAAGCAGATTCTGTTAAAACTGAATGGTTATTGGCACAACGGGCCTGGGTCACACATTTACAGGAATTGGCCAAGTTACGGCTATTAAAGGACTCACATAAAAGGTATCTAATGACGGACAGGGCTGGCAAATTGATGGCCTATATGGCAAAAACTGATGATCCCTCCAGGATAATTTCGAAAATCTGTTCTCCTGCAGGAGAAACGTTTAATGAAACCTCTAAAATTACGGAGGTGTTTGTCAACTATTATAAGGAGATATATCTCTCTAAATTAACTTTCAACTATAATAATAGCCTGGATTATCTGAAGGCCATCGATTTGCCTACCCTGTCGGACCAAGATAGGGAGTCTTTGGAAACACCGTTCACTTTGGGTGAGGTGGAAGGGGCAATAAGAAGTCTGGCGTCTGGTAAGGCCCCGGGTATTGATGGCTTACCGGTAGAAATATATAAGCTTTTCTGTGATACTTTGTCCGGTAGGCTTCTATATTTCTTCCAAGAAATGGAAAAAGAAGGCCAATTATCACGATCAATGACCGAGGCGGTCATTACAGTAATTCTTAAGAAAGGCAAGGACCCCCTAAGGCCAGAGTCATATAGACCTATATCCCTCCTTACAGTTGATGCCAAGGTATATGCTACTATACTGGCCAACAGAATAGGAGAGGTGCTGGATAAGATAGTTCACGTTGACCAAACGGGATTTAGAAAAGGGAAATCTACGTCTATAAATGTTAGACGAGTTTTCGCTTATCTACAGGCTAGAAAAATGACGGGATCAGAGACTGCCCTGGCCTCTTTTGATACAAACAAGGCCTTTGATTCCCTAGAGTGGCCATATTTAAGGTCCACCCTGGAGGTGTTTAGCTTTGGGTCATGTTTTATCAAAAGGATCCTAATGATTTATTATAATCCCTGTGCACGAATCACCATTAATGGATTCGTATCTGACCCATTCTTTATATATCGCGGGACGAGGCAGGGTTGTCCGCTCTCCCCCTCTTTGTTCTCTCTGGCCATAGAGCCAGTCGCATGCAAGCTGAGAAAAACACTAGGAGGGGGGGACTTGGATGGGGGTGCGAACAGCCTTGTCTCACTTTATGCGGATGATTTGCTTGTAGGGATGGCAAACTACAAGCATGATCTTCCTTTGGTGATGCAAGTCCTTCAGGAATTCGGTCTATACTCAGGACTAACTATAAATAATAGTAAATCCCACTTATTAGTTGATAAAATACATAATGATACACGGGCAGACCCAGATATAGCAATCAACATACCAAGGGCAGAAAAATTCGAATATCTCGGAGTTGTAATTTCCAAGGATATAAGTGACTATGTCAAATATAACATAGATCCAGTTATCATTTTAATTAGATCTAAATGTAAGAACTGGCTCAAATTACCTCTGACAGTGATTGGTAGGGTAAATCTTATTAAAATGATGATCCTACCAAAACTTCTCTACTTAATGCAACATTCCCCTGTATACATCCCCGAAGCAATATTTAAGAAAATAAACGGAATAATAACTTCATTTATATGGAGAAATAAAAGACCGAGAGTTAAATTTTCTACACTTATGAGACCATGTGATCTTGGTGGGCTTTCCCTCCCCAATTTTAAACTGTACTATTTTTCAACACAATTGGTTCACCTCCGAGAATGGGTTGTAGATCCCTGTAAAACTGTAGAATTATCAAATTTAATAAATAAGACCATTCCGGGTCACTCCCCACTACAAGCGTTGCTGACGAATAAATGTCGCAAGAAATACCCTCTGATCCTTACCCAAGCAATAAAAATTTGGATGTGGATTTCTAGGACAATAGGCTATAAGGATACTGACCCTGAAACGGGTCTCTCTTCCCTGGAGTCTTTTGGGAACATCAGAAGGCATCAGGGAATGGCGGCTTGGTCCCAGTTCGGTATAAGAAATGTAGGCCATGTGACTACGCCAAGCGGGGTAAAAACTTTTGCCCAACTGCAAGTAGATTTTCAGATCCCAAACAATATGTTTTTTCGTTTCTTGCAACTTAGAAGTGCAATGGAAGAACATCTTCACACATCCTCTAGTACTATAAAAGACCACCCAGTCAAAATACTACTTCGGAACTTGGGACCTTCTAAAGGCGTATCTAAATGTTATAAGTACATTTCATCTATATTGCCGCCCTCCGGCCTGCACGATCTCATGACAAAATGGTCCAGGGAAATCCCTGAGCTCACTTTGGATGATTGGGATCGGGCACTTGCCATACCCAAGCTAGCTACTACGTCCCTTAGGACACAGCAGATCCAATTTAATATCCTGCACCGTACCTACATAACTCCGACTAAAATTAAAAAGTTTGTAAGGGAAAAAAGTGACTCCTGCCCTAAATGTAGGGCTACGGGTTGTGACTACTGGCATTTATTATGGCAATGCACAACTCTACAAAAATTTTGGAAGGAAGTTGCGGAAGTATTGATAAATGTAGGCATCCCTAGAGGGGAAATATGTCCCAAGGCGCTATTACTGGGGGTATGGTCCAGGTCCGGGGTGGCATCCGACTTAAGGCAGCTGGGCATTAATCTCGGAGCGATTGCCAAGACATGCATTGCCAGACGTTGGATGGCAGAAAAAGCACCGGATATTCATGACTGGGTTAGCTTGGTTAACCATACGTTTGAGCATGAGAGAGCTGCGTATATATCCAGAAACAATATTGGCAGATTTCACGTAATATGGGATAAATGGTATTTCTCTCCATACTCTAAAAGATGTGTGGACATAGATTAATAGAAGATATTCTCACTTGGATTTTTGTATTTTTGTTTAATATTTAAAAAAAAAAAAAAAACACATATTTTCAACACTACTCTAAATATAGATTATTTTCACGAATGCTCCTAAGTTCATAATTGTTTACACAAGAGATAGTTTAAAGAAACACTAGCGGGTAGAGTTTTTTTGTAACACAAGAAAAATTAAATATAAATCCAATATTAAAGGATAGGGTATGGAAGAAGATAACCAGTTTGACCCAGCAGTCTGGATACTAAATAGAGAAGGGAACTTAAAACTGAGGGATCCGGGTAGGTGGTATACGGTGGGAGAGGACTGGAGGGATTCAAATAGAAGATGTAAAAGAGCGATTCAAAGGGTAGGATGTTTAATGGTTCCATGGGTGGGGATGTAGATGGTCCCGGTAGGGAAGGGCAGCAATTCACCAAATGTTGTATGTATGTCATGTAAGTTTTTTTTTTTTCTTTTTGTTGTTTATATTTATGTTATTTTCTTGTCTGTGAAAAAAAAAAAAAAAGTATTGATATGTATTTTCTCAACTGTGATTTTAAAATCAAATAAAGAGTGACTTGTTGTAAAAAAAAAAAAAGAAAAAAAAAAGAAAAATCACTGGCCACCTCAGGCTAATTTCCTTTGCCAAAACCTATGGGGAATACGCAAAAACTGACCTAATATGACAGTTGTTAGCAAACAAGTCCAATTATTCTAGACTAAGTTGGAAAAGCCTTGGAAGTTTAACACTACTTATAATGTTATTTTTTATACTTAATTCCTCAACATTTCCAGTAATCCTTGAGGCATAAATTATAGAGTAATACTACATCATTGTTTTTCTTAGATAAATTATGTTTGGCTAAATTCTACCAGTTTGTACTACTGTACTATTTTGTATATTACTCATAAAACTGGATTGTTTACAAATAACAAAAAAAAATAAAATAATGATTACAGCCCATGGTGGAGAGTGGACCTGCTGCAGTCTTATTACATCGTCAGCATAACTATCCTCAACAGATTTGACTGCTGCACTAATCGATTGAATGGAGCAAAAATTCTTGTTGGGGATTCCTTGGTGAATAATGGCAACAACAACCCAATGTGCGGAGAGATCACTTTGTTAGGAGCCGGAGCGTCTCAGACCTTAACGTGTGGGAATCTGTATGGCCGCTACGTGAACGTCTATCTTCCCAATATAATAGAGTATCTCACCATCTGTGAAATAGAAATATTTGGCTTTATTTAATAATCATTTTGCCTGATATGAAAATCATAAAATCTGTCAGAAAAATCTTTATTACTGATAATAAATGATATTAGATTAGTATTGCAGAAGATGAGTCTTGTCACCTGTTCTTCTCAACTTATAAATCTTCTCATTGGAAAAAAAAAAAAAAAAAAAAATTTAACATTGAAGCCTATGCAAAAATCGGGGGCGTCGCATCGCGTCGGGACCAATGTTAATGGTCCCGACCGACGCGATGCCCCCGATATTGTATCCTAGCCGGCAAAATGGACCTGATTTCAAAAGAAATCGGGTCCATCGGGGGTAATCGTGTCCCTTAATTAAGGGACACGATTACTCCAGATTGTGGCCGTGCTAGAAAACAAGTACCGATTTTAGTTACTGGCTGTCTGAATAGGTCCTGCTATATGATGATTGGTCTTACATATCAGTTAGCTGTGGATTGACCAAAAGCGTGAAGAAAGAGTAAAACAAAACAGAATAGTGCAAATCATAGGAAATTAATTGCAGCAATTTTTAGGACCAATTGTGTTCTGGGATCATTATTAAATTACTCATATTTTCTTAAACAGAATGAGAGACAGTGGTTGATAACTGTAACTTGATAAACAGAAAGAGAAGCAAGGTAATGGTGAGAGATTTGTGGTAAAGATAAATATAAAGAGAGAGATGAAAGAAAAGATAAAATGAGATAAAAGAGGAGAGATAAAAGAGGAGAGAGATAAACATCAATTACATATTTGAAGATATATTGTTTTGATATGCTGAAAATGTTTTGTCTTATTATATCTTCGGAAAGGTTTACGTGGACCGGGTGATGACAAACATTAGATAAAAATTATCATTATCTTTAATTTTTATTTTTTATATTTTATTTTTTGTTTATTTTTATTTTGGTTTTCCTTATTTCTTATGAAGCAATCTTTGTTTCTAAAACCGGTAGAAGTGTCATGTTGAATTAAGATTTCTCTGAGTCGGGAGCGATAAATTACTATCAAAGTGAATTATGTTCTTAGAGTTTCTAAAATTTCTAAAGAGGGAAAAAATATATAATATAATAATGGGAGTAAACAGGTGGTATAACATTTCTTTAAGGTATACTTAAGATTCAAATGAAGACACCATAATTGATGTGTTCATTAAGTCCTGAGGGGTGAAGTGTCCCTAATTTATAGGTCCACTCACTTTCTTTTTTTAGGAGGGTCTTAGTCATATCCCCTCCTCTTATTCCCAAAGTGACTTTCTCCAGTCCCAGGACCTTGAGACCTTCTGTGGAGCTGGAGTGTTTCTCTAGAAAATGTTTCGCCACCGTGGTGAGTTGTCTCATTTTTTGCCTATCCGTTGCGGTATTACGGATATTACCCATGTGTTCTAAGGTGCGAACTTTCAGCATGCGTGTCGTCATGCCCACATATTTCCTGTTGCATGGGCAGATTAAGCAATATACTATGTTAACAGTTTTGCAGTTGAAGTAGTTTTTGATTTTAATTGTTTTTCCATATTTATCTTGCAACTCTTTAGTTGGTTCAATGTGGTTGCAGATTTTACAGTTGCCGCATGGAAAACTCCCTGTGATTTTTGGTTCTTTGGGGTTGCTAGTAGTGAAATGGCTGTGCACCAATTTGTCTTTCAGATTTGGTGCACGTATCCAGCTCATTTCTATACTTGGTTTTAGAAGCATGCCAAGGTCTGGATCTGACATGATTATTGGCCAATGTTTCTGTAATATTCCTTTTATCTCTCTCCATTGATCACAGAAATTTCCAATAAACCGTACAGTGTTTGTCTCTGTATCCACTTTTTCTTTTTTGTTGTTTTGAAAGATTAAGTCTTCTCTTTTGACAATGGCTGTGGATTGTCTTGCTCTTTTAATACATCTGTTACTGTAGCCTCTCTCTTTTAGTCTCCGAGTTAATTCTTCACTTCTTGTTAAAGAATAAGGAGCAATTCCTCCTTAGTCTCAAGAATTCTCCTTTTGGGATGTTGATTTTGGTTGATGGGAAGTGAGAGCTACTTTGATGCAAGAGACTGTTAGTTGCAGTTGATTTCCTGAAGATTTCAGTAGCGAGGGAATTGTTCTCTGTCCTGTAGATCCTAAGATCCAAAAAGGAGATACTTGTAGGACTACTTTCACAAGTGAATTTGAGGTTAATATCATTGGTGTTCAGATCTTCAACATATAGGTCCAATTCATCCTGCGTTCCTTCCCATATGATCAGGATGTCGTCTATATATCGCGTCCAAAAGATCACATGTTCATTCAGATGCTTAATGAACACATCAATTATGGTGTCTTCATTTGAATCTTAAGTATACCTTAAAGAAATGTTATACCACCTGTATACTCCCATTATTGTATTATATATTTTTTCCCCTCTTTAGAAATTTTAGAAACTCTAAGAACATAATTCACTTTGATAGTAATTTATCGCTCCCGACTCAGAGAAATCTTAATTCTACATGACACTTCTACCGGTTTTAGAAACAAAGATTGCTTCATAAGAAATAAGGAAAACCAAAACAAAAATAAAAATAAACAAAAAATAAAATATAAAAAGATAATGATAATTTTTATCTAATGTTTGTCATCACCCGGTCCACGTAAACCTTTCCGAAGATATAATAAGACAAAACATTTTCAGCATATCAAAACAATATATCTTCAAATATGTAATTGATGTTTATCTCTCTCCTCTTTTATCTCTCCTCTTTTATCTCATTTTATCTTTTCTTTCATCTCTCTCTTTATCTTTATATTTATCTTTCTCCTCTTTACCACAAATATCTCACCATTACCTTGCTTCTCTTTCTGTTTATCAAGTTACAGTTATCAACCACTGTCTCTCATTCTGTTTAAGAAAATATGAGTAATTTAATAATGATCCCAGAACACAATTGGTCCTAAAAATTGATGCAATTAATTTCCTATGATTTGCACTATTCTGTTTTGTTTTACTCTTTCTTCACGCTTTTGGTCAATCCACATCTAACTGATATGTAAGACCAATCATCATATAGCAGGACCTATTCAGACAGCCAGTAACTAAAATCATACTGTTAAAAGGAAAAAGATTAGCGATAAACAGCATTCATGATTTAATTGAACCAATATTGCAATCAATCTGGCCGTCCATAAAACACGCTCATCTCAGGAGAGGCACACCAATCCCAGTGTGACCAAGCTCCCAGAGCGAAACGCGCGTCACTTCCGGTCCGGGTGCTTACCGGAGAGGTGAGCCACGGACCACACTGCTTTCCCCAGCACGTCGCTCCCCACCTGCCGAGACTGAACAGAGAGCCGGTTTTGTGAGTACGCAGCAGCACCGCTTAGTGTATCGCTACACAGAGGACGGTGTGGCTGCGGTGATCCCTATTTTCCCTCCTCTTATTTGTTTTTGCATCTAACTGTCTGCCGCACGGAATCCTCTCTATCTATTCCGGCGGTAGCATCTAGAAAGGATTCGACACAGCAAATACTCATGCTCTGTGTGCTGCACACCTATTTATTGAATGATTTTTGGAATTAGAGGCCAAAGGATATATGGCAGTAATTAACGGGTGTGTAGGACATAAAAGAATGTGTGACTGCAAAGGCTGTGTGATTATAAAACTACATATAGCATCTGCCTAATTTTTATGCTTCCCTGAATCCCATACACAGAGACAGATTCTTATCTATGCGAACGGGGAGAAAAAAAGTGTTTTTCCATGCCTGTTTGTGACTAGAATCTGTGCACCCATATATCTGTGATTGCAAAACAATTACCAACAAAGTAAACCCTAAGGCTTTAGAAATGTATGCAGAGATCAGGGATCCCGCTCTCCTGATTTATTGTTCAGTCAACATTTATTCACATGTCGACCACAGTGTTGACAGCTTTGAAAATTTAGTTATTTCAGAACAGATATATGACTGTTGGATTTGCTGTTCAGTCAACATTCACCCTTATGTCGACCACTGTACAGATAGCATTTAAAAAAAAAATTGTGCTAATTGAAGCAATAGATGTTCTTTTGATTTACTGTTCAGTCAACACTTATTCACATGTCGACCACGGTGTAGACAGCTTTGAAAATAGAGTTATTTCAGAACAAATATATGACTGTTTGATCTGCTGTTCAGTCAACATTTACTCTCATGTCGACCACTGTACAGATAACATTTGAAAAATTGTGTTATTTGAAGCAATAAATGTTTTTGTGAAGAGGTTATGAATGGTCAAACCCAACCCTCTGTAATTTTAGATTAATCTATCCACTCAGTGATCTCTCTCATTCTGGCAATTGAACACACATGCCCTGCAAATGCGAAAGCATCAGGACTAGTGCTTGCTTTTGTTTTCAGAACAGCAGAAGATCACTACCTTTGTCCTTCCGTCTGGGTGACACCTACCACTATCTCTCATCTGTCATTCTATGTCCGTGAGGTCAGATGCCAGACAGCAGAATAAGGGCATGTGTGAACACCCCAGATTACCTTTTTCTCCATGAGGTGCACCACAATTCCTGTTGAACTCCTCTGCGAAATCGAGGTTCAGTGAGACCCCTCTAGGTCAAATCAGCCGTTTGTTTTCTCTGCGCTGCAACACTGCAACAGAGACAATCTGAGCAGATTTTTCTTGACCAATAGAGGTGAACACTGCTTTATATCTTTATTTTAAGGCACATAGGACGGAAATGGTTTAACTCTCACCCAGTATCTGATGTAAATTACATGATACTGGAAAGCAGAATAAACCTGGTGTAAGAGGAAGTGCCACTTTTCCCTGCTTTTATAAATAATAAGGGAAACAGTGTATCAAGAACACCACCTCAGAGGTTGAACTTGCAACAGTTTCAGATGTGGTTTTGACATTCTAGAATAACTTTGTCTAGGAGTAATAGTGCTGAGACACAAACCCCAGACTCCATAGATTGAAATTTGGTGATTTGATCATACATTTGTACAGGAGTCAAGTAAAGGGGTGTGTCTTTGTAGAGGAAAGCAGTGAGGACCCCAAATATGGATTTGAGGTCTCCAAAGTATACTTGATATATATGTATGCTTTTGATTTTGATTTATTTTTCGCCAAACTGGAAACCATTGAAGAAAATGAAACTATTGTAGATTTGATTCATTGATTCTGTATGAACTGGGTAAACATGGTTTTGTATACCTGTATCTTTTAAAACAAAGATTGAGCTGTGTACTTATTTGCATACATTTAAACGAAGATTAATCTTATACGATAAAGCACGTTTTATTTTAAGGCATACCAAATAAAAGTTAATTCTTAAATTACTATAACATACACACAAATTTGATAATAAAAGAGTGCCCCAAAAAGATTATATCAGTCTTTTCTTGCATTTCTGTTGCAAGGCCCCCACTTCCCCTGTCACTTCAGTTACCTCACTGGGGGTTTCAAAAGTGGAATACAAATCATCCCAATGTGATGCTATACCATCTGATTGCGCACTGATGGGACATTCTCCATATATCAGGGTTTAACAGCAAGTTACTTTGTTTGCTACAAAATCAATTAATTTGTTGCACTTTTGGGATTATATATCCCTGATTTTTAGGTTTAATCTGCATACATCCATAACTTGCACACTGGCTGTGTCTCCCAAGGTTCATGACCTTATTATTTATTTACGTTGAACTTCATTTTCCACTTGTCAGCCCATTCCTAGCCCAATATCGTTAATAAAAATGTTAAACAAAATGGGCCCCAAGACTGAACCCTGTGGCACTCCACTTAGTACCTGTGTCGTGTCTGATACTGCCCCGTTCACAGACACTCTGTTCCCTGTTACACAGCCAGTTCGCTACCCATCTGCAAATATTCTCCCCCAAACCCATGGCTTCCATTTTATTTATTAGCTTCTTGTGTGGTACCGTATCAAATGCTTTAGCAAAATCAAGGAAAATCACATCCACAGCGTTCCCGTTGTCAAGATTTTTGCTAACCTCTTCATAGAAACATAGTAGATTAGTTTGGCATGAGCGATCAATTACAAACCCATGCTGGTTATTACTGAGTAAAAGAGATGGGTTGGGTTGAGATCTGCACACAGTAAATGGGACCCTAATTTTTACGGGTCTGATCCGCTTAATTATAATTAATATTCTTTTAGCGGGGGTGCTATCTTGTTAACTAAATATATTAAGAACAAGAAAAGAAGACGGGAGAGCTAGTTCTATAGATGCACACCAAAAAATTGCTGATATAAACCACCAATATCCTAGGTGGTTTATGGGAGTAAATTCTCAAAAAGTGGAGTATCCCCTATAATCTTTATTAATATCCGGTTATGGGATACACCACCAATAAATGCGAAATTCAAGAGGTTAAAAAATTCGGACTTACAACATACATATATACATTTAAGTGAAAAGGATTGGAAAATATAATGTGAAATGAATTTAAAAATGTAGGCAGGGGGGGCTGGGCTGAGTAGTATCTATAAGACACTGGGATTGTGTCCTCAGTCTCTGGAGTTGTTCTGTAGATATATCGATATAATCGTGCCTGTATTGGCTTTTTAGATATATGTTGGCAGGGTATATCTCTTGGGGTTAGTGTGGGCTTATATGACCCTCTATATTTGTGGGTTCATATGAGTTTTTTGTGTTTTAGTACACTATTATTCCCAGTTTACCTTCTCAGGCAGTATATTAGGAGATGGTCGTATCCTAATTCTCAGATAGTGATGGGGAAATGGTTCACCTTTTTTACATATGCAATTCTCCAATTTCACAAGAACTTATATATGCCTCCTGTACCTAATGTAAATTCCAGGTACAGGGGTGGAAAGGTGGTTCACCTTTTCTATTGCTCTGCAATTATATATGGGCTTATGTACACCCCTTACACCTTTTGTTATATTGGCTTTTTTAATAGCCTATGCACTCCATTGTGCTTGTACACTTCATTTATAGTTGATCTTAGGCTTATTAAGTGTTGTATACACGTTAGGCCTTATCAGTCGGAAATTAAAGTCAAAATGAAAAAGTCATATAGTGGCTTATTTAGTGTTTTATAATAATACACCTTTCGCCTTACAGGTTAATTTGGACATATAGATGTATATTTATTGAACCTTTTGATTCTGTGTCCAGAGTATAAGTATACGTTGGCTTATTTAGTGTTATTTTTTTACACAATTTGCCATTTGGGTTGGTCAATTATTTAACTGATTGTATATGATTTTGACAAATCTTTTCCATGTAATGGGTACATATAACAGATGTTACAAAGGTGTGTACAGTATTGCCGAGTTATGCTGCTTTCCCACTGCCTACACGGGTAATGACCCGGTTTTTTTAAACGGGTCTTTAAACGGGTAAGAGCCACAAAGACTCTTTCCCACTGCAGCTTTTAAACGGTAAATTACCGTTTAAAAGCTGTTTTTGTCACATTCACACTTACCCGTTTAACCAGCACCGTAACCAGCACCAGGCTGAAAGAGCCGGGGCTGGTAATAAAAAATCAGGAAACCCGACAAATAGGGGTTCCCTGATTTTTTACAACCAGCCCCAGGCTCCAGGTCCGGGGCTGGTTCCCAAAATACGGGGGACAAAATGACTAGGGGTCCCCCGTATTTTAAGAACCAGCCCCAGGCACAACCAGCCAGCAGGGTAATGCCACAGCCGGGGGACACTTATGATATAAGTTCTGGCGGCCAAAGCATTAACCCTACCGACCAGTCAGCCTGGCCAGGGGCCCTGGGGGAGTGGGGACCCCCCCAATAAAGGGGTCCCCCCCCTCCAGGACTTACCTGACCAGGCTGAAGCCTGGTGCTGTCCTCGATGCCCCTGGGCGGTGGGCATCGAGCTGATGGTATGGTGTAAAAAATAGAATAAAAACCATTGTCTTTTACTGGTGAACTATGAGTCCCAGCAAGCCTCCCCCGCAAGCTGGGACTTGGAGAACCACAAGTCCCAGCCTGCGGGGCATTAAAGGGCCCGCTGGGTCTTGTAGTTCCACAGTAAAAGAAAGAGTTAAATAAACACACTGACACACGTGAAAAATAAAAGTTTAATACATACATAACACATACATACTGATACTTACCTATCTTGAGCCCGTAGGTAGCCCTGGTCCTGATGTCCTGGTCCGTGTCGGCGTCTGTATCCATGTCGGCGAGTCCGAAGAAATCCATTTGGGAAGCTGTGGAAGGAAACTGTGGAAGGAAACCATACTCACCTGCCCCAGCGCGACGTAGTCCAGGTAAGGTCTTTGCAAAAAAAAAAAAACGAACACCCGAACCAAGCGAACAGGCAGAGAGCCGCACGGTGTTTGTTTACATCGTGCGGCTCCGCCCCCGAATGCCGCTATTGGCCGCTAGGCCGCAAGGCAATAGCGGCATTCGGGGGCGGAGCCGCACGATGTAAACACACCGTGCGGCTCTCAGCTGTCCGCTTGGTTCGGGTGTTCGGTTTGTTTTTTTTGCAAAGACCTTACCTGGACTACGTCGCGCTGGGGCAGGTGAGTATGGTTTCCTTCCACAGTTTCCTTCCACAGCTTCCCAAATGGATTTCTTCGGACTCGCCGACATGGATACAGACGCCGACACGGACCAGGACATCAGGACCAGGGCTACCTACGGGCTCAAGATAGGTAAGTATCAGTATGTATGTGTTATGTATGTATGTATTAAACTTTTATTTTTCACGTGTGTCAGTGTGTTTATTTAACTCTTTCTTTTACTGTGGAACTACAAGACCCAGCGGGCCCTTTAATGCCCCGCAGGCTGGGACTTGTGGTTCTCCAAGTCCCAGCTTGCGGGGGAGGCTTGCTGGGACTCATAGTTCACCAGTAAAAGACAATGGTTTTTATTCTATTTTTTACACCATACCATCAGCTCGATGCCCACCGCCCAGGGGCATCGAGGACAGCACCAGGCTTCAGCCTGGTCAGGTAAGTCCTGGAGGGGGGGGACCCCTTTATTGGGGGGGTCCCCACTCCCCCAGGGCCCCTGGCCAGGCTGACTGGTCGGTAGGGTTAATGCTTTGGCCGCGGGAACTTATATCATAAGTGTCCCCCGGCTGTGGCATTACCCTGCTGGCTGGTTGTGCCTGGGGCTGGTTCTTAAAATACGGGGGACCCCTAGTCATTTTGTCCCCCATATTTTAGGAACCAGCCCCGGACCTGGAGCCTGGGGCTGGTTGTAAAAAATCAGGGAACCCCTATTTGTCGGGTTTCCTGATTTTTTTAATACCAGCCCCGGCTCCTTCAGCCTGGTGCTGGTTACAGCAGTGGGGTGGGACCCCATGCCGTTTTTTTTTTTAACGGGTAAAGGGCTACCCCTTTCCCACTGCCGAAAAAAACGGCTCTTACACGGTAAAAACACTGCTTTTTACCCGGTTAACAAATACCGGTATTTGTTAACCGTGTAAAGCAACCTGGAGCTTTCCCACTGCAGCTCTAGCCGTTTAAAAAGGCTAAAAAAACGGCATTTTACCGTGTAAAGCCTGCAGTGGGAAAGGGGTATTAGATTCTGTGTTATAAATACACTTGACAGCTGGCTGGTCTCAGCTGTATTTAGAGCTTCCTCATATAATTACTATTAAGAGATTGGATACAATTTCTATGTTGCCAAGTAATCTGGCATGCTGCCCAGAGGTATAGTAGTTACACTGTTGCAAAATGTATTACTGAGCTCTGGGTGATGATTCCTCATTAACGTTTTACTGACACCTAGTGGTGTATCCAGTGCTATTATCAAGGGAAATTTCCCAAGTTCAAACTAATGAACTTGCACTGTGAATCAGTACCGCTCAGTTTGCACAGTGAAGATCTATACACATGTATATACACTCCTGCTTTTAGACTGAATAGCTACTCAGTAGGATTAATAAAACATGTTTAAAGATAATACATTTCCATTCTGCCTATATCCCCAGCCCCCTAACTGGCACTACAATGACAGTTAGGACACGTGTTTCGCAGTTGTTGCTTCTTCAAGCTAACCCCTTCACTATCTGAGAATTAGGATACGACCATCTCCTAATATACTGCCTGAGAAGGTAAACTGGGAATAATAGTGTACTAAAACACAAAAAACTCATATGAACCCACAAATATAGAGGGTCATATAAGCACACACTAACCCCAAGAGATATACCCTGCCAACATATATCTAAAAAGCCAATACAGGCACGATTATATCGATATATCTACAGAACAACTCCAGAGACTGAGGACACAATCCCAGTGTCTTATAGATACTACTCAGCCCAGCCCCCCCTGCCTACATTTTTAAATTCATTTCACATTATATTTTCCAATCCTTTTCACTTAAATGTATATATGTATGTTGTAAGTCCGAATTTTTTAACCTCTTGAATTTCGCATTTATTGGTGGTGTATCCCATATCCGGATATTAATAAAGATTATAGGGGATACTCCACTTTTTGAGAATTTACTCCCATAAACCACCTAGGATATTGGTGGTTTATATCAGCAATTTTTTGGTGTGCATCTATAGAACTAGCTCTCCCGTCTTCTTTTCTTGTATTACTGAGTAAACCATGAAGGTCTAAATATTCCAGGATACAATCCCTTAAAAATCCTTCAAAAAATTGTACCCACTATTGATGTTAAACTAACCGGGCTGTAATTGTCTGGATCCTCCTTATTCCCTTTTTTGAATATTGGCACTACTTCCGCTACTTTCCAGTCTCTTGGCACTATGCCTGTTGACAGGGAATTGCTAAAGAGTGTAGTGGGGTAGCTAGTTCTTCCCTTGATTCCACTAGAATCCTTGGTTGAATCCCGTCTGGCACCGGTGATTTATTTGTTTTAACTTTGCTGAGCCTCTGTGTTATTTCACTGGTCGTGACATCAATAACGAGATCTGGATTATTTGTCCCATTCGTGGTACCTCCGTCTGCTCTCCCTTAGTAAACACTGATGAGAAGAACTCATGTAACCCTTCTACCATTGGTGTCCGTTAGTGGACCTATGTTTTCCTTAATTATACGCTTACGATTTATAAAAAAATGTTGGGGTTGGATTTGCTTTCAGTAGCTATTCGTACCTCATATGGTCTTTTAGCTGCCTTGATTACCTCTTTACAAGTTTTGTTTGATTCCTTATATTTGGTGACACATCTAAGTTACTTTTATAAAGTTTAAATGCTCTTGTTTTATTGTTGATTGCTGACCTTACTTTTTGTCTAACCATGGCGGCACATTATATTTTAATATTCCCACTAATACACAACCTCCAGTTTCAGGCGCTTGTTTAGAACAAAAAGAACAAGGAAAATACTGTATGCAATAAGTGATTATTCCTCACCTGTGCTGGGATCTGTAGGGATTTCCTCCTTCTTACACTGCTGGTCACCCCTCATATGTGTGTCTTCTGTCTCTGTATCTTCTTTCTTATCAGACACATAAGACTCTTCTCTTATCTTCATATCCGTCACATACGTCTCTTCTTCCTCTGTGTCTTCTGCCTTAATGTCAGTCACATCCGTCTCTTCTTCCTCTGTGTCTTCTGCCCTAATGTCAGTCACATACGTCTCTTCTTCCTCTGTATCTTCTGCCTTAATGTCAGTCACATACGTCTCTTCTTCCTCTGTGTCTTCTGCCTTAATGTCAGTCACATACGTCTCTCCTTCCTCTGTATCTTCTGCCCTAATGTCAGTCACATAAGTCTCTTCTTCCTTTGTGTCTTCTGCCTTAATGTCAGTCACATACGTCTCCTCTTCTCCCTTTATTACTTCAACCTTAATATCAGACATATCTTCACATTGAACCTACAAATAAATATCACATAAATAATGTCTGACAGTATTGAGTTTACACAGTAGATAACTGATGTATAACACACACACACCTGTTGAAATTCATATAGCGACAGTCACTTAGGTATATTAGGGAGACCCTTATTCCCACCTACCTGATCCTCCTGTGGGGTCCCGTGAGTCTCCTCTGTACAGTGCTGGGAATACAGAGGACGGGGACATCTCTCTGGGGTATCTCTGTTACTGGGCCCATCTATAAGAGACACACAGTGACTGAATATATTGTACATGTGGATTAGCAGATGATACGTGTATATAGGGGCCCCCATTCCTGCTCTCCCCTGCACAATAAAATTAAGTCTCCTCTTACCCAGTGATGTGAGGGGCCGGTGATTCTCCATCATAACATTCCTACACAGACCCTTGTGGTGTTCCTCTATATATCCCCCTTCCTGCATAGAGAAATAGACAGTGACATCCTGACACCTTATAGAAAACAAACACACACACACACACACACACACAGTGATACAGTCATCACCCAGACAAATCCCCCGGTGTTACTGTACAATTTCTGATTCTCAGCAGTCACCTCTCCGATCACATCCCCCGATGTTACTGTATAATGCCCCATTCCCAGCAGTCACCTCTCCGGTCACATCCCCTGGTGTTACTGTATAACGCTCCATTCCCAGCAGTCACCTCTCCGGTCACATCCCCTGGTGTTACTGTATACCGCCCCATTCCCAGCAGTCACCTCTCCGGTCACATCCCCCGGTGTTACTGTATAATGTCCCATTCCCAGCAGTCACCTCTCCGGTCACATCCCCCGGTGTTACTGTATAATGCCCCATTCCCAGCAGTCACCTCTCCGGTCACATCCCCCGGTGTTACTGTATAATGTCCCATTCCCAGCAGTCACCTCTCCAGTCACATCCCCCGGTGTTACTGTATAATGTCCCATTCCCAGCAGTCACCTCTCCGGTCAGCAGCTGGATGATCTTGTCGGTGAGTTCCAGGATCTTCTGCTCCTTGTCTCTCCCATGTATCAGTGAGTGAGGTGGAGGCACTGTGATGGAACTCTGGGTCCTGCTCAGTTCTCCTGACACACAGGGATGGTAACCGGGTGTCTCATGGTCACTGGATGTCTTCTTCACTACTATGTAACCCTGTGTATTGGAAAATATACTATTACTGCATAAATTACCAGTCATGACCCTATATTAGTGCTATGAGATATAATTCACAAGATCCAACAATCATGTCACTGTAGTATTAATATTTCAGATATCTCATTAACAATCAAATCCACCTCACCTCCACAGTGATGTCCCTGTATTATTACTATAGATATAAGTGATGTCACAGTGACACTCCCGGATCCCCTCACCTCCACAGTGATGTCCCTGTATTATTACTATAGATATAAGTGATGTCACAGTGACACTCCCAGATCCCCTCACCTCCCCAGTCACGTCCCTGTATTATTACTATAGATATAAGTGATGTCACAGTGACGCTCCCAGATCCCCTCACCTCCCCAGTCACGTCCCTGTATTATTACTATAGATATAAGTGATGTCACCGTGATACTCCCAGATCCCCTCACCTCCCCAGTCACGTCCCTGTATTATTACTATAGATATAAGTGATGTCACAGTGACACTCCCAGATCCCCTCACCTCCCCAGTCACGTCCCTGTATTATTACTATAGATATAAGTGATGTCACAGTGACGCTCCCAGATCCCCTCACCTCCCCAGTCACGTCCCTGTATTATTACTATAGATATAAGTGATGTCACAGTGACGCTCCCAGATCCCCTCACCTCCCCAGTCACGTCCCTGTATTATTACTATAGATATAAGTGATGTCACCGTGATACTCCCAGATCCCCTCACCTCCCCAGTCACGTCCCTGTATTATTACTATAGATATAAGTGATGTCACAGTGACGCTCCCAGATCCCCTCACCTCCCCAGTCATGTCCCTGTATTATTACTATAGATATAAGTGATGTCACAGTGACGCTCCCAGATCCCCTCACCTCCCCAGTCACGTCCCTGTATTATTACTATAGATATAAGTGATGTCACAGTGACACTCCCGGATCCCCTCACCTCCACAGTGATGTCCCTGTATTATTACTATAGATATAAGTGATGTCACAGTGACACTCCCAGATCCCCTCACCTCCCCAGTCACGTCCCTGTATTATTACTATAGATATAAGTGATGTCACAGTGACGCTCCCAGATCCCCTCACCTCCCCAGTCACGTCCCTGTATTATTACTATAGATATAAGTGATGTCACAGTGACACTCCCAGATCCCCTCACCTCCCCAGTCACGTCCCTGTATTATTACTATAGATATAAGTGATGTCACAGTGACGCTCCCAGATCCCCTCACCTCCCCAGTCACGTCCCTGTATTATTACTATAGATATAAGTGATGTCACAGTGACACTCCCAGATCCCCTCACCTCCCCAGTCACGTCCCTGTATTATTACTATAGGTATAAGTGATGTCGCAGTGACGCTCCTAGATCCCCTCACCTCCCCAGTCACGTCCCTGTATTATTACTATAGATATACGTGATGTCACAGTGACACTCCCAGATCCCCTCACCTCCCCAGTCACGTCCCTGTATTATTACTATAGATATACGGGATGTCAGTGACGCTCCCAGATCCCCTCACCTCCCCAGTCACGTCCCTGTATTATTACTATAGATATACGGGATGTCAGTGACGCACCCAGATCCCCTCACCTCCCCAGTCACGTCCCTGTATTATTACTATAGATATAAGTGATGTCAGTGACGCTCCTAGATCCCCTCACCTCCCCAGTCACGTCCCTGTATTATTACTATAGATATACGTGATGTCACAGTGACACTCCCAGATCCCCTCACCTCCCCAGTCGCGTCCCTGTATTATTACTATAGGTATACGGGATGTCAGTGACGCTCCCAGATCCCCTCACCTCCCCAGTCAGGTCCCTGTATTATTACTATAGATATAAGTGACGTCACAGTGATGCTCCCAGATCCCTTCACCTCCCCAGTCACGTCCCTGTATTATTACTATAGATATAAGTGATGTCAGTGACGCTCCTAGATCCCCTCACCTCCCCAGTCACGTCCCTGTATTATTACTATAGATATAAGTGATGTCACAGTGATACTCCCAGATCCCCTCACCTCCCTGTATTATTACTAAACATATAGGTGACGTCACAGTGACGCTCCCAGATCCCCTCACCTCCCCAGTCACGTCCCTGTATTATTACTATAGATATAGGTGACGTCACAGTGACACTCCCAGATCCCCTCATTTCCCCAGTCACGTCCCTGTATTATTACTATAGATATAAGTGACGTTCCCAGATCCCCTCACCACCCCAGTCACGTCCCTGTATTATTACTATAGATGTAAGTGATGTCACAGTGACACTCCCAGATCTCCTCACCTCCACAGTCACATCCCTGTATTATTACTATAGATATAAGTGATGTCACAGTGACGTTCCCAGATCCCCTCACCTCCCCAGTCACGTCCCTGTATTATTACTATAGATATAAGTGATGTCACAGTGACGCTCCCAGATCCCCTCACCTCCCTGTATTATTACTATAGATATACATGAGGTCACAGTGACACTCCCAGGCCCCCTCACCTCCACAGTCATGTCCCTGTATCATTACTATAGATATATGTGATGTCACAGTGACACTCCCAGATCCCCTCACCACCCCAGTCACGTCCCTGTATTATTACTATAGATGTAAGTGATGTCAGTGACACTCCCAGATCTCCTCACCTCCAGTCACGTCCCTGTATTATTACTATAGATATATAAGGTCACAGTGACACTCCCGGACCCCCTCACCTCCACAGTCATGTCCCTGTATCATTACTATAGATATATGTGATGTCACAGTGACGCTTTCAGATCCCCTCACCTCCCCAGTCACGCCCCTGTATTATTACTATAGATATAAGTGAGGTCACAGTGACACTCCCAGATCCCCTCACCTCCCCAGTCACGTCCCTGTATTATTACTATAGATACTAGGTGATTCATCGCGCCCTACGGGCACTCTTCACACCGTCGTAAGGGGCTGCGCCCCCTTAATTTGTGAACATTTGTATATGAGAAAGATGGTTAGAATTGTATGAAAGATGGCCTGTATTGCAACTTGAGTTATAGGTGAAATGTGTTAAATAGAGAGCATATGATGTGGAAGGGGGTGTGTATTGTATTGTTTTGTTTAATTAAAAAGCGGTTACAGAGTAAGATGTACATTGATAGTGTGGAGGGTACAGTGACATTTGTGGGTGTGTGGGGGGGGGCTCTGTGTGCATGTTGTTTAGGTGTGTGTGCAATAGTATAGTAGGGTGTTTCTGAGTCAGCGGCTCCCCACTGGCGGAGGTCACGACACAGGAAAACAGGAGGCTGGGTAGTGATAGGGGTGTGTGGGCATAAGGGGGACTAAAGAGGAGGGTGGGAGATACTGTGCAGCTTCTGCCAGTGGGTGAGGGTCCAGCGTGGCAGTACAGGAGTACAGGATGGTGGCCCTTAGTCAGTGTCTCCTCCTACTGGGTAAGAGTTCGGGTGCATGAGAGCAGGATGCTGGGCTATGAGGCATGATAGGGGCATGTGGGCAAAACAGCGTCAGCGACTCCCCAGTGGTAGAAGTTACGGTTCAGGAGAGCAGGAAGCTGGGTAGTGATAGGGGTGTGTGAGTATACGGGAGAATGAAGAGGGGCTTAGGGGTGCCGTGAATTGCGGGAGGGGCGCGGGGGGTGCCGTGAATCAAGGGAGGGGGGGGGGGCACGGGGTGCGATGAATCACCTAGTTGGTTATATATTCTTGTAGAAGGATGGTAGGATGTTGCTGTCATTCAGAATGCATTTACATAAACAGTAATAGTAGCAGTAAAAGGTCTGACTTAAAACACCTACAGTAAAACAGAACAGGTGTTATATATCTCTTATATATTTGGCTACATCTGTCACTCAAAGTGTGTCTGGAGATATAACCCGGGGTGGAGCCTCTGACTCACATGACAGAGAACCAGCCCAGTGAGCCCACAGACAGTGCCAGACACCCTCTGCCTCTCCATGTTACACAGCAAAGACACAGCTACACACCAGGTGAGCGCCCCACACCTCCCAACATGTCCCTCTCTAGGAGGGACAGAATGCTCTGTTTGTGGACTTCCATCTTAATTTATGATTGTCATCACCTGTCATTTTAAACAGGGTAATTGATAAGAAAGGTGTTTAAGCACAGGTGATGGTAATCCATAAATTAAGAAGAAAGTCCAGAAACAGAGCAATGTGTCCCTCCTGGAGAGGGTCATATTGGGTATGCACCTCCCCCCCCCCCATTCACGGCATCCCCACGATTAAATGGCACATGCAAAACACTGACATGGCTATGGTCGACAATGAAAAAGGTTGACAAGATTTTTTTTTCACTTTTTCAATGTTTTCATATTCATTCTCATGTGTCGACATGGACACCAATGAAGTGCCACACTTATGTCAACATTTACATGTGTTGACCTTTCTTGATTTTTTTCTTGTGGCGATTCGCGGCACCCCCGCGATTTGCAGCACACCCCCCGCGATTCGCAGCACCCCCGGTGACTCCCGCGATTCGCGGAGACAACCCCCTCCTGCAATTCGCGCCAACCCCCGGGCCCCCCTCCCGCGGTTCATGGTGCCCCCCACGACCCCCCCTACCGCGGTTCACGGTGCCCCCCACCGTGATTCCCCACCCCTGACCCCCCTCCTGTCATTGCGGCAACCCCCCGCCCCCGCGACCCACCCTCCCGCGATTCACTGCAACCCCCCGCGCCCCCCCATCCCACGATTCGCGGCACCCACACACCCCCCCAAGACCCCTCCTCCCGCAATTCACGGCATCCACCCACGACCCCTCCTCCCGTGATTCGCGGATACCCCTCACCTCCTCCCTCCCCCACCCCCGCGCGTGATTCACGGCAACCCCAGGATTAAATGGCACATGCAAAACACTGGCGCGGCTATGGTCGACAATGAAAAAGGTTGACATGAGTTTTTGAAGATTTATTTTTCTTTTTTTGAATGTTTTCATATTCATTCTCATGTGTCGACATGGACACCGATGAAGTGCCACACTTATGTCAACATTTACATGTGTTGAACTTTCTGTGTTGATTTTTTCTTGTAGCAATTTTTTTCCAGTGACAACTATGAACTATGTGCACGTCAACCTACACATCATCAACCAATTCTTTGTATAATATATAACACCTGTTCTGTTTTACTGTAGGTGTTTTAAGTCAGACCTTTTACTGCTACTATTACTGTTTATGTAAATGCATTCTGAATGACAGCAACATCCTACCATCCTTCTACAAGAATATATAACCAATTAGGTGATTCATCGCGCCCCGTGCCCCCCCCCTCCCGCAATTCACGGACCCCCCGCGCACCCCCCCTCCCACGATTCGCAACCCCCCCTCGCGCAATTCACGCCCCCTCCCACGCTTTGTGGACCCCCGCCCTCTCCCGCGATTCGCCGACACCAGCGCCCCCTCCCTCCCTTGATTCACGGCACCCCCGGCGCCCCTCCCGAAATTCACGGCACCCCTAAACCCCTCTTTAGTCCCCCGTATACTCACACACCCCTATCACTACCCAGCTTCCTGCTCTCCTGAACCGTAACTTCCACCACTGGGGAGTCGCTGACGCTGTGTTGCCCACATGCCCTTATCATGCCTCATAGCCCAGCCTCCTGCTTTCATGCACCCAAACTCCCACCCAGTAGGAGGAGACCCTGACTAAGGGCCACCATCCTGTGCTGCCACGCTGGACCCTCACCCACTGGCAGAAGCTGCACAGTATCTCCCACCCTCCTCTTTAGTCTCCCTTATGCCCACACACCCCTATCACTACCCAGCCTCCTGTTTTCCTGTGTCGTGACCTCCGCCAGTGGGGAGCCGCTGACTCAGAAACACCCTACTATACTATTGCACACACACACCTAAACAACATGCACACACAGCCCCCCCCCCCCACACCCACAAATGTCACTGTACCATCCACACTATCAATGTACATCTTACTCTGTAACCGCTTTTTAATTAAACAAAACAATACACATCCCCTTCCACATCATATGCTCTCTATTTAACACATTTCACCTAAAACTGAAGTTGCAATACAGGCATCTTTCATACAATTCTAACCATCTTTCTCATATACAAATGTTCACAAATTAAGGGGGCGCAGCCCCTTACGACGGTGTGAAGAGCGCCTGTAGGGCGCGATGAATCACCTAGTCATACAAAGAATTGGTTGATGATGTGTAGGTTGACATGCACATAGTTCATAGTTGTGACTGGAAAAAAATTGCTACAAGAAAAAATCAACACAGAAAGTTCAACACATGTAAATGTTGACATAAGTGTGGCACTTCATCGGTGTCCATGTTGACACATGAGAATGAATATGAAAACATTCAAAAAAAGTAAAATAAATCCTCAAAAACTCATGTCAACCTTTTTCATTGTCGACCATAGCCTCATAGAGGTGAGGGGTGTCCGTGAATCACGGGAGGAGGGGTCGTGGGTGGATGCCGTGAATTGCGGGAGGGGGCGTCGCGGGAAGGGGGGGGTGTGTGGGTGCCGCGAATTGTGGGAGGGGGGGGGGCGCGGGAGGTTGCAGTGAATCGCGGGAGGGTGGGTCGCGGGGGCGGGGGGTTGCCGCAATGACAGGAGGGGGGGTCAGGGGTGGGGAATCACGGTAGGGGGGGTCACCGTGAACCGCGGGAGGGGGGGGGGCCCGGGGGGTTGGCTCGAATCGTGGGAGGGGGGGTCGCGGGGTGCCGCGAATCGCAGGAGGGGGGGGGGGTGTCACGGGGGAGTCACCGGGGGTGCCGCGAATTGCGGGGGGTGTACTGCAAATCGCGGGAGTCGCGAGGGGTGCCGCGAATCGCCACAAGAAAAAATCAACACAGAAAGGTCAACACATGTAAATGTTGACATAAGTGTGGCACTTCATTGGTGTCCATGTCGACACATGAGAATGAATATGAAAACATTGAAAAAGTGAAAAATAAATCTTGTCAACCTTTTTCATTGTCGACAATGGCCGTGCCAGTGTTTTGCATGTGCCATTTAATCCTGGGGTTGCCGTGAATCACGTGCGGGGGTGGGGGGGAGGGAGGAGGTGATAGGTGTCCGCGAATCACGGGAGGAGGGGTCGTGGGTGGATGCCGTGAATTGCGGGAGGGGGGGGGGGTGTGGGTGCCACGAATCGTGGGATAGGGGGGCGCGGGGGGGTTGCAGTGAATCGCGGGAGGGTGGGTCGGGGTTGCCGCAATGACAGGAGGGGGGGGTCAGGGGTGGGGAATCGCGGTACGGGGGGTCGTGGGGGGCACCGTGAACCGTGGGAGGGGGTCCGGCGCGAATCGTGGGAGGGGGGGTCGCGGGGTGCCGCGAATTGCAGGTGGGGGGGTCACGGGGTAGGGCCGCGAATCGCGGGGGGGTGTGTGCTGCAAATCGCGGGAGGGGGGTCGCGGTGGGTGCTGCGAATCGCCACAAGAAAAAATCAACACAGAATAAGTGTGGCACTTTATTGGTGTCCATGTCGACACATGAGAATGAATATGAAAACATTGAAAAAGTGAAAAATAAGTCAACCTTTTTCATTGTCGACCATAGCCATGTCAGTGTTTTGCATGTGCCATTTAATTGTGGGGATGCCGTAAATGGGGGGGGGGGGGGGGTGCACACCCAACATGACCCTCTCCAGGAGGGACACATTGCTCTGTTTCTGGACTTTCTTCTTAATTTATGGATTACCATCACCTGTGCTTAAACACCTTTCTTATCAATTACCCTGTTTAAAATGACAGGTGATGACAATCATAAATTAAGATGGAAGTCCACAAACATAGCATTCTGTCCCTCCTGGAGAGGGTCATGTTGGGAGGTATGGAGGTGTGGGGCGCTCACCTGGTGTGTCTGGTGAGTAGCTGTGTCTTTGCTGTGTAACATGGAGAGGCAGAGGGTGTCTGGCACTGTCTGTGGGCTCACTGGGCTGGTTCTCTGTTATGTGAGTCAGTCATGTGAGTCAGAGGCTCCACCCAGGGTTACATCTCCAGACACACTTTGAGTGACAGATGTAGCCAAATATATAAGATATATATAGATATATATATCTATATATATCTATATTTGGCTACATCTGTCAAAGTGTGAGTTTGAAGAAACTCAGGAGCCCGAGGTGTGCTCCCTACCACCAGTGCTGTGCCTAAACACGTGCAAAGGGGGCCGTGCGATCGAATTGGGCCATCTCCCGAAGGAGACGGGCCCCGTTTTCCCCCTAACCCCTCTCAACCATAAGGCCGAAGAGGGGAAAATAGGGAACGGTGGGTCCTCTTCGCCGAAGCTTAGAGAGACCCTCATTCCTCGACCCCCGGAAGGGTTAGGACGGTGGGTCCTCCGCACCCGAAGGTTTGGAGAGACCCTCAGTAGACTTCCCTCCGCCTTGCGGCTCGGGGTCGTCCTCGGGGGGCACGAAGCTCTCCCCAAAAGGCAAGAGCTTCGGCACATTGGGGAAATAGAAGGCCCGAAAGGGTCAACCACACTACCCAAAAAACGTGACAAAATACAAAAAAACAAGTAACGTGAAAAGTGACAAACGTGAGAGGGGAAGAGAAATAAATAATAAAGATACCTCAGCCAGAGGGCCGGGGTGGGGGTGTGAAAAATTGTCCTACCTCATCCAAAAGGACGAGGTAAGGACGTGAAGCGTCGCCTGAAGGGAAAGTGTGCAGTGCAAGTGCTTACTAGTGCAAGTGCTTACTAGTGCACCTGCGCCCCCTCCCTCCCTTGATTCACGGCACCCCCTGCGCCCCTCCCGCAATTCACGGCACCCCTAAGCCACTCTTTAGTCCCCCGTATACTCACACACCCCTATCACTACCCAGCTTCCTGCTCTCCTGAACCGTAACTTCCACCACTGGGGAGTCGCTGACGCTGTTTTGCCCACATGCCCCTATCATGCCTCATAGCCCAGCCTCCTGCTCTCATGCACCCGAACTCCCACCCAGTAGGAGGAGACACTGACTAAGGGCCACCATCCTGTACTGCCACGCTGGACCCTCACCCACTGGCAGAAGCAGCACAGTATCTCCCACCCTCCTCTTTAGTCCCCCTTATTCCCACACACCCCTATCACTATCCAGCCTCCTGTTTTCCTGTGTCGTGACCTCCACCAGTGGGGAGCCGCTGACTCAGAAACACCCTACTATACTATTGCACACACACACCTAAACAACAAGCACACACAGCCCCCCCCCACACCCACAAATGTCACTGTACCATCCACACTATCAATGTACATCTTACTCTGTAACCGCTTTTTAATTAAACAAAACAATACACACCCCCTTCCACATCATATGCTCTCTATTTAACACATTTCACCTATAACTCAAGTTGCAATACAGGCATCTTTCATACAATTCTAACCATCTTTCTCATATGCAAATGTTCACAAATTAAGGGGGCGCAGCCCCTTACGACGGTGTGAAGAGCGCCCGTAGGGTGCAATGAATCACCTAGTATTAAATATACTTATTTAATATACCAGCAGCCCACCAAGCCACCATGTGACATGAGCTGCAGGCCAACAGGTGCGACACGATGCTGGATATAGCAGACACAGCTGGAGTGATTTAGTGCACCTACTTGCTGCACTCCAATGTGTGTCAGACTCCGGACGGCGACCTGTAGTCTAGATGGCACCTACTTGCTGCACTGAGCACTCCCTTGCGTGCCGGGACTGGCCACCGCACCCCTCTCTCCCTCACAGAGATTTGCGCCCTCGCTCAGTTCTCTGCCTGCGCAGACAGTGAGGGCACATAGACATCCTTCCCTTGAGTGCGCAGGGTGCGGTGCGGTGCTGGTGCCTGATGTCATGACGCCATGCCCGCAATGCACTCATGAGAACGGAGGGGGAGAGCTGGTGCAGGGCAGCGCGCACAGGATTGGAACAGCCAGGAGCGGAGGAGGAATAGGAAAACAAAGAAGGAAACAAAAAAAAACGGTACATTCGGTACAAACTGATTTTGCCGGTACAGACTGTTAAAAAACGGTACTGTACCGGCAAAATCGGTACAGTTGGAGGGTATGGTGACACCACAACCGTATAAACAGAATGGCCGCTCCCCCTGTATAACAGGATACCCCCCTGTATGACAGTCCACCACAGGCCTCTCCACCCCTGTATAACAGGCCGCTCTCCCCTGTTTAACAGTCAGCCACAGGCCGCTCCCCCCCATGTAACAGGCCTCTCTCCTCTGGATAAAAGGATGCTGCAGGCTGCTCATCCCCTGTATAAACAGAACGCCACAAGCCATGCCCCCCTGTATAAGAAATCCGCTTCCCCTACATGTACAACAGGCCGCTCCCCCCGTATAACAGGAACCCGCAGGACGCTCCCCCCATATAACAGGACACTTCTCCTCCTGTAAACAGGACGCCGCAGGCCGCAACCCCTGCATAGGAGGACACCACAGGCCGCTCCCCCTGCATAAGAGGACGCCGCAGGCCGCTCCTCCTGCATAAGAGGACACCGCAGGCTGCTCCCCCTGCATAAGAGGATGCCGCAAGCCTCTCCCCTTGCATAACAGGAGGCCGCAGGCCGCTCCCCCTGTATAACAGGACTCCACAGCTCGCACCCCCTGTATAACAGGACACCATAGGCCGCTCCACCTGTATAACAGCACACCATAGGCTGCGCCCCCTGTATAACAGGACAGCGCATGCTGCTCCCCCCTGTATAACAGGACACCACATGCTGCTCCCCCCTGTATAACAGGATACCACAGGCTGCTCCGCCTGTATAATAACACCAGGGCAGCATAATACCATCACCTGCTATCAGATACAGCAATGTCTTCTCTCGGTCCCCCGTAACTTAATCACCGTGGCTGCTGGAAGTGAGAGGCCTCAGGTAAGATCAGCAGCGCTGCCCCAGCAAAAAGCCGAGATGCTGCTACACTGAACGCGGGGATTGGTCTTCGGTAAAATGGCCGCCGCTCCCTCACACAGGGGACATTCTTTATGGTGCCTTACTAGGCGTCGTATTTACAGCACGGAATCTATCCTCTACCGGTGACCGCACCCCACAGAACTCTCTCTATACATTCCCTCAATGCAATTACTGCTTCTACCAGTCCGGCAGCGATCTCTCATTGTGTGTCCTCATACAGCGGCAGACATTTTGTTGTGGTTTGTACTCAGCTCCCAGACTCCCCCGCGGCTGTAGCCAAAGTGTATTTCCTGTGTGGGGCAGAGTGGGAGGAGCTGTGATACCAGGGAAACGTCCCTTCCTGGTGTGCATGGCAGGCAGGAGGGAGAGTGCTGCAGCTGGCACCAGGTGACCCCAGGTATTATACTGCTAGTAACAGCATAGTAGTGATTGCTGGGTGTGAGCCATAAGGGCACTTACAGGGGAGCTGCTGTTCTACTCACACAGGCTGCAGTATAATACCAGGTGTCAGAGCCAGTTTCTTGGCATCCTAGGCAAAACTAATGTCAACTAATAGCCAGGGGCGTAACTAGGATGCTTTGGGCCCCATAGCAAACTCTTGAGAAGGGCCCCACACACACACACACACACACACAGGGGATTGTTTACTAAGATGAGAGTTGTATTTCACATGGGATGTTGCTATGGCAACCAATCCCATTCTATCTATTATCTTCTAGAAGGTGCTAAATAAATGAGAAGTGGATTTGGTTGCCATAGCAACATCCCATGTGAAGTACAACTCCCGTCTCAGTAAATTCCCCCCCGCATTGTCACTACAAGTCCCCTACGCTGGGTACACACTGGGCGATTTATCGGTGACAATATGCTTGTGCATATTCATGCGATATACCGATATCGCATGAATATCATTGAGTTTGTACGGTCAATATCGTTAAAGATGTGCAATGCCTGTTGTCTGTACATGCAGCTCAATCTGACAGTATTGTCAGAGGCTGCATGTACGGAGCAGGGGGCGGGTGACCTCACTGACTGATATTGTGAACGATATCGGTCAGTATGTATGCACTTTATCGTTCTCCCATGACAATTGCTTTAGTGTGTACCCAGCATTATGGTAGCAAGATACAGAGAGAGGGGGAGGAGATGGCATCAGAGAGAGAGGGGGAGGAGATGGCGTCAGAGACAGGGGGGAGGAGATGGCATCAGAGATAGGGGGAAGTAGAAGGGGTCAGAGAGAGAGAGGGGCGGAGACATCGTCATAGAGGTGAATGGAGATAACGTCAGACAAAAAGGTGGAGGAGACAGCATCAGAGAAAGAGGGCGAGGTGACAGGATCAGAGTAAGAGCAGAAGGAAATAGCATCAGAGAGGGCGAGGAGACAGCTTAATAGAGGAGTAGTAGACAGCGTCAGAGAGGGCGAGGAGACAGCGTCAGAGAGGGTGAGGAGACAGCGTCAGAGAGGGCGAGGAGACAGTCATAGAGGAGTAGTAGACAGCATCAGAGAGGGGTAATAGACAGCGTCAGAGAGGGGGAGGAGACAGCGTCAGAGAGGGCGAGGAGACAGCGTCATAGAGGAGTAGTAGACAGCGTCAGAGAGGGCGAGGAGACAGCGTCATAGAGGAGTAGTAGACAGCGTCAGAGAGGGCGAGGAGCCAGCGTCATAGAGGAGTAGTAGACAGCGTCAGAGAGGGCGAGGAGACAGCGTCAGAGAGGGCGAGGAGACAGTCATAGAGGAGTAGTAGACAGCATCAGAGAGGGGTAATAGACAGCGTCAGAGAGGGGGAGGAGACAGCGTCAGAGAGGGCGAGGAGACAGCTTAATAGAGGAGTAGTAGACAGCATCAGAGAAGGCGAGGAGACAGCATCATAGAGGAGTAGTAGACAGCGTCAGAGAGGAGTAGTAGACAGCGTCAGAGAGGGCGAGGAGACAGCGTCAGAGAGGAGTAGTAGACAGCGTCAGAGAGGGCGAGGAGACAGCGTCATAGAGGAGTAGTAGACAGCGTCAGAGAGGGCGAGGAGACAGCGTCAGAGAGGAGTAGTAGACAGCGTCAGAGAGGGCGAGGAGACAGCGTCAGAGAGGAGTAGTAGACAGCGTCAGAGAGGGCGAGGAGACAGTCATAGAGGAGTAGTAGACAGCATCAGAGAGGGGTAATAGACAGCGTCAGAGAGGGCGAGGAGACAGCGTCAGAGAGGGTGAGGAGACAGTCATAGAGGAGTAGTAGACAGCATCAGAGAGGGGTAATAGACAGCGTCAGAGAGGGCGAGGAGACAGCGTCAGAGAGGGCGAGGAGACAGTCATAGAGGAGTAGTAGACAGCATCAGAGAGGGGTAATAGACAGCGTCAGAGAGGGCGAGGAGACAGCTTAATAGAGGAGTAGTAGACAGCGTCAGAGAGGGCGAGGAGACAGCGTCAGAGAGGAGTAGTAGACAGCATCAGAGAGGGCGAGGAGACAGCGTCATAGAGGAGTAGTAGACAGCGTCAGAGAGGGCGAGGAGACAGCGTCAGAGAGGAGTAGTAGACAGCGTCAGAGAGGGCGAGGAGACAGCGTCAGAGAGGAGTAGTAGACAGCGTCAGAGAGGAGTAGTAGACAGCGTCAGAGAGGAGTAGTAGACAGCATCAGAGAGGGCGAGGAGACAGCATCATAGAGGAGTAGTAGACAGCATCAGAGAGGGCGAGGAGACAGCGTCATAGAGGAGTAGTAGACAGCGTCAGAGAGGGCGAGGAGACAGCGTCATAGAGAAGTAGTAGACAGCGTCAGAGAGGGCGAGGAGACAGCGTCATAGAGGAGTAGTAGACAGCGTCAGAGAGGGCGAGGAGACAGCGTCAGAGAGGAGTAGTAGACAGCGTCAGAGAGGGCGAGGAGACAGCGTCAGAGAGGAGTAGTAGACAGCGTCAGAGAGGGCAAGGAGACAGCGTCAGAGAGGGCGAGGAGACAGCGTCAGAGAGGAGTAGTAGACAGCGTCAGAGAGGGCGAGGAGACAGTCATAGAGGAGTAATAGACAGCATCAGAGAGGGGTAATAGACAGCGTCAGAGAGGGCGAGGAGACAGCGTCAGAGAGGGGGGAGACAGTCATAGAGGAGAAGTAGACAGCGTCAGAGAGGGCAAGGAGACAGCGTCAGAGAGGAGTAGTAGACAGCGTCAGAGAGGGGGAGGAGAGAGCGTCAGAGAGGGCAAGGAGACAGCGTCATAGAGGAGAAGTAGACAGCGTCAGAGAGGGCAAGGAGACAGCGTCAGAGAGGAGTAGTAGACAGCGTCAGAGAGGGCGAGGAGACAGCGTCAGAGAGGGATATGAGACTGCGCCAGAGAGGGGGAATAGACAGCAGCAGATAGAGGGGGATGGGACAACGTTAGAAAAAGAGAGAGGGGGGAAGTTAGACAGCTTCGTAAAGAGAGTGGGGATGAGCATACCTCATTACAGCAGTCGGTGGGAGCACAGCCAGGGGGCCTCTTATGGGCGTGGGCATTTCACTGCATTAGGCCATGCCCCCTAAATTTCCACGAATCACGGGACTGCTGGAAGCCAGCCAGGAGGGTTAAGGGAGCGCAGCTTCATCCTCAGTGTATGTGCTGCGGCTTGCGTTGGCCGGGCCGTGGCAAGGTGGAGCAGGTAGCGCTGAATGCCGCTGATCTCTTTTGCAGTTAGGACTTGGTACAGGGGGAGCTCCATTTCATTGTAAAAAAGTTGGTCACCTTGTGTTTGTTTGTGTGTGTGTGTATATATATATATATATATATATATATATATATATATATATATACAGAGAGAAAGAACGGGCACTCAGGGTCTTTTGCACGGTGAAAGCAGGGACTGTTTATGCAGTCAAAACGTCCGTCTACGTTTCGGGGTCTCCCCCTTCGTTAGGACAGGTAAGTGGTTTAATAGTATAACATTCTATTGGCCGGGAGCAGCACGTCTGCCGGAGAGGATGCCGAGGTCGTCGCCGGGGACCAGGTGAGTAGGATTTCCTTCCTTAGGTACCCCTTTTGGACTACTTCGGATCCTGGACCCCTGAGACATCAGCCCTGGAGCCCAGGACCCTGGACCAGCCCCGGAACCAGGACCAAGGCCCCGGAACCGGACTCTTCTGTCCAGGAGCCCCGGACCCAGGATCCAGGGACCGACCTATGGGCTCAAGGTAGGTAAGTATCAGTGTGTGTGTTATGTATGTATTAAACTTTTATTTTTCAGGGTGTCAGTGTGTTTTATTTAACTATTTTTTGTACTGTAAAACTACAAGTGCCAGCGGGCCCTTTAATGCCCCGCATGCTGGGACTTGTGGTTCTCCAAGTCCCAGCATGCGGGGTAGGCTTGCTGGGACTCATAGTTCTACAGTAGAAAACAATAGTTTGTAATCTTTTTTTTACACTTTGCATCAGCCCGATGCCCACCGCCCAGGGGCATCGGGGACAGCCCCGGACTTTCAGCATGGGCTGCTAAGTCCTGGAGGGGGGGGGGCCTCTTCATTGGGGGGGTCTTCACTTCCCCAGGACCCCTGCCCATGCTGACCAGCCAGGGGGATAATGCTTTGGCCGCGGGACCTTATATAATAAGTGTCCCCCGGCTGTGGCATTACCCTGCTGGCTGGTTGGGTCTGGTGCTGGTTCTTAAAATACGGGGGACCCCTAGTCATTTTGTCCCCCGTATTTCGGGAACCAGCGCCGGAACTTGATCCTGGTGCTGGTTTCATTAAATCAAGGGGACCCCTATTTGTCGGGGACCCTGATTTTATGTCACCAGCACCGGCTCAATGAGCCCGGGGCTGGTTACGCTCTGGCGGGGGACCCCGCGCTGGTTTATTTTTTATTTTAACTGTTTAAACTTTTTGGTACTTGTTTCCTAGCACGGCCACAATCGCGGGCATCGGGTGTCATTTTTAGTGGTCTACGACGCGACCGACGCGATGCCCCCAATTTTCCCATTGAAATGCATTGAAAAAAGTCAATATCGCGTCGGTCGCGTCGTATGCGGCTAAAAAAGGCTTAAATGGTCCAGACGCGATGCCCCCGATTTCCCCATAGGGAACAATGTTAAATGCATCAATTTACCCGCGATGACCCCGATTTCCCATAGGAATCAATTTTAAATGGCTCAATTGACCCATATCATCATAGGGAACAATGGTAAATGGGCCAGAAAACCCCCCAAAACACCCCTGAACAGTGAAATGTCCCCCCTAAAGTAGTTGACGCCACCCCACGATCAACGCGAACCCGAAGCGTGGCGAGCGGCGGCGGTACGCGTCCTCCGACCTTTTCATACCCCCACTATCCACGTCGGCGTGGAGTTGAGAATAGAATAGTGTGGCGAGCGTAGCGAGCGGACGCGGATACCTTCACAGGTAAACGCGTCCCTTCGCGGGCTTCACAGGTATCCGCGTCCGCTCGCCACGCTTCAGGCTCGACGTGGATAGTGGGGGTATGAAAAGGTCGGAGGACGCGTACCGCCGCCGCTCGCCACGCTTTGGGTTTGCGTTGATCGTGGGGTGGCGTAAACTACTTTTGGGGGGACATTTCACTGTTCAGCTGTGTTTCTGGCCCATTTACCAGTGTTCCCTATGATGATTTGGGTCAATTGAGCCATTTAACATTGATTCCTATGGGAAATCGGGGCATCGCGGGTAAATTGATGCATTTAACATTGTTCCCTATGGGGAAATCGCGGGCACCGATTTTTCCTCACGATGCCCACGATCATGATCGTTGTGGCCGTGCTAGGAAACAAGTACCAACTTTTTTTTACACCAGAACCCTGCACAGATCGCAATGATCTGTGCAGGGTTCTGGCTAATTCACCCATCAGAACCTGGTCTGATTTTTGGGCGAATTATAGACACAGTTTATACAAATCGCATACCATTAAATATGCGATTTGTATACTTTTTAATGTGAAAACATCTGGATGCGATGTGCTGCGAAAAGCAGCCATCACATTTCCAGTGTGTCCAGCTTGTTGGCCAAAATCGCACTTTTTTCACATTTTCGCAGCTCATTAAATATGCGAAAATGGAAAAGCATGCGATTTCGTCCGTTTTTGCAAAAAAAACCCGCAAATCATAGAATGTCACCCATGGTCTTAAACCTACATGTATGTGAGCTATATTATTATAGTAAAGTGTTACTTTTACATTGCTCATTCGTGCGCTTCTCTGGTTTTTTCTACATATATATATATATATATATATATATATATATATATATATATATATATATATAGAAAACAAAGAAGCGCATCAACCTTTGGCAACCTTGAGATGTAAGCCTACTGACCATATACCGCCATCGGTACGGGGAGATCACAATAAGAAATTGCGGTACTTGTTTCCTAGCACGGCGCCAGCGATTTTTATCTCAAGCATCGGGACCTTAAAAATCGCGTCAATCGTGTTGATCGCATCGCATGCGATTTGGTTGCATGCGATGCGATCAACACGATCGATGCGATTTTTACATTGGAATCAATGTAAAATGGTCCCTGAGACCCAATTTTACATTGTGCCCAATGTAAAAAGCGCCCGAAACCCCAAATTTAATTGCATACCGCCCCTCATGGGTGAAATGCCCCCCCATTGTTAACGCCACCCCACGATGAACCCACGCTTCGGGTTGGCGTCAATACTGGGGTGGCGTTAACAATTGGGGGGACATTTCACATACTTAAAACCCATGAGGGTGCATATACAATCAAAAATTGGGCACATTGGCCCATTTCCCATTGTTCCCTATGTCAAATCGCGTTGATCGCATCGATCGCATTACATGCCATTATAATGGCATGCGATGGACGCGATCAACGCGATTTTATCATTGAAAGCTAATTTAACATTGAGCCCTATGTAAAATCGCGTTGATCGCATATTTTTTTTTACTTGTCAGGGTCCATGGTTCCCACAGGGGACATCAGGGTTGTAGATGAATCCAGGGGGTCCGAGGCACCAATCAGCGAAGCTTTTTGAAGTTTTTCCAGGATGCCCTGGGCCCTCTCCCCTGCAACCCCGCCTCCAGGCTCAACCAGCTCAGTTTTTGTTTGGTGCCAATTCCGATAGGACAAAACCTTCTTATTTGCCGAAGGTCGTCTCCAAATTTCATGTTAATCAGGAGATTGTGGTTACTGCGTTCACAGCAGACGGCCTTTCAGCAGACGAACGCTTATTGGACGTGGTCAAGGCTCTGACCATATATGTCGACCGTTCCAAGTCGGTCAGAAAATCTGATTCTCTTTTTGTGTTGTACAGATTTCACAAAAAGGGGTGGCCGGCGAGCAAACAGACTATCGCTCGCTGGATTCGCATGGCTATCCAAAAGGCTTACCAACAGGCTACACAAAATTAACCCTTTCCCTGCGCTAAATGGAAATTGGGCTGCACTTCTATATGTCCCCTCTGTTAGTAGGGGAAAGAGTTGGAAAGACACACAAAGAAGTATATAGAGTGCGCCCTTAAATGTGCCACCACCAGCTTACAATTCTTATAGCGATTTAAAACCATTCGCTGGACGGAGAAAACAACTTTCTTTTAATAAAATTTCGAAGTAATAAAAATTTTCCTTGTACAGAATTCATTTGCAGCTTGTAATAATTCGGTTTTCCAGAATTCATAGACACGTTCGTAGACAATATTATACAGAAAACCCAACGCGTTTCGTCATATCGACTTAATCAGGGGCTGTACATCTACATGGCACAGAGGTTAAAAGCCGTATAGTTAAAAGTATTGTTCACTTAAAATATATTAATCCCCTCATGGGGGTATAAAAATAGATCTGGATATATACATACCGATATTCTTAGCGTAATTACACAATCGGTCAAGAGTATCCGTTAACTTGGATTCTTTATAGAGTAGGTGCAATTCACTTAAATATGTGAATATCATTATATATTCATTAGAGGATGAGCATAGGATGAGGGTGGTTACCAACAGGCTTATATACCGATTCCTATCTCCATCAAAGCGCACTCTACTAGGGCTGTTGGCCCATCATGGGCAGCACGCCGAGGTGCATCTGCTGAACAGCTGTACAAGGCTGCAACGTGGTCATTTGTCCATACTTTCATTAAATGCTATGCATTTGACAGGTTTGCCTCCCAGGATGCCTCCTTTGGTCGTTGGGTACTTCTGACACCTCAGGCAAATTCCCTCCCTTGAATTTGTTCCTGAGGTATCCCTACGTGTGATATATTACACTATTACTTATAACAACCATAATCTTGTCCATGTGCCGTGATGTGTATGTATGAGTACTTGGGCATGTGTACTCTGTCTTCTTTTCTCCGCTTCCTGCTTATGGCTTGGTAACAAAACTGAGCTGGTTGAGTCTGGAGGCGGGGTTGCAGGGGAGAGGGCCCAGGGCATCCTGGGAAAACTTCAAAAACCTTTGCTGATTGGTTCCTCGGACCCCCTGGATCCACCTACAACCTGATGTCCCCTGTGGTTCCCATGGGGGGGGGTTGTATTTCTTATGTCATTTTGTATATTTGGTACTTATGTAGTATCTGGGCTGCCGATTTTTTGATTGTATGCCTTAAGTTAAGGCATACAATCAGATGCGATGCGATATCGCATCGCATACGATGCGATGCGATGCGATGACCCGATTTTTCCATAGGATTCAATGTTAAAATGGACTGAGTCCATTTTAACATGGAATTCAATGGGAAAAAGGGGTCCTTTTCATACCCCTACTATCCAAGTGGGCATGGAGTTGGATATAAACCTGTGGCGAGCGTAGCGAGCCACCGAGCCCGAAGCGTGGCGAGCGAAGCGAGCCCCGCGAGGGGACGGTATTCTGTGTCCCCTCGCGGGGCTCGCTACGCTCGCCACGCTTCGGGCTCGGTGGCTCGCTACGCTCGCCACAGGTTTATATCCAACTCCATGCCCACTTGGATAGTAGGGGTATGAAAAGGACCCCTTTTTCCCATTGAATTCCATGTTAAAATGGACTCAGTCCATTTTAACATTGAATCCTATGGAAAAATCGGGTCCATCGCATCGCATCGCATCGCATCGCATGCGATTTGGTCGGGTGCGATGCGATGCGATGGACCCGATTTCAAAATCGGCAGCCCAGTTACTACATAAGTACCGTATATTTTTTTTTTTGTGCAGCTTCCTACGATTGGTGGGCGAGTCGAGGTTATTATAGGGCTAGATGCTTTCTGCTTTACCACAATACAGTTCCATATATTTATAGATGCTTGGCTATACATTCTTTGTCTGCTTTATGCACATTCTGTACAATAGTACATTTTTTGGTGATATAACGATGCCATTTATTGATTAGGGTTGTGAGACTATAGTTTGACATTGTTCCATGTATTTTACCAGCGTATCACAGCACAGATTCCCCACAGTCTCTCCAGTGATTACCTGATGATGCACCTGTGAAGCAAAACATGCAAGCTTGCCTAGTGCCTCAGCTCACTACAAATGCACTCGTTATGGGCCTCGGCCATGCAGCAAGCAAACAGACTTTCCTAGCCTATTCATTGCAGTTTCCCTCCTGGGAATTGGCCAGCCTATTCTCCTCCCACCTGCAGGTATAAAAGTGCTGGGAGGACTCCTGCAAGTGTCAGTACAACTTGTTTCCTTCGCCTGCAAGCAAGGGGAAGTTCCTGGCCATCCTAATGTCTATGCACTGTGCTCTCCAGCTGGTTGTCCCTGCTGGCCTCTGATTCCATTGCTGCAGTCTCCGGTGAGACACACACATCAGAAGCCTTCCTTTCTGGAAATCCCTTGGCTCATCTTCAGATCCTGCTGTCCAATCTTCCAATGCTCAATCTTCCAATCATCTAATCCTCAATCATCCAATTTTCCAATCTCCAACCATCCAATCCTCAATCATCCAATCTTTATTTCGTTCAATCGTCCAAGCATCCAATCTTCCAAGGGTTCAATCTTCAGGTATTCTACGTCATTTAACTCAATTGTCTGAATCATTGTTCATGCAAAGGACTGCAATCTTGATTAACTTCTTTCACAAAGACTGCATCTTGTCTACTTCTTTCTATGCAAAAGACTTTTATTGTGTTTATTGCCATATACCAGAGACTATTTGCTAATTATTATTATTCATCTATTCAAGAAGTATTGATGCCAGTCATATTATTCTTTGTATGAGTTCATTTATTAAACCTGCTCGTTTTAACCCCTCCTCTGCTGGTCCCGCCTCGCTTCCTGAGAACCGCACAACACCATCAGAACTCGCATTGTTACAAGCGCAGGGTGGTAGGGAGGGGATAGAGAGGCACATGGTGGTAGGGAGGAGATAGAGAGGCACATGGTGGTAGGGAGGGGATAGAGAGGCACATGGTGGTAGGGAGGAGATAGAGAGGCACATGGTGGTAGGGAGGGGATAGAGAGGCACATGGTGGTAGGGAGGGTATAGAGAGGCTCAGGGTGGTAGGGAGGGGATAGAGAGGCGCAGGGTGGTATTGAGGGGATAGAGAGGCACAGGGTGGTAGGGAGGGGATAGAGAGGCGCAGGGTGGTAGGGAGGGGATAGAGAGGCACATGGTGGTAGGGAGGGGATAGAGAGGCGCAGGGTGGTAGGGAGGGGATAGAGAGGCACATGGTGGTAGGGAGGGGATAGAGAGGCACATGGTGGTAGGGAGGGGATAGAGAGGCTCAGGGTGGTAGGGAGGGGATAGAGAGGCGCAGGGTGGTATTGAGGGGATAGAGAGGCGCAGGGTGGTAGGGAGGGGATAGAGAGGCGCAGGGTGGTAGGGAGGGGATAGAGAGGCACATGGTGGTAGGGAGGGGATAGAGAGGCACATGGTGGTAGGGAGGGGATAGAGAGGCACATGGTGGTAGGGAGGAGATAGAGAGGCACATGGTGGTATTGAGGGGATAGAGAGGCGCAGGGTGGTAGGGAGGGGATAGAGAGGCGCAGGGTGGTAGGGAGGGGATAGAGAGGCACAGGGTGGTGGGGAGGGGATAGAGAGGCACAGTGTGATAGAAACACATAGAATTTGATGGCAGATAAGAACCACTTGGCCCATGTAGTCTGCCCCTTTTTTAAACATGTTTTGTGAAAGGGTAGGTCAACAGGGTAGGCGCAAATAGTCCGGAGTGGATATGTGAATGATCTGGACCCACAGTGGGAATATTTTACCAGAACAAAGATTTATTCACATACAAATCACATATAAGTGCAAATGCAAATGGGTACCCTTTAATTGTGCACCCACAACATTCATCAGAACATAATTCCGCTAAGCTGATGCATTAAAGAAACACACAACTTCCTTGTGAATGCTGATACAGTTGCGTATACTCTGAACTTTTGAAGTCTTAGACATTGACAAGTTTAGTGAGTGATTCAAGCAAGGGCATCTACTGGCATACTTAGCCTCTTTTTGTATCTCTGCAACAGCAGCACCTACCTATTCCGACATCATTAGGGAACAGCCATCAGTACCAATCCCAACACCGTTCAGCAAGTCTAAATTTAACTTTTTAATTTTTCTGATCCCTCCCAAAGCTTTGCCACTAACTTTAGGCTCAAAATTGGGTGATAACTCCTTGAAACAAGCATCATGAGCATTTTGAAAGGCAATGAAATCTTCTTGTCGTTGGTTCTTGTATACATAACTCAAGCAGAGACTCAACTGAGAACTATGGGAAATATCTGTAGTTTCATCAAATATAATACAGTAATATTTTTGGGTTTACTCCGGGTACTCCGGTTTCCCCCCACAGTCCAAAAATATACAGATAGGTTTATTGGCTTCCAAAAAAAATGAACCCTAGAATGTCTGTGTGTGCGTGTACATGTGGTAGGGAATACAGATTGTAAGCTCCACTGAGGCAGGGACTGATGTGAATGTTCAAATATTCTCTGTAAAGCGCTGCGTAATATGTGTGCGCTATATAAGAAACTGTTAATAAATAAATAAATGTTTGTTGCATTTGAATGTGAGTTCTTGAGGTGATTTTCCAAAGCAGTATCCCCACTGGTGACTTTAAACCGTAGCAACTCTCTAAAATTTCCTTCATTTATCAGCGGTTCTGGGTCAGCTTCTATAACCAGCTCTCCATCGCCCCTATGCCCTCGCAGAGGAATATTTTGTCTGCCAAGGAACAGAATGGTTTCAGTTATAGGCTTTAATCTAGGTCTGTTCTCTTGGACCTGCTGCAGTCGCTGTGAGCTTATCCTGTTTATAATATTACTCACTGGTGCATAGACGGCCTTCATAAAGTCTTTTGCTGTTTGCACAGAATCCCGGTGGTATTGCTGCCTCTCATGAGTGCCCAGGTCTCCATCTTTGCCTAGCAGCTTTGCAAAAACAGTCAGGGGCTTTTTTACAAGCTTTTGAAGAGGAACTTGTTTGTTGGAGCCCCCCATTGCTGCCGTAACAAATAGGGCACATTATTTGCAGAATACTCCTTTTTTAGCGTCAGAGTATACCAACCACGGAAAACTGTCCAGATGAGATTGTTTCAGAAACCTTTTTTCCTCCTTTCCTTTCTTATTATGTGTTTAAAATGACAGCTTGAATCCAATTGAGGGCTTCCATGGTCTCTGTAGAAGCTCACATTTCACATGGTCATCAATAGTAAAAATGGAGTCAATGTAGTTTCCAATATCATCTTTTTCCATATTGCCACAAGTTTGGATCGTATTCACACAATATTCACCAAGTTCAATTCTTCTCAATTCACTCATTTTTTCACCCTTACTGCAGTCTTCATCTTCTGATTCTTCTTTGCTATGAATGCATCCATAGTTTGTTGTCTGCGCTTCATTTCTTGGCTTGTAATCTTACGGCACAAAAAAAAAAAAAGGACAAGTGAATTACTACAATGTACATATGGGAGGGTGGCCGGACGTGTCTGAAAATACAGACGTGTTTTGGCGGACGGACGTGTCTAAAAATACAGACGTGTCTTGGTGAACAATCGTGTCTGAAAATACAGACGTATCTTGGTGAAAGGACGTGTCTGAAAATGCAGACGTGTCTTGGTGAACGGACGTGTCTGAAAACAGACGTGTCGTGGTGAGCAAACGTGTCTGAAAACAGACGTGTCTTGGTGAGCAAACGTGTCTGAAAATACATTCACATTACATTGCTCCATATTCACATTATAACACACAGCAGAGCTCTTAAATACACTATACCAAACCCAATAGTTCCTTACTCACATTATACTACACAGTAGCTTTCATTGTCAAGTAACGCTCCTTATTCACATTACACTGCACAGTATCACTCCTTGTTCACATAACACCACAGTTGTGCCCTTTCTACACATAATGGCAGATAGTAAACACTCTTTATACACATGATGATGCGCAATAATAGTCATTATACACATAACACTGCACAGTAATAGACAGCAATAGCACTCTTTATACACATGACACCAGACAATAATAGCGCACAGTGGGGTAACTCCCAAAAACAAAAGAGACTTTTGCTTCAGGGCTCCCGAACTGGTATCGATTTCTCTTTAATTCATAGAGATTTGCACCAGAGCTTGAGTCTCTGTAAGCTCAAAATAAAAAAACCTTTAAAGCAAGGACATAACTACCATAGGTGCAAGGGGTGCAGCTGCTATGGGGCCCACAGCTGATGGGGGTCATCTTTACTGTTTAATGTTTTACACACATTTATCAATTGCTAAATAGGGGACCCTTAAAAACTTTCGCTATAGGGCCTAAAAATATCTAGTTATGCCTTTGCTTTAAAGCCCCCTTCAGCAGAAGGGTCCTGGAATGTGAGATAACAGATCAAAGTGTGCATATAGTGACCTACAGCTCTGCAAAACTTTAGGGTGTTTCATCAAAGCTTGTAAAGGCCCATACACACTGGTCGACTTTGAGCTGAAAGCTGCTCAAGACAGAAAGTTTGAGTGGCTTTTAGCTCACAGCCGCCCAGTGTGTATGGCCTGGCGCTCCTGCATCTTTGCCGGGAAAGCCGCTCATCTACTGGTATTACCAGCAGATGAGCGGCTTTGAGGACGGCTTTGCATAGCTCTGGCTGGATGGCTAGTGGTGCAGTGATCCCAGACAGTGGCTGGCAAGGAGGATGATCTCTCTGGCTGGCTTGAACCCTCTGGCTGGCTGGTCTCAGGAGTACTAGTACAGCTAAGTAAAGACACAAATGGAACGCACACTGTTCCTTAAATCTGCTTCTCTTCCTCTACCTGTGTGTACAGTGTGTTTGTATACACAGCACACGTTGGTGCCACCCACCCAACACTATACAGTTTCCTATTATCCCACCCCCCCTTCTGTCATTCAATGTACACACACAGCCCCTTTTTGAGTCCCTGGACGGCATCCTGTAACTTTTATCAGGTGCACTGTGGATTGCAGAGAGACCCATGACGCTGGGGAGAAGATGACGCAGACTCGCAGAGGCATCTAATGTGAGTGACCTGCTGCAGCTGGCTGGGCTCTGGAGAGAGGGAGGAGGGAGGGAGAGCCAGGAGATAACTTCAGAGAGTGATTTGTTTACTTTGTCCTGAAAGCCCTAGGGGGGGGGGGGGGGGGGGGGGGGCGATTGCCCCCCTCTCAGTCCGTCTCTGGCTGCAGCTAGCACCAGGTAACCCCAGGTATTACATACGGAAAAGTCCAGCAGCAGAGCACTGTGTCCCTCCTGGCATGGGCCATGTTGGGAGGTATGGTATTATACTAGTATTATACTAGTAGCAGCATAGTAGTGATTGCCGGGTGTGAGACATAAGTGCACTTACAGGTAGGGTTACCACCTTTGTGTTGCATACTTGCCTACCTGACCCTCTCCATGAGGGAGAAAATGCTCTGTTCCTGGACTTCCCTGGTAATGTATGATTGCCATCACCTGTGGGGAGCTAGGTAAATGATAAGAAAGGTGTTTCACCACAGGTGATGGCAATCCTACATTACAAGGGAAGTCCAGGTACAGAATTCTAAAAGTTCCTGTTTTTCTGCTTTAAACTCTAGGAAGACATCCAAAATGTATTACTGAGTTGAAAATAGTGGATTCTGGTGCATGGTTTTGAAACCGCAGTCAGAAAAATAATCCCATCCATATGAACATTTTTATAAATGCAACAATGCACAGTGGTGAAATATAAGTAAGTATAAATGCAACAGCAATGCAGAATAAGCTGCGGGGGAACTCCTGACTTATCTGGGAGATGGTAAACCACAGAAGAAAGTTAGAGAACAGCAGCGCTGACAGGCAGGTCTGGCAAAGCACAGGAACACAGGCTCAGTGATTACTGCAAAGGATCCAAACAGGCAGGTGCCGGACAGCACCCCGACAGTCGGGATTCTGACAGTCATTACTCCGACGTCGGAATCCTGACTGCTCCCTCGTAATGGTAGTGGAGCAAACCCCTTAAAAGCAGACACCCCGCCTACAGGCGTGGGTGATGTAAATTGCCCTCAGCTATGCAGCCCGTCATCTGGCTTAGCAATGTCCCTGACACTTCCCTGCGCTGCTGCACACTGAGCGGCGGAAGTTCAGGGCGTTGTCTAGCAACGTTCCGACACTTCCACCCAGCACAGTCCGACGATCGCCGGGGACGCTGCTGTCCCTGCTCCTGCAGTGCCGGAGCTGCTAGGAAAGCAGGGGCACAGCGACACCTACCCTGGCGCTTGACACTTTTTCAGTGTTACACATAAGCTAAGGCTCCATTTCTCTAATAGTTTGATTTTTATTGACAAAAGTGATTGTGGTACAGCGTGATCATTACTTCGCAAATTTTTACAATACATATATACCGAGATTACAAATATGAGGACAAAACAGAACCAAGATTAATTTACTCGATTGGTACATTGCTAGGGTAGATAAGCTCATTGCAACTATAAAATGCGCATTGAGTAAAGCAAAAAGAATACGTCTATCTGTCAGGCAATTGCCACCATGCCACACTTTGGTACATTACGAAAATTTGCACGTGTACATATATATATATATATATACTAGGTGATTCATCGCGCCCTACGGGCGCTCTTCACACCGTCGTAAGAGGCTGCGCCCCCTTAATTTGTGAACATTTGTATATGAGAAAGATGGTTAGAATTGTATGAAAGATGCCTGTATTGCAACTTCAGTTATAGGTAAAATGTGTTAAATAGAGAGCATATGATGTGGAAGGGGGTGTGTATTGTTTTGTTTAATTAAAAAGCGGTTACAGAGAAAGATGTACATTGATAGTGTGGATGGTACAGTGACATTTGTGGGTGTGGGGGGGCTGTGTGTGCATGTTGTTTAGGTGTGTGTGTGCAATAGTATAGTAGGGTGTTTTTGAGTCAGCGGCTCCCCACTGGTGGAGGTCACGACACAGGAAAACAGGAGGCTGGGTAGTGATAGGGGTGTGTGGGAATAAGGGGGACTAAAGAGGAGGGTGGGAGATACTGTGCTGCTTCTGCCAGTGGGTGAGGGTCCAGCGTGGCAGTACATGATGGTGGCCCTTAGTCAGTGTCTCCTCCTACTGGGTGGGAGTTTGGGTACATGAGAGCAGGAGGCTGGGCTATGAGGCATGATAGGGGCATGTGGGCAAAACAGCGTCAGCGACTCCCCAGTGGTGGAAGTTACGGTTCAGGAGAGCAGGAAGCTGGGTAGTGATAGGGGTGTGTGAGTATACGGGGGACTAAAGAGGGGTTTAGGGGTGCCGTCAATTGCGGGAGGGGCGCAGGGGGTGCCGTGAATCAAGGGAGGGAGGGGGCGCAGGTGTCGGCGAATAGCGGGAGAGGGCGGGGGTCCGCAAAGCGTGGGAGGAGGCGTGAATTGCACGAGGGGGGGTTGCGAATCGCGGGAGGGGGGTGCGCGGGGGGTCCGTGAATTGCGGGGGGGGGGGGGGGGGCACGGGGCGCGATGAATCACCTAGTTGGTTATATATATTCTTGTAGAAGGATGGTAGGATGTTGCTGTCATTCAGAATGCATTTACATAAACAGTAATAGTAGCAGTAAAAGGTCTGACTTAAAACACCTACAGTAAAACAGAACAGGTGTTATATATTATACAAAGAATTGGTTGATGATGTGTAGGTTGACGTGCACATACTGTAGTTCATAGTGGTCACTGGAAAAAAATTGCTACAAGAAAAAATCAACACAGAAAGTTCAACACATGTAAATGTTGACATAAGTGTGGCACTTCATCGGTGTCCATGTCGACACATGAGAATGAATATGAAAACATAAAAAAAAAAAAAAAAAAGAAATCTTCAAAAACTCATGTCAACCTTTTTCATTATCGACCATAGCCGTGCCAGTGTTTTGCATGTGCCATTTAATCCTGGGGTTGCCGTGAATCACGCGCGGGGGTGGGGGAGGGAGGATGTGAGGGGTGTCCGCGAATCACGGGAGGAGGGGTCGTGGGTGGATGCCGTGAATTGCGGGAGGATGGGTCGTGGGGGGGGGTGTGGGTGCCGCGAATCGTGGGATGGGGGGGCACGGGGGGTTGCAGTGAATCACGGGAGGGTGGGTCGCGGGGGCGGGGGGTTGCCGCAATGACAGGAGGGGGGGTCAGGGGTGGGGAATCGCGGTAGGGGTGGCACCGTGAACCGCGGGAGGGGGGGCCCGGGGGTTGGCGCGAATTGCAGGAGGGGGGGTGTCACCGCGAATCGCGGGAGTCACCAGGGGTGCCACGAATTGCGGGGGGTGTGCTGCAAATCGCGGGAGGGGGGTCGCGGGGGGTGCCGCGAATCGCCACAAGAAAAAAATCAAGAAAAGGTCAACACATGTAAATGTTGACATAAGTGTGGCACTTCATTGGTGTCCATGTCGACACATGAGAATGAATATGAAAACATTGAAAAAGTGAAAAATAAATCTTGTCAACCTTTTTCATTGTCGACCATAGCCATGTCAGTGTTTTGCATGTGCCATTTAATCGTGGGGATGCCGTGAATGGGGGGGGGGGGGGGGGGAGGTGCATACCCAATATGACCCTCTCCAGGAGGGACACATTGCTCTGTTTCTGGACTTCTTAATTTATGGATTACCATCACCTGTGCTTAAACACCTTTCTTATCAATTACCCTGTTTAAAATGACAGGTGATGACAATCATAAATTAAGATGGAAGTCCACAAACAGAGCATTCTGTCCCTCCTGGAGAGGGTCATGTTGGGTGGTATGGAGGTGTGGGGCGCTCACCTGATGTGTCTGGTGTGTAGCTGTGTCTTTGCTGTGTAACATGGGCCCTTATTCTGGTCTGTGCGGCCGGAGCCGCATACGGTGCTCCGGCCGCACAAACCAATCCCCGCCCACAATACGGATCGCCACGGCCGTCCGTACACGGACGGCTGGCGATCCGCATGAAAATGGTGGGGCGTACGCCTCCACCATGGTGGGAGCTGCCCCCTGCATTCGATGGTCTGCGACCATCGAAGGCAGGGCCGCACGCCCCACCAGCTCCCGCAAGCTGAGACCACACGGACAATCGTCCGTGTGAAAGCTTGTATGGGGGCGGAGAACTGACATCCGGCGATGTCAGCTTTCCGCCCCCATCACTGGCGTCATAGCCTCATTACCATGCATACGCCCCGCGTTTGCATGGGAACGCCCATGAAATGCGGGGCGTATGCATAGGGAAATGAGGGTATGAAGCCCCTCACGCCCCTATACGCCCCCTTTGCGGCGTATAAAATTTATGTGCGGCGATTTCCCCTGCACATGCGCAGAGTGACCTCTGCTCATGTGCAGAGCGAAAACATCGGCGGTACGGCCGCACGCGGGCCGTACCGCCCACATCAGAATAAGGGCCATGGAGAGGCAGAGGGTGTCTGGCACTGTCTGTGGGCTCACTGGGCTGGTTCTCTGTCATGTGAGTCAGTCATGTGAGTCAGAGGCTCCACCCAGCGTTAGAGCTCCAGACACACTTTGAGTGACAGATGTAGCCAAATATATGAGATATAGTTAGAGTTTCCTTTTCTCTCCCCAAAAAAAACAAACATTTGAGAGATTAACATAATCTCCCTCACCCTCCCTACCAACAATAATATTCGTACTATAACTAGATGTCTCGATGCATTGACCTCAGATGTGCCACCCAGCCATTTATCATACCCCAAATGTCTATAGCTGCCTACGTTCGTAAGCCTCTGGCTGCCCGATAACAAATGGTCTGCACTCCTAAACAGCTCCCTCTCGTGGATAATAAGTAGATTCCATCTGCCTAGACCAAATTTTTTCAAATTTAACACTTACCTTTATGATCATATAGACATATCGTTCATTATCGATTGAGGAATTGATCAGAGCACGTAGGGTGGCAAATTCAGGGCCGGTGGAGACCATCCAGGAGCGGGCAATGATGACCTTAGCCAGTGCACACACATTTATAACGTACGGTAAATCCGCCCCGAAGCAAAGCCCCCTCATCAGCAGCTCCCAGCACGCATAGTTTAGGTGTCAAGATATTAGAGGCTATACCCGTGGAGTCCAAAGCTTGCTGTACCTTAGTGCAAAAGACCTTTACAAGTGGGCAGTCCCATAACAGATGCCAGAAGGTACCCACCCCAGCCCCACATTTTGGACAAGCAGAGGAAGAGCGAGCCCCAAACCTGGCTAGTCTTACCAGCGTCAAGTATGTGCGATGTAAAATAAATAGTTGTATTTGTTGAATCGTAGCACTAGTGGTCACCAGGCGAGGCAATTCCCTAGCGGCTATCCAGTCATAATCCTCCATAGGGCCCTGGTCAAGCTCCCATTGGTCTCTAAGTGTAGTGAGGGGGTCTAAATGATGGTTGAATAACAGAAGGGAGTAAGTTAAGGAAACTGTTTTCCGTCCACTGAGAGTATCTAAGAAAGACCTAACGGGGGAAGGAGATGAGGTAGGAGGGAAGTCTTTAAACTGTGCCTGTAAGGCGTGCGTTAGTTGCAAGTATGGAAAGAAGAAATGTTGTGGTAGATCAAATTCCTCTTTTAGTTGCTGAAAAGATTTGAACACCCCATTCAGGTATAATTGGCCTAGCGATAGAACTCCCCTGGAGGCCCATAATCGCCTCCCCGCAAGAGTTCGCAACTCGGAGAGTTGAGTAGTGTGCCACAGGGAAGTCTCAGGGTCGATATCTGAGAACCTAACCAGGGCCTGGGCGTTCTGCCACACCTTTAGTGCCTGGCACAATATAGGGGGGCAGCGAGGAGGCAAACTGGCCCCCCAGAGCAGCTGCACCGGAGTACATCTAGGGATTACTTGAAGAATAAATGCAGCATGTAATGAATCCACACTGGCATCCTGAACCCACGGCCTAAGATGGGTGACCTGTGCGGCATAGTAGTAATACCTAAAGTGTGGTAGAGCCAGGCCACCAGCGACCCTAGGTCTAGTCAGTGTATCCATTTTTATCCTGGGTCGCTTGTTGGCCCAAATCAGTGAATTTAGCATGCTATTTAGTTTCCTGAAAAACGCAATAGGAATATACACAGGGGACTGCTGTAGGACATACAGCAGCTTTGGCAACACCACCATCTTTATCAAATTAACCCTCCCCGTCACCGTGAGGGGTAGCTTGCACCAGGGGCCGGATCTATCCTTAATATACGCCAAGATTGGAGCTAGATTAAGAGGTGTGTAATCAGGAAGTACTGTTAATAAAAATGCCTAAATATTTGAATTGGGACACCCAACACAAGGGAGGCGGGATCACTGGGCAAGCTGGTGGGGCACCCTGCAGTGGCATTATAGCTGACTTACCCCAGTTGATGGTGAGACCTGAGTAGGTGCTAAAGGTAGCAAATGTGGAAAGAACCAGTGGCATGGCAACACTGTAGTCCTTCAAAAAGAGGAGGACATCATCAGCATACAGGGCTATAGTATCAGTCCTTGTATCCAACCTCAGGCACTGTATACCCTGGTGATTCCATAACAGACAGGCCAGTGGCTCAATAGCGAGGGCAAACAGTGTAGAAGATAAAGGGCAACCCTGTCTTGTGCCTCTAGCCAAGAGAAATGGAGGGGAAACATAGCCATTGACAGCAATTCTAGCTCGGGGCTGGTGGTACAGCAGCCGAACCCACTTAACAAAGGATGGGCCAAACCCCATACTCCCCAGGACTTCCCACAGAAAGGACCACTCCACGGAGTCAAACGCCATCCAAGGAAACCAGTACCGGAGTGACTTCCTCCCCATGGGGAGCCTGAAGATGAGTATACACCCGTCGGAGGTTGACACAAGTTGACATTCCGGGCATGAAGCCAGTTTGGTCTGGGTGTACAACGGATGAGATAACAGAATTCAGTCGAATAGCCAGGATCTTAGCTAGTATTTTAGCGTCAGTAGGGATCAGGGAGATGATGATGGTCTCCGACATAGAAGAAGGTGGCAAGTGTGCTGACTGCACAAATGTCTGTAGGGTCTCCCGGGTACAGTCTAGCCGGGATTTATAGAGAGTTTGGTAGTAGGAAAGAAAAACGTCGGCTATATCTGGGGAATTAACTACTAAGTTTCCCCTGACATCTAGCAGTTCCATAACTGTCGCCCCAGGTCTATCCGCCTCTACCAAGTGAGCAAGAAAGCTGCTTGGCCTGTCAGAGTGCATAAAATATTTATGGGAACTAAACAGCAAACTGCGCAAATTGCGATTAGATTGGAACTGCAGCCAGTTAGACTGGGCAGCAAGCCAGCGAGCCCTAGAGCTCACCAACCCATCAACCAAATATCGACACTCCAAGGAGCGACACTGGGCCTCCAATTCCTCCCCTCTCCGTCTACTAAAGGCCTTCAAGGCGGCCACACGCATAAAAGCCTTAAAAGCATCCCACACCACAGCCCCCGAAGCAGAGCCCTCATTATCTTTAAAGTAATCCTCCCATAAAGCTTCTAGTTCTAAGCCCGCCCCCATCTGCAAGAGCCAGGCTGGGTGCAATTTCCAAAACACCTGACCCCGTTGGCACTCCGTGTTATCCCGTATGAGTAGTGGGGAGTGGTCCGACACCCCCTGGACTCATAATGGACCAGGGGAGGTCGATCCTAGAGAAGGAATTATGAGATTTAGAGAAACAGGAGTACTGCTTGTCAAGTGGGTGAGCATCCACAAGGCCCAAGTTGTTGACAAAGGAAGCAAAAACCATGGGACCAGGCATAACAGTAGGACCCTGGCTTTCCCTCCATTTATCAAGGGAATAATCCATCACGTTGTTAAAGTCCCCAAGGCATATTACAGGGGTGCCAGGTGACATTCCCATGAAGGCTGCAGCCTTCTTCAGGGTTTCATAGGAGAAGGGAGGTGGGATGTGCATGGCCAGAATGAGAATAGGTGTCGAATACAATTTACAAGCTATAAATACGATCCAGAGGGTCAGAGGTTACAGATACCAGGACAGATGGCACATATTTTCTAATTAATACAGAAACTCCCCTAGAGTGGGTGGTGTGTGAGGCATGATAGGCCCATCCTATCCATGGCTTGCGAAGTGATAGAAGCCTGCTTCCCTCCAAATGGGTCTCCACCAGGCACATCACATCAGAGTTATACCGCCTAAGCAGTTTAAACACCAGGGGCGAAATGTAATAGGGTGCGATTTTTTTAGACTAAAAAAAAAATCGCACCAAATCGCATTTTTTGCCGCGAATTCGCATATGTAATGAGATGCGAATTTGCGGCAAAAAATGCGATTTGCCGCGATTTCGGGCGATTTTTAGTCATGAAAATGTGCGCATTTTCAGTCATGAAAATGTGCGCATTTTCATAAATGCGATTTTGTGCTAAAAAAATAAGTTTTAAAAAAAAACGGCGTGGGGTCCCCCCTCCTAAGCATAACCAGCCCCGGGCTCATTGAGCCGGACCTGGTTCCAAAAATACGGGGGACAAAAAGCATAGGGGTCCCCCGTATTTCTGAAACCAGCCCCGGACTCTTGGACCGGTCCTGGTTCCAAAAATACGGGGGATAAAAAATCTGGGGGTCCCCCGTATTTTGAAACCAGCACCGGGCTCCAACAGCCCGCGGTGTCATGCCACAGCCGGGGGACACTTTTTATACAAGGTCCCCCGGCCAAAACATGAGCACCGTGGCTGGTCAGCCTTGGACGGGGTACCTGGAGAAGTGGGAACCCCCCCAATAAAGGGGTCCGCCCCCCCCAGGCTTCACCCGTCCAGGGCTGAAGCCCAGGGCTGTCACCGGCGTCCGTGGCCATTGGACGCCGGCCTGATAGGGTTAAATCGATCATACATTACATTGCTTTATACCGGAGAACTACAAGTGCCAGCAGACCTCCCCCGCATGCTGGGACTTGGAGAACCACAAGTTCCAGCATGCGGGGCATTAATGGGCCCGCTGGGACTTGTAGTCCACCTGTAAAAAGAATGTTTATAAAAAACACACACACAGAGAAGTAAAAGTTTATTACACACACCTCACTTTTACACCAGCGTTACTTACCATTCCTGGATCCAGCGCTGGTCTGGCTGCTTCACAGCCGGCTCCCCCCGCACTGACAGGCAGCGGGGAGAACCGGCTTTCTCCGTTTCCTCTAACAGCTTCTGTAGCGCTGTCCCAGTAAATAAATTAAGTTTAACAGAACATAACAGTGTAACATATAGTCAAAACCCCACCCAGCCACCTCGCATACTATCTCAAACCACGGCATACTCTGTCCCTAACAACACCCAAAAAAGGGAGGGTTAAAAGAACCCTACCCAATAACTAACCCAAGGAAACTACCAGCGCAGGTGGAATAACCCGACTAGTAGTAAGGTTGAGGGCAATCTATGTACCAGCCACCAAAATGAGGGAGCCCCCTGATCTTTGATAGCCAGATATGACTCCCGCCCTCCCACACAATATCCCCCCAATCAATTTAACTATAGCATATATAAATATACATTTGCCCAATAAACATATAACCCCTGAAATAGGTATGAGCATAAGAATACAAAAGGCCGTATCAATGAACCAACTCAACCAACAGTAGAACCTCCCGCACCTCCCGTAGCGGTCAACCCCCAATACAGAGGCATAATTTCTGAGACCAGCATGCACAAGCAAGGATTACCCATGGCATAAGCCACGTGTTGCAATGATGGCCCAAGTGCGGAGCCAATTTACTATTTACTGGCTATTTACATAAGCCAGTGTTATCACTCAGGGGCTATCTGTCTGGCCGCAGGTGCAAAACGGTCCAGCCAGGTGTCAGCCTCCCGAGGGGTGTTAAAGAACTTAGTCTCAACATTTGCAACCACACGAAGCCTGGAAGGGAAGATCATTGAATAGTTTAAATCCAGATCACGGAGTCTCCGTTTGACAGGAGCAAATTGCGCCCTGTACTTCTGGACCCCTGCCGCAAAGTCCGGGAATGCTGAGACCCTCACCCCATTGCGCATCAGTGCCCCTTAGTGCGGCGCAGCCGTAGAACAGCGTCTCTGTCCTAATGTAATAGTTTAGCAATGAACGTGCGGGGCTGTGCGCCTGGGGGCAATGGATGAGAGGGGACCCTATGAGCCCGTTCCACTGTAAATGGGGAGAAAAGGAGTCTCTGCCGAAAGTCTCCATGAGCCAGGCCTCCAAGAAAGCCTACGGAGTAGCACCCTCCTCCCCCTCCGGCAGCCCAACAAAACGGATATTGTTTCGGCGTAAACGCCCCTCCATATCCAGTAGCTTATTCTGTATGGTCACCACCTGACTAGTTAGCGTAGACACATTATCCTTGAGGGGGTCATAAGTGTCCTCAATAGTAGAAACACGGGTTTCGACTTTCCCCACTCTCTCCCGGATGCGCTGTACATCGTGTCTTAGTAATGATAAATCACTTTGTACCTGGCCGGTCCTGTCTGTAAGCCACTTTTCGGTGCCAGCAAGGGACTCCAGTATTTGTTGTAATGAAACAGAAGTCGTTGGTGAAGCCCCTGGGGCAGCATCGGAGATAGTGAGACTCTGCTGGGGTGCAAATTTCTCCAGCTTGGCCTGCTGCGCCTTCCCCATAATGCACCAGGGAGGTGAGAGAGCAGGCAGGCAGTTTGGTATATAATATGTGCAGGCCTGCACAAAGCAGCAGGCTGCACACAGGGGATCTGGGTTGAGATAACTACTCCACCACGTATAGTGGTGCACATGGCTCCAAATGTGGAGGAAGGCTCCCCTGTTACCAGTTCCCAGGACAACCAGGCGTTCAAGTATGGAGGGGGGCCCTTAGTCAGTGTCTCCTCCTACTGGGTGGGAGTTCGGGTGCATGAGAGCAGGAGGCTGGGCTATGAGGCATGATAGGGGCATGTGGGCAAAACAGTGTCAGCGACTCCCTAGTGGTGGAAGTTACGGTTCAGGAGAGCAGGAAGCTGGGTAGTGATAGGGGTGTGTGAGTATATGGGGGACTAAAGAGGGGCTTAGGGGTGCCGTGAATTGCGGGGGGTGCCGTGAATCAAGGGAGGGGGGTGCGCAGGTGTCGGCGTATCGCGGGAGAGGGCGGGGGTCTGCAAAGCGTGGGAGGGGGCGTGAATTGCGCGAGGGGGGGTTGCAAATCGCGGGAGGGGGGTGCGCGGGGGGTCCGTGAATTGCGGGGGGGGGGGGCACGGGGCGCAATGAATCACCTAGTTGGTTATATATTCTTGTAGAAGGATGGTAGGATGTTGCTGTCATTCAGAATGCATTTACATAAACAGTAATAGTAGCAGTAAAAGGTCTGACTTAAAACACCTACAGTAAAACAGAACAGGTGTTATATATTATACAAAGAATTAGTTGATGATGTGTAGGTTGACGTGCACATAGTTCATAGTTGTGACTGGAATAAAATTGCTACAAGAAAAAAATCAACACAGAAAGTTCAACACATGTAAATGTTGAGATAAGTGTGGCACTTCATCGGTGTCCATGTCGACACATGAGAATGAATATGAAAATCTTCAAAAACTCATTTCAACCTTTTTCATTGTCGACCATAGCCTCATAGAGGTGAGGGGTGACCGCGAATCACGGGAGGAGGGGTCGTGGGTGGATGCTGTGAATTGCGGGAGGGGGGGTGTGGGTGCCGCGAATCGTGGGAGGGGGGGCGCGGGGGGTTGCAGTGAATCGCGGGAGGGTGGGTAGTGGGGGCAGGGGGTTGCCGCAATGACAGGAGGGGGGGTCAGGGGTGGGGAATCGCGGTAGGGGGGGGTCGTGGGGGGCACCGTGAACCGCGGGAGGGGGGGCCGGGGGTTGGCGCGAATCGTGGGAGGGGGGGTCGCGGGGTGGGGCCGCGAATCGCAGGAGTCACCAGGGGTTGCCGCAAATTGCGGGGGGTGTGCTGCAAATCGCGGGAGGGGGGTCACGGGGGGTGCCGCGAATCGCCACAAGAAAAAATCAACACAGAAAGGTAAATGTTGACATAAGTGTGGCACTTCATTGGTGTCCATGTCGACACATGAGAATGAATATGAAAACATTGAAAAAGTGAAAAATAAATCTTGTCAACCTTTTTCATTGTCGACCATAGCCATGTCAGTGTTTTGCATGTGCCATTTAATCGTGGGGATGCCGTGAATGGGGGGGGGGGGGTTGGGAGGTGCATACCTCCCAACATGACCCTCTCCAGGAGGGACACATTGCTCTGTTTCTGGACTTTCTTCTTAATTTATGGATTACCATCACCTGTGCTTAAACACCTTTCTTATCAATTACCCTGTTTAAAATGACAGGTGATGACAATCATAAATTAAGATGGAAGTCCACAAACAGAGCATTCTGTCCCTCCTGGAGAGGGTCATGTTGGGAGGTATGGAGGTGTGGGGCGCTCACCTGGTGAGTAGCTGTGTCTTTGCTGTGTAACATGGAGAGGCAGAGGGTGTCTGGCACTGTCTGTGGGCTCACTGGGCTGGTTCTCTGTCATGTGAGTCAGTCATGTGAGTTAGAGGCTCCACCCAGCGTTACATCTCCAGACACACTTTGAGTGACAGATGTAGCCAAATATATAAGAGATTGAAGTGTGGGGTTATTGTATGTGACTCTCTGCTGACATCTAGTGTTTAAAGATCTAATTACTAAACTTAAACTCATTTAATTTCAAATTACTATGTCTTAGACATAACTATGTTTATTTGATACCCTTTTTTCTACCCAGCCCAGGACCAACACTGTGCTTGGCTTTTTGGACTAAGACTACTGCAATATAAATACCTTAATAGTGCAACTTATCTCCCTGCATTGTCCATGCCTTAGGGGCATGGATACATTTGTGTAATAAAACATGCCTGTAAAACAGCCTGCATCCTCCAGCAAATCAGGGAAAAACAAGGGAACTACCCAAAGATCGGGCCCTCCTTCCCCTAGTATTACGGGTGACACCTCTGAACTGCCTGAGGATCGTCCCACCACCCTCACAGCCAAAGAGATCTCAGATTTCATGATGCCTCTCTTAGACCAAAGGTTTAACAATTTACAAGCCAGTGTGGATGCAGGATAAGCACCTATAGAAGCTAATGCATCACATATAAATGCCATAGAAACAAAGAGTCAGTGATGTGGAGGATGACTTGCAGAAGTATGGTGATGAGACTAGTACAACAGCTTCAGGAGAAGCTTGAAGATCTGGAAAACAGATCACGTAGAAATAATCTACGATTCATCTGCGTCCCTGAATCTATAACAGGCCAGGCTCTCCTTTCCTTCCTTAGTACAGACCTACCTAGGGCCCTAGGTGTAACAGAAAATATTGACCTGCCATATATAGAACGGGCACACAGGTTAGGAGCATTACGTGAAGATACCTCCACCCGTTCTCGACCTGTAATCGTTACTTAGACTACAGGATGAAGGAAAGTATACTGACTGCATACCGCAAAACTAAAGAATTGAAAGTAGGAGATTATAAAATCTTGATTTTTCAAGACTTTTCAGCAGCAGTCGCTCAAAAAAGAAAATACTTTTCCGAAATTTGTACTTATCTGTATAGGCATAATTTACGATTTGCACTTCTTTACCTAGCAAAACTGGGAGTGGTACAAAATGGTACGTCTTTGTTCTTTACTGATCCAGAAGAAGCAAAAATAATAAAAAACTAATAGGCAAACCTCTTCTTTACCACAAGCACGAATTGTTTCCTGATATCACATCCCCCGGGCGGGGAAAATTTAGATTATTGACCCTCTACTGGTCTAGGTTTATTAAAACTGTTGATTGATAAGTTCACGGTGTGAGTCTCTGCATGAAGATGGCGCACACAGTTCCCTTTTTGGTTTTTGAGAAAAAGTTTGAAAATGTTGATGTAAGACATTGCACGTATATAACTCATCCTACATCCTGCACGGATAACTCATCCTCATCCTGTAGGATAACTCATCCTACATTATGTATACTTTTCATATTGTTATCCAGTCATCAAATATTGCAAAACTCTTCAGATGTTGAGGAAAAAATGTAAAAATATTATTGTGAGACATTGTAGATGCATAATTCACTCTTCAATATGTGTATTTCTCTTTCAATGGTCCTGGTGACACAGCTCAACACTGGGATGTAGGAGGGTCCGAAGGAGCCAGGCACCTATCCTAAAGCTTTAGAGGGTAGGCTCCTCCCCTACTGCATCCCGGACTCTTCAGTTCGTGTTAGGTGCCCACTGGAGTGGGTGCTATTCTAAAGGGCTGCAGGAGCAGCCGAAGAATTAGAGTAGTTAGGGAATTTTTATTGTTTTATTAACTTTCACCCTAGCTAGGTAGGCACAGTGTGAGGATTCTCATAGTGAATCCTCACACTGCTAGCGCAGCAGGAGCTGACAGAATCGCGTCCTGTCAGCTCACTGTGCACAGGGGAGACGCTGTCTGGCCTCCCTGTGCAGTGCTTACAGCTTCTATTAAGAAGCTGCCTGAGCTCCGGAGTACCCTGAAACCGGCTCCACGTTTAGGTGGGGATCATGGGGGACAGGCGCTCCATGATGGCGGCGGCCATTTTATGCTGAGCTTACACGCTGAGCTCCTATATGAGAGGACAGCAGCGTTGTGACAGGCATGTTCCAAGTGGTCCCCAGTCGAGGGGGAGATACTGGAACTAGGAAATCCTACCTAGGGAGCGGCTGACTGGGGGTGGTTGGCGCCAAAAGTCACGGACCCCGCAGCAGCAGGGACTTTTGGTCTCTTCCTTCACTCTGTGTTTGGCGCTTTTCAAAACGCTTGCAGCGGAGCTGAGCTGGCTTACTGATCCTGGCAGAGTGATTTGGATTTCCTGGGCATCGTTTCCCTGCATCTGAAACCAACAGACAGCTAAGTGACTGGGTGCATTGACTCTGTATAAACGCTGGTACATTGTTTGCACTGTATATATATATATATATATATATTTTCACTTGCATCATGTCTGAGCATCAGGCTGTGGTTTTGGGGGAGGGAGCCCTTATTGCACTGAGCGCGTGCAATGTATGCACACAGAAATTTGTCCCTGAGCAGATGGCCAAGGGGGGCTTATGTATTACTTGCGCTGCTGTGAGACCCATGGGGAGTGAACCCCATAGGGCAGAGCAGATTGAACCCGCGTGGGCCAGTGCCCTAGGCAGGTCAGTGAACGCTTTGGTGCAGCTTCTGGACAGGCAGAGTGATGTGTTGGTAGAATCACAGAGACCTATGCCATCATCTCAGCAGTCTTCTGGCTCCTTGCCTCTTACCCAGGCAGATCCTGCTCTTATTCAGGTGATGCAGGATACTGCTAAGGGGATCAACAGGTTTAGTGAAATACTAGACAAAATGGATGTTGATGTTGCAGGGACCCCTAAAAGGTCTTATGCTATGCCTACTTTGGCAGATGAGGAGGAGGGAGCGTATACTGACATCCCCTGGGATCAGGGTGATGATTTTGAAGAGACCTCTTCTGCTGGTATAGAGGATCTTATTGTAGCCGTGAAACAGGCTTTAAAACTGTCTGTGGAGGATAAGACTCCTGTTAAAGGTGTTTTTAAGCGACAGCGGAAGGAGGCTGTTACTTTTCCTTCAGATGAGGGGTTACAGGAATTGTTGGAAGGGGCTTGGAAAACTCCTGATAAGAGGCTACAAATGCCTAAGAGATTCCTTAGTCTGTACCCCATGCCAGAGTCTCATGCAGAGCTCTGGGAAAAGGTGCCAGTTGTGGATGTTTCAGTGGCACGTTTGTCCAAGGCTACTGTATTGCCAGTACAGGGCGGTGCAGCTTTTAAAGATTCTGTGGATAAAAAGCTGGAGGGTAACCTCAAGGCTATTTTTGAAGGGGTGGGATTCACCCTACGCCCCCTTATTGCTTCAGCCTGGGTCTCTAAGGCCATGATTGAGTGGGCTGGTGAATTATGCACCATGCTGCAGGCTGACCCTGGTGCATTGCTGCTGGCAGAGAAAATTAAGGCAGCTGCAGAGTATGTGGTGGAAGCAGAGGAGGAAGCTCTTAAAATGGCGACCAGAGTGTCCACAGTCTCTATTAATGCCAGGAGAGTGCTCTGGCTTAAGGCCTGGGAAGCGGACAATGAGTCCAAAAAGGCCCTAGAAACTTTAGCTTTCAAGGGGAAGTTACTATTTGGAACTGAACTAGAGGAAATTATTAAACAGGCCACGGGCAGCAAAAGTACATTTCTGCCGGCTCCCTCGGCTAAGCAGACCTCCAGATTCTCTGCGTTTAGGCCGTCCTTTCGGCCCTCCCCTAGAGGTGGTGCGTCCTTTCGAGGACAGTCTTTCAGGGGAAAGTTTCAGTCCTCTAGGGGCAAGACACAAAAGTCCAAGTTTGGTTCCTTTAACAAGAAGCCTGCCTCCAAAGGAGAGGACAAACCCTCCGCATGACTGTCAGGGGTTTTGCCCGGCAGTGGTAAAGGTGGGGGGGCATCTCACGCACTTCAGGGACGCATGGGCTTCTCTAGACCAGGATGCCTGGGTGTTAGATATTATAACCCAGGGCTACAAAATCCCTTTCAGAGGTCCGCCTCCGAAAAGGTTCATCCCCACATCCTTACCAAAGGAGGCGCTGCTTCGTACAGCTCTTGTGAGAGCAGCTCACTCTCTTTTGGAGAAAGGGGTGGTTACCCCGGTTCCCAGGGCAGAGTGGAAGAAAGGCTTTTACTCCACTCTGTTTCTGGTGCCCAAACCAGACGGGTCTTTCAGACCTATACTAAATTTGAAGTCCCTAAATGTTCACTTATGGGTAGACCATTTCAAAATGGAGTCTCTACGGTCAGTACTCCTGAGTCTGGACCAGGGAGAATTTTTGGCGTCCATGGATGTCCAGGACGCATATCTGCACGTCCCTATACACCCGGAGCATCAGACCTTGTTGAGGTTTGCTATAGGAGACCTGCATTTACAATTCCGAGGGTTACCCTTTGGGCTAGCAACCGCGCCAAGGGTATTCACAAAGATAATGTCAGTGATGGCGGCGGTGCTGAGGCTCAGGGGAATCACAGTAATACCCTATTTGGACGATCTCCTGTTCAAAGCAGAGTCAGCAGCCATGCTTCAGAGTCACTTGGCAGAGGCCATCAGTTTTTTGCAGGCTCACGGCTGGATTTTAAATTTACAAAAATCTCAGTTGGTACCATCACAGAGGCTCCAATTCTTGGGAGTCATACTGGATACCCATCTCCATCGGGTATTTCTCCCGGAGGTAAAGGCCAGGGATCTGGTCACCTTAGTCCAGGAGATTCTCAAAACTCGGAGCATTTCAGTATGGAGGTGCCTCAAGCTCCTGGGGAAAATGGTGGCGTCATTCGAGACGCTTCAATTAGCCAGGTTCCACTCTCGGGTGTTCCAATGGAGCATTTTGTCAGCCTGGTCAGGAAACACTCTGACCATGAAGTCGGAGATGATAGTGCTGTCTTCGGACACTCGAGACTCCTTGAAATGGTGGACAGAAGTAGATTCCCTTCAGTGGGGTCGGTCATTACAGACCTGGGACTGGTTGGTAGTAACTACCGACGCCAGCCTCAGGGGCTGGGGGGCAGTAGTCCTGGATCTCAGGCTGCAGGGCCTGTGGACGGCAGAGGAATCAGTGTTACCAATCAACATCTTGGAGCTGAGAGCTGTCTGGAAAGTGATTTCCTTGGCGGGAGACAGGTTACTGAACCTCCCTTTGAGGATTCAGACCGACAATGCCACAGCTGTGGCGTATCTGAATCACCAGGGAGGTACACGCAGCAAATTGGCCATGTGGGAGGTGTCCAGAATCTTCCTATGGGCGGAACAGAATGTTCCAGCTGTATCGGCTATATTCATTCCAGGAGTAGAGAATATAGAAGCAGACTTCCTGAGCAGGGAGGAGCTCAAGGAAGGGGAATGGAGCTTACACCCTCAGGTGTTTCACCAGATCACCTCGATGTGGGGAACTCCGGATGTGGACCTGATGGCATCCAGGTTCAACCATCAGGTGCCCAGGTTCTATGCCAGAACGAGGGATCCACTAGCGGAGGCAGTGGATGCCATGACTATTCACTGGCAGGGAGATCTCCTCTATGCATTCCCACCAGTACCAATGTTAGCGAGACTTTTGAAGAAAATACAGGGGCAGAAGGTTCCGGTGATCTTAGTGGCCCCAGATTGGCCAAGGAGGTCCTGGTACTCTAGGCTTCAGAGGTTGTCTGTGGACTCATGGCGTCTACCTCTGAGGCCAGACCTTCTAAGACAAGGCCCATTCAATCACCTGGATTCCGATCGATTGATTTTGACGGCTTGGCTATTGAAACCGCCATTTTGAAAAGGAAAGGGTTTTCTGAGGCAGTAGTACAGACTATGATAAAAGCCAGAAAAGCTGTATCTTCGGCAAATTATTATAGAGTCTGGAAGACTTACATTCGATGGTGTGAGAGAAGAAAGGCTCACACATCTCATTTCAAGCTATCAAGAATGATGGAATTCTTACAAGATGGGTTTTCATCGGGCCTAAGCCTTCAGTCATTGAAGGTGCAGATTTCGGCCTTGTCCATCTATTTCCAGAAAAGGATAGCCATTTTGCCGGAAATTCAAACCTTTTTACAAGGGGTATCCAGGTTGAAACCTCCATACAAGCAACCAGTAGCGCCTTGGGATCTGTCACTGGTTTTGGAATGCCTTCAGAAGGCTCCCTTTGAGCCTTTAGTCGGCGGACTTTAAGTTTCTCACATGGAAGCTAGTGTTCTTGTTGGCAGTGGCATCTGCTAAAAGGGTGTCAGAGTTGGGAGCTTTGTCATGCAAATCTCCCTTCCTAATTTTTCATGATGACAGGGCAGTTCTGAGAACAGTGCCTCAGTTTTTACCGAAGGTAGTCTCTGCCTTCCATTTAAATCAGGAGATAATTCTACCTGTGTTTCAAACCCCTGAGGGTTCTAAGAAAAGGGACAAGTTGAAGAGTTTGGATGTTGTGCGTGTTTTACGCATCTATGTGGACAGAGTAAAGAGTGTCAGAAAGACTGATACTTTATTGGTACTGTATGACGTACACAAAATTGGTTGGCCTGCATCTAAGCAGACTATTGCTAGGTGGTTGCGATCTGTGATAGCCTTTGCATACACCAAAGTGGGTAGGCCTGTACCGGCCAGAATAAATGCGCATACCACCAGGTCAGTTGCCACCTCTTGGGCGGTTCGACATGGGGCCACAGCTGAGCAGGTTTGCAGGGCTGCCACTTGGTCATCTGTTCATACCTTTGCCAAATTCTATAGATTCCACGAGTTCGCGTCGGAGGACGCATCATTCGGGCGAGCAGTGCTGAGAGCTGCAGACCTGAGCGTACCCACCCTAAGGACCGGCTCTGGAACGTCCCAGTGTTGAGCTGTGTCACCAGGACCATTGAAAGAGAAAAAGGGATTTTTGTAAGAACTTACCGTTCGAATCCCTTTCTCTGATATGGTCCTGGTGACACAGCGATCCCTCCCTTACGCTCAGTAAGTATGCCAGAAGTTTCATGATGTTCATGTTAAAATGGTTAAAAGTTGACAGTTACTGTTATAAATTGTGCATATAATATGTGCAGGGGTTTGTACTGAGTTCATGTATTCCAGTGGCTTTGAAAGATTGAACTGAAGAGTCCGGGATGCAGTAGGGGAGGAGCCTACCCTCTAAAGCTTTAGGATAGGTGCCTGGCTTCTTCGGACCCTCCTACATCCCAGTGTTGAGCTGTGTCACCAGGACCATATCAGAGAAAGGGATTCGAACGGTAAGTTCTTACAAAAATCCCTTTATTTTGTACAGTCACTTATTTGCCAACTGGTGATGAATGTAATCTATCTTAACCAATGCCTAACCCAGTGGTCAGGGAACTCAGTCCTCAGGACCCCACGCAGTGCATGTTTTGCAAGTCTCCTCGCAGAATCACAAGTGAAATAATTAACTCCACCTGCGGACCTTATAATATCTGTCTGTGAGTAATTAGCACACCTGTGCACCTGCTGGGTTACCAGCCAAACATGCACTGTGTGGGGTAATGAGGACCGAGTTCCCTGACCACTGGCCTAATTCTCTATCACCCTTTGTGAAAGTGCACAGATACAGAAACTACCCTCCCCTACGACATGTCCTCATTGGAAAACTCTCGGCACATCAAATCCTGGTGGGGGTGAGTAGCCATGCCGTCTTCTAATCCATCCACAAAACTGTCCCCCAAACCCCTAACTCTTGTTTCCTAGAATGTTGGTGGATTAAATAGCCCAAAAAAAAGGAAAAGGATCCTAACACGCCTTAACGCTGACATAATTCTCTTACAGGAAACACACTGGGCCTCGGAGGACCCAAATACCCTAAAAGCCCCATGGATCGGCAAATGCCTTTCTGCCTCCTTTCATAGATAAACAAGAGGTGTAGCAGTTATATTCCGCAAATACCTCCCAGTAACTATTCTATCGGAAACTAGAGACCCTGAGGGCCGGTACGTTATCCTTGATATAGAATTATACACCAAATATACCATAGCTAATCTGTATGCCCTTAACGTCATCACACAGATCTAATTATTCTTTAATTTTGGGGGTTGATTTTAATATGGTGGAGGATCCTTCTATGGACAGCTCACCATGCGTATCCAGGGCTTCTGATTTTCAAAGCCGTTTTCTATTATCCTTGAGGGCCATATTGGGCCATGCTGACCCTTGGAGGTTGTTAAACCCAATGGACAAAACGCACATGCATCTGTCGATGGTTCATGCATCCTTCTCCCGTATTGATAAAATTTTAATAGCTGATGAATTAATAACTTAAGTCTGCAGAGTCGATATTTAGGACATCATAATCTCAGACAGGGGCGGGCTGGGCTGGGGGGCAGAGTGCCACATGCCCCCCGGGCCGGTATGTAGTGCCTGGGCCGGCTGTGTGCATTGCCTTGTTGCCGCAGCCGTCTCCTGGTCCGGCTGCTGCACACAGGCCTCCTTGTATGGCGACGGCCTCTCCAAAAATGGCCGCCGCCATTGAGGAGTCAGACACTAGAGGTACTGCTGTACCTCTAGTGTCTGTTAGAGGATGACAGCGCGGCCAGCGGTACCCGGAAGTGCGGCTTCGGGTAGCGCTGGCGCGCTGTTTAAAAGTAACCCCTAGGCAACGAGCATTACCCAGGACTGCTGAGAGCGCAGGTACAGTTTACCTGTGGAGGCCACCTGCAGGAGCGCGGGTGCAAGTACTGCAAGGATTGCAAGGATTAAAAAACACTGTCTAAATATGTGGGCCCTTTCAAGTTGTTGGACATTCCTTCCTTTTTTGGTCGACTTGGGTGATGTTGACACTTGTACTGCAGTTTAATGTTGCCGACATTTTTGTATACTTATTTTGTCTGCTTCCATAATGTGAATGCATCATAGCTTGTTACCTTGTGCTACACTCATTTTCTTTTTGAGATGCTCAATATGGTCGACACACCATTACTGCTGACACGACTAGTTCTGTGCGTTGGAAATTACCCCAGTCCCACAGAGGATCATGTTGTTATCAAACCTTGTTTGTATTATTGTTAAATGTTGTATTTGTATATCAGTGTTCTTTTAAAACTGTCTTTATATCTTTGTATTGTATATCATGTTCACTCCTTTATCACTATCTTTTGATAGATCTTGCCAGACCGGCATCCTTGGCAACCAAGTCGTGATGGCAACGACGCAACCAATAGACACACTTCTAGGAGCGGCACGTCTAAGGTCTATTAGCCTAGAAGCTCCCCCTAATGGGCGTTGCTTTCAACTCATAGCCGCTACCGCCGATCACACAGCTGATCTGGTGATGTCATTGTACAGCGCAAAGCCATCCCGGTGGGCTGCCTTGGAGCCCAGCTGGTAAGTGTTTTTTTATCCTTGCACTATGTCCTTGCAGGCTCTGTTACACCAGTACTTTGTATGCCTCTGTTCTTGAAAAAAGTCAATTAGACTGAAATGTTGAACCACTTGACTGAGTCCCAGTGTGGAATTTATTTCATCATTTGTCGTCCTGTGAGTGCCGCCGTCCCCCCACCTTCTATATCTATCTATCTATCTATCTATCTATCTATCTATATATATATATATACACACATACACATATACACACACACACACACACAGGTAATGAACAAACCGTGGCACTCCACGGGTTAAAGCAGGCAAATATATGTTTATTGGACATTACGGTGTGTGGCAATATGTGTAATGGGCATTGTTTAATTGGCATTATGGTCTGCGGCATTATGTGTAATGGGCATTGTTTATTTGGCATTACGGTGTGTGGCATTATGTGTAATGGGCATTGCGGTGATGAAAGAGGGGAGGTTGATGGTCATACGCACAAGACTGTATATAATGGAACCCCTGTAGAAATGTCGGTGGATAATACCAGTCTAGGTAGGGGTGTGCTACCTCTGGACACTTAAATTGGATACATGAGGATAAAGAAGAGAAAGAGTGTCCTTGTGTGGGTGCACCGTAAAGATAAGGTAAGTATGTAAAATTTTACTTTTATTTAACTTTATATAAAAGGCTGCGAAAAATAGTTAAAAGACATATAACATAACAGGGTAGGGTAACATACTTATATTAAAACTAAGGTGGCAGGCAGAAGTGGCTGTAAGTTTATTAGGACGTATGAAGGCTGGTCAGTGTGTAGATGCCCCAGTTCGTGCAGTGGATCCAAGATCTCTACCTGCTGAGCGAATAGCTGGGGTACCCAGAGGAGCTAAGTTATAAATTGCCAATAGCTCTATATGTGGTAGGACCTCAGTATGTATCAGTGTACCATGACACAGAACAGAATCTTGAGTGCTGTGTATATCTAGAATAGGCACATATGCCAGGCAGTAGGGTCACTAGGGTCTAATGATAGGGTGTCGTCTCTGTCTAAATGGCAGAGAGACCTCGACCCTATGACCAATAGTGATGTGGCCCAGTGCCTGAACAGCTGATAATGGAGATTCTGGGGTAGAGTGTGTCCCCGTCCGTGGACCGGGGTAAACACAGTCACCACTGATGCCTCTCTGACCGTAAGAATGCAGAATCACAGGTGCTATGTAGGTCACCTGGAGTAGGTATCTCACAAGCTGGGGTGTCAAATAATGGGGTGTCACCTCTGTCCCAAATGGCAGAGAGACCTCAACCCCAAACCTAGTGACACGGCACGTAAATGAACCAGCTCAGAGTACGGATTCTAGGGTGGAGTGTGGAAACACAACCACCACTAGTGGCATTCAGGCGGAGAGTAGCAAGGAGAGTTGGATATCCCAAGGTGGGGTATATCCACTAAGGTACAGGTATACGTTGGAGCCCTTATAAGGGCTTCCAAGGTTACACACTGTAGTACACAAATCAAAATGCAATGGTAAAGAAAATAATAAACAGCACAACTGCCTGCGCACCGCTAGCCGGCACGCGCTTCGCAGTTAAGCTTCTTCAGGGCCAACCTGCCTGTGGATTGTATGGGTTTAAATACCCCATATGGAAGTAAAAGGACCAATCACGTTTTGTGCCGTTTTTCGCGCCACTAGCGCACATGGTCACCTATGGCCAATCATGGTGGAGTTAGGGCTCATCTCCAGTATGTTTAGCCCTTATTCCCAGTCTGAGGTGTCATAATTGAGCTGGCCAATGGCGGTGGTGGCCACATGTCGAGCCCCCGGCATGTTGCCTCCCGTCCGCCAATCATCGGCGGATCGGGGCGTGTCCGGGGCACGTCATTACACCTCCGGCATTGCCGCATTGCAGCTGTGGTGGTCCTGGTAACGCGCGGGCCAATGACGGCGGTCGCCGTTTCTCGAGCCCCCGGCGTATTGCCCCCTCCGCCAATCAGAGGCGGGTCGGGGCGTGTCTTCGGATGTGTGTGTATCAACACACATCCGGGATGTAGTGGTCGTCATGGTGACGCGTCACCAAACATCAACGAGACGTCGGTGGGCGTGTCAGTGCTGACGTCGTTAAGCTGCTGTCATTCGTCCGGCGAGACACCTCATTGGGTGTATAGTTGTTAAGGTAACTGTTATGTAAACAAACGGGCTTATGTTAGGTACACTAGGTAGAAAAGATCCACCTACGGGACGTGGGTGGGCGTGTCATTGCTGGCGTCATGGAAGTGCTGTCATTTGTCCTACGAAGACCCTCATTGGGTACGGGGTTTTTAAAGATTACTGTTGTGTATACAAACAGATTAACATGCTTATGTTCAGTGCTGTTTATGAAGAGATCCGAGGATCGGGATCACCTTTCAAGATCATAAGGGTAAGTGGGTGACATAAACGTGTAAGCAGTGTCCCATGTGTATCATCTGCCTGCTCCTGCCGGGTTAATTGCTGGTAACAGCCAGGATCGACACAGAGATGCTGGGTAAGGGCTCTAGGGGGATTGGGTGACAGCATTGCCATCACTTCCGAGAAGTGAAGGCCACCTGTGTCAAAAAAAACAAAAAAAAAACACCTGGTTTGTATACCCAATTATATACATGGAATATATGGGGAGGCATCTATAACGTATTACTCATCCAAGGTGTCTGTCATGAGTTTGACTGTGAGGTTTAAATACATATACCGGGAAAAAGACCATGATTTGCATCCCATATTTATATTATTGCAGTGACTGGGTGGCCAATCAGGCCTCTGCTGGAGACTAACGTGTATATAGTGTCCCTATCCATAATGATGGAAAGATACAAAAAATGATAATCATGGAATATAGTGAGAAGAAACAGGGGAGGAGGAATATTAATCATATTCATTTATATGGGTCAATGAGATGTGAGGCACACATAGTATGCATGTGATAAGATAAAAAAGTCATGTGGATAAAGCATTTGTATATGAAATGAGAATTAATCAATTCTCCTGACATCTAATAAAGGGATTGTGGTAGGACATGGAAACTCCAAAAAAGTGAGTGTCACTGCAAACAATCATAAAGTACAAGAAAACTCGTGAAGGAGAGAAAATAGAACAACTTCAAGGAGTTAAATAATTTGAAGTCCTAATGAGGTGGATAAATGGTGAAGTGGGAGAATGGGTGGGAAACGAGGTGAATATTATAAGAGAATCATGAAAAAATATATATATAATATAATGTGATTCATCGGAGGAACAAAATAAAGAATAAAGAACCGGACCTGGTGTCTGTATGGTATAGGGATTGTATGATATATGTCTAAGATAACTAGCTCAACTTCTGTCGATATGAGCTTATAATACATCACATCAGAGCAATACATGTCATGCAGATGGAGTGTGCGTCTTTATTGAACAGAGGTATAGTACTGTCAGCTGTTTATAACATCAGACAAGATCAGAAAGAGATAGTGAGCCATATATTTATTTCTTAAAATTCTTAAAGGAAAGCGGAGTAACTATTTTCTTCATTTAGGCCCCGTGGGGTCATGGTATCCATCATGAAGATGAGTCGTGTTTCTTGTTTAAGTAACTCCGTGTCCAGGTCCCCCCTTCTGATACCCATGTCAATGTGCAGCATGCCATATGCCCGTAAGCCTGTGGATTGACTTTGATGATGCCTATAAAAATGCCGGGCAATTGGAGTAAGAGCTTTCATGGCCTTTTTGTCTTTCTCCGCATTCCTAATACTCGAAAGATGCTCAAGTATTCTTGTTTTGAATGGCCTTTTAGTTTTTCCAATATAGTTTTTGGGGCAGGGACATTCTAGGTTATACACTACTCCCACTGTATTGCAGTTTATGTAGTTTTTAATTTTACAAGTGTGGCCAAATTTGTCCGTGTATTCTTGTTTTGGGATCATGACTGAGCATGCCTTGCATGATCCACATTTGTAAGAGCCAGTTTTTTGCCTGATAGGTCTTTTAATTTTATCGAGGTGGCTTTGGACCAGGATGTCCCTGAGATTTTTACTTCTCCGCCAGCTGAGCTCTATCCGATCCTTTAGGATGTCTGCGAGGTCTTGGTCCGTTTTGAGGATATACATGTGTTTGTCCAAAATGGCTTGTATCTGACGCCACTCCTGGCAGAATGTCCCAATGAAGCGTACCGGTTGGTCACCGCTATCATTGGTGTTTATAATTTTCTTCGGTACTAAGAGTTGTTCTCTTGTATAGGTGTTACTTTCATTGTAGGCTTTCCTGAGGCTTCTTTTACTGTAGCCTCTGTCTCTAAGGCGAGTGCTCAATTCTGAGGCCCTTTTTCTGTAGGTGTCATCCCTGGTACAATTCCTTCTAGTTCTCAGAAATTCACCCTTAGGTAGGCCTCTGATAACTGGTGGAAAGTGGGAGCTTGAGCTATGTAGGAATGAATTTGTAGCAGTTTGTTTCCTGAAAAGATCCGTAGTTAGGGAGCCATCATTTTCAATATTGATACGCAGGTCCAGGTAGTTCACGCCCTTTTTGCTCATCTCATATGTGAGGTGTAAATTGAGATGATTTTTATTCAAGATGTTAATGAATTGAACGAAGAGGTCCTTATCTCCCTCCCATAGGATGAAGAGATCATCTATGTATCTCACCCACAGTGGGATGTGGTCTGTGAATCTCTCGTTCTCCTCACTAAAGACCACCTCGCGCTCCCACCACCCCAGGTACAGGTTAGCGTACGTGGGGGCACATGTGCTCCCCATCGCTGTCCCCCGTACCTGGAGGTAGAAGTGCTCGTTGCACACAAAGTAGTTTTTTGTAAGTACAAAGCGTAATAGGCGGACTACCAGGTCGTTCAGATCTGTATTTCCATCCATCGTAAGGAAATATTGCACTGCCTGTAGACCATATTGGTGGTGGATACTCGTGTATAAACTTTCCACGTCACACGTTATGATCCAGGTGTCTTTACTGACAGTGACATCCTGAAGTTTATTGAGCACCTCCATAGTGTCCCTCACATATGACGGGAGAGTAAGAACGTATTCTCTCAGGTATGCGTCAACAAATTGACTTGCTCTCTCCGTCAGACTGCCTATGCCGGACACTATGGGACGGCCTGGTGGAGTTTTCTCATTTTTATGAACTTTAGGGAGGAGATATAGGGTGGGTATCCTAACCTCCTTGACCTGTAAGAAGTCCGACTGAGTTTTGGAGATGGTGCCCATGGAAGTTGCCTCTTGGATGATTCTGGAGTATAGGGACAGAAAATCTGAAGTGGGATTGAATGTCAGTTGTTTATAACATGTAGTGTCTCCCAATTGTCGTTGCAGCTCTTTTGTATAGAGTGTTCTGGACCACAAGACAACATTTCCGCCTTTATCAGACGGTTTTATGACGGTATCGTCCCATTTTTTAATTTCGTTGAGGGCTCTCCTTTCATCTGGGCTCATGTTGTTTTCAAATTGATATAGATGTTTACTGTCTTCTAATTGGTCAAGTTCTTGACTGACCACATCAATATATGTTTTGACTACTGGACAGATTTGGAAATTGGGATAAAATTTGGACTTCTTTCTCAATTTTTTTTTTCCAAATATATTTTATTGAAGCTTGAATGACGAGACAGTATACATGCATGAAAGTGTACATTTGTACAATGCACAAGAGTGGTCAAACAATAGATTGTACTCGCATATCTTGTACTCGTCTAAGGCATTAAGAGGCTTCAAGATATTTTTTAATTTTATATAACTAACCTAGTCACAAGAACAGCACACACACACATCTAGGATACTAGTTTATCCTTTATAAAGCAGGTTGTGTGGTCCACAACAGACTAGTCTATACACATATAACCCAGGGTTTCTTACAACAATAAAATGTTATAATCTGTGTTTTGTCTAGAAAGATGTGTGTGTGTGTATAGCAAAACTGGATTTTGTCCAAAACAGAGGACAAAATAATATAGACAACATTAATAGAACAAACCTTTGGTGCCCACCCGGTTCCCAAGGCCGCCGATCCATCCACAGGGCATTCCATCCATGGAAGAGGCTCAAGTAAGAAGAGGAAGAAAGGGAGAGAACGAAGAGGGGGGGGGGGGGGGAGAGGTGATCTTATATGGGGATAGGGTCATTATTACCAAGGAGTTGATAGGAGTACCAGGTTGTAAATTGAAAACATTGTCTGAGAGCAAGTTTAGTTGCAGGTGGTAGGGTCTGAATAAATTTATCCCAGCATCGAAATAGAGCTGGTGTCAAGGTTTCTTTGTTTTGGGAGGTTTCAAGCCAGTCCATTGTAAACAGGAAGATTAAACGGGAGGTAGCCATGGATAGTGTAGGTCTAGCATCATGGATCCATTGCTGTAGGATTGCCTTACGGCCTACGGCCGACAGGATCATTATTAACTTTTTATCATCTTTAGGTATACCTGACTGATCTGCTAGATATCCAAAGATTGCCCAAGGAGCCGTGCAGCTAAATGGGATGCCCAGGACTGTGGTTCCATATATGTGTAGCTCAGACCAGAATTGTCGAATATGAGGGCATTCCCAAAAACAATGCATTATGTCGGCCTCTGTGGCAAGACACTTGTCACAGCCTGCAGTATCAGATATACCCATTAAGTGTCTTCTTTTGGGGGATAGATATGCTCTGTGGAACATCTTATATGTCATTTCCTGATAGGAACTTGCCGGAATAAGCCTCAGAGATGAACAAAAAGTTTAAACTATCTGCTCAGATGAAATGGAAGCTATTTGGGAAGCCCATTTATCAATTTGTGGTAGGTCAGTCTCGGGATCGATCTCGATACGGATTCGTGAATAGATTAAAGATGTAGAATAAGAGCCTATACGTATAAGCGAGTCTATAGGGTTGATATAATCAGCGTCTTGTAATTTAGGCAGTATTGTCTGTATATAATGTATGGCTTGGGCATAAAAAAAACCATGGGCAGGGTTGATGTTAAATTTCTCTCTCGCCTCATCAAATGAAAGTGGTGTTTTTGAATTTAAAAGGTTACGGATATTCAAAATACCGTGTGAGCGCCAAGCAGTAAAGGGTAGTGCAGCGGTCCCTAATTTAAATTCTAAATTGCCAACTAGTGGGAGAAAGAGGGAGTGTGAAAATTGGAGACCCAGAGATTTTCTAGACAGCTTCCAAGCCTGGGCAGTGGAGCGTAGCAAGATATTATCTGAGTGAGTGATTTTTAAAGTGGAGGGGGTGGCATGCAGAAAGTAGCTAAGAGAAAGGGGGGCGCATAATTGGGATTCTAGGGCCACGTCCGTATATATATTTGTGTCCCTAATCCAGTCCATGGCGAAACGGAGGAGGCAGGCCACGTTGTATTGTTTAATGTCTGGTAGGTTTACTCCCCCTTTAAACGTTGTTTGAGAGAGTTTTTTGGCGCTAATCCTGGGTCTTTTGTTGTTCCAAATAAATCTAGTGATTGCAGAGTTGAGGGTGGTGAGGTCTGTTTTAGAGAGTAGGAGCGGGGTCATTTGAAGCACGTAAAGTAGTTTAGTGAAGCTGGCCATCTTGACTAGGTTACATCTGCCTAGAAAGTTAAGTGGTAGGGTATTCCAGAGACTGAGTTCAGTTTTAATTTTGTGGATGATCGGTCTTAAATTATTGGAATAGAGGTGTACAGGGTTAGCAGGCAGTTGAATACCTAGGTAGGTAATATAGGAATTAGTCCATCGAAAGGGAAATGGCGTAATCCAGCCCAATCTCGCCTGACCATGTATAGCAAGTGCCTCTGATTTTTCAAAATTAACCGAAAAGCCTGCAAAGGTTGAGAATTCATTTATGGTCTTAATGAGTAAGGGGACAGTGCGGTGGGGTTCGGAAATAAATAGTAAAATATAATCCGCAAATGCAGTAATACGGAGTTCTCTATTACCAATCTGGATTCCCTTAAATCCGGGGAGTAGCAATATGTAGCGTATAAGGGGCTCTAAAGCTAGGTTAAAAAGAAGAGGGGACAAGGGGCATCCCTGTCTAGTGCCTCTCTCCAAAATAAATGGTGGGGAGGTGACATTATTAACTATTACTTGTGCTGTGGGTGTATTATAGAGGGTGCGTACAAGATTGCAGAAGGACGGGCCAAAGTGTTGAAAATGTAGCACCCGATCCAAATGTGACCAGGCTATTTTATCAAATGCCTTTTCTGCATCTAAATTAATAAGGATGTTTGTGAGTTTTTTCTGGGTACGGGAGTGTGTTATGGCAGCAATGGCAGCTCTGATTCCCTGCACTGATTGCCTACTTTTAACAAATCCAAGTTGCGCGGGTGAAATTAAGCTAGAGAGGCATGTCTGGAGTCGATTGGCCATCAATTTAGTCAGGATTTTAAAATCCTGATTGAGGAGTGAGATGGGTTTGTAGGAGCTAACAAGTGAGGGGTCTTTGCCAGGTTTTGCAAGTACTATGATTTTGGCTTCATTAAAACGGAGGGGCATTTCTCTGGAATGAAGAATATGATTGTAAAGATTGGTAAGAGTCGGGGTTAGCTCATCGCTTAACATCTTGTAGTACTCCGCTCCAAATCCATCAGGGCCAGGGCTTTTATTGTTGGGTAGGGATTTAATGGTGTCTTTAATCTCTTGTTCAGTAAATGGGCTATCCAAAAGATCCCTATCCCTCTGGGAGAGAGTAGGCAATTGGGCCCTTTCTAGAAAGGATAAGCCTGCTTGCGTATTATCTGGTCCCTTAGTATAAAGATTTTTGTAGAACGCCATGAATTCCGAGCATATAAGTGAGGGGTCAGTTACCTTAGTCATTGTGGTGTTTATCATATTGACCCATGTTCGAGGTCTTTGTCCCTTAATCAGATTGGCCAGAAGTTTGCCTGACTTATTGCCCCATCTGTGAAAGTTATTCCGTTGGAAACCATATGATGTCTGAGCGTGCTCTGTGAGAAAGGTATCATATATTTGTTTGGCGGAGAGGTATATCTCTTTATTAGAGACAGTATCGTGTCGTTTGTAATTCCTGTAAGCCGAGGTGAGTGTGTTGCTTAGATCTCTCAGGTTGGTCTGAAATTTCTTTTTTTTGGAGTGGGAGTAGGACATAATGTGTCCTCTAAGGACAGCTTTAGAGGCTCCCCAGAACAAAGGTGTATTAGGTTTTTGGGCCTCATTATCAGCGGAGTACATCCGCCATGCATATCTTAGGTGTAACAAAAAATCGTGGGAGTGGCGGAGGTGTGTGGGGAAACGCCAGCATCTGGAGAAAATTTGGGGTAGGGAAAGCTGTAAGGTCATAGTGATTGGGGCGTGATCCGAAATCACAATGTTGGTGATATTTGTTTGAGTAATTTGGGGGAGAATATTTGGGGGGATAAAGAAATAGTCAATACGGGAGTGTGATGAGTGGGGGTGAGAGTAGAAGGAGTAGTCTTTCATTGTTGGGTTGTGGATGCGCCATGGGTCTAGTATGTCAAGTTGGGAGCAGAAAGAGGATAGAAGATTTGTAGAAGAGCCAACATGAGCATTACATACCCCAGACCTGTCCATGGATGGATCGACGACCAGGTTGAAATCACCTCCAATAATTAGGTTCTGACCACCCCAAGACATAAGTTTCTCCAGGACAGCTGCAAAGAAGGAATGTTGTGAGACATTTGGTGCATACAAGTTCAAAAGAGTATAGACAGTGTCATCAACCAGAACATCTAGCAATATGAATCTCCCATCTGGGTCTAAAAATTTCCTCTTTACTGAGTATTGTAAATTTTTGTGAAATAAAATTGCAACCCCTCTAGACTTATTACTATATGGTGCAGATATACATTCCCCAATCCAGGGAGCCCGAAGTGTATTGCGGGTGTCGTCTAGCCAGTGTGTCTCCTGGAGGAGAATGATATGGGGGGATAGGCGTTTTAAATGGGAGAGCACCTTTTTACGCTTTATAGGGTGGTTTAGTCCCTCTACGTTCCAAGAAACGATATTAATGGACGTAATTTGTGAATCCTCTTCTGTGTTTAGTTGGGAAGATGAGTGAAGTGACATATCAACCTATACCCACGGACGGATATATCATGAGAAGGGATTGTAAGGTATATAGGGGCCCCCTCCCGTCCCAGCGAGCAAGGAGAGGGTAAACCTGGATAGGGCAGCGGCCAGGGCACCGGCAGGCAACATAACAAACAAACATGTAGAGATTAGCAAACAGTCTAAACATAACAGTATGCATAAGAAGAAACAGTGTGTATACATACGCTCCGCACATGCGGCCCAGGCCTTAAGAAAAGGAGGGTAGATACATCACAAGCAGAAATAATTATATTAATTGAAGATAAAGTCAGGTGTCGGGGCGGGAGAAATGGGACTTGGCCTCTTCAGGGTCTTCGAAGAAGAGCGGTTTGCCATTCTCGTACACCCGCAATTTGGCCGGGTAAAGTAGGGAAAACTTGACTTTGGTATCAAATAACTGCTTGCAAATGGGGGCAAACTCCCTGCGCTTGTTGGCAACAACGGTAGAGAAGTCCTGGAAAATGAGCAGACGGTCTCCTTTATAGTGGACAGCGGCAGTTTTATGATAGTGGTCTAGCAGCGTCACTTTGTCAGCATAGTTTAGTAGTCTCATGATCACCGGGCGTGGGCGGCCAGAGGTTTTTTTTCGCTCTGGTCCGATCCTATGCGCTCGTTCTATTGCCAGTGGGGTCCCCTTCAGGTCCAAGGCTAGTTGTTCTGGGAGCCAGGTGGAGAGAAGATCTAGGAGTTCACATCCTCTGATTACCTCTGGTATGCCGATTACTCGCAGGTTATTCCGTCTGCTGCGGTTTTCGAGGTCATCTAGTTTAGCGGCAAGACCGTCAAGTTCCTTTTGCTGGGACTCTACTGTTTGTTGTGCGGTATGTAGATCGTCCTCTAGGGAAGATATCCTGTGTTCCGCCTCATCTAGGCGGCCAGAGTGGTGTTGTAGTTGAGTCAAAGTGGACTCGATTGCCTCCTTGATACCTGCTAGTTTTTCGTCTAGCAGGGGGCCCAGCACCGCTGCTATGTCGGTGGGTTTCATTTTAGGTATAGGGGGGTTAAGCTTGGTCTTGGTCTTGCGTCGCCGCTGGGAAGCAGAGCGGGATGTAGAGCGGTCAGAATCAGAAGAATTGCCACCTGTAGTACCGTCTTGAGGGGTCGCAATGGGGCCAGTGGGGGTCATTGAAGTAAGTACCAGGAATTTTTTCATAGAAGGATATAGAAAAGGCCAACAATACGCAGGGAGCAGCTAAAAAGACATCCAGGCTTCACATTGGCGGCAGCGGGGGCATCGGAAGTCACATATTAGAGGGAGGGGCCAGGACTAGGACAATGACAATAGTAGGCCGCAGTCCAGGCTGGTCCGTGCAGAGTCTACATAGCAGGGATTGGCAGCATGGTAAAGTAGATGGTGGTGGGGTGGTGAAAGATAGTGATAGTCACAATGATGCAATGTACTCAGGGGTAGGGTACATATGTGGCAATTGTATAGCAGGTATATAGAGTTCTACAGGATGCGGTACTTTACCAGTCACAGATAGTGTAAGAAGGTTATCATTCACTGCTGCAGTGGGCTGTAAGACTGTTAGCTGTAAAACATTTCCTGCATGTATTGTAGAATAGGTCTTCAGACAGGCAGGGTGCACTGTGTGGAGCAGACCATCCACAGCTGCAGTGTACACAATTATATAGGTGACTGAGACAGGATCGTAGGGAATGCCAGGCTGTACACAGGGGTGATGTTTAGACTTTTAGGTGAGCTCTGTAGCTTGCAGGCATTAGCAGGGGGGTCCAGTATGGGGGACACGTTCCAGCACTGGAGCACTACTCTGGCAGAGGTCAGTGTTGTGCTGGTATAAGGTGGGTGGTAGATGAGGGGTGTTGGGGGTGTTGGTGGGGGTGGGTGGCTGCAGGCAGTAAGCAGCAAGGGTAGGCTGCCGCGGGTGTCGCGGAAATTGAGGCCCCGGCTTTGGGGTCTGTACTAGGCCGCAGCCCGTCAGTTCAGGGGTGTTGTGTCCCCTATCCGCCGCCCCACCGGGTGTATTAGTGGGGTCTGCAGGCAGCGCAGGGGGTCCTGGGGCGGGTGGTCTCTAGCAGCGGTGGGCGGGAGCGGGTGATTGCGGGGCCCGGGTGACAGCCGCCGCAGCAGCACTCACGGAGCACCCGCAGTGTCCCCTACCTCCTCAGCGGTCCTGGCGGCTCGTGTCAGTCGGGTTCCGGAAGCTCAGCAGAGGGACCAGGGGGGCTGTGTCTGCGTCCTCCGCCCCGCGATGGAGCTCAACCTCGGGGAGGTGAGCAAATTTAGGTCCCGGCTTCAAAGGCCTGATGGGCCACAACCTGCCGGGATCTATTACCAAGATCTCCGGCCCTGCAGCTCTCACCAGGCTGTGCCCACGGCTCCCGGGAGGCAGGCGAGTCTAGACAGGGGGGTTTTGGAGTGAGGAGGGTGCCCACTAAGGCTCTTTAAGGGCAGGATGGTAGGAGCTCCTTTCTCAATTTTGATAGGCGCTCATTGTTCAGTGTCTCTGTTTGTAGAGCAGGTATGTCTGTACTTTCATCAGTTTGGAGACTTTCTAAGATGGTTATCATAGTTTCGTCATCTTCATCGAAAGGTGATAGGGCAGGACAAGGATCATGATGGTCGTAATTACTTGCACCTACTGTGGTGTTGGCTCTTGTACAGTAGAATTTTTTCAGTAATAGCTTTCTAGCAAAGAGATTGAGGTCTTTTTCTGTGTCGAACCTGTTGAATGAGCTGGTAGGAGAGAAAGATAACCCCTTTTGGAGAACTTGCGTTTGTATTTCTGTAAGTGTGTGACTCGAGAGATTAATAATTTTTAGGGAATCAGATTCTGGTTCTATTTCCGGTATCTCTGCTCTCGGGTCCTCTCGCCAGTCTCTTATGGGTCTTTTTCTTCTTCTTCCCCCTCCTTGTCCTGGGGTGTCCCAGCCTAACCGGTCTCTCGTGTCTCTGGGACTCACCCCTAAAAAAATTCCTCTGTGGATTCCTAGCAGAGGTATCTGGGACTGTCTCATTCTCAGATGAATCGATGTCAGAGGTGCTATAGTTCAGGGGATTAATGGAGGGTGTCCTTTTGTTTTGGGAGATGTTCCATTTATAAACCCTGTTGGATCTAAAGTCCTCTATATCCCTTTGCAGCTTGTTCTTTTTCCTGCTTATAACTTCTTTCTCCATAGCCTCTATCTCCACTTTAAACTAGTGGTAGGTTTTCTGGAATTTTTCTAGACCCTCGAATTCCTTAAGTTTATTGCTCAATCTAGAAATTTCTGAGGCATGTCTCTCCAGCATGATCTGATCATGCTTGACAAGGATGCCTATGAGTTCTAGGGAGCAGTGTGTGAGGGTTTTTTCCCATTCGACCCTTAAGGTCTCATCTGCTAGATCAAAAGACGGAAAGACTCGTGGTCTAAGGCCACGGGGTGTTATTCTCTGTTTGAGGTAACTTTCAAACGTCATTTTGTTCCAGAAAACCTTAGATTGTTTGATGAGGGTGAGTTTAAGCTGATATAGGTCATTAAGCCAGTCCTCTTTGGAGGTGTTAATCTGAGAAATATCTACTGTAAGTAATGACTCCATACATTTCTGTAGATTTATCTGTCTATTACTGAGTTCTTGACTCAGACTAAATATGGGTGCAGTGTCCCTGGTGGCTTCAGGATTGGTCATGGTGCCGTTAGTTCTGCAGATAACTAGAGGTAAAAAGAGGGGGTTTTTATAATACAAAACGACAGGTCAGGTTGTAGCAGTGTAACCTAAATGAGGTACATTCTTAGGTAGTATATAATCGAGGATTGCTCCTAAAGTGGGTCTGTGCTGATTGACCTGAAGGTGAAATTTGAGTTTCACCACAAACAATTGAGGAAAGAGGGGAGGTTGATGGTCATACGCACAAGACTGTATATAATGGAACCCCTGTAGAAATGTCGGTGGATAATACCAGTCTAGGTAGGGGTGTGCTACCTCTGGACACTTAAATTGGATACATGAGGATAAAGAAGAGAAAGAGTGTCCTTGTGTGGGTGCACCGTAAAGATAAGGTAAGTATGTAAAATTTTACTTTTATTTAACTTTATATAAAAGGCTGCGAAAAATAGTTAAAATACATATAACATAACAGGGTAGGGTAACATACTTATATTAAAACTAAGGTGGCAGGCAGAAGTGGCTGTAAGTTTATTAGGACGTATAAAGGCTGGTCAGTGTGTAGATGCCCCAGTTCGTGCAGTGGATCCAAGATCTCTACCTGCTGAGCGAATAGCTGGGGTACCCAGAGGAGCTAAGTTATAAATTGCCAATAGCTCTATATGTGGTAGGACCTCAGTATGTATCAGTGTACCATGACACAGAACAGAATCTTGAGTGCTGTGTATATCTAGAATAGGCACATATGCCAGGCAGTAGGGTCACTAGGGTCTAATGATAGGGTGTCGTCTCTGTCTAAATGGCAGAGAGACCTCGACCCTATGACCAATAGTGATGTGGCCCAGTGCCTGAACAGCTGATAATGGAGATTCTGGGGTAGAGTGTGTCCCCGTCCGTGGACCGGGGTAAACACAGTCACCACTGATGCCTCTCTGACCGTAAGAATGCAGAATCACAGGTGCTATGTAGGTCACCTGGAGTAGGTATCTCACAAGCTGGGGTGTCAAATAATGGGGTGTCACCTCTGTCCCAAATGGCAGAGAGACCTCAACCCCAAACCTAGTGACACGGCACGTAAATGAACCAGCTCAGAGTACGGATTCTAGGGTGGAGTGTGGAAACACAACCACCACTAGTGGCATTCAGGCGGAGAGTAGCAAGGAGAGTTGGATATCCCAAGGTGGGGTATATCCACTAAGGTACAGGTATACGTTGGAGCCCTTATAAGGGCTTCCAAGGTTACACACTGTAGTACACAAATCAAAATGCAATGGTAAAGAAAATAATAAACAGCACAACTGCCTGCGCACCGCTAGCCGGCACGCGCTTCGCAGTTAAGCTTCTTCAGGGCCAACCTGCCTGTGGATTGTATGGGTTTAAATACCCCATATGGAAGTAAAAGGACCAATCACGTTTTGCGCCGTTTTTCGCGCCACTAGCGCACATGGTCACCTATGGCCAATCATGGTGGAGTTAGGGCTCATCTCCAGTATGTTTAGCCCTTATTCCCAGTCTGAGGTGTCATAATTGAGCTGGCCAATGGCGGTGGTGGCCGCATGTCGAGCCCCCGGCATGTTGCCTCCCGTCCGCCAATCATCGGCGGATCGGGGCGTGTCCGGGGCGCGTCATTACACCTCCGGCATTGCCGCATTGCAGCTGCGGTCGTCCTGGTAACGCGCGGGCCAATGACGGCGGTAGCTGTTTCTCGAGCCCCCAGCGTATTGCCCCCTCCGCCAATCAGAGGCGGGTCGGGGCGTGTCTTCGGATGTGTGTATCAACACACATCCGGGATGTAGTGGTCGTCATGGTGACGCGTCACCAAACATCAACGAGACGTCGGTGGGCGTGTCAGTGCTGACGTCGTTAAGCTGCTGTCATTCGTCCGGCGAGACACCTCATTGGGTGTATAGTTGTTAAGGTAACTGTTATGTAAACAAACGGGCTTATGTTAGGTACACTAGGTAGAAAAGATCCACCAACGGGACGTGGGTGGGCGTGTCATTGCTGGCGTCATGGAAGTGCTGTCATTTGTCCTACGAAGACCCTCATTGGGTACGGGGTTTTTAAAGATTACTGTTGTGTATACAAACGGATTAACATGTTATGTTCAGTGCTGTTTATGAAGAGATCCGAGGATCGGGATCACCTTTCAAGATCATAAGGGTAAGTGGGTGACATAAACGTGTAAGCAGTGTCCCATGTGTATCATCTGCCTGCTCCTGCCGGGTTAATTGCTGGTAACAGCCAGGATCGACCCAGAGATGCTGGGTAAGGGCTCTAGGGGGATTGGGTGACAGCGTTGCCATCACTTCCATTAAGTGAAGGCCACCTGTGTCAAAAAAACAAAACAAAAACACCTGGTTTGTATACCCAATTATATACATGGAATATATGGGGAGGCATCTATAACGTATTACTCATCCAAGGTGTCTGTCATGAGTTTGACTGTGAGGTTTTAACAGTATTGCACAGGATATGAGAGAAAAGACGAAATATATTAAATACATATACCGGGAAAAAGACCATGATTTGCATCCCATATTTATATTATTGCAGTGACTGGGTGGCCAATCAGGCCTCTGCTGGAGACTAACGTGTATATAGTGTCCCTATCCATAATGATGGAAAGATACAAAAAATGATAATCATGGAATATAGTGAGAAGAAACAGGGGAGGAGGAATATTAATCATATTCATTTATATGGGTCAATGAGATGTGAGGCACACATAGTATGCATGTGATAAGATAAAAAAGTCATGTGGATAAAGCATTTGTATATGAAATGAGAATTAATCAATTCTCCTGACATCTAATAAAGGGATTGTGGTAGGACATGGAAACTCCAAAAAAGTGAGTGTCACTGCAAACAATCATAAAGTACAAGAAAACTCGAGAAGGAGAGAAAATCGAACAACTTCAAGGAGTTAAATAATTTGAAGTCCTAATGAGGTGGATAAATGGTGAAGTGGGAGAATGGGTGGGAAACGAGGTGAATATTATAAGAGAATCATGAAAAAATATATATATAATATAATGTGATTCATCGGAGGAACAAAATAAAGAATAAAGAACCGGACCTGGTGTCTGTATGGTATAGGGATTGTATGATATATGTCTAAGATAACTAGCTCAACTTCTGTCGATATGAGCTTATAATACATCACATCAGAGCAATACATGTCATGCAGATGGAGTGTGCGTCTTTATTGAACAGAGGTATAGTACTGTCAGCTGTTTATAACATCAGACAAGATCAGAAAGAGATAGTGAGCCATAGATTTATTTCTTAAAATTCTTAAAGGAAAGCGGAGTAACTATTTTCTTCATTTGGGCCCCGTGGGGTCATGGTATCCATCATGAATAGGGACATTTGGGGCAGGGACATTCTAGGTTATACACTACTCCCACTGTATTGCAGTTTATGTAGTTTTCAATTTTACAAGTGTGGCCAAATTTGTCCGTGTATTCTTGTTTTGGGATCATGACTGAGCATGCCTTGCATGATCCACATTTGTAAGAGCCAGTTTTTTGCCCGATAGGTCTTTTAATTTTATCGAGGTGGCTTTGGACCAGGATGTCCCTGAGATTTTTACTTCTCCGCCAGCTGAGCTCTATCCGATCCTTTAGGATGTCTGCGAGGTCTTGGTCCGTTTTGAGGATATACATGTGTTTGTCCAAAATGGCTTGTATCTGACGCCACTCCTGGCAGAATGTCCCAATGAAGCGTACCGGTTGGTCACCGCTATCATTGGTGTTTATAATTTTCTTCGGTACTAAGAGTTGTTCTCTTGTATAGGTGTTACTTTCATTGTAGGCTTTCCTGAGGCTTCTTTTACTGTAGCCTCTGTCTCTAAGGCGAGTGCTCAATTCTGAGGCCCTTTTTCTGTAGGTGTCATCCCTGGTACAATTCCTTCTAGTTCTCAGAAATTCACCCTTAGGTAGGCCTCTGATAACTGGTGGAAAGTGGGAGCTTGAGCTATGTAGGAATGAATTTGTAGCAGTTTGTTTCCTGAAAAGATCCGTAGTTAGGGAGCCATCATTTTCAATATTGATACGCAGGTCCAGGTAGTTCACGCCCTCTTTGCTCATCTCATATGTGAGGTGTAAATTGAGATGATTTTTATTCAAGATGTTAATGAATTGAACGAAGAGGTCCTTATCTCCCTCCCATAGGATGAGGAGATCATCTATGTATCTCACCCACAGTGGGATGTGGTCTGTGAATCTCTCGTTCTCCTCACTAAAGACCACCTCGCGCTCCCACCACCCCAGGTACAGGTTAGCGTACGTGGGGGCACATGTGCTCCCCATCGCTGTCCCCCGTACCTGGAGGTAGAAGTGCTCGTTGCACACAAAGTATATTTTTGTAAGTACAAAGTGTAATAGGCGGACTACCAGGTCGTTCAGATCTGTATTTCCATCCATCGTAAGGAAATATTGCACTGCCTGTAGACCATATTGGTGGTGGATACTCGTGTATAAACTTTCCACGTCACACGTTATGATCCAGGTGTCTTTACTGACAGTGACATCCTGAAGTTTATTGAGCACCTCCATAGTGTCCCTCACATATGACGGGAGAGTAAGAACGTATTCTCTCAGGTATGCGTCAACAAATTGACTTGCTCTCTCCGTCAGACTGCCTATGCCGGACACTATGGGACAGCCTGGTGGAGTTTTCTCATTTTTATGAACTTTAGGGAGGAGATATAGGGTGGGTATCCTAACCTCCTTGACCTGTAAGAAGTCCGACTGAGTTTTGGAGATGGTGCCCATGGAAGTTGCCTCTTGGATGATTCTGGAGTATAGGGACAGAAAATCTGAAGTGGGATTGAATGTCAGTTGTTTATAACATGTAGTGTCTCCCAATTGTCGTTGCAGCTCTTTTGTATAGAGTGTTCTGGACCACAAGACAACATTTCCGCCTTTATCAGACGGTTTTATGACGGTATCGTCCCATTTTTTAATTTCGTTGAGGGCTCTCCTTTCATCTGGGCTCATGTTGTTTTCAAATTGATATAGATGTTTACTGTCTTCTAATTGGTCACCATGACGACCACTACATCCCGGATGTGTGTTGATACACACACATCCGAAGACACGCCCCGACCCGCCTCTGATTGGCAGAGGGGGCAATACGCCGGGGGCTCGAGAAACGGCTACCGCCGTCATTGGCCCGCGCGTTACCAGGACGACCGCAGCTGCAATGCAGCAATGCCGGAGGTGTAATGACGCGCCCCGGACACGCCCCGATCCGCCGATGATTGGCGGACGGGAGGCAACATGCCGGGGCCTCGACATGCGGCCACCACCGCCATTGGCCAGCTCAATTATGACACCTCAGACTGGGAATAAGGGCTAAACATACTGGAGATGAGCCCTAACTCCACCATGATTGGCCATAGGTGACCATGTGCGCTAGTGGCGCGAAAAATGTCGCAAAACGTGATTGGTCCTTTTACTTCCATATGGGGTATTTAAACCCATACAATCCACAGGCAGGTTGGCCCTGAAGAAGCTTAACTGCGAAGCGCGTGCCGGCTAGCGGTGCGCAGGCAGTTGTGCTGTTTATTATTTTCTTTACCATTGCATTTTGATTTGTGTACTACAGTGTGTAACCTTGGAAGCCCTTATAAGGGCTCCAACGTATACCTGTACCTCAGTGGATATACCCCACCTTGGGATATCCAACTCTCCTTGCTACTCTCCGCCTGAATGCCACTAGTGGTGGTTGTGTTTCCACACTCCACCCTAGAATCCGTACTCTGAGCTGGTTCATTTACGTGCCGTGTCACTAGGTTTGGGGTTGAGGTCTCTCTGCCATTTGGGACAGAGGTGACACCCCATTATTTGACACCCCAGCTTGTGAGATACCTACTCCAGGTGACCTACATAGCACCTGTGATTCTGCATTCTTACAGTCAGAGAGGCATCAGTGGTGACTGTGTTTACCCCGGTCCACGGACGGGGACACACTCTACCCCAGAATCTCCATTATCAGCTGTTCAGGCACTGGGCCACATCACTATTGGTCATAGGGTCGAGGTCTCTCTGCCATTTAGACAGAGACGACACCCTATCATTAGACCCTAGTGACCCTACTGCCTGGCATATGTGCCTATTCTAGATATACACAGCACTCAAGATTCTGTTCTGTGTCATGGTACACTGATACATACTGAGGTCCTACCACATATAGAGCTATTGGCAATTTATAACTTAGCTCCTCTGGGTACCCCAGCTATTCGCTTAGCAGGTAGAGATCTTGGATCCACTGCACGAACTGGGGCATCTACACACTGACCAGCCTTTATACGTCCTAATAAACTTAGACACTTCTGCCTGCCACCTTAGTTTTAATATAAGTATGTTACCCTACCCTGTTATGTTATATGTCTTTTAACTATTTTTCGCAGCCTTTTATATAAAGTTAAATAAAAGTTAAATTTGACATACTTACCTTATCTTTACGGTGCACCCACACAAGGACACTCTTTCTCTTCTTTATCCTCATGCATTGCGGTGATGGCATTATGTGTAATGGGCATTGTTTAATTGGCATTACGGTGTGTGTGGCATTATGTTTAATGGGCATTATGGTGTGTGGCTTTATGTGGAATGGGCATTACGGTGTGTGGCATTATGTGGAATGGGCATTACAGTGTAAAATTTTGCAGTGCGCCTATGGCGCGCGCTGTCCCTGTTTCGGGTGTGTGTGGGGGGAGTTATTGTTTAATAATTGCTGCATACTAGATAGAGGGAAGAAGGTAGGGTGGGGAAACGATGGTGATGGGCCACTTGCTTGTGTTGCCCCCCAGGCTGAAAGTTGCCAGCCAGCCCCTGATTTCAGACCATGCACCGGGTTATGGTAGCTATTAACCACACCTTTATGCATCAAACGTACCGAATTTGGAGATTCCCCATATTTATCCTCTTCAGAGGATTTTAAGTCATACCTTGTATATCACTGGACGAATTATGTAGATGAAAACATAGAACACTGGGATCGTCCAGAACTTTTTTGGGACGCCTCCAAAGCAGTAATGCGAGGGCATATTATTGGATACGTTTCAAAAAAGAAAAAAAAGAGTCTCACAATCCGGGTATTGAAGCAAGCTCTCTTACCGGCTAAGTGTCTGCACAGGCTCAGCTTGCGGTTCAAGTCCCGATACAGCCGGCATCCTGGGTGCTGTGCGCCTTCCTCTCAGTCATCCTCTAGTCCTCTCAGCGCTGCTTCCCTCACCCGCAGAGACATTGTCCAGAATGGGCAATATTGGGCATCTTTGACCCCAATATACGGATGACGAAGGAAAGTACAAAACTGCTACTAACCATTTTGCAAAGCTGGATTGACCCTACACCACCACAAGACACCCTATTTCTAACTAAACTTCAATTTCTATTTAGGATGGATGTGGACATTTTTTTCCAACTATGGGATTCCTATATACCCACTCTCCCTCTCAATACAAGTGATACACGATAGCTTACAGTCTACAACATGGTACCTTACTAGGATGGCTGCCCAAGACCCTCCTGTTCTCTTAAATTAATGTCTCTACAAATTAACCATCAAAAACGTATTTGTTGCTCCTCTGATTTGTATGATGATTGGACCTAAAATATTAATGGTTCATGTTTTTATTTGTTATATTTATGCAATTTGTATACAATACGCAAATGCAACGTGTAAATTACCATGAAAAGCAATGTCTTAATAAAAAAGTGTATTAAAAAAAAAAAAAGAATAAGCAATAAAAATAAAAGCTTCTTTAGGATTACCTCCCTGAGGTAAACCCAGCTGAATTAAATAGTGCTCCAGCTTCCTGCTGGCACCAACACAAACTGAGGAGCTGAGCAGCATGGAGGCAGGGTTATAGGGGAGAGGAACCAGGCATCCTGGGAAACTTTCAAAGCTTTGCTGATTGGTGCCACGGTCCTCTGGTTCCGCCTACAACCCCGATGTCACCCTGTGGGAACCATGGAATCCGAAGAAGAAATAGACATAATTTGGAAGCCATAGGAAGAAGATATTGGGGTCCCCCAGGATAGAGAATGGGTAGGGGCACTTTCATCACCCACTCGGGACACAATGGCTATAAAATTCCAACAGGTACAGCTCTGTATCCTACATAGGGTCTATGTAACCCCAGCTACACTTAGGAAGTATGATCATAAAAAAAATGATTTATGCCCAAAATGCAGTATACAGCAGGGTACATGTATGCATAGGATTTGGCAGGGTCACAGGGGAAGGGGTTTTGGGGAGAAAGTCCAAAATATAATGGTCAAGGTGGGACTACCGGTAGAATATCTGGATGTAAAAATATGTATTTTGGGCATAAACCCACAGGTAAGGGCAATGACCCGTTTATACCGCTGGTGGAGAACCTAGCTGCTCTAGCGAAAGTAATAATAGCAAGGAAATGGATGGCGCATGAGGCACCGGATTTATACCACTGGATCCATCTGGTAAACCATACAGTAGATAATGAGAAGTACACAGACACCAACAGTAATAATGTAAGAAAGTGTCATCAAACGTGGGAGAGATGGACGCTGTCAGAATTCTATGAGGCTTATACAGGAGTATACACAACAATGCATATACATTACACAAATCCACACTATTACACAGGACCAGACACAGGAATAGCTTTATTATAAATGGCCGTATACAGAAGGTGAGATAGATGAGGCACAATGTAAGTTTAGTATAATGGGTATAATGGCATCGCTTGTCAGACATAAAGCACATATACACTGCACAGATATAAGGTAGGGGAAAGGATAGGATGTAACATCTTATCTCTGTATCAAACGGATATTGTAATTATAATAACAGAAATACTGAATAAAAAAAAAAAGGATATGGGCAGTAATTGGGAGGATGTTTGTATCCCAGGATGTAAATGTCCCAGGAGCAGCCTGGCTTTTTCTGGTATTTACAAAATATACATATATTTATAAAACATTTCCCACACTGCAACCATGGAAAAGGTTTCTCTGATGTCTAACAAGATGGAATTTATTGCTAAAACATTTCCCACACTCAGAGCATGAAAATAGTTTCTCACCTGTATGCACCCTCTCATGTGTAACCAGATTAGATTTTTTTGTAAAACATTTCCCACATTCAGAACATGAATATGGTTTATCACCTGTATGTACCCTCTCATGTATAACCAGACTAGATTTATCGCTATAGCATTTCCCACATTCAGAACATGAAAATGATTTATCACCTGTATGTAGTCTTTCATGTTTAACAAGATGTGATTTATGAGTAAATGATTTCTCACATTCAGAGCATGAAAATGGTTTCTCACCTGTATGTACCCTCTCATGTATAACAAGATTAGATTTTTTGGAAAAACATTTCCCACATTCAGAACATGAAAATGGTTTCTCACCTGTATGTACCCTCTCATGTATAACAAGATTAGATTTTTTGGAAAAACATTTCCCACATTCAGAACATGAAAATGGTTTCTCACCTGTATGTACCTTCTCATGTATAAGAAGACTGGATTTATCGCTATAACATTTTCCACACTCAGAACATGCAAAAGGTTTCTCACCTGTATGTACCCTCTGATGTATAACAAAACTGGATTTATCGCTATAACGTTTCCCACACTCAGAACATGAAAATGGTTTCTCACCTGTATGTACCCTCTCATGTATAACAAGATTAGATTTACTTGTAAAACATTTCCCACACACAGAGCATGAATATGGTTTCTCACCTGTATGTATCCTCTCATGTGTAACAAGATTAGATTTACTTGTAAAACATTTCCCACAATCAAAGCATGAAAATGGTTTCTCACCTGTATGTACCCTCTCGTGTTTAACAAGACCGGATTTAAGTGTAAAACATTTCCCACATTCATCACATGAAAATGGTTTTGCACCTGTATGTACTCTTTCATGTTTAATAAGATGTGATTTATGAGTAAATGATTTCCCACATTCAGAGCATGAAAATGGTTTCTCACCTGTATGAACCCTGTCATGTGTAACAAGATTAGATTTTTTGGAAAAACATTTCCCACATTTAGAACATAAAAATGGTTTCTCACCTGTATGTACCCTCTCATGTATAACAAGATTAGATTTTTTGGAAAAACATTTCCCACATTCAGAACATGATAATGGTTTCTTCCCTGCATGATGTCTCTGATGTAAAACAGAATCTGACTGATGTATAGAACTCTCACCAAACCCAGAACTGGATGATATTGTATCATCTTTATGGTCTGTACTGTGTGTAGTAAGGTCTGAATGATCAGAAGGTTCCTCATGACTAGAGGGACCAGATGAAATATCTGCACTGTGAAATGTTGGGTGTGTATTGGGGATAATGGGGATTTCTTCTGGAGAATCTTGTCTGATGTTCTTATCTTCTAGTATAAAACCTTGAGACACGATGAGATCTCCCTCCGAGGTATTCCTGCTTGTACGTCCATCTGTGGTAGGCAGAGTAAATATCAAGATATCAGAGGGAAGGCGCTTTGAAATGAGTGTGCCTATAGCCAAGCCGCAGTTAAGGCCCCCATACATTATGCGATTTGGGCACAATTTCACCCGATTCGGATTAATCGGCCCGTGAAATCGGCCCAAATCGCACTTGTAGACATCCCTTAAGATCCGATGCGCGGTCCCGTGCGCATCGGATCGGGGTCGGACGGGCTGCACATAAGATTTGCTAAATCTTATGTGCAGCCCAGCCCTGGAGCCGTGCGGGGGACGGCAGCGGGCGGGGGATGCCGGCTAATATAGAGCCAGGCAGGGGGAGGCTGCATAGGGAGCCGGGCAGGAGGAAGCTTAGCTGTTGCGGTGAGGAGACAGCGGGATCAGGGGGCCGGGCACTAGGCAGGGAGAGGGTGCTGTCGCTGGCTGCCGGGCAGCAGCGGGAGCCGAGAGAAGCAGAGCACTTGAAAAAAAAAAATGCCCATAGAGAGAACTAGGAAGCCATTGATTGGCTGAGAGAGGTCTCAGCCAATCAATGGCTTCCTAGTCATCTGTATGGGCATTTTTTTTTTTCAAGTGCTCTGCTTCTCCCGGCTCCCGCCGCTGCCCGGCAGCCAGCGACAGTCTTCTCCCTGCCCGGCACCCTGTCCCGCTGTCATGCAACAGCTTCCTCCTGCCCGGCTCCCTATGCAGCCACCCCCTGCCTGGCTCTATATTAGCCTGCATCCCCCACACGGCTCCATCCTCCTGCAGCTCCCCGGGGACTGCATATGATAAATCCATGCGATTTATCATATGCAAACCTTGGCACATCAAGTGCCTAATCGTGTGTCCCCCTCCAAGGGAGCTGGTGGGGAAATCAGGTCCGACTTGTCCCTAGGACAAGTCGGACTAATGTATGGGGGCCTTTAGAGTAAATGGGTAGTCACTCCCAATCGTAAGAAAGAAAGGTCAGGAAGGGTAAACTGCGCTAAACATACATTGAAAACATAAACAAATAACATTTAATAGGTGAATTGCAAAATTAAATTCATAAAATTGTGTGCGCTTAGTGCAATGACATGAGCGTGTAAATAGTCACCCGTTATGTATCCGCCAGTACTGAGGAAGTCCAATATGTTATGGTGAAGGATTGGCGTCCAGTGAGTGAGGAGAAGTTTTCTTCCTGATTTTAGGACAGTGTCCTAAGGGAGGTGGCGTGCCTCCCAACCAGTTCTTTGCCACGGTGGAATGAGAAAAGGGATGGTACTTTATCCAAATGGTGGTAAACCTCCGCTGGAACAAATGGCAATCACTTGTTGTATGGGTAGGGTGGCTATTTCTGTAGATGAAGGCAAGAACCTACGCATTTCGCTGCTAGAATGAAGCTTTTCAAGGATGTCTTGCTGGAGAGAGGGCTGGGTTTAAATACCCTCCCTCTAGTTGTGATGTCATACACCTGTGGCTAATTCATTGGGCGGTATTCAATGTGAATACCAGCGACGTGCAGCGAATCCTGTTTAGGATTCTCTGCACATTCGCCACTGCCCGCCACGTTCCGGAGCCTCGACGGCTCCGGTATTCAACGAGTCAGGGGCTCACTGTCCCTGACTGGCGAATTTGTGCTCCTGCGGCGATGCCGCAGGGAGCCTTAGGATGGTGGCAGGCAGGGAGATGGAAGTCTCTCTGCCTGCCCCAGAGCGTATGTGGGGGGGGTGGGCTCCCCGGGTGCCAGGCAGCACAGGCTGCCAGCAGGGGACCGGTTATATTCACTACACCCGATAATGATCGGGTGCAGTGAATATATGAATATCTAATGTGCGGCTCGGCTCCGGCGCCCCCTGCTGGCTGCTGTGTAAAAAAAATATATATATATATATTTTTTTAAATTAAATATATATTCATGTGCTTACAGCACATGAATAAAAATAGCATGCCCCTCCTCAGAATAAAATTCCTGATTTTTTGACACCAAATGTAAAAAACAAAACACTTTATTTTAAAAGTTCACATTCCACTTCCCCATAAAAAGATAGCGATTGCTACTCGGTGAATCATGGCGAAAAAAACCTTGAAATGTATTCGCCATCTGCTCATTGAATAGGGTGATTCACCGTTTTTGTCAAAAATTCGCCAAACAGCACAAATTCGCCATAAAAACATGGCAAATCAGGCTCATTGAATACCGCCCATTATCTCAATGTCCGTGCATATACATAAAAACATTAACAACTTATTTCTAGTTAAGCAAGAGGAGACAAACTTACTTAATGCTTTTGTTCTTACGTTTTTTTAAAATGTGAAAGCGTTAAAAATGTATTTCTTAAACGGCGGCTAATAACACCATATACCCAGATATCCGGGAACCCTGTTAGTACAGGGTTTCCGGCCAGTGGCGCGTACACAAGACTGACACAGGTCTAACCGGGCTGTGGAGCGCAGACGCTGTTTGCGTATACCGGAAGTGCGCAATGATGTGTGCGCTCCACTGGCCGGGAACCTTGTACTAACAGGGTTCCCGGATATCCGGGTATATGGTGTTATTAGCCGCCGTTTATGAAATACGTTTTTAACGCTTTCACATTTTAAAAAAACTTAATAAGAACACAAGCATTAAGTAAGTCTGTCTCGTCTTTCTTAACTAGAAATAAGTTGTTAATGTTTTTATGTATATGTACGGACATTGAGATAATGAATTAGCCACAGGAGTATGACATCACAACTAGAGGGAGGGTATTTAAACCCAGTCCTCTCTCCAGCAAGACATCCTTGAAAAAGCTGCATTCTAGCAGCGAAACGCGTAGGTTCTTGCCTTCATCTACAGACATAGCCACCCTACCCATACAACAAGTGATTGCCATTTGTTCCAGCGGAGGTTTACCACCATTTGGATAAAGTACCATTCCTTTTCTCCTTCCACCGCAGCAAAGAACTGGTTGGGAGGCACGCCACCTCCCTTAGGACTCTGTGACAAAATTCTAAAATCAGGAAGAAAACTTCTCCTCCTCACTCACTGGACACCAATCCTTCACCATAACATATTGGACTTCCCCAGTACTGGCGGATACATAAAGGGTGACAATTTACACACTCATGTCATTGCACTGAGCGCACACAATTTTATGAATTTTATGTGTTTGTTACAAATATTTAATTTTTTTTATTGTATAACTGGATTTTTGTATGAATCTACCATTCGAACCCCTTTCTCTGAGTCCAGTCCGGTGACACAGCTAACCTTGGGATGTAGGAGGGTCCGCAGGAGCCAAGGCACCCATGCTGGAAAGCTTTTCCCCTGGACACAGGCTCCTCCCCTTCCGCATCCCATCATGCTTCAGTTCAACTTAAAAAGCACACTAGGATACACAACTCAGTACAATGCCCGACATCTTATATGCACAATCATATAACCATAACATGACACACATGAACATTATGACTTACTGAGCGTAGGGGAGGGATCGCTGTGTCACCGGACTGGACTCAGAGAAAGGGGTTCGAACGGTAAGTTCTTACAATAATCCCCTTTTCTCTTTCGTCCAGTCCGGTGACACAGCTAACCTTGGGACGTTCACGAGCCGGTACTATGGGAGGGTACGCTCAGGCTTACAGTTCTCATCACTGTCCGTCCGAATGAAGCGTCCTCCGACTCAAACTCATGGAACCTGTAAAATTTGGTAAATGTGTGAACAGAGGACCAAGTGGCGGCCCTGCACAACTGCTCCGCTGTAGCCCCATGACGCACTGCCCAAGAGGAAGCAACTGACCTGGTGGTATGTGCATTGATTCGAGAAGGAACAGGTCTACCAACCCTGGTGTAAGCAAAGGCAATCACTGACCTTAACTGCCTGGCAATAGTCTGCTTAGAAGCAGGCCACCCTCTCTTATGCACATCATACAGAACCAACAACAGATCTGTTTTGCGGATGACCTTTCCACGTAAATTCGCATGGCGCGAACTACGTCCAACTTCCTTAATTTGTCCCTATTTTTAGCCCCTTCTGGAAAACACCGGGAGCACAATCTCCTGGTTTAAATGAAAGGAAGTAACTTTTGGCAAAAACTTTGAAATTTTCGAAGCACAGCCCCATCATCAAGAAAAATGAAATGCGGAGATTTACAGGACAAAGCTCCCAACTCTGAAACACGTCTAGCCAAAGCAATGGCTAACAAAAAGATAAGTTTCCAAGAAACACACTTAAGATCGGCCGACCTTGACGGCTCAAAAGGTGGGTTCTGTAACACAGACAGAACCAAAGATAAATCGCAAGGCGCCACCGGCTGCCTATATCGGGGTTTTAACCTGGTAACACCCTGTGAGAAGGTTTGAACTTCAGGTAAAAAAGCTATCCTTTTCTGAATGAAAATGGACAGAGCAGAAATCTGTACTCTTAGAGACTGCAGACCCAATCCGGTGGAGAAAACATCCTGCAGGAAATCTAGCAATCTAGACACCTTGAACCTTGAGGTGTGCACTTTTTGACGCTCACACCACCTGATGTAAATCTTCCAGACTCAATGATAATTTGCAGCTGAGACTGGCTTCCGAGCTCTAAGCATAGTCTGCATAACTGCCTCAGACAGACCCTTCTTTTTTAATAAGGAGGTCTCATAAGCCAGGCCGTCAAACTGAGCCGAGCTAGGTCCAGGTGCAGAAAAGTCCCTTGTTTTAGAAGGTCCTGACGAAGAGGAAGGGGCCAAGATTCCACTGATAACTTCAGAGTGTCCAAATACCACGACCTCTTGGGCCAGTCTGGTGCAATCAGAATGGCTTGCACCTGTTGAGACTTTACTCTTCTCAAAACCCTCGGTATCATTGGGAATGGAGGAAAAATGTAGACTAGGTGAAAGTGCCACGGAACCGTCATGGCATCCACCGCCCAGGCGGTTGGGTCCCTGGTCCTGGAACAGAATCTCAAAACCGGACATTCCTGGATGCCATTAGATCCACATCTGGGATGTAAAGACCATTCCCCCTCCAGCAGGTCCTCCCTGTTGAGGAAATCCGCTTCCACATTCCGGATCCCCGGAATGAAGACAGCAGACAGAACCGGAATATTGATCTCCGCCCAGACAAAGATCCGTGAGACTTCCCGCATCGCCAACACGCTGCGAGTCCCGCCCTGATGATTCAGATAAGCCACAGCCGTGGTGTTGTCCGACTGTACTCTGATTGGAAGGCCCTTCAGACAACCTTCGGCCTGTTGGAGAGTCTTCCAGACTGCTCGAAGTTCCAAGATATTTATTGGAAGTCTGGATTCCGGTTTGGACCATAGACCCTGCAACCGATGGTGAAGGGCAACCGCCCCCCAACACCTGGAACTGGCGTCGGTCGCTATCATCACCCAGTCCCAAGAGCGCAGTGACCGCCCCAGTTGCAACGTCTCTATGTCCGTCCACCAGACTAAGGACTCCTTTGTCTCCTGAGAGAGAAGTAATCTTTCCTGTTTCATGGTTTTCGCATTCCCTGACCAACAGGAAAGGATGTTCCACTGAAACATTCTGGAATGAAACCTGGCTGAACAGAAGCATCTCGAAAGTCGCCACCATCTTGCCCAGGAGCTTCACCCTTTGCCAGACTGTAGGCCTTGAAGCCTGCAGTAAAAGTAGTACTAGCTGACGGATGTCCCTTGCCTTGGACTCTGGAAGGAACACCCTGTGTAAATGGGTGTCCAGGATTACTCCCAGAAACTGCAATTTAAATGGGATTTGGGTAGATTGAGCACCCATCCCATGTCCTGCAAGAACTGTGTCGCCACTAATATGTGATCCAGTAACTTCTCCTTTGACTCTGCTTTGAATAACAGATCATCCAGGTAGGGGATGATGACAATCCCTCTTAGCCTTAGTGATGCAGCCATGACAGCCATCACCTTTGTGAATACCCATGGTGCTGTGGCCAGACCAAAGGGTAGTGCCGGGAACTGTAATTGAGTCTCCTCTATCGCAAAGCGAAGTAAGGACTGATGTTCTATGCAAATGAGTATATGCAGATATGCATCCTGAAGGTCTATGGATGCTAAAAATTCCCGTGGCTCTATGCTGCCAAGCACTGAGTGGATGGACTCCATTCGGAAGTGATCCACCCAGAGGTGTTTATTTAAAGATTTCAAGTTTAGTATGGGTCTGACTGACCCGTCTGGTTTGTGCACCAAGAAAAGGATTGAATAAAAACCTTTCTTGTGTTCCTCCCGAGGAACCGGGACCACAACCCCTTTTTCCCGGAGAGCCAACGCCGCCCCCAAAAGGACCGCACGTGAAGTGGCTTCCTTCGGTAAAGGGGGTTGGAAGAAATCTCCGTGGAGGATTCCCCCCGAGATTTATCTGATAACCTCTTGTAACAATATAAAGGACACAAGGGTCTGAGGGGGTTGTAAGAAATCTCCGTGGAGGATTCCCCCTAAAATTTAACTGATAACCTCTTGTAACAATAGAAAAAGGTCTGAGGCCGGAATGTTCCACCTGTCCCAAAACTGCAAGAGGCGACCCCCCACTCTGAGACCAGAACGGGGAGCCTGTACCCCATCATGTAGAGGATTTATCCTCTCCTTTGGACACTTGCTTCTTAATGAAGGCCCCAAATCTGGATTTGGCAGCCTTTCCTCTACTGGCAGGGAATCTACCTCTTCCCGCCTGTCCTTTACTGAGGAGCAAAAGCAGGCTTAAATACCCCAAATTTTGAGCCTGAAGGTTTTGCAGTGGTAGGAAGAAAAGTACTCTTTCCCTCTGTGGCTTGCTTTATGGTGGACTCCAGTTCAGAGCCAAAAAGCAACTCCCCTTTAAATGCTAGGGCTTTCTTTGATTCGCATCCCAGGCCTTAAGCCAGAGGGCTCGCCTGGCAGACACAGATGTGGCGGATACCTTTGAGGCCATTTTAGCGCCTTCTTCCCCTGCCTCAGTGATGTATTCTGCTGCACATCTGAGTTTCTCCGCAAGGATAAAGGCCTCTGAATCAGGCCACAGCTGATCTTCCAAAGCCTCAGCCCACTTAATCATGGCTTTTGCTACCCAAGCTGAGGCAATAATGGGGCAGAGTGTATATCCCACTCCCTCAAAGACTGCTTCAAGGCAGCCTTCCACCTTCTTATCCACTGGATCCTTAAAGGCTGCACCACCCTGAACTGGCAATGCAGTAGCCTTTGACAATCTAGCCACAGGGGCATCTACCAATGGGACTTTCTCCCACAACTTCACATGCTCTTCAGGCATGGGATACATATTTGCATATTTCTTGGACATAGACACCTTTTTATCAGGGACTTTCCAAGCTTACCACAACAAGGAGACCATACCAGCATCCGAAGGAAAGGTCACAGATTCTCTGCGCATCCTCTTAAAAATACAATGAGCCTGTACTTTGTCCTCCTCCAACAAATCTAAAGCCTGTCTTACAGCCAGGATTAGGTCCTCAATACCAAGGACAGAAGCATCAGCCTCTTCCCTCAGATCCAGACTGGCTAATAAGCTCTCTGTGTCCCTCTACACATGCTGTAATACAATGCAGGCAAGCATAGCAGAATGCAATGCAATAATGGCACAATGGCTCTGCAGCAACAAAGGCTGGCTGGAGCACTTTACTGTACAGTGTCCCGAAGGAGGGGTACAGGGGGGACTTGCCCAAGTGACCTGGCAGTGAAGAAGTGGAACTCCGGGTGGCTGTGAGCTCCCCCGTGTCCCTCCTCACATGTCGCAGGAAGGGATGTCAGTGGCGGGAACGCTCTGTGTGATAAACACAGTTTCCTGCCTACTGTCCCCAGGTGGAGAGGCTGATGTGGGGGGAGCCTTCTCCCCTGCTAAAAAATGGCCACCAGGGATTGAGTCCTCATGCAGCGCCGGTAAAATGGCGGGGAGCCGGCACGTGCCGGGCGGCCCCGCATGCCGTGCGCTGCTGCCCTCAAACAAGTTACCCTGGTGGTCCAGCGGGACGGGCGGCGAACCGGCCGACCGCTTGCTAGCCACAGACGGCGGCCCCCCTCGCCGGCTGGAACAGCTGCTATGTGCGCCTTGCTGCGCTACTCGCATGCGCTCCCAGCGGGGAGCGCGTTACTCACTGTGCCCTGCACTTGCGGTCCCCGGCGTCCGGTGGCGGCTGTATGCTCCCCAGTGCCCGGGGGCCGCTGCAGGTCCCCACCCATGAGTGGTGATGCAGCTCCGGACCCGGGTGATGGAGCCTGCAGCACATGGGTCTTTACACACCCCCAGTGCTGCTGCTCTGTCACTGACAGCAGTCAGTGTAAAATAAAAAATAAAAATGAAGTTAGGCTGCTAAAATAGCAGCCCCTCTAGTAGGTGCATCTGGCTCCTGCCAGCACCCGAAAAAACTGAGCTTCCTGGCCTGGAGGCGGGGTAGAGGAGGGGAGGAGCCCGGCTGCCTGGGAGGCAGTTCAAGTTTAACCTCTAGGGTGCTGGTGCTCTCTCCCACTCCCACTAATGTAATGTAATGGCTGTGGCCCAGAGTTGCCTACCCTCCCGCATTTAGCGGGAGGCTCCCGATTTTTACCAGAGCCTCCCGGTCCCCCGCAAACCTTGATCAAGCTCCCGGTTTTTGCAGGTCCCAGCGCGAAAACTACACTGCGCATGCGCGAGGAGGTAACAAAACAGATGTTTAAAGTTGGGATGCGCAACCTCACTTTACTTAGAAGCCGGCACTGCACTAGTGTATTTATGGGTAGCGGCTTCTCTGACAGGCAGCAAGAGGCCTATCTGCCGCTGCCACCGTCACCTCCTGCTGCAGCTGTCCGGCCCGGCTGACAGTGCAGGGTGACAGCTGCCCCTTCAGCCTAGAGCAGGCAGCCACAATCAGCTGGGGACTGCACACGCCAGGCAGGCTGCGGCTCCGTGACTGCGCGTCCCAGGGAAGAGGAGGAGATCCCTGTCTCCTTCATCAGCCTGGCTGGCTACTCCCACATGGCGGCCAATGATAGAGCTCATAATCCTACCAGCCCCTGAGACCGGATCCTCTATTCCTCCCAGCCTCAGGCAGCACCACAATGTATGTTACAATATACAGTATAAGAGGTTGGGGGGGCAATAGGTGTATAAAGAGTTTATATGGTGGGTTAGTGATAGGAAGGTATACATATTAGATGTGGGGGGATGATAGTCATATATGTGTATATAATGGAAGTGGGAGGGGGTAATAGTCATATATGTATGTATAATGGATGTGTGGGGGCTTATAGTAATATATGTACAGTATGTATAATGTATATAATGGATGTTTGTGGGGCATATATGTGTGTGTGTGTGTGTATAATAGATTGTGTGTGGGGGTTTATATACATATATGTATGTATGTATGATGGATGTGGGGGGTTAGGTTTTGGCACTAGCGGGAGTGTTAGGGTCGGCTGCAGGTGGGGGGTAGGGTTAGGCTGCAGGTAAGGAGGGAACAACATTAAATGTTTACCATTTGATGGCAACAAACATCGTAATGCCACCATTGAATGGTAAAAATACTACCATCGGGAAAAAAATCGATGGTAGTGAAACATCGCGATGAGATGGCTAAAATCTCCCTGAAACTAGTTTTCAAAAGTAGGCAAGTATGCTGTGGCCCCTGATGTCTCCCGAAGGAGAAAAATCATCTGCACAAACACCATCATCATCTGAATCTACAGGAGGTGTAGCTGGAGGCCGTCTGGAGGAAGGGCTCTCAGGGGTTTTTGATAATTTCTCCATTAGTGCATTCATTTTATGTATCCCTTGCGCAGTGTCCTGTATGACCTGCAGTAATATGGGGTCCCCTTGCGGAGGAGCAATGGATCCCATAGAATTTTGGGAGGAAGAGCTAGGGCCTAGAGACTTGATGAAGTTATCCTTCTGCCTATTAAGAGCCTCAACCCAGGCATTCATAGACCTCCCCAACGCCGCAGCCCACGCTGGTTCAGGTTAATCAGACCCCTGGGCATACGTATTACCGGGCACAGATTCACAAGCAGGGCAAAAGTCCCCTTGGTCCATCTGTTCACATGTTAAATTAACCCCACAAACACTGCATTCTAACAACATGTCCCCCCCCCAACATGTCCCCCCCACCAGCAGCATTATCACCCGTGTCAGTCATTTTTATAACCCACGGAGCACAATGTCAGGCAAAGCACAGAGCAGTATATACAGTGCACTTATCTGTCTGCTTGCTGTAGGCGAATCTCAGCGTCAGCGGGGGGAGCGCTTCCAGGAGAACTGCACTCTGTGTACCTCAGAAAGGCTCAGCCAGGCTTCAGCTCCGCAGTTGTGGAGAGAAAATGGCGCCCGCACACAGAGTAGGAAGGGACCATGTCCCTGCTTCAGCGGTGTAAAAAGCCAGAATTGGTGCCTTTTCCCCCTTTAGCCGCTCCCACAATAGTTTCTCTTCACCTCCTAGTGTCTCCCCTTCAGTCCGGGATCACTTGGAGTCGTCCAGCTACGCTGGACACCTGTAGCAGACTTTACTTCCCTAGTGGGATTTCAGTCTGCAAAACCCTTCCAAGATGGCGCCCGCCATCGCGGGAGGTCCTTCCCCCACGATCCCCTTCTAAAGAAGGAGCCGGTTCTAGGCGCTCCCAGGGCCCAGGCAAACCCCAGCAAAGCTGGGGTTAAGCGCTGTGCAGTGGGCGGAGACAGCCCACCCCTGCATACAGAGCGTTGACAGGACGTGTTTCTGTCAGCTTCTGCTGCTCTCAGTGTGCAGCGCTTCTTGTCAGAAGCAGCACACTGGAAAAAACCTGCAATAAAATCACTAAGTTAATAAAATAATAAAACTCTAGCTAATCTAGTCAAAAAAATCCAGAAAAAAGCCGGCTGCAGCAGCAGCCGATCACCATAGCACCCACTCCTGTGGGCACCTAAAACGAACTGGAGCATGATGGGATGCGGAAGAGGAGGAGCCTCCGTCCAGGGGAAAAGCTTTCCAGCATAGGTGCCTTGGCTCCTGCGGACACTCCTACATCCCAAGGTTAGCCGTGTCACCGGGATGGCCGAAAGAGAACCATTGTTTATTCTGATGCCATTCACCTATTAAATGTTATTTTTTAACTGATATGTTTCCAATGTATGTTTAGCGCAGTTTACCCTTCCTGACCTTTCTTGTGCGTCCATCTACTGGAAACAGATGAATGACAACAGACAGAATTGTTGACATTGAGAGCCAAATGTTCGTAGATAATTTTTCACTTAAACTGAACACATCTAATTATGCGCACACACTGGCCGATATATCGCTGGTCCGTCTGCCAGTGGGTACCAGCGATATGTCTGTAACCAACGTGATCTCTGCAACAGAGCCGATGGCCGATATATTGGTGCATCGTGCTATGGGCCTGACTCTGGATGACCTGGTACCAAGTTCCAGAGTGCCGTTACTCCACCCCAGATCCCCTCGCACGTGCCCAATGTCGGAGAGATCATTGAAATGATATCTCCAGGCCTCAGGGCAGCTGACGTCATGTGAAGACAGCCACCCGCCCCCAGCGACCTGCGTCACATTGGAATTTACATGTGCATTACATGGGAAACGCGGGGTGTTCCCATGGCCCCCCCCCCAGCGAATGGACTACAATTTGGGCCCTACGTGCTTAGGCGATCCGCCCTTATAACCCACTGTAGGAACCGGCAGTGATTGACAGCTGAAATGGGCGGGAGCATGTAAAGGTGTGACGTTAGTCACAATGGATCAGGTAGGGGGGAGAGGGGAACTTGTAGGGGAGCCCAGCACCAGTGAATGGGAGGCCTGCCGATACTGGTAAAGAAAAAGACCTCCCCACCTCATCCGCCAGCACCTCATCTTACCACATCACCTTGCCCCCAGTCACCTCCCCTTTCCGCTCCCACCTTCTCCTATTTTTCACTCTCTCTCAGTCCCTTTCTCTCTCCTCCACCCCATCTGACCCCCCCCCATCTTCTCTTAGTAGTAGTAGTACGTTTATTTATAAGGCGCCACAAAGTGTACATAACAAACAAAAAACAAATGACAAGGTAACGTACAGGGTGTGTTGATAAAATACAGCATAAATAGGGGTGTAGCTGGTAGAACTAAAATCAGCATCAGTTCTGAAGTAGGTGTCGAAATTGTTGAGGAGACTGAAGATGAAGTACAGGAGCACAGGTGAGGTAAAGAGGTAGGGTGAGTACGTGAGGAAGTAGGGCCCTAGAGAGTTAACATAAGAGGCCCTCTCTCTCTCCCCCTCCCTCTCTCATTTTCCAGATGCTGCTTAGATGCGGTTATACTATACTGTACTGTACTGTAGCCGCTATCGACTGAAAGTATCATTCTCCTATTCTATCAATATAAAATAACTGGCTTCTGGCTACTGAGCTGCGTATATGCACCTTACAGGATCAGCACTAGTGATGGTGGTACGGGTCTGTTCTGTCAGCATACACACGTGTGATATGAATGCAAAAATGCAATTACAGTAACCACCTACAGAAGATTATATTTGTGGTAATTATTATAGTGGCAAATATGTATACCGAATAGATTTCTTATTTACTTTATAATGCTAATAAGTAACCTATACTTCTGTTATAGCGCTCTCTTAACTGTTATTATATTTGTATCTAATTAAGGTATACAGAATACCTATTGGGAGCTGCAATAGCCATAAGCACTCATTTTGGTTGATTAATATATTTTTTATGTAAAGTATTAGTGCTGGATTATCATGATTACCCTTTTCCACCAGCAAGTGCAGGGGGGAGACTGATCAGATCTCTGGTAACACACAGTGACATGATGTGACATGATGTGAGGGGAGAGCAGGAGTATAATAGGGGCTGATGGCTCCTGATGTATGAGATACACCAGAGTGTGCAGGGAGGAGACTGGTCAGATCTCTGGGCTGGTAACACACAGTGACATGATGTGAGGGGAGAGCAGGAGTATAATAGGGGCTGATGGCTCCTGATGTATGAGATACACCAGAGAGTGTGGGGAGGAGACTGGTCAGATCTCTGGGCTGGTAACACACAGTGACATGATGCGAGGGGAGAGCAGGAGTATAATAGGGGCTGATGGCTCCTGATGTATGAGATACACCAGAGAGTGTGAGGAGGAGACTGGTCAGATCTCTGGGCTGGTAACACACAGTGACATGATGTGAGGGGGAGACCAGGAGTATAATAGGGGCTGATGGCTCCTGATGTATGAGATACACCAGAGAGTGTGGGGAGGAGACTGGTCAGATCTCTGGGCTGGTAAAACACAGTGACATGATGTGAGGAGAGAGCAGGAGTATAATAGGGGCTGATGGCTCCTGATGTATGAAATAGCTGTAAAGCTGTACTAACAGAACAAGGAAAATACTGTATGCAATAAGTGATTAATCCTCACCTGCATTGATATATGTAGGAATTTCCTCTTTATTACACCGCTGATCACCCCTCATATGTGTGTCTTCTGCCTTAATGTCAGTCACATACGTCTCTTCTTCCTCTGTGTCTTCTGCTTTAATATCAATAACATAGATCTCTTCTTCCTCTGTGTCTTCTGCCTTGATGTCAGTCACATACGTCTCTTCTTCCTCTGTATCTTCTGCCTTAATGTCAGTCACATACGTCTCTTTTTCGAACTCTATTTCTTCAACCTTAATATCTGACAGAGCTTCACATTGAACCTACAAAAAAATCTCATTAGTAATGTCTGATGCTAGTGAGATTACACAGTACAATATCCAGGCATAAAACACACACACACACACACACACACACACACACACACACACACACACACAACCACTGCAATTCATATAGTGACAGTCACTTAGGTATATTGGAGAGACCCTAATTCCCAACTACCTGATCCTCCTGTGGGGTCCTGTGAGTCTCCTCTGTACAGTGCTGGGAATACAGAGGACAGGGACATCTCTCTGGGGTATCTCTGTTACTGGGCCCATCTGTAGGAGACACGCAGTGACTGAGGACATTGTATATATGTGATTATCCTGGGAATACAGAGGACATCTCTCTGGGGTATCTCTGTTACTGGGCCCATCTGTAGGAGACACACAGTGACTGAGGACATGGTATATATGTGATTATCCTGGGAATACAGAGGACAGGGACATCTCTCTGGGGTATCTATGTTACTCGGCCCATCTATAGGAGACACACAGTGACTGAATATATTGTACATGTGTGATTAGCAGATGATATGTGTATATAGGGGACCCCCATACCTGCTCGCCCCTGTACAATAACATGAAGTCTCCTCTTACCCAGTGATGTGAGGGGCCAGTGATTCTCCATCATAACATTCCTGCACAGACCCTTGTGTTAATCTATATATCCCCCCTCCTGCATAGAGAAATAGACAGTGACATCCTGACACCTTATAGAAACCTGACACACACAGTGATACAGTCATCACCCAGACACATCCCCCGGTGTTACTGTATAATGCCTCATTCCCAGCAGTCACCTCTCCAATCCCCCCCCGTGTTACTGTATAATGTCCCATTCCTAGCAGTCACCTCTCCGGTCACCTCCCCATGTTACTGTATAATGTCCCATTCCAAGCAGTCACATCTCTGGTCACCTCCCCCGTGTTACTGTATAATGTCCCATTCCCAGCAGTCACCTCTCCGGTCACTACCCCCGGTGTTACTGTATAATGCTCCATTCCCAGCAGTCACCTCTTCGGTCACCTCCCCCGGTATTACTTTATAATGTCCCATTCCCAGCAGTCACCTCTCCAGTCACCTCCCCCGGTGTTACGGTATAATGTCCCATTCCCAGCAGTCCCCTCTCCGGTCACCTCCCCAGTGCTACTGTATAATGTCCCATTCCCAGCAGTCACCTCTCCGGTCACATCCCCCGGTGTTACTGTATAATGTCCCATTCCCAGCAGTCACCTCTCCGTTTACCTCCCCCGGTGTTACTGTATAATGTCCCATTCCCAGCAGTCACCTCTCCCGGGAACCTCCCCCAGTGTTACTGTATAATGTCCAATTCCCAGCAGTCACCTCTCCAGTCACCTCCCCCGGTATTACTTTATAATGTCCCATTCCCCGCAGTCACCTCCCCCGGTGTTACTGTATAATGTCCCATTCCCCGCAGTCACCTCTCCGGTCACATCCCCCGGTGTTACTGTATAACGCCCCATTCCCAGCAGTCACCTCTCCAATCCCCCCCCCCCCGGTGTTACTGTATAATGTCCCATTCCTAGCAGTCACCTCTCCGGTCACCTCCCCCGTGTTACTGTATAATGTCCCATTCCTAGCAGTCACCTCTCCGGTCACCTCCCCCGTGTTACTGTATAATGTCCCATTCCTAGCAGTGACCTCTCCGGTCACATCCTCGGTGTTACTGTATAATGCCCCATTCCCAGCAGTTACCTCTCCGGTCACATCCTCGGTGTTACTGTATAATGCCCCATTCCCAGCAGTCACCTCTCCGGTCACTACCCCCCGGTGTTACTGTATAATGCTCCATTCCCAGCAGTCACCTCTTCGGTCACCTCCCCCGGTATTACTTTATAATGTCCCATTCCCAGCAGTCACCTCTCCAGTCACCTCCCCCGGTGTTACTGTATAATGTCCCATTCCCAGCAGTCCACTCTCCGGTCACCTCCCCAGTGCTACTGTATAATGTCGCATTCCCAGCAGTCACCTCTCCGGTCACATCCCCCAGTGCTACTGTATAATGTCCCATTCCCAGCAGTCACCGCTCCGGTCACATCCCCCGGTGTTACTGTATAATGTCCCATTCCCAGCAGTCACCTCTCCGGTCACCTTCCCCGGTGTTACTGTATAATGTCCCATTCCCAGCAGTCACCTCTCCGGTCACCTTCCCCGGTGTTACTGTATAATGTCCCATTCCCAGCAGTCACCTCTCCGGTCACATCCCCGGTGTTACTGTATAATGCCCCATTCCCAGCAGTCACCTCTTCGGTCACCTCCCCCGGTGTTACTGTATAATGTCCCATTCCCAGCAGTCACCTCTCTGGTCACATCCCCCGGTGTTACTGTATAATGACCCATTCCCAGCAGTTACCTCTCCGGTCAGCAGCTGAATGATCCTGTTGGTGAGTTCCAGGATCTTCTGCTTCTTGTCTCTCCCATGTATCAGTGAGTGAGGTGGAGGCACCGTGATGGAACTCTGGGTCCTGCTCAGTTCTCCTGACACACAGGGATGGCAACTGGGTGTCTCATGGTCACTGGATGTCTTCTTCACTACTATGTAACCCTGTGTATTGGAAAATATACTATTACTGCATACTTTGCCCGTACCTTACCGTATTCAATATAAAACACTGGTACTTGTTTCCTAGCACGGCGCCACCGATTTTGGGTCGAAAAAATCGCGTCGATCGCATCGCATGCCAACCAATTCGCATGCGATGCGATCCACCCAATTTTTACATTGGAATCAATGTGAAATGGTCCCTGAGACCAGATTTTGCATTGATTTTAATGTAAAATGACCCAAAAAACCCCATTTTCATAGAAAACCCCCCTGATGTTTCAAATGCCCTCCATTGTTAACGCCACCCCGGTATTGACGCCAACCCGAAGCGTGGCGAGCGCAGCGAGCCCGCGTGGGGCGGCGGTACGCGTCCTCCGACCTTTTCATACCCCTACTATCCACGTCGGCGTGGAGTTGAGAATAGAAAGTGTGGCGAGCGTAGCGAGCCACCGAGCCCGAAGCGTGGCGAGCGCAGCGAGCCCCGCGGATACCTTCAAAGGTATCCGCGTCCCCTCACGGGTATCCGCTGCGCTCGCCACGCTTCGGGCTCGGTGGCTCGCTGCGCTCGCCACACTATTCTATTCTCAACTCCACGCCGACGTGGATAGTGGGGGTATGAAAAGGTCGGAGGACGCGTACCGCCGCCCCACGCGGGCTCATTGTCACCTATGTAAAATCAAGTTGATCGCATCGCGGGCCATTATAATGGGCCGCGACCGACGCGATCAACCCTATTTTCATTTTAAAATGAATTTAACATTGTTCCCTATGGGAAAATTGCGTTGATCGCGTCGGTCGCATTGCGGCCCAACGGGCGCCGTGCTAGGAAACAAGTACCAAAACACTTCTACTCGTATATAAAGCTATTAACCATACTGAACCAGCTTATATCTCTTTACTTATCACACAATATCTCCCATCTCGTCCACTGCGCTCTGCACAAGATCTGCGTCTCTCTCCTGCACGGATCACCAGCTCCCATTCACTATTACAGGACTTTCATCGGGCTGCTCCCAGCCTATGGAATGCCCTTTCACACACAATAAGACTCTCCACTAGCCTCCAAACTTTCAAGCGTTCCCTGAAAACTCACCTCTTCAGGCAAGCCTATCATATTTAAGTTCGATACGCATAACCCTCTGAGGCACTTATGTATTATATAGCTTCCCTTCTGGACCTACAAGCTATGCTATTACTGGTGCCTGTCCTTGTGTTTCCCTCCTATGTCCCTATAGACTGTAAGCTTGCAGCAAGGCTCTCCTACCTCCAAGTCTGTCTGTTGTTACCAGTTTATTTTATCACTGTCTCAAATTGTAAAGCGAAACGGAATCTGCTGCTCTATATAAGACGCTGTAAATAAATACACTCCCGGTCATCACCCTATATTAGTGCTATGAGATGTAATTCCCAAGATCCACCAATCAGCTCACTGTAGTATTAATAGATCAGTGATAAGGGGATTTTTGTAAAAACTTACCGTTTGAACCCCTTTCTCTGAGTCTATCCTGGTAACACAGCTAACCTTGGGATGTAGGAGGGTCCGCAGGAGCCAAGGCACCTATGCTGAAAGTCTTTGGGAGCAGGCTCCTCCCTTCTGCATCCCACAATGCTTCAGTTCAACTTCTAAAGCACACTAGGATACAAAACTCAGTACAATGCCCGACATCTTATATGCACAATCATATAACCATAACCTGACACACATGCACGGTATAACTTACTGAGCGTAAGGGAGGGATCGCCGTGTCACCAGGATGGACTCAGAGAAAGGGGTTTGAACGGTAAGTTCTTACAAAAATCCCCTTTTCTCTTTAGTCCATCCTGGTGACTCAGCTAACCTTGGGACATTCAGGAGCCGGTCCTATGGGAGGGTACGCTCAGGCTTACAGTTCTCATCACTGCTTGCCCAAATGAAGCATCCTCAGACGCAAACTCATGGAACCTGTAAAATTAGGTAAAGGTATGAACAGAGGACCAAGTGTCAGCCCTGCACAACTGTTCCGCTGTAGCCCCATGGGCCACAGCCCAAGAGGAATCAACCGACCTGGTGGTACGGGCATTTATCCGTGAAGGAACAGTTCTACCTACCTTGGAGTAGGCAAAGGCAATCACTTACCTTAACCATCATGTAATGGTCTGCTTAGAAGCAGGTCACCCTCTCTTATGCACATCATACAATACATAAAAGCAAATCAGATTTGCGGATGTCCTTTACCCTTTCCACGTATATCCGCAATGTGTGAACTACGTCCAATTTCTTTAATTTGTCCCTATTTTTTGCCCCATCAGGTGGGGAAAACACAGGAAGTACAAACTGCTGGTTAAAATGAAACTAAGAAACTATCTTAGGTAGAAATCTAGGAACTGCTCGAAGCACAGCCCGATCTTCATGAAAAATTAAATATGGAGACTTGCAGGACAAAGCTCCCAACTCAGATACACGCCTAGCCGAAGCAATGGCTAACAGAAAAATCAGTTTCCAAGAAACTAATTTAAGGTCATCCGACCTTAACGGCTCAAAAGGAGGATTCTGTAATACTGACAGAACCAAAGACAAATCCCAAGGCGCCACAGGCTGCCTTTACGGAGGTTTAAGTCTAATCACGCCCTGTAAAAAGGTCTGAACCTCAGGTAGCTAGGTCTAGGTGTAGAAATGGCCCTTGTCTTAGTAAAGAGGAAAATGCCAAGAGTCCCTCGTCAATCTCAGTATCAGAATACCAGGACCTCCTGGGCCAGTCCGGTGTAATCAGAATGATTTGCACCTCTTGAGACTTCACTCTTTAGCACCTACGGCTTCAATGGAAAACACATAAACCAGGCTGAAATGCCACAGAACCATCACGGCATATACCGCCCAAGCGGTCGGGTCCCTGGTCCGAGAACAATACCTCGGAACCTGGCAGTTGTTCCTGGATACCATCCAGACCACTTCTGGGAGTCCACAGCGATTCACAATCTCCTGGAATACCAATCTCCCTCCAGCAGATCTGCCCTGCTGAGGAAATCCGCTTCTACATTCTGGATCCCCGTAATGAACACAGCCGACAGAGCAGGAATATTGACCTCCGCCTACCTGAAAATCTGCGAGACTTCCTGCATTGCCATCTTGCTGCGAGTCCCGGCCTGATGATTCAGGTAAGCCACAGCCGAGGGCAATGTCCGACTGTACAAGTACAGGCGATCCCTTCAGAAGATCCAAACAGCCCGAAGCTCTAATATATTGATAGGCAGCTTGGATTCTTCTCTGGACCAAAGACCCTGCAACCGTAGGTGAAGGGCTACCGCTCCCCAGCCCCTGAGACTGGCATCGGTTGTGACCAACATAAAAGGATGTTCCACTGAAAAATCCTCGAGTGAAACTTGGCAAACTGAAGTGTCTCGAATGTCGCCATCATCTTGCCGAGTAGTTTTACTACCTGTCAAACCGTAGGGTTTGGAGCTTGTGAAATCATCAACACCAGCTGACGGATCCACCTATATATTGTGGTGTCCGCACTGGGATAGCGCTATTGGGTCTATCAAAAATTATATTTCTTAAACCAGCTGACGGATGTCCACTACCTTAGACTCTGGCAGAAACACTCGTTGTAGGTGGGTGTCCCAAAATCACCCCCAGAAACTGCAGTCTCTGCGTGGGTGCCAAATGAGACCTGGAAAGGTTAACACCCACCCCTGGTCTTGTCGCAATGTTCAGGTGTTCCTGAAGTTTTTCTGCTGACTCCGCCTTGAACAGTAGATCGTCCAGGTAAGGGATAATTACTATCACCATGACAGCCATCACTTTTGTAAAGACCCTCGGGGCCGTAGCCAGACTAAAGGGTAGAGGCTGGAACTGCCAATGAGTCTCCCCTATCGCTAAGCAAAGTAAGGATTGATGTTCCTTGCAGATGGGTATATGTAGGTAAGCATCCTGGATATCTACTGATGCTAGAAATTGCACTGACCGTAGAGATTCCATGCGAAAATGATCCACCCACAGATGCAGATTTAAAGGCCGGTTTCACACACTCCGGTTCCTGCCGGACGGTGAAATACCGTACAGCCAGGGAGCCGTGCCGCACACAGTAGTTTATCATGGAGGGGATGGCCACAGCCCGGCAGCCGTCCCTTCCAGTGGCGGGATCTGGCTGCAGCCGCGCGGCCGGGCCGTGGCCGTCCCGTGTGAATGGACACAATAGTGTCCATTCACAACTAATGTGTGCGGCACGGCTCCCTGGCCGTGCGGGATTTCACCGTCCGGCAGGAGCCGGAGTGTGTGAAACCGGCCAAAGACTTTAAATTTAGAATGGGTCTGAAAGACCCGTCTGATTTGGGGACCAAGAAAAAAATGAATCCTTTCTTCCTTTTCTCCTGAGGTACCTGGACCACTACCCCTTTTTCTCTAGGAGACAATGCTGCCCCAAGAGTGCAGTCCGTATTCAGGCTTCCCGCGGTAAAGGAGTAGGGAGAAATCTTCTTAGGGGAGGGCTCCTGAGATTTATCTGGTAACCCTTGGAGACAATGGAATAAACTCAAGGGTCCTTGGTGGGATTTTTCCACCTGCCCCGAAACTGTAAGAGGTGACCGCCCACTCTGAGGCCAGAACAGGGAGTCTCCGCCCCGTCATGCAGAGGATTTATCCTCTCCTTTCGACACATGTTTCTTAGTAAAGGCCCAAAACCGGGATTTGGGTGCCCTCCCTTTACTGGCTGGGAACCTACCTCTTCCCACCTGTCCTGTTGGACGCTCCGCCCGAAAGGATAAATATTGGATTCAAGCTCTGACCCAAAAAGCAATTCTCCTTTAAAAGCCAAAGTCTCAAGCGTCTTCTTAGCTTTGCGGTCTGCTTCCCAGACTTCTAGCCAAAGGGCTCTCCTCGCTGACACAGACGTGGCAAATACCTTAGACGCCATTCTAGTGTCTTCTTCACCAGCCTCACAAATGTACTCTGCTGCACATCTGAGCTTTTTGGCCCGTGTAAAAGCCTCTGAACCAGGCTGGAGCTGACGCCCTAAGGCTTCAGCCCACTTAATCTTTGCCTTGGCAACCCAGGCAGAGCAATAATAATGGGGTGGAGCTTTCCATGCTTCTCCCAGCAAGGAAACCATACCCTCATCATAGGGAAAAGTCACCGAATCTCTGCGAATCTTCTTAAAGACACAGTGTGCAGGCACCTTGTCTTCCTCACACAAATCTAATGTCTGCTTTATTGCAAGGATTCAATCCTCAATGCCAGGGACAGAAGCTTCAGCCTCTTCCCTCTGATACTTCTCACACACACCCTCTTCATCAGAATTCAAATTAAAAAATAAGGGTGTAGAAACTGGCTGTCTATGAGAAAAAAATCTCAGAGGACTTCGCAAACTGGTCCACAAAATAATTTATCTTTTCAACACCCTGTCACACGAGGGGTACAAATCCCCCTGATCCATCTACTCACATGTTAACTTATACCCACAAAACTTGCAGTGAAGTCACATGACCCGCGCTCCCTCCCCCAAGGCAGCAGCATTACACACTTCAGTCATGTCTCATACACGGTGCACAATGTCAGGCAAAGCACAGAATTATGTAACAGTGTACTTATCTGTCTGCTCTTTGCTGCCAGTGACCTCAGCGATCTGCGGGGGAGTGCCATCCAGGAGAAACTGTACTCTCTGCACTCTGTATGAAAAGCCTTGCTTCAGCTACGCAGCATGGAGAGAAAATGGCGCCAGTACACAGAGCAGGAAGAGACCAAGTCTCTGCTTCAGCAGGGAAGGATAGCCTTTTGGGCGCCTTTCCCCCTTTAGCCGCTCCCACAAGTGTTTCTCCTCACCTCCAGTGCCTCCCTTCTTTCTGGGACCACTTGGAGTTGTCCAGCAGCTTGGACTCCTGTAATAGACTTCACCTCCCTAGTGGAATTTCAGTCTATAAACCCTTCCAAGATGGCATCCTCCATCGCAGGGGGTCTGTCCCCCACGATCCCCTTCTCTGCAAGGAGCCGGTTCAGGACACCCCCGGGGCCCAGGAAAATGTCTCTTGTATAGAGGTTAAGTACTGTGCAGTGGGAGCAGACAGCGTCCCTCTGCACACAGAGAGCTGACAGGACGCGATTCTGTCAGCCTCTGCTGCACTCTCAGTGTATGCAAACTTCTGTAAGAAGTAACACACTGGCAAACCTGCTCTAACTAGTGAGTTAATAAAATAATAAAAACATAGATATTCTCTGTTAAAAATCCAAAGAAAAAAATGTCTGCAGCAGCACCCACTCCTGTGGGCACCTAAAACGAACTGAAGCATCATGGTATGCAGAAGGGAGGAGTCCGCTCCCAAAGACTTTCAGCATAGGTGCCTTGGCTCCTGCGGACCCTCCTACATCCCAAGGATAGTGTCACCAGGATGGATGAAAGAGAAATCACTGACACTCTCAGATAGCCTCACCTCCCCAGTCATGTCCCTGTATTTATTACTATAGATATACTGTAAGTGAGGTCACAGTGACACTCAGATATCCTCACCTCCCTGTATTATTACTATAGATATGGGTGATGTCACAGTGACACTCCCAGATCCCCTCACCTCCCCAGTCATGTCCCTGTATTATTACTATAGATATAAGTGATGTCACAGTGACACTCCCAGATCCCCTCACCTCCCCAGTCACTTCCCTGTATTATTACTATAGATATAAGTGATATCACAGTGACACTCCCAGATCTCCTCACCTCCCCAGTCATGTCCCTGTATTATTACTATAGATATAAGTGATGTCACAGTGACACTCCCAGATCCCCTCACCTCCCCAGTCACGTCCCTGTATTATTACTATATATATAAGTGATGTCACAGCGACGCTCCCAGATCCCCTCACCTCCCCAGTCATGTCCTTGTATTATTACTATATATATAAGTGATGTCACAGTGACGCTCCCAGATCCCCTCACCTCCCCAGTCATGTCCCTGTATTATTACTATAGATATAAGTGATGTCACAGTGACACTCCCAGATCCCCTCACCTCCCCAGTCATGTCCCTGTATTATTACTATATATATAAGTGATGTCACAGTGACGCTCCCAGATCCCCTCACCTCCCCAGTCACGTCCCTGTATTATTACTATAGATATAAGTGATGTCACAGTGACGCTCCCAGATCCCCTCACCTCCCCAGTCACTTCCCTGTATTATTACTATAGATATAAGTGATATCACAGTGACACTCCCAGATCTCCTCACCTCCCCAGTCATGTCCCTGTATTATTACTATAGATATAAGTGATGTCACAGTGACACTCCCAGATCCCCTCACCTCCCCAGTCACGTCCCTGTATTATTACTATAGATATGGGTGATGTCACAGTGACACTCCCAGATCCCCTCACCGTCCCAGTCACGTCCCTGTATTATTACTATAGATATAAGTGACGTCACAGTGACACTCCCAGATCTCCTCACGTCCCTGTATTATTACTATAGATATAAGTGATGTCACTGTGACGCTCCCAGATCCCATCATCACCCCAGTCATGTCCCTGTAAAATTACTATAGATATAAGTGATGTCAGTGACGCTCCCAGATCCCCTCACCAGTCACGTCCCTGTATTATTACTAGAGATACAAGTGATGTCACAGTGACGCTCCCGGATCCCCTCACCTCCCCAGTCACGTCCCTGTATTATTACTATAGATATAAGTGATGTCACAGTGACACTCCCAGATCCCCTCACCTCCCCAGTCACGTCCCTGTATTATTACTATTGATATAAATGATGTCACTGTGACACTCCCAGATCCCCTCACCTCCTCTCCTCAGTCACGTCCCTGTATTATTACTATAGATATAAGTGATGTCACAGTAACACTCCCAGATCCCCTCACTTCCCCAGTTACGTCCCTGTATTATTACTATAGATATAAGTGATATCACTGTGACACTCCCAGATACCCTCATTTCCCCAGTTACGTCCCTGTATTATTACTATAGATATAAGTGATGTCACAGTGACGCTCCCAGATCCCCTCACCGTCCCAGTCACGTCCCTGTATTATTACTATAGATATAAGTGACGTCACAGTGACACTCCCAGATCTCCTCACGTCTCTGTATTATTACTATAGATATAAGTGATGTCACTGTGATGCTCCCAGATCCCATCATCACCCCAGTCATGTCCCTGTAAAATTACTATAGATATAAGTGATGTCAGTGACGCTCCCAGATCCCCTCACCTCCCCAGTCACGTCCCTGTATTGTTACTATAGATATAAGTGATGTCACAGTGACACTCCCAGATCCCCTCACCTCCCCAGTCACGTCCCTGTATTATTACTATTGATATAAATTATGTCACTGTGACACTCCCAGATCCCCTCACCTCCCCAGTCACGTCCCTGTGTTATTACTATAGATATGTGATGTCACAGTGACGCTCCCAGATCCCCTCACCTCCCCAGTCACGTCCCTGAATTATTACTATAGATATAAGTGACATCACAGTGACACTCCCAGATCCCCTCACCTCCCCAGTCACGTCCCTGTATTATTACTATTGATATAAATTATGTCACTGTGACGCTCCCAGATCCCATCATCACCCCAGTCATGTCCCTGTATTATTACTATAGATATAAGTGACGTCACAGTGACACTCCCGGATCCCCTCACCTCCCCAGTCACGTCCCTGAATTATTACTACAGATATAGGTGATGTCACAGTGACACTCCCGGATCCCCTCACCTCCCCAGTCACGTCCCTGAATTATTACTATTGATATAAATTATGTCACTGTGACACTCCCTGATCCCCTCACCTCCCCAGTCACGTCCCTGTATTATTACTATAGATATAAGTTATGTCACAGTGACACTCCCAGATCCCCTCACCTCCCCAGTCATGTCCCTGTATTATTACTATAGATAAAAGTGACGCTCCCAGATCCCCTCACCTCCCCAGTCACGTCCCTGTATTATTACTATAGATATAAGTGATGTCACTGTGACACTCCAAGATCTACTCACCTCCCCAGTCATGTCCCTGTATTATTACTGTAGATATAAGTGATGTCACTGTGACACTCCCAAATTCCCACACCTTCCCAGTCACGTCCCTGTATTATTACTATAGATATGTGACGTCACATTGACGCTCCCAGATACCCTAACCTCCCCGGTCATGTCCCTGTATTATTACTATAGATAAGTGATGTCACAGTGATGATCCCAGATCCCCTCACCTCCCCAGTCACGTCCCTGTATTATTAATATAGATATAGGTGATGTCACAGTGACTCTCCCAGATCCCCTCACCTCCCCAGTCACGTCCCTGTATTATTACTATAGATATAAGTGATATCACAGTGACATTCCCAGAACCCCTCACCTCCCCAGTCATGTCCCTGTATTATTACTATAGATATAAATGATGTCACTAACGCTCCCAGATCCCCTCACCTCCCTGTATTATTATTATAGATATAGGTGATGTCACAGTGATGCTCCCAGAACCCCACACCTCCCCAGTCACGTCCCTGTATTATTACTATAGATATAAATGATGTCACTGTGACACTCCCAAATCCCCTCACCTCCCCAGACATGCACGTGTATTATTACTATAGATATATGTGATGTCAGAGTGACGCTCCTAGATCCCCTCACCTCCCCAGTCACGTCCTTGTATTATTATTATAGATATAAGTGACGTCACAGTGATGCTCCCGGATCCCCTCACCTCCACAATCACGTCCCTGTATTATGACAATAAATATAAGTGATGTCACAGTGACACTCCCCTCACCTCCCCAGTCACGTCCCTGTATTATTACTATAGATATAAGTGATGTCACAGTGACGCTCCCAGATCCCCTCACCTCCCCAGTCACGTCCCTGTATTACTATAGATATAAGCTATGTTACAGTGACACTCCCAGATCCCCTCACCTCCCAGGTCACGTCCCTGGATTATTACTATAGATATAAGTGATGTCACAGTGACGCTTCCAGATCTCCTCACCTCCCAAGTCATGTCCCTGTATTATTACTGTAGATATAAGTGATGTCACTGTGACACTCCCAAATTCCCACACCTTCCCAGTCACGTCCCTGTATTATTACTATAGATATAAGTGACGTCACATTGACGCTCCCAGATCCCCTCACCTCCCCAGTCACATCCCTGTATTATTACTATAGATATAAAAGTGATGTCACTGTGACGCTCCCAGATCCCCTCACCTCCCCAGTCACTTCCTTGTATTATTGCTATAGATAAGTGATGTCACGGTGATGATCCCAGATCCCCTCACCTCCCCAGTCACCACCCTGTATTATTACTATAGATATAAGTGATGTCAGTGATGCTCCCAGATCCCCTCACCTCCCCAGTCACGTCCCTGTATTATTACTAGAGATATAAGTGACGCTCCGAAATCCCCTCACCTCCCCAGTCACGTCCCTGAATTATTACTACAGATATAGGTGATGTCACAGTGACACTCCCGGATCCCCTCACCTCCCCTGTCACGTCCCTGTATTACTACTATAGCTATAAGTGACGTCACATTGACGCGCCCAGATCCCCTCACCTCCCCAGTCACATCCCTGTATTATTACTATAGAAATAAGTGATGTCACTGTGACACTCCCAGATTCCCACACCTCCCCAGTCACCTCCCTGTATTATTACTATAGATATAAGTGATGTCACTGTGACACTCCCAGATCCCCTCACCTCCCCAGTCACGTCCCTGTATTATTACTATAGATATAAGTGATGTCACAGTGACGCTCCCAGATCCCCTCACCTCCCCAGTCACGTCCCGGTATTATTACTATAGCTATAAGTGATGTCACAGTGACGCTCCCAGATCCCCTCACCTCCCCAGTCACGTCCCTGTATTATTACTATAGATATAAGTGATGTCACAGTGACACTCCCACAACCCCTCACCTCCCAATTCACGTCCCTGGATTATTACTATAGATATAAGTGATGTCACTGTGACACTCCCAGATCCCCTCACCTCCCCAGTCATGTCCCTGTAATTTTACTGTAGATATAAGTGATGTCACTGCGACACTCCCAAATTCCCACACCTCCCCAGTCACGTCCCTGTATTATTACTATAGATATAAGTGATGTCACAGTGATACTCCCGGATCCCCTCTCCTCCCCAGTCACGTCCCTGTATTATTACTATAGCTATAAGTGATGTCACTGTGACACTCCAAGATCCCCTCATCTCCCCAGTCACGTCCCTGTATTATTACTATAGATATGTGATGTCACAGTGACACTCCCAGATCCCCTCACCTCCCAAGCCACGTCCCTGTATTACTATAGATATAAGCTATGTTACAGTGACACTCCCAGATCCCCTCACCTTCCCAGTCACGTCCCTGTATTATTACTGTAGATTTAAGTGATGTCACAGTGATACTCCCAGATCCCCTCACCTCCTCAGTCACGTCCCTGTATTATTACTATAGAAATAAGTGATGTCACTGTGACACTCCCAGATTCCCACACCTCCCCAGTCACCTCCCTGTATTATTACTATAGATATAAGTGATGTCACTGTGACACTCCCAGATCCCCTCACCTCCCCAGTCACGTCCCTGTATTATTACTATAGATATAAGTGATGTCACAGTGACGCTCCCAGTTCCCCTCACCTCCCCAGTCACGTCCCTGTATTATTACTATAGATATAAGTGATGTCACAGTGACACTCCCAGATCCCCTCACCTCCCCAGTCACGTCCCTGTATTATTACTATAGATATAAGTGATGTCACAGTGACGCTCCCAGATCCCCTCACCTCCCCAGTCACCTCCCTGTATTATTACTATAGATATAAGTGATGTCACAGTGACACTCCCAGATCCCCTCACCTCCCCAGTCACGTCCCTGTATTATTACTATAGATATAGGTGATGTAACAGTGACACTCGCAGATCCCTCACCTCCCCAGTCACGTCCCTGTATAATTACTATAGCTATAAGTGATGTTACAGTGACGCTCCCAGATCCCCTCACCTCCCTGTATTATTACTATAGATATAGGTGATGTCACAGTGACGCTCCCAGATCCTCTCACCTCCCCAGTCATGTCCCTGTATTATTACTATAGATATAAGTGATGTCACTGTGACACTCCCAGATCCCCTCACCTCCCTGTATTATTACTATAGATATAAGTGATGTCACAGTGACACTCCCAGATCCCCTCACCTCCCCAGTCACGTCCCTGTATTATTACTATAGATATAGGTGATGTAACAGTGACACTCGCAGATCCCTCACCTCCCCAGTCACGTCCCTGTATAATTACTATAGCTATAAGTGATGTTACAGTGACGCTCCCAGATCCCCTCACCTCCCTGTATTATTACTATAGATATAGGTGATGTCACAGTGACGCTCCCAGATCCTCTCACCTCCCCAGTCATGTCCCTGTATTATTACTATAGATATAAGTGATGTCACAGTGACGCTCCCAGATCTCCTCACCTCCCTGTATTATTACTATAGATATAGGTGATGTCACAGTGACGCTCCCAGAACCCCTCACCTCACCAGTCATGTCCCTTTATTATTACTATAGATATAAGTGATGTCACAGTGACGCTCCCAGATCTCCTCACCTCCCCAGTCATGTCCCTGTATTATTACTATAGATATAAGTGATGTCACAGTGACACTCCCAGATCCCCTCACCTCCCCAGTCATGTCCCTGTATTATTACTATAGATATAAGTGACGTTACAGTGACGCTCCCAGATCCCCTCACCTCCCCAGTTATGTCCCTGTATTATTACTATAGATATAAGTGATGTCACTGTGACACTCCCAGATCCCCTCACCTCCCCAGTCACCTCCCCAGTCACCTCCCTGTATTATTACTATAGATATAAGTGATGTCACAGTGACGCCCCCAGATATTACTATAGATATAAGCGATGTCACAGTGACGCTCCCAGATCCCATCACCTCCCCAGTCACTTCCCTGTATTATTACTATAGATATAAGTGACGTCACTGTGACGCTCCCAGATCCCCTCACCTCCCTGTATTATTACTATAGATATAAGTGATGTCACAGCGACACTCCCAGATCCCCTCACCTCCCCAGTCACCACCCTGTATTATTACTATAGATATAAGTGATGTCACAGTGACACTCCCAGATCCCCTCACCTCCCTGTATTATTACTATAGATATAAGTGATGTCACTGTGACACTCCCAGATCCCCTCACCTCCCCAGTCACCTCCCTGTATTATTACTATAGATATAAGTGATGTCACAGTGACGCCCCCAGATCCCCTCACCTCCCCAGTCACGTCCCTGTATTATTACTATAGATATAAGCGATGTCACAGTGACGCTCCCAGATCCCCTCACCTCCCTGTATTATTACTATAGATATAAGTGATGTTACAGTGACGCTCCCAGATCCCCTCACCTCCCCAGTCACGTCCCTGTATTATTACTATAGATATAAGCGATGTCACAGTTACGCTCCCAGATCCCCTCACCTCCCTGTATTATTACTATAGATATAAGTGATGTTACAGTGACGCTCCCAGATCCCCTCACCTCCCCAGTCATGTCCCTGTATTATTACTATAGATATAAGTGACGTTACAGTGACGCTCCCAGATCCCCTCACCTCCCTGTATTATTACTATAGATATAGGTGATGTCACAGTGACGCTCCCAGATCCCCTCACCTCCCCAGTCATGTCCCTGTATTATTACTATGGATATAAGTGATGTCACAGTGACATCTCCCAGATCCCCTCACCTCCCTGTATTATTACTATGGATATAAGTGACATCACAGTGACACTCCCAGATCCCCTCACCTCCCCAGTCACATCCCTGTAATATATATATATATATATATATATATATATATATATATATATATATATATATATATATGTGATGTCACAGTGACACTCCCAGATCCCCTCACCTCCCCAGTCACGTCCCTGTATTATTACTATAGATATACATGATGTCACAGTGACATCTCCCAGATCCCCTCACCTCCCCAGTCATGTCCCTGTATTATTACTATAGATATAAGTGATGTCACAGTGACATCTCCCAGATCCCCTCACCTCCCCAGTCACATCCCTGTATTATTACTATATATATAAGTGATGTCACAGTGATGCTCCCAGAACCCCACACCTCCCCAGTCACGTCCCTGTATTATTACTATAGATATAAGTGATGTCACAGTGAAGCTCCCAGATCCCCTCACCTCCCTGTATTATTACTATAGATATAAGTGATGTCACAGTGACGCTCCCAGAACCCCTCACCTCCCCAGTCATGTCCCTTTATTATTACTATAGATATAAGTGATGTCACAGTGACGCTCCCAGATCTCCTCACCTCCCCAGTCATGTCCCTGTATTATTACTATAGATATAAGTGATGTCACAGTGACACTCCCAGATCCCCTCACCTCCCCAGTCATGTCCCTGTATTATTACTATAGATATAAGTGACGTTACAGTGACGCTCCCAGATCCCCTCACCTCCCTGTATTATTACTATAGATATAGGTGATGTCACAGTGACGCTCCCAGATCCCCTCACCTCCCCAGTCATGTCCCTGTATTATTACTATAGATATAAGTGATGTCACTGTGACACTCCCAGATCCCCTCACCTCCCCAGTCACCTCCCTGTATTATTACTATAGATATAAGTGATGTCACAGTGACGCCCCCAGATCCCCTCACCTCCCCAGTCACGTCCCTGTATTATTACTATAGATATAAGCGATGTCACAGTGACGCTCCCAGATCCCCTCACCTCCCTGTATTATTACTATAGATATAAGTGATGTCACTGTGACACTCCCAGATCCCCTCACCTCCCCAGTCACCTCCCTGTATTATTACTATAGATATAAGTGATGTCACAGTGACGCCCCCAGATCCCCTCACCTCCCCAGTCACGTCCCTGTATTATTACTATAGATATAAGTGATGTCACAGTGACGCTCCCAGATCCCCTCACCTCCCCAGTCATGTCCCTGTATTATTACTATAGATATAAGTGACGTTACATTGACGCTCCCAGATCCCCTCACCTCCCTGTATTATTACTATAGATATAGGTGATGTCACAGTGACGCTCCCAGATCCCCTCACCTCCCCAGTCATGTCCCTGTATTATTACTATAGATATAAGTGATGTCACAGTGACATCTCCCAGATCCCCTCACCTCCCTGTATTATTACTATAGATATAAGTGACATCACAGTGACACTCCCAGATCCCCTCACCTCCCCAGTCACATCCCTGTATTATTACTATATATATATATATATATAAGTGATGTCACAGTGACACTCCCAGATCCCCTCACCTCCCCAGATATTACTATAGATATAAGCGATGTCACAGTGACGCTCCCAGATCCCATCACCTCCCCAGTCACTTCCCTGTATTATTACTATAGATATAAGTGACGTCACTGTGACGCTCCCAGATCCCCTCACCTCCCTGTATTATTACTATAGATATAAGTGATGTCACAGTGACATCTCCCAGATCCCCTCACCTCCCCAGTCACATCCCTGTATTATTACTATATATATAAGTGATGTCACAGTGATGCTCCCAGAACCCCACACCTCCCCAGTCACGTCCCTGTATTATTACTATAGATATAAGTGATGTCACAGTGAAGCTCCCAGATCCCCTCACCTCCCTGTATTATTACTATAGATATAAGTGATGTCACAGTGACGCTCCCAGAACCCCTCACCTCCCCAGTCATGTCCCTTTATTATTACTATAGATATAAGTGATGTCACAGTGACGCTCCCAGATCTCCTCACCTCCCCAGTCATGTCCCTGTATTATTACTATAGATATAAGTGATGTCACAGTGACACTCCCAGATCCCCTCACCTCCCCAGTCATGTCCCTGTATTATTACTATAGATATAAGTGACGTTACAGTGACGCTCCCAGATCCCCTCACCTCCCTGTATTATTACTATAGATATAGGTGATGTCACAGTGACGCTCCCAGATCCCCTCACCTCCCCAGTCATGTCCCTGTATTATTACTATAGATATAAGTGATGTCACTGTGACACTCCCAGATCCCCTCACCTCCCCAGTCACCTCCCTGTATTATTACTATAGATATAAGTGATGTCACAGTGACGCCCCCAGATCCCCTCACCTCCCCAGTCACGTCCCTGTATTATTACTATAGATATAAGCGATGTCACAGTGACGCTCCCAGATCCCCTCACCTCCCTGTATTATTACTATAGATATAAGTGATGTCACTGTGACACTCCCAGATCCCCTCACCTCCCCAGTCACCTCCCTGTATTATTACTATAGATATAAGTGATGTCACAGTGACGCCCCCAGATCCCCTCACCTCCCCAGTCACGTCCCTGTATTATTACTATAGATATAAGTGATGTCACAGTGACGCTCCCAGATCCCCTCACCTCCCCAGTCATGTCCCTGTATTATTACTATAGATATAAGTGACGTTACATTGACGCTCCCAGATCCCCTCACCTCCCTGTATTATTACTATAGATATAGGTGATGTCACAGTGACGCTCCCAGATCCCCTCACCTCCCCAGTCATGTCCCTGTATTATTACTATAGATATAAGTGATGTCACAGTGACATCTCCCAGATCCCCTCACCTCCCTGTATTATTACTATAGATATAAGTGACATCACAGTGACACTCCCAGATCCCCTCACCTCCCCAGTCACATCCCTGTATTATTACTATATATATATATATATAAGTGATGTCACAGTGACACTCCCAGATCCCCTCACCTCCCCAGATATTACTATAGATATAAGCGATGTCACAGTGACGCTCCCAGATCCCATCACCTCCCCAGTCACTTCCCTGTATTATTACTATAGATATAAGTGACATCACTGTGACGCTCCCAGATCCCCTCACCTCCCTGTATTATTACTATAGATATAAGTGATGTCACAGCGACACTCCCAGATCCCCTCACCTCCCCAGTCACCACCCTGTATTATTACTATAGATATAAGTGATGTCACAGTGACACTCCCAGATCCCCTCACCTCCCTGTATTATTACTATAGATATAAGTGATGTCACTGTGACACTCCCAGATCCCCTCACCTCCCCAGTCACCTCCCTGTATTATTACTATAGATATAAGTGATGTCACAGTGACGCCCCCAGATCCCCTCACCTCCCCAGTCACGTCCCTGTATTATTACTATAGATATAAGCGATGTCACAGTGACGCTCCCAGATCCCCTCACCTCCCTGTATTATTACTATAGATATAAGTGATGTTACAGTGACGCTCCCAGATCCCCTCACCTCCCCAGTCACGTCCCTGTATTATTACTATAGATATAAGCGATGTCACAGTTACGCTCCCAGATCCCCTCACCTCCCTGTATTATTACTATAGATATAAGTGATGTTACAGTGACGCTCCCAGATCCCCTCACCTCCCCAGTCATGTCCCTGTATTATTACTATAGATATAAGTGACGTTACAGTGACGCTCCCAGATCCCCTCACCTCCCTGTATTATTACTATAGATATAGGTGATGTCACAGTGACGCTCCCAGATCCCCTCACCTCCCCAGTCATGTCCCTGTATTATTACTATGGATATAAGTGATGTCACAGTGACATCTCCCAGATCCCCTCACCTCCCTGTATTATTACTATGGATATAAGTGACATCACAGTGACACTCCCAGATCCCCTCACCTCCCCAGTCACATCCCTGTATTATTACTATATATATATATAAGTGATGTCACAGTGATGCTCCCAGAACCCCACACCTCCCCAGTCACGTCCCTGTATTATTACTATAGATATACATGATGTCACAGTGACATCTCCCAGATCCCCTCACCTCCCCAGTCATGTCCCTGTATTATTACTATAGATATAAGTGATGTCACAGTGACATCTCCCAGATCCCCTCACCTCCCCAGTCACATCCCTGTATTATTACTATATATATATATAAGTGATGTCACAGTGATGCTCCCAGAACCCCACACCTCCCCAGTCACGTCCCTGTATTATTACTATAGATATAAGTGATGTCACAGTGAAGCTCCCAGATCCCCTCACCTCCCTGTATTATTACTATAGATATAAGTGATGTCACAGTGACGCTCCCAGAACCCCTCACCTCCCCAGTCATGTCCCTTTATTATTACTATAGATATAAGTGATGTCACAGTGACGCTCCCAGATCTCCTCACCTCCCCAGTCATGTCCCTGTATTATTACTATAGATATAAGTGATGTCACAGTGACACTCCCAGATCCCCTCACCTCCCCAGTCATGTCCCTGTATTATTACTATAGATATAAGTGACGTTACAGTGACGCTCCCAGATCCCCTCACCTCCCTGTATTATTACTATAGATATAGGTGATGTCACAGTGACGCTCCCAGATCCCCTCACCTCCCCAGTCATGTCCCTGTATTATTACTATAGATATAAGTGATGTCACTGTGACACTCCCAGATCCCCTCACCTCCCCAGTCACCTCCCTGTATTATTACTATAGATATAAGTGATGTCACAGTGACGCCCCCAGATCCCCTCACCTCCCCAGTCACGTCCCTGTATTATTACTATAGATATAAGCGATGTCACAGTGACGCTCCCAGATCCCCTCACCTCCCTGTATTATTACTATAGATATAAGTGATGTCACTGTGACACTCCCAGATCCCCTCACCTCCCCAGTCACCTCCCTGTATTATTACTATAGATATAAGTGATGTCACAGTGACGCCCCCAGATCCCCTCACCTCCCCAGTCACGTCCCTGTATTATTACTATAGATATAAGTGATGTCACAGTGACGCTCCCAGATCCCCTCACCTCCCCAGTCATGTCCCTGTATTATTACTATAGATATAAGTGACGTTACATTGACGCTCCCAGATCCCCTCACCTCCCTGTATTATTACTATAGATATAGGTGATGTCACAGTGACGCTCCCAGATCCCCTCACCTCCCCAGTCATGTCCCTGTATTATTACTATAGATATAAGTGATGTCACAGTGACATCTCCCAGATCCCCTCACCTCCCTGTATTATTACTATAGATATAAGTGACATCACAGTGACACTCCCAGATCCCCTCACCTCACCAGTCACGTTCCTGTATTATTACTATAGATATACATGATGTCACAGTGACATCTCCCAGATCCCCTCACCTCCCCAGTCATGTCCCTGTATTATTACTATAGATATAAGTGATGTCACAGTGACATCTCCCAGATCCCCTCACCTCCCCAGTCACATCCCTGTATTATTACTATATATATAAGTGATGTCACAGTGACACTCCCAGATCCCCTCACCTCCCCAGTCACGTCCCTGTATTATTACTATAGATATAAGTGATGTCACAGTGACACTCCCAGATCCCCTCACCTCCCCAGTCACGTTCCTGTATTATTACTATAGATATAAGTGACGTCACAGTGACACTCCCAGATCCCCTCACCTCCCCAGTCACGTCCCTGTATTATTACTATAGATATAAGTGATGTCACAGTGACACTCCCAGATCCCCTCACCTCCCCAGTCAGCAGGTAGATGATCTCCAGGGTGAGATTTAGAATCCTCTCAGTCATGTGACTCTGGTCCTTGTCCATCCTCAGGGAATCAGTGACGTGTCTCATCCTCACGTGATGTCTAGTAAACACTCCGTTTCCTCACTGCTCCGTTGTCTAGGTGTAAATATAATTACAATAAACACCACACAGTACACATGTAACATATTAGGTAAAGGTGCCCATACACTAGTCCGATTTGGGCCAATTTCACCCGATCCTGATGGAACTGCCGAGAAATCAGATGCGTTTGACATCTGCCTTGGGTCCGATTCATATCGGACCCGAGCAGGAGGTCAGACCTGTTGCCTACCCGCCGACCCTGCCCCCGTCCCAGTGGCGGGGAATGGGGTCGTATTCGATACATTGTATGTGAAAGGACCGCATGCGATGCATCGTATGCAGGTACCAGATGGCTCAGAGGTTGGGAAGGGGCCATACACTGCTGCGATACATCCCAGTAGTGTATGGCCACCATAAGAGAAATCCACACAGAGGCACAAGAGCAGCCTCTAATGTTTCTGCACATATATATATATATATATATATATATATATATATATATATATATATATATATATATATATATATATATATATACATACATACATACATACACACACATCATACAGAGAACAATGGGCACATGTATAGTATAAGCGCTATAGAATACCACTACAATGTTCATTGTAGTACATGGTTGTCTGAAAATTATTGTAATAGGGCACCAAAGGCTGCACGCACTGTATAATCATCATACTACTACGAAGATATCAGAGACTCAAAACCCTGAAGAAAAAAATAATATAAAATTAATTTAAGTTTTGTAACAGGACAACAAAAGCTGCTCCCTAATGGTAATTTTAAAAAAAAGGCAGAAGCTGCTGAACTATATTATAATAACACCACACCAGAGGCTGCTCCCTCTGTATAACATTTGTAACAGGATGCCACAGGTCGCTTCCCCTGTATAAATAGGACACCAGAGGCAGCTCACGCCACAGGCCGCTCCAACTGCATAAACAGGACGCCACAGGCCGCTCCCCCTGTATAACAGGACACCGCAGGCCCCTCCCCCTGTATAACAGGACACCGCAGGCCCCTCCCCCTGTATAACAGGACACCGCAGGCCGCTCCCCCTGTATAACAGGACACCGCAGGCCGCTCCCCCTGTATAACAGGACACCGCAGGCCGCTCCCCCTGTATAACAGGACACCGCAGGCCGCTCCCCCTGTATAACAGGACACCGCAGGCCGCTCCCCCTGTATAACAGGACACCGCAGGCCGCTCCCCCTGTATAACAGGACACCGCAGGCCGCTCCCCCGGTATAACAGGACACCGCAGGCCGCTCCCCCTGTATAGCAGGACACCACAGGCCGCTCCCCCTGTATTACAGGACACCACGGGCAGCTCCCCCTGTATTACAGGACACCACAGGCCGCGCCCCCTGTATTACAGGACACCGCTCCCCCTGTATAGCAGGACACCGCAGGTCGATCCCCCCCCAACCAGACACCACAGGCTGCTCCGCCTGTATAATAACACCAGGGCAGCACAATACCATCACCTGCTGCCAGATACAGCGATGTCTTCTCTCGGTTCCCCGTAACTGAATCACCGTGGCTGCTGGAAGTGAGAGGCCTCACCTAAGATCAGCAGCGCTGCCCCGTCACTGAACGCTGGGATTGGCCTTCGGGAAAATGGCCGCCGCTCCGTCACACAAGGGACAATTACTATGGAACCTTTCTGGTCGTATTATAGCATGAAAACTACTACTGGTGACCGCACCTCACAGAACTCTCTCTCTGTGCATTCTCTCAATGCAATTGCCGCTTCTACCAGTCTCTTAGTGATGTCTCATTGTGTGTCCTCATACAGCGGCGGCCATTCTGTTGTGGTTTGTACTCGGCTCCCAGACTCCCCCGCGGCTGTAGCCGAAGTGTATTTCCTGTGTGGGGCAGAGTGGGAGGAGCTGTGTTACCAGGGAAACGTCCCTTCCTGGTGTGCATGGCAGGCAGCAGGAGGGAGAGTGCTGCAGCTGGCACCAGGTAACCCCAGGTATTATACTGCTAGTAACAGCATAGTAGTGATTGCTGGGTGTGTGCCATTCGTGCAGTTATACCCCTTTTACACCAGAGTCGTGAACCGGGTTATTGCCACTCCAGTCCGGACCGGGGCTTGGTGTAAAAGGGCAAATAATAAAAAATAACCCAGGTCCTGTTACCCAGTGTCTGACTCTGCAAATGTTCAGGGTCGGACACGGGGCTTCCCCGAGGTCAGGGGCTGTGTAAATGGGTAACCCGGGTCATCCGACCCAGGAACCCATTTCCTTCAATCAGGGAGCCCCAACCTCTGGTTCGCAGCACCCTAAGGTCAGTCCGGAGGTGGGGCAGGGGCTGCGTACAGCCTCCGCTGCTGTCTGCGGTACTATGCAAACAGCAGCAGAGGTGAATGTATGCCTGTGTGCGGCATCCATTCACCTCATGGATGGAGGCTGGGGGCAGTCCAGCAGCTTACTTGGGTGTTGGGTTGGCCCCAGCACGTTGGTCAGCGTTGCAGGGTTGACGGTTGGCAGGTTTCCCGGTGCTTGGAGATTGTCATCTCCAAGAGCCTGCTCAGGGCCCGAATTCACCGGCGTCCCCATCCCAGCATAATGCCGGGGGACGCCGGTGTAAAAGGGAACAACACTATTGTGTCCATTCACACGGGACGGCCACCGCACGGCTGCAGCCGGATCCCGCCACTGGAAGGGACAGCAGCCGGGCTGTGGCATCCCCTCCATGATAAACTACTGTGTGCGGCACGGCTCCCTGGCTGTGCGGGATTTCACCGTCCGGCAGGAGCCGGAGTGTGTGAAACTGGCCTTACTCGGATGAGACAATCCACTTCAGTTCCATTGCCACTACACCACCATCAATTATCTGGGTGTTAACACCAGTCGAGTACAGAACAGATGGTTGGAAACAGACGTCTTTTATAAGGCCACAGATAAGAACACTATCTTATACTTATTACTGACACATCAAGAAAACATTGGCCGCTCGTTACCACTGGTACAAACCTACAATATCTTCAGAACACCCATTTGATGAGCTGCCACCAACGTGGACACAATATCAAGGACTGGGTAGTCAAGAACAATGTAGCCATACCGAGGAATACTATCTGTGGCACTTTTCTAGGCAGGAAACCGGGTGCATATACACTGTATCACCGCTACATGGTGACAGGGAACCACATATTACATCCTCATTCTGAACACAAAATCCCTATGAAGCACATCCTCGCATGTACTGTAGTAGCAAATGTAGTAGCTACCGGATTCGGTGCCCGTGTGAATATGTCTATATAGGCAAGACGTCTTGCACGTTTAAAGAAAGAGTAGGCCGACATCAATCCGTGATCCGTATGGATCTGCAGTTGTATATTTTGCTTTTCCTTAGTTTTTCGTTTAATATTTTTCTATATAATTTTTTGTATTTCTTATGTCATTTTGCAGCTTCCTGCGATTATTAGTCGAGGTTATTATAGGCTGGATGATTTCTGCCTTACCACTATACAGTTCCATATATTTATAGATGTTGGCTATACATTCTCTGTCCACTCTATGCACATTCTGTACAATAGTAAATTTTTTGGTAATCTAACGATACCACCCCCACCGGGATCATCAGTGGGTAGACACCCCAAAATTCCTAAATATAGCCCAGAGACACAGACACTCTCTTACCTGAGATAACGGCATTTTCCCAATACAGTATACCCCCTGCAATCTCATGGGAGCCGTGCCTCTCACACCAATGGTGCCATCTGCAGGACTGTGTGTATATAGTAATAGAATGTGACTTCATTAGATATCAGATGTAGTCCCTCGTTTCTATAAGTATTGCGCCCATCAGGGTATATACCACTGAGCCTGATATGTGTCTGTCATGGTAATGTACTGTTTATTGCATGTGTGTGTAATGTCTTGTTGTCCAGTGCGGGCCCGGCCAGGTCACTGTCCTGTTTGAGTGATACATAGGAAGTCCATTGCTGTCCCCCCCTCGGTCACAACCCCCCCTGCACAGGAAAAAGCAGTCAGCTGAGGGGGCTGTGACATCACGAATGACTAGGAAGGGTTAACATGGCTCAGTTTACCATCCCAAAGTGGACAACCCCCTTATTAGCATAATTACCTGGCCTTTGTTCTAGCAGGGCTGCTTCTAGACTCCATAGGTAGTATTCAATGCGGAGGGCGCGTGTGCCGGTCAGTATTCAACTGACCTCCTGCATACGCTGCTTCCACCTTACTAGCTTTTTGGAGCGAGGGGGAAACGGCATATGCGGCCACTAAAACAGCGAGACTGTTTGGGGGAGTCCTCGACGTCCTCTGACAGTGAGGATTCCCCCGGAACGTGGAATAGGGTGAGCGGCCGGTGCGAGGGTTAAACATTGAGGATTGCTTGTGTTCAGCGATCCCCACCGTTTAACCCCCATCCGGCTGCATTGAATACACCCCCATGTCTCCAAAGCCACAGGGGGTCTCCAGGCTGCTCTGAGACACTTTTTAAGAGCAGAATTGAAATCCCACTAATCAGGACACTCTGCGATGTCACCAGGTGAGCAGAGCATCCTGGGAGTTTGGAAGGTTTCAAGGTCTTGCACAAGGTATTTGGAGGAAGTTGAGTTTAAGAAACTGCAGAGGAGACAGGAGGCTGCCAGGATAAGCCTGTCCGTCTGAGACCGGTAGGTGGGAAAGCAGCCAAGTGTATTGCTCCCACCAGAGCTACCGCAAGTACCCGGCAAGTACCCTGCTTGTGTGCCAGCAGGAGCTGGGTGACTTTCCAGTGTACCCTACTCACAGAAGGGTAGTGAGATCACACAGGCCGCGCGGCTGAGGTCAGCAAGACAGACATCATCGCCGTTCCAGCGACCAACATTCGTACATATGTACATAGTGTGGTTACAGTTTACATGTTGGATTTAGTGTTTAAGTCTTTTATGTAATAAAGGTGCCGTTGTACTTGCTATTGCGTGCTTACTGTGTGATTCGAGAACCATGGGACGCTGGGGCACAGCTGTAATCACTGCCTTTCTGAAGATGGAAAAAGCCTTGAAAAAGCCACTATACTGGCGAAACGCGTTGGTGAATGAGAGGGAGCCTGTCGCCCAGTACCCTGCCGCCATATATTTCAGAGATCTACTTTGAGAACCGGACCAGCCTCTATACCACCTTTACTACTAAATACTGTCACTGCTTCCACCCAGCCCTACAGGGGACGCTTGCAGTTCAACCAAGGGGACTATATTTCACACACCCGCTGGGGAGTTCTATCCCATATGTGAATTTCCACCTAAGAAAGAGAATTAATACGTGGTCGCACTGCACTCTCCATTTATTGGATCCATCTCAGGTCCCTGATAAGAGGCATCATAGGAATGGAAGACAGAGGGGGTTTGCAGGTGCACTATGCACTCATTACTTTTAACATATATTCCTTTTATAATTCATATATGAGGTTGTTAGCATACATTTGGCCACATATATCTACCTGCTCACCACGTTAAGGTCACCTCTGTAGAGCAGGTCCCTAGCACTATGGGGTTCATGCCTGGGGTGCAGGGCACCTCCAAACCAGGCCTATAGGCTATACCTTTGAGAAAGTCGTAAGGTTACGACGAAACATGTTAGGCAGCACTTGCTTTATCTAACTATTGGACTTTGAAGGTTGTTGGACTTATTGCTGCACAATACTCCACCCAATCTTGCTCATCCTGGGAACATATTGCTGGAAGTCACCCGGATTTCCACCACCATTGGGGACATTGACATGAGCCCATTGTGGATTACAAATGATCGCATCATTGTGAGGACATCTCTACATTCGAGAATAAGATCTTCCTCCAGCGGTACACATTATCCGGCATGGTATGTGTCTCTCATCTAATATACTGATACACATGTAATTGATTTTAATATTATATATTGTTATTGCTTCATTTATATCTATTACTATTTTAATAAATTGTTACATAGTAATATCCAATTGATCCATTCTAGCGCTCCACATTATTTTTCCTGTTTTTTTGTATGATTCTGCAAGGGGGTGACTACCCCTTCTAGTCGGAGCTGCTTGACCTAACACCCCACTAGGTGCCCGTTCCACTCTGAGCCACACAAACTCGAGTGTACCCCCCTTCCTCACTTTCCCCTTTAGCAGCCCAAGTAGAGGCATTAAAGAACCCTCTGGTCAGCTTGCAAAGGCAAATCTCAGAGCTGGAAAGACGACTACGCCGCAATAATATCAGACTGATAGGGTTCCCTGAAAAACAGAGGGAGAATGACCAGAGCAATGGTTGGAAAACTGGTTGGTGGCACAGTTTGGGAGGGAAGCGTTCTTTTTGAAAGGGCGCACAGGGTACCGATGAGACCCCTACCACCAGGGGCACCGACAAGAACAGTCATCGCAAGAGTAATGAATTTATGGGATTGGGACACCATTATTCGCTTGGCCATAAATAAGAGATGCTTGGAGAATAACGGTGTGAACATCATGATGTTTCCAGACTATGCTAGGGAAGTTCAGAGGGAGCGTATGAAGTTCTCCAGTATTAAGAAAAGGTTCAGAGATCATAATGTCAAGTACTCTATGGTGTCTCCGCCAAAGCTCAGGATCATAGTAGATGGAGAGACAACATTTTCATATTCCCCGGAGGAGGCGTTGGTCTGGCTAAAGGTATGATGATCTTGTTAACAGTACATGCGTTCAGCAGCTGGTAAATAGTTTAGCGGTAGGTGATCAAAAAAATCTTCAGATGCCCCAAATGTGGATGAAAGGCCTGGATGTGATAGATTCCCGGAAGAATGCAGGGTATGGGCACGAGTGTAAATGGGGGGAGGGGGGGGGAGGCAGCAGAAGGTATACCTACAGGGGGGTGGTATGCAGGGTGGGGGAAGGGAGGGTATAATTTGAACGGAAGGGTAGTCGTGGCCAGAAAAGAAAATCGATCTCCCAATATGGTGGTGTTGACTGACGGCTTCAACAAATAAGAAAAGTACTATGATTATGTTTATTTACTGGAATGTACGTGGGTTAAATGAAAAACTATAAAGAGCGATAGTGATGAATCAGGTGAAACAATATGGGGCCCAGGTGGTAGGCTTAAGTGAAATGCATCTGCAGGGTGATAAGGCCTTACAGAGATCAGGGGTGGGGTGGGATAGCATTCACCATTTTCAAGTGCACCCAGAGGTGTCAGTTCTTATACACAAGAGTCTGCAATTTGTATGTCAAAGAACAGAGATAGATAAAATGGTAGATATGTTTTCTTGCAATGTTTGGTGAATGGCGTGAATATGTGTATACTGGCAGTATACATCCCTCCGCCATTTCAGTACGATGTGTTACAGTGAGCCACGAAATATGTGGTTAGATCTACTGCTGCTGAAACAATATGCCGAGGCGATATTACTAACGTGATGGATCCCAGTAAGGATCGGTGGAATAGGCTGGGAGGAAGGAGTAAAGTGGGTTATAAGGGGTTCGATAAATTTGTGACTGATATAGGATGGAGAGATGTGTGGAGGGGATAAATCCCAAATTCTTTGGCATATTCGTGCTATTCACAATCCTACAATTCTTTATCTTGGATTGGTATTGCTTTTGTTGATAATAAGGTAATGCCAAAAATTGAGAAAATAGATAACAAGATTTATTTCTCACCTGTTAAATCTCTTTCTTTGAGGACGTCAGGGGCCACAGGAAGGGATTCCTGTGGCCCCTGACGTCCTTGAAGAAAGAGATTTAACAGGTAAGACATATATCTAATTTTCTTCTGCGGTAGACATCGGGCCACAGGGATAACAGTGGTATGTCCTAAAGCAACCACCTAAGGGTGGGGACGTGCCTGGGCCGCAGCCAGTATACTCTGGCCAAATGCAGAGTCCTGGGAAGCAAATGTGTCGAACACATAGAAGCATAAGAAAGTATTAGCGGACGACCAAGTCGCCGCCTTGCAAAGTTGCTCTGCTGTAGCACTGCCCCTAACAGGCCAAGACACACCCACAGACTTCATGGAAAGAGCCCAGACCCCCACAGGAAAAAGGAGGGAGGCGCCCAAGTAAGCTGCTTGATAACAGACCTCAGCCATGGGGCAATAGTCTGCTTGGTAGCAGGCCAACCTCTCTTTTGAAATCCATAGAGAACAAAGAGAGAATCAGATTTCCTAAGGGTTTTAGTGCGACGCACATAGATACGCAAAGCACGGACCACATTTAGGGAACATTGCTCAAAAGAGGCATCCGGCCTACGGAAGGCCGGGACCACTATCTCCTGGTTCACATGAAAATTGGACACCACCTTGGGGAGCTGTGAAGGAACGATTCAAAGAACTGCCCTAACCAGGAGAGAAGACTTACCGGACAGAGCCGATAATTCAGACACCCTCCTGGCCGAAGCTATGGCCAACAGGAAAACCGTTTTCCAGGTAAGCCAGCAAAGATCAACCGACCGCAAGGGTTGACCTGGTGATTGTGGCACAAAGCTATCAAATCCTCCGGTCTGCCCCAATGGTCTACCCACATCCGGAAAGCCTCCGGATGGAGGGTCCATTTGCCAGCAACCAGAGTTTGACGGCTCAGAAAGTCTGCTTCCCATTGAGGACCCCCGGAATAAAGATTGCTGACAAGGCGGGGTTCTTGCACTCCGCCCAATAAAAGATGCAGGAGGCCTCTGCTATGGACGCCGGACTCCTAGTGCCATCCTGGTGGTTGATATAAGCCACCGCCATCGCATTGTCCAACTGGACCTGCACAGGGCGATCCCAAACCCAAGTCTCCATCTGGCGGAGGGCCAACAGGACAGCAAATTCTTGTGAAGTCCACAGCCCCTGAAAAGATCTCTGACACGTGACAGCCCCCACTCATGAAGTCTTGGGTCCATGGTGAGGAGAGTCCACCAGTGAATCCAAAGTGGCCTCCCTTCCCTGAGGTTCTGATCTAGAAACCACCAGGACAGGGAGATCCGTACTGCCGGTGACAAGACAATCTGGTGTGATCGCAGATTGGAGTACGCCCCTGACCATTTCTTGAGGATTTCCCATTGGAGGGGGCGAGAGTGGAACTGCGCATACTCCACCATGTCAAAAGCCGACACCATGGAGCCCATGACCCACATTCAGGCATGGATTGAGACACTCTCTGCTGGTGGATGAGAAGGCTGCAATTCCCTGATTCAATTTGGGAAATGAGTTTCATCTCAGAAGAGATTATCTGTTGCACACGACTAAACACCCTAAAATAAGATGAGTGCATCTACAGTTCCACATAGATTTTCCTAGACTTCTTTTAACTAAATAGGCATCGATAAGCATGTTCAGATGTTTGGATCATTGTTGATCTCGGATCGGTGTTACCCCTGATAAAGTTGTTTTGACGAAACGCGTCGGGTAGCTCTTGAGATAAAAGATCATTCATTTTAACTGGGCATGATTATTGCAAATACGTTTAACATTGGACACATGAAGATTATTTACAGAAATTGGCTGGCTGTACTGTGTTGTAATCTGGGGGGTACTATATATGTATTAGGTTGCACACTCCAATAACATCTCTGTTGCATTTTCCTGTTGTCCCTTACTAAGAGAAGGGATTTTGGTGGTGCTGCATTTAGATAATAGCGCAATACAGAGTCAAACCCTATTTTTGAACATGGATTGAGACACACCTGAGGGAGAGGAGATACCGAACACCGGACTGCAGAGTCTTGCGGCGTACTTCTGGCAAATAGATCTGCTGTTTGACAGTGTCCAACAGTGCCCCAAGATTAACCATGGATTGGGCGGGGAGCATGGAAGACTTGGTTCAATTGATGATCCAGCCGTGGCATTCCAGGACCTCCACCTTGGTCAGGTTCTGGAGAACCTTGGGTGACTGTGCCAGGATCAGCAGGTCATCCAGATTCGGGAGTATCCCAATACCCTGGTTGCGAATGTGGTACCCTATAATGGGGTACCCTCTTTTTCTGCCACAGACCCACATTGGTAGCCAGCACTGCACCCATGACTACAATCCCCGTCACTTCAGGAGTTTAGATCCTGCATGGGTTGCTAAGCAACCACCCCATAATGTGCTGTAAGGACTTGAGGACCCAGGATTTACCTGCAGGTCCTTGAAAAGCAGTAAGGAAAAGGTCTCCTGTGACTGGTGGCCAGTGAGTGCGAAGAAAGTGAAGGCGATGCTGTCCAGCGTGCGGTGAGCAGTAGTGTGGAGTGAGCTGTGCCCTGGTCTGGACGTGCTGGGAGAGTAAGAGGAGAGCGGAGACCGCAGCGCTTCTTGTTCCCATCACCAACGTGACAGCAGCCGGGCGAACAGAGAGGGAAGGGATCAGCCTCCGTTGCACCTGACCAGGCGTGGCATCGGAGAGCCGTGACGGTGACCCCACAGTGCACCCTTGAGTCGGCGCACTGTGTCAGCAGAGAGCAGCTGCCCAGAGAGAGAGAGACCAACACTGCTGCCGGAGACCCAGGCAGTGATTGGCAGGCAGGGGGGAGGAGACGCCGGGTGACCGCAGAGTAGAACGCCAGCAGAGGGCATCTGAAGCAGGCCCCCACACCTGTGATCCAGCACCAGAGGAGAGCCATGACAGAGAGGCCCCCGGAACTAGGGACCCAACTGAGCATACCAAAGAGAAGGCGGCCCCCAGCGGTGATGGGGGCAGACCAAAAATGCAGTCAGACTGCCCGCTGCAGCTGATCCCGGATGTCGAGAGTACCGGGTAGTCGGGACCGGCAGGAGCTAGCAGCTGACCACCAGGGATCTTAGCCCGATCCACGTACAGGCCAGCCATCAGATGTCCAGTTCAATGACACTGGCAGGGGCACCTCATTTGTTCTGCCCATAGGTACTGACATCCTAAGGCCCTTTTCTGTGTAATCCGCAAAGGCATGACCTACAAGTGATCACCTACAGTGCCACGCAGAAGCCTAGCCTTCTTTAACACCCTAAACGGGGTACAACGTCCCCGCAGTAAAGTGCATTCTACTTGTCAGGCCCCAGACACTGGCCCTTTTCTTCAACCAGAGCCTGCTCCAGTAGTTTATGCTCACTGACCCCAGCCTAAAGGCCAATTGGGCCATTTATTGAAACTTTTGTGAAGTTACCTTCAGCGTTGGCATTCTGCTAAGTTTGGGATACTACCCGAAGGGCAAGTCGCCTGTTCAGGATTACAAATCCTATGACTACCTAACAAACAGTACGGTGCACCTAGGCCAAAGGTACCTTACATTATGGTGAACTGTGCAGTTTAGGGACCTATCGCATGAGTTCAGGACAATTACACATATTACTGAATTGAGTTTATGGCACAGTATCTTTGCTGCATTTATACCAGATTTTTTGTGATTTTTCGTGATTAGAGTACACGGTTTTTGTTCAAAAACATTTAATGTGCAGCATACATGCGGACTGTGGCCCTGTGACTTGCGAGGATCCCATTGCGCACGATATCCTTTTATAGATCATTCTTATTTTTTTATTTTTATTTATTGCAATTACTTCTTGCATGATCCAGTATTCCTCCTAGCGGTGACCCGTGATTCTTTGTTGCACAATAAAATATCCTATCACTGTCCTCACTTGTGGTGGTCGTGGGTTTCGTGGAGAGTCTGAAAGGTAGAGCCTGAAACTGGAAATGATGGTCCTGCAGTGCAAACTGCAGAAACAGCTGGTGTTATTGATTGTTGGGGATATGCAGATACACATCCTGGATGTCGAGAGATGCCATGTAGTCCCCTGATTATAACGGCAGAACAATGGACCTCTAAGGTTTCTATCCTGAACTTTTGGACCTTGAGCAACTTGTTGAGCCACTTTAGATTTAAGATGGGACGGAAAGACCTGTTGGGCTTTCGAAGCAAGAAGAGGCTGGCATAAAAACCTGTGCCTTGCTGAGGCGTAGGTAGACTCCTCCCTTTCAGGGGAGGGAGGGGGGACATGCCTGAGATGCGGATGGTCCCAGCTGAAGGGGAGATGCAGATGAGAGCTTTTCTATTACTTGCGACATCACCTGAGTAAGCTGGGCCCAGGCAGGTTCCTGAGAGGAAGCTGCCACATGGGGCTGCGCATGCACCTTAATACACTGTAGGCATAACCCATCCTCAAAATGGGGGACACCAGCCTTGCTACGCAAGCAGGACACTAATAAGGGGGCCCATGTGTCATCGCTGCTATCCTCTGACATTGTATAAGAGGCAGCTAACCTTAACAATTAACATAGAATATTTTTGACAGGCAGTGATAGTGTTAAAATGGTAGGAGAGACACAGCACACATACATAGCCACACAATGTAAATAAGATTCTGGCACTGGGCTCCGCAAAGCACTTTGTCCGTCAGGAGCATAAATTATTGTAACGTGTTATCCTTGTAGGAGAGGTACAGGGGGGATTTGCCCAGATGCCCCCGCAGTGAAGAGATGGAACCCTGGAATGGCTTGAGAGCTCTCCATGTCCCTCTTGCTAGTGCAGCAGGCAGGAAGAGACCAGGGTAGAAAACTCACATGGGTATATCCTAGACCAGGCCTGGCCAACTTGTGGCTCTCCAGATGTGAAACTACAAATCCCATCATGCCTTGCCACAGTTTTGCTATAAGGGAGTGTTAAAACTGTGGCAAGGCATGCTGGGATTTGTAGTTTCACAACATCTGGAGAGCCACAGGTTGGCCTGTACTGTCCTAGACCCTGTCTCTGGGGAAGGGGCTGTGTGAGGAGAAGCTTCCTCCCCCCTAGTAGCAAATGGCCACCAGGGTTATGACTCATGCGGCGCTGGTAAAATGGTGGGTATCCAGCACCGTGGGAAGCGTTCGCAGCTGCGGTCCCCCAGTGCCTGGGTCCACCTGGATACACCTCCAACTGTGGTCAGCGAACTTGGGTGGTGTGCGACTGCCGGGCCCGGGTGATGGGGCGGCAGCGCAGGGGTCTAACAGACCTCCAGCAATGCTAATCTGTCACTGACATACAAGTCAGTGTAAAAGTGAAAAAATTAAGTTTAAAAATAAGTGAGGCTGCATAAGACAGCCCCTCTCTATAGTGCGTGTTGGCTCCTGCCAGCACAACTAAAGCTGAGTAGGTAGCCTAGGAGGTGGAGTAGAGGAGGCAGCCAGAAGTTTAACCTTTCTGGTGCTGGAATTGGTTGGTGACCCACTTTGTACCCACTGTTATCCCTGTGGTCCCTGACGTTTACCGCAGAAAAATAATTAAGTTATGATAGGCCTGGGATTTATCTGGCGCATATTGCAAGAAAACAATACTCCCTCAAACCATATTTTAAGTATTGTTGCAGAACAGTACCTAGAAAGGGAAAACCTTCCACAGGTTAGTAGAGAGGAATGCTCTACATTAAAGAAGGAAATTTCAACAGAAGAAGTCAGGAATGCTATAAAGTTATCCCCTTCAGGAAAAGCACCTGGGTGCAATGGACTCCCAATGGAGGTATAGAAGAAATATAGAGAGGTGATGGCCCCCAGGCTTGTGGATCTATTTAATGATAGCCTAGTAGAGGGAAAAATGCCAGATTCTATGAACGAGGCTCTGATTGTAGTGATCCCGAAGAAGGGGAAGAATTTGAAAAATCCAAAATCGTTTAGGCCTATCGCCCTTACAAACATGGATGCAAAAATATCAGCAAATATTTAGATTGGACTCAGTAATGCAGAATATTGTACACATAGATCAGACAGGGTTTTGTGAGGGCAAAAGAGCTACCTCGAATATCAGGATAATAATAATAATTTGCAGGCAGGACACCAGCAGTCAGAGACCACCACGGTAATATCCTTGGATGCAGCCAAGGCGTATGACAGTGTAGAGTGGGTATATCTATGGGCAGTAAAGCAATACGGATTCGGACCGCAGGTTATAAAGAGTAAAAATGCTATATGCTGACCCCAGGGCCAGGGTCCAAATAACTGTGTATATCTCTTATTCATTTGGGAGTACCATGGGGACTAGGCAGGGGTGCTCCTGTGCCCTGAGTTGATATTTAAAATTCTAAAGAAATCTTTCAACATTTCTCCATCACCTTTCCATATTAAAAAGATATCTATGAACCGCCACCAAGTTACCAGGTCCGCCCCCTCCGCCAACCTGCCATCGACTACAACAGTTTCCCAAAATGCCATGAACAGGTTGGCGTAACTTGGGGCAAATCTGATACCCATGGCAGTTCCCTTGATCTGTAAATAATAACTACTGTTAAAATAGAAATAGTTATTTTTTAAATAAATGAAATGGATTCAATTTAAAAAAATCCTGTAAATTTTTAGTATATTTACTTTTGTTTAAAAAATATTGTATAGCTTCCTGGCCTTTATTCCAGTCTATGATGGTGTACAAAGTACTGACATCAGCGCTAATTAAAAAACAATCATTATGCCAAATCAAAGTTTCTGTATAACCTCACCCGTATCTTTCAAATAAGAACAGGTTTCAACTACTAACGGTTGCAGATAGAAATCCACCAGGGCTGAGAGATTTGATGTAATACTCCCAGTCCCCGTGATGATGGTGGTTTCGTAAGAGGTTTATGTATCTTAGGAAGGACATAGATTGTGGGGGTGGAGGGATTCAATATATTTATAAACTCAAATTCTTCTTTTGATAGCAGACCTTTTTCAAAAGCTTTAGAACTTAGATCTTTTAAGTCTTTTACCACTGTTGAGGTGGGGTCGCTTCTTAATTTCTTATATGTAGTTGAATCACTTAATTGTCTATTTCAGCAATATAATCACTTGTATTAAGGACAACTACACCACCCCCTTTGTCAGTAGGCTTTATAATGATTTTGTCATTTTGTTGTAACGTCTTAATCGCTTGCCATTCCTTTTTACTAATATTTTTCTTTTTGGAGGTTTCCACTTTTCTCAATTCTTTTGACACTATTGAGTTAAAACAATCAATGCTACCCACTTTTACTATACATGCTTTGGATAAAATTTTGACTTTCGTCGTAAAGATGTCATATTTTTTGTACTAACTTCTTCCTCTATAATTTGATCCACATTCTCACTTTCCTTTGATAAAAATAATTTTTTTAAACTAACTTTTCTAATAAATTTCTGAAGATCTACAAAGAACTCAAAGGGATTTGCCTTAGCTGTAGGGGCGAATTTGAGACCTTTTTTGAGGATTTTAACCTCTTCCTCTGTGAGTGTGGTATCACTGAGATTAAATATTTTTCCAGTTTCCGGTCTTATCCTCTCTTTCTGTTAATTCTATAGGCTTGGTGGTGGTTTTGGTTTTCCTAGAGGGAGGTTTCCCCCCTCTTTCAGTTTTTCTGTTTTTTACTCTCTCCTTGGAGGTTGGTGGTCCCTCCATAAAAGAAGATTTGTTTTGGGGTCTACTATTTTGATTTTCATCTCTCAATGTATCAAATCTATTTCTTAGGGGGATCAAGTCTCTCCTCTCTTCAAGCCGGTTTCCTCTATGTGGTGTAGATGGTGGAACATAAGATCGTTTCCACCTTTGTGGTGTCAATGGGGGTCCTTTAGAAAAATGTCCAGGATTGTTAACTGGAACTGGTTCTCTATCTATTCTCTTCACACCATTGTTTCTATACCTCTGTTAGGATCTGGCAGACTGGAAAGCGTGTATCAGTATCTGGAGTGAGCAATGGGCTGGTACAAAGAGACAAAACTGTGGCTGCAGGGAATTCAGACAGATTCAGGACTCTGGAGCAGGTGTGGAACGGTAACTGATGAGTAATGTCAGATTAACCCCTGGAAACAACACAATGCCTGGAAGCAGGGGAAAGCAGCAGCTAGCAATGACCTAAATCTAGCCAGAACCTGGATCCAGCGTAAAAGAATGTCCACAGAAAATACCGATGAAATACTTTATTCAGGCATCAAAGAATAAAGCATCATTTCCATAGCAAACAAGGTGACTTTCAATGGTACAAGAAATGCAGGTAGATAATGCAAAGTACTATGGATAATTTGCAGGTGGATAATGCAGAGGATATGGATTATTGCAGGATGCAGAGTAGTGGGAGAATGTAGGGCAGCTTTTCGGTATATATGGTAAGTAATAGCAGGATCAAAAGTACTTAACTGACAAGTCCTTTTGCAAACAGAGGCGGCAAATATCCAGACCAGGTTGATGACGGAGACAAGGTGAATATCCAGAGCAGGTTGAAGACAGAGACAAGGCAAATGTCCAAGGCTGATTACCAGGGGGAGCTGGAGTTCAGGCCATCCACACATGGAGCAGGAACAGGAACTATGACCAGCAGGGGATCAAGCTGAGGTAATCAGTGGATGCAGCTGAGAGCAACATGAAGCACACTCCTAGCTGCTTGCTATTAGCAGACGGCCAGACAGACAGGACAGAGTGTAACAACCTCCAGTTCAGGGGCGTAACTATAGCACCGCAGCCCCCGCCACCGCGGGGGGCGCTGTGCATTTGGGGGCGCCGGGGGCTGCGGTGCTATAGTTAACCCCCCCCTCAATCCCCCGCAGACTTACCTATCGCGCTGGTCCCGGCGGCTCCGTTCTTCTGCTGAGGACCACCACAAAATGGCCGCCCCCATATAGCACACAGTTCTCTGAAACTGTCTGCTGTATGGGGGCGGCCATTTTCTGGTGGTCCTCAGCAGAAGAACGGAGCCGCCGGGACCAGCGCGATAGGTAAGTCTGCGGGGGATTGAGGGGGGGTTTGCATGGGCGGCGGGGTAGGGGTGCTCGGCGGGGTAGGGGTGCACGGCGGGGCGGCGACGGGGGGGCCACCCCCCTAACGGCGCGGGGGGGGGGGGGGGGGCAAAACATAGCTACGCCACTGCTCCAGTTATCCTGTTTGAGATTTCTCTCATTAGGATTATTTTTGGGGATGTTTTTATTCCGTCTTTTATTTCTAGGTGTTTTATTTCTTGGGGTTGTAGTTGGTAGAGGTAATTCGTTACAATTCTCTCCTGTATTTTTCTCTATTTCTAAATCTCGTAGATATTTTTTCTTTTTTCTAATCTGGAGTTCTCTGGTGCTTTTTTTTTCTAATTTTGATAGGATTTCTTTTTCCATTTTAAGAACCTCCTGGGTGTTAGCATGGGGCTCTAGTACAGTTTTTAGACGATCTATCTCTTTATTTGTATCAATGAGGTCTTTTTGTCTCCTTAATAATTAGTTCTGTTAGTGCTTTGGACCAATTATGTATAATTTTGTTCCATTCACTAAGGAACTCTTCCCTAGATGAATTAAATGAAGGCATTTTTTTCTCATTTCAAACCCTTAGGAACCAAGTTATTACTGATATATTGCTCCAATGTGGCGACCCCCCACCAGAGACGGTTTTCCTTAAATAGGAGTTTCTTAAGATTTTTTAAAATGTATCTCCATCATTAACAATGGTACTGACAGAAGAGAAACAAGAGAGGTGGGAGAGAGAAAAGGGTACTAAAATAAGTTGGGAGTGAGTAGGGATTAAAGAAATAGGACAGGTGACTTCCGGTTCTGGCGATCACATGAGCGGCGGCTGAGAGGACGAGCTCCGCTGCCAAATCGCCCACCTAACAACTTACAAGGCACTGAGCCTCCACAAAACGGCTCACATCACAGCCGACAACCAGCTAGACCCAAGCGGTGTATGGAAAAATACATGACAACGATGCCCGGCACCGCAAAGCGAGGCAAGAGGGAGGGGGAGCGGAGGAGACGCGACAGCAAGATGGCGCCACAGAACTCAGCCAGCGTGTCGCTACCAACCTCACCCCAACACAGCAACTACGCTACGGAGGAGGAGGATGATGAAGATACCAGGGACACGCAGGTACATTCCGCTACCCCTGTAACTGAGCAAAAGCCTCACAGAGACCACCCAGCTCCCGATCCGCAAGCCCCTGTTACATACGGAGACCGCATAGTGGCAGTGCGCGCTGCAATGTCTCCCCTCATGAAAGAGCAAACTGCTACCATTAATAAACAGATAGCGCAGCTCCAGCAGCGTGTGCTAGACACTGAACACAAAATGGGAGAAACGTTTGCAGCAGTAGCTGAGATTAAAATAGTCTCTGAAGACCACACAAAAGTTATACACCAACTACAGAATAAAATACAGGATCTGGAGAACAGATCCAGGCGAAATAATCTAAGACTGATTGGACTCCCAGAAAGTGTCAAGGGACAAGCACTATATGATTTTATCAGATTAACCCTGCCAGGCCTGCTAAATGTACAGGACAGATGCAATGACTTAGTCATTGAACGTGCACATAGGCTGGGACCCCAACGGTCACAAGAGGGCGCCAGACCTCGTGCTATAATATTTAAAACTTTGAATTATCTCCACAAGGAGTTACTATGGGTGGCCTCACGCAAAATAAAATCTCTATCTTGGGAGGGAAATAAAATTCTTATCTTCCAAGACTATTCAGCAGAACTGACAAAGGCGAGGAAAGATTTCTCACACATTTGTGCGGGCCTCATACGGGACGGACGCAAGTTCGCGCTACTATATCCAGCAAGGCTCCGAATATTTGAAGGTTCTTCATTCAAGGATTTTCTTGCCCCGAGAGATGCGGAAGCCTACCTACGGGAGAATCAAGCAGCCAGCAATGACCGCACACGTATGTCAGACTGTGACTGAAAGCAAAGCAACCCCTGAGGTACCACTTATCCACAGCGAAATGTATGATTGGATTACCTATTCAAAGTGACATTGCAAACCAAATCTTCCCTTCAAGACTGGTAATGTTGTCTATGTTCCCCTCTGCTCCAGAGCTCATTACATTTCCCAATACCCCCCCCCCCCTCCCTTCCCCCCCCCCCTCTTACTCCTTATAGGAGTGAAAACATAGCCGCTCCAGTTAACCCCAATGCCATCCCTGCCATTGCATACTACTGTACATGGAACACGATCACTATGCCGTGACCACTATCAGACCACATGAAGACAGCAAGCGGCACTCATGCAAAATTTCTCCGGTGCCCCCCCCCCCCCCCCCCCCTCCACCCCATTATTGATACCCTGTGCAGAGAACAGGAAAGATCTACATTGGTGCGCATAAGTTAAAGAATGGTTATATATGTGTTGTGTTCTCAGTTTAGAATAACAGTTAGGCCGTTTACAGATGTAACCTTAAAGCTGAAGATGGGCGATTGGCCAAAGGAGCCTGTATCCTCACTTAGGTGACAGGCTATGGCCTACTTTAAATTACATTTGATACGGAAGTTACATTTTTTTCTCTACTTGTATGTTATGATTGTTTTGTACCCCATGTCCCCTCCCCTTCTATCCCTCAGACTTTCCCTTCCGCCACACCCCATCCAAATCCCCAGTCCTCCTGACGCATACTTACTATCTGTTAAAGTGCTAGATAATATTCATGTTGCAGCCGAGAAGGCAAGCGGAATCATTTGATATGCATAAATACCACCCATGTCTATTAAAATAGGCAGTTGGAACATTGGGGGCATTAACTCCCCCAAGAAACGCAAAAATGTGCTAATGTATGTGAAAAAATTAAAGCTAGATGTAATTATGTTGCAAGAGACACATCTCACGGCAGCGGAGACCATGAAGTTGGGTGCGATGGGTTGGAAGGTGGTGGCATCGGCCCCATATACCTCCAAAGCCCGAGGCCTGGCGATTTTAGCTAGAGCACACTTGCCCATTGTGGTGTCCGACGTTGTTGCAGATGCTGAAGGTCGTTACCTGATGTGCCAGTTGGCCTTTAACAAACAGACGTATACTATGATGACAGTGTATGCTCCTAATACTTACTCTAAGCCATTTCTCCTGAAAATTATCTCTATTCTTACTCCATATATGTCCAACTCAATCATACTGGGAGGAGATCTTAACCTCATAAGTTCCCCGACACTAGACAGACAAATACCTAACGCCAACAGAAAAAAATTACCTAGATTTGGTATACCGGCCCTAGCGTCCCAACTCCAACTACTAGATATATGGAGAACATTGCACCCCATCGAAAAAGATTATACGTGCTTGGCAGCGGCAACAGGTCAATTGTCGAGAATTGACTACTTACTCACATCTATCCCCATGCTTCCAAAGATAGAAGGTGCCCACATAGAACCCATCACAATCTCAGACCATGCGGTTGTATGGATACAAATAAAACTACACAAAGAACCATCCTCCTTTATTTCATGGCGGTGCCCATCATCTTTATCCACCTCAAGTAAACTTAGAGAAAAGATCCTGGAATCCTGGGATTCCTATCATGCCAACAACAGCCCAACACTAAACACAAATCCAGTCCTATACTGGCAAGCATCGAAGGCCACATTACGCGGAGAAATTATTTCATTCTCCTCCTACCAAAAACGTAAGACCACTCAGGAATATATTGCTGCACAGCAAACATTAACTGATTCCTTTCAGCAATTTAAATCCCACCCCTCCCCTCAAACGAGCTCAACATACAATACAGCCAGGACGAAATATGAAGCCATTATATCTAAAATGGAGGCATGGTACACTTTTAATAAGGATTTTAAATTCCACAAGTTCGGAAATAAGTCTGGAAAATTGCTATCTAACTTATTACAAGGCCAAAGGACACCTTCTATAATACACCCACTGCAAAAACCAGACGGAACAACCACTACCTCCAACTCGGAAATAGCCCAGGTATTAAATGACTTCTACAGTACACTGTATTCCCACCCGGCCTCAGACGAAACCCAGGCGATCAAGTTTTGGGAGAACCTCCCTTTACCCAAATTAACACAGGAACAAAGTAATAATCTAATCAAAGATGTTTCTCTGCAGGAGGTTAATACTGCCATATTCAACCTGAAACCCAACAAAGCCCCAGGCCCTGACGGTCTTACCTCTGCATACTATAAAGTCCTTCAAAATAAGATTGCCCCATGCTTGGTGCAAGTATTCAACACCATATTAAAAAATTCTAGGGTACCGCCAGACTTCAACTCAGCTAATCTGAGAGTCCTGCCCAAGCCCGGTAGAAACCTCTCAGACCCTGCCTCCTACCGCCCGATATCCCTTCTCAATCTTGACTACAAGATTTTAACGAAAATAATAGCAGAAAGACTAAAACCCCTCGTACCTATATTGGTACACGAGAACCAAACAGGTTTTGTAGCAGGTAGGCAACCGGTGACAAATATTAGGAGAGTGCTGTCGGTGGTCTGTAACTCCCAGTGCGCCAGGTCGAATGTTCCCAAAGCAATACTCTCATTAGACGCCGAAAAGGCCTTCGACATGGTGCACTGGGACCATCTATTCCATACTCTAAGTAGATTTGGCTTCCCGACCATATTTATAGACTGGCTTAGGACACTATATACAGGTTCGTCCTCGTGTATACTCTGCAACGGAAATATCTCAGACCCGTTCCAGATTCTGCGGGGAACGAGACAGGGGTGCCCCATGTCCCCGCTCCTATTTGCACTGGCATTAGAACCTTTGGCGGTGTCCTTGAGAGAATCACCACTGTACCAAGGTATTGCGGTGGGAGGCGTGGACATACGGGTATCCTTGTTTGCAGATGATATGCTGCTCTTCTTTTCGCATCCAGAACACTCTATCCCCATAGCTCTCCAAATTATTGCCCAATTCAGTAGCTTCTCGGGATATAAAATTAATGTCAAGAAATCAGAATTACTACCCATAAATGGAGCTTCACCGAGTTTTGACTCCACACCTGAACTTCGATCAATACAAATCAAACGTACACATATCAAATATCTGGGAATACAGATTCCAAACAAAACGGAACTACTTTACACACTAAACTTTACCCCTGCTATCACCAAGCTCAAAAACTCTATAGAAGCATGGCTAGACTTACCCCTCTCATTATTAGGCAGGGTTGAGGTAATTAAATCCATTCTTTTCCCCAGACTTACATATCTAATGCAACTACTCCCAATCAAAATCAGTGTGAAAGACATAGGCATTATAATGACATTATGCACAAAATTTATATGGAAATCCAAAAAGCCCAGAATATCTATGTCTAAATTACAGATGCCCAAAACTGAGGGCGGTCTGGGGTTCCCAAACTTAAAATTTTACAGCAGAGCATTACTGTCCAGATATGCCATGGACTGGCTGCTGGAGTCAAGTAAATACACGACATACGAACTAGATTGTGCAATGTTTCACCCTTTCTCCCCAGGCGCTCTCCTACACACCCCAAAAAATAAGATACCAAAACACATGTTGTCACACCTCCTATTTAGAGATACTTACGAAGCATGGGGATATACCTGCAAATTATTTGGATGTTCCCCTATACACACGGAATGGCTACCTATATGGGGAAACCCTCTCTTCGAACCAGGCAGGAGCAATCCTGGATTCAAATCCATATATGCAAAAGGCTTAAGATTAACGGCGCAAGTCTTTGACCCGGGAGGGCAGATGTTGACTTTCAGTCAACTGCAAACTAAATTTGGGCTAACACCTAATAATTTATTCCCGGTAATGCAACTACTACATTACGTCGCCTCCCTGCCACCAAGGACCAAGATACCCCCCCAGAACTCCCGATTTTACACCATTATTGATAAATTTAAAAAACAGTCATTTAAAACGAAACTAATATATAGGGAATATGTAATGACCACAACACCTAAACTAAGGAGAGAGACTCGGGAGCAATGGCTTAAAGACATACCGACACTGACTGAGGACGATATTTTATTTAAATATTTTGACAAGACAATGCGTACTGTTAAATCAGCATTACTACAAGAAACACACCTAAAAACAATAAATAGGGCATATATTTCTCAGGCTCAACGACGACACTTTGATGCGGAGGAGTCTGGGAGGTGTTTAAAATGCGGAGCTACTTTTCTGCACAACATGTGGACCTGTGGGTACATAAAGAAATATTGGAATAAAATACTAAATTACATATACGAGACGACTAAATTGAGAGTTCCTATTCATCCTTACCCTCTATTGTTTGCTAACTTCGACGTATGGAGGCAAGACACTCAGACCTCAAAACTTATCCCAAAAATTATCCCATTTTTAACAATATTAGTAACATTAGCAAAGAAACAGATATTGAAGTGCTGGTTGTCCAAAAACGCCCCATCACTCACTGAACTGGTGAGCTCGCTCCACCGCACAATGAACTATGATAAATATGATGTGCAAGTGCACACAGCAAGTTACACCAACTTTTCAACACGCTGGGGCCCTCTGGTGCAGGAGGAGGAGTGGGCAACACCAGCATCCAGATCATGCCACTATGAAACTCAAAACATAACAAACACACATACAGTTTGACACAGAAAACCGCGACTTGCTGGATTCCTGAGCAGACTATAGATGACAGACTTAAAAATGGTGCTGGCACCATAACAAAATGGAATGTGACAAACGGACATCCCCTCCCCCCCCCCCCCCCCCACTCCATACCCATCCTTTCCTCATTCTATCCTTCTCCTCAACCCCAATATTAATATTTCCTTATAATTGTTATATTTGTATGTTATTGACAATGTGACAAGGTATAACATTTGTATGGTTCACGCAAGACAGGAAAATGGACAAAGCCACTACTGTTAATACCTACCGGACAACAAAACCCCTGGAAACAACCTGGATACACCGGCGATAAACCCCATTGGGTCATTGGACCAAGGTCATATACTATTTAGACACCACTTATGTTTATGTATGCCTCAATTGGGCATGCGGCCCAACACTGTATTTTTTGTCCATGCCTTGAACGCATTGTCTTTGAACCTGTAATGTTTGGAAAATCTAATAAATATATATTTAAAAAAAAAAAAAGAAATAGGACAGGTATATGAGGGAGGCACGGTAAAGCCATTCAGCCAATAGGAGGGAGGTATAACCTGCCTAAGAGGTACTTTACTAGATACCTACAGATTAGAAGCAGATGTAATAATAATATGGGGGCACGGACATGAGACTACAGGACTCACCAGTGACGACACTGTTGGAATCAGGACAGTGAGAGAATCTCTGGTATCTATCGGGTATTACTGAGAGGTTGGGTGGAAACAAATAGACATAATTAGGAAACCATGGGAAGAAGATATTGGGGTCCTCCAGGATAGAGAATGGGAAGGGGCACTTTCATCACCCACTCGGGCCACAATGGCTATAAAATTCCAACAGGTACAGCTCTGTATCCTACATAGGGTCTATGTAACCCCAGCTACACTTAGGAAAATTATTTATGCCCAAAATGCAGTATACACCAGGATGGCTTTATGCATAGGATTTGGTAGTGTCACAGGGGAAGGAGATTTGGGGAGTGTCACGGCCTGGACTTGCTGTGTTCCCGGCACTGACCTAGGTGCACCAGTGGAGGGCGCAGGGAACCGGAAGCGGGGAGGCTTGAGATAGCTGGAGCTCATGCACGGAGGGATGAATGAGGATGACCTGCCGGGGACACAGAGGATTGGCTGAACCTAAAGCAGAGGCGTGGGGTCTAAGCCGACAGCGGTGTTCATCAGTGACCCCCGCAAGGGGATATGGACTTAGCTGCAACTGCCGACCAGGTCGCGGCACTCTGCCCAGGTTCCTCTGTGACTTTGGCAGGGTTTGATACTCTGGAGACACTAGAGCAATGATGTTTGTGGGGTACTTAAACCATCGATGGTACTGATAGCTTGATAGCAACACAGAGGAATGTGGATAGCAGGATGTACACAGTATAGGGACAGAGTACCTTGGGATGCAGCCTGGGAGCCGGTCGATGGTATTCGATGGTACAGCCTGGGAGCCAGAGGAGATTACTTGTGATGTGGAATGGAAGCCAGAGGGGACTCGATGGGGATTGATGGTTATCGCTGGAGATCACTGGGGCAGCCTGGAAGCAGAGAGGTGACGGGCATGGGAACCCACTGGTATCCGGACGCTGAGGAAGTAACCTGGGCTGCACAGAGAAGGCTGGATCACACGGCAGATGGAACTCGTGGAAGCTTCTGGCAGGAGTAGAATAACCAGGGATGCTGAGGATGTCACAGGTAACAGCGGACTCAGGTAACCGGACCTCTGGAGAAAGTGGGGAGTCTTGAAAAGAGCTTGACGCTGGAGAACTCACAGGGGCATCTGACGAGTTGTTCAAGATGGGGAGGAGACCGTGAAGCCGGCTTTTATCCCTCCAGATAATTAGAGAATCAGACGCAGGCTTGTGGAATAAGCCGCAGCCGCAGCAGCACGCAGACCAGGAAGTAAGCTGGAATTTACCTGGATCATGTGACCTGCAATCTGCACAGGGAATACACCTGGAGTTCTAGGTGACACAGGGGATGGCTTGGAAGCAGGAGACATCGCGCCAGGGGTTGCAGACTGTACCAGCAGCTGATCTGCGGAATCTGGTTTGAAATTCACCCACACTATTAATTTGAAGCAAATCACTTTTTTGGATATCGCTCTCCATATTGATGATGACAATAAAATCGTCACATCCACGTTTATAAAAGAAGTGGATTGTAGTCGATATTTAAATTATAAGAGCTGTCATCATCGCCCCTGGGTGAATAATATCCCAAAAAGCCAACTGTTGCGTATTAAGAGAAACTGTTCCGACCCCCTATCTTTTGAAAAACAAGCAGACAATCTAATTTTGTCCTTTCTTGATCAGGGATATCCGTTCGAAGTCCTTAATTCAGCTCTAGAAGAGGTCAAGAAAATTGATAGAGACTCTTTGCTTACAGATTCAACTGTCAAAACTTTAAATACTGTTGACAATGCCTCTGAAAATAGCCAAGACTTTAATTTTAAACCACTGTTTATCTCTAAATTTAACTCCCATTCTTTAGAAGTGAAGAGGATTATCAATAAAAATTATAAAATCTTAAAAACTGATAGACATCTTGCTCCAGTTTTAGAGGATAAACCAAAAATAGTGTTTAAGAAAAATCTTAATCTTAAGAATGCATTAGCTCCGAGTCATTTCAAAGCATTAGAACCGTCTAAGATTACAACACAAATTGTAGGCTGCCACAAGTGTGGCAGGAATAGATGTATAACTTGTAAATTTTTGATAGACAAGAGTAAACAATTCACATCCTTCTCTAATCAGTCAACACATAGAATTAAAAGTTTTTTGAACTGCAACTCGTCGTATGTGATCTATTTGATCACTTGCGACTGTGGGTTACAATATGTAGGCCGAACGACCCGCTCTCTAAACATAAGGTTCCTTGAACATAGAAGAAATGTGATTAACCAAGTAAAAACCCATAGCATCTCCAGACATGTTAAAGAGAAACATCAGGGAAATGTGGAGGTTCTCAAAATCCAAGCAATAGAAGGGATTGCAAGTTCAAGAAGAGGAGGGGATCGTTTTTCCACTCTTTGTAAACGTGAAGCTTTTTGGATTTTTTCCCTAGGCTCCTTAACCCCCCTCGGTTTGAACGAATCCATTGAACTGAATAACATAGGGAATTGAATTCTCTTCTGGATATTTATATTTGTTCTTGGAACTCCCTCTAAATGCATGTCATCTTTACTAGTTTATTTTCAAGTACCTATTATAGGTTGGTTCTCCTTTTTCAACTGTTTCTTCTAATTTCTCTGGATATTGATATAGATTATGATGCGAATCCATAAGGTTTCTGGACTGATAATCAGAATATAAGGATAAAAACACGAATATATCCATTCCCATAGAACCATCTATATATAAAATTATCTAGAGGTATATATATATATACATTATTAATAGTGTTATTAATTGGCTATATTATAACACTCTATATACCCACTATGTTTGTTGTTGTAAATAAATTGATCTGATTCTTAGACTAAATATTCAATAATAAATTTGATCTGTATCTGTATGTTTAAATATTTTCTGTGTGCCATACTTCCTTGCTTGTCATCTTCTATTATTTGTAAAAAAATCCCTCTCTTTACCCTCTGGGTACATATGGGTGTATATATTTAAACATAGAATTATCTTTAGCAAAATGCAATGTTATATGTTTGGTTATAATTCTATATAGATAATAACCAAGTGTAAAAATAATTATATATCTAAACCCTTTGTACATAAACAATCCTTGAGGATTGGTTTAATCTCTAATTAATTGTTATTATTACCGTCACCTTCATTATATTGGTGTGAGTTTCTTAAATTATAATCATAACTATATATAGAGAATGTCTATACACCCATATTATGTCCTTTTGGTGACGAGAGAGTGGAATAATTGATAGAAGATATAACACATAAATACATAAATAATTAAAATAAAAAATAAAAAATATAAAAAATAAATGAACCTAAAATACATGGGCTATTGCTGTTATAATTATGTATATTTATGGGAGGCTGGTCTTAGTTGTCCCTGGTTGAACTCGAACCCTGGTTTCTTGGTTGCCTACGGCTCTGTCTTGTTGGCGGCGCCACAGACGCCACACTATGGCCCTTATTCTGATTGATGCGGACTTTACCGCGTTCTTACGGATCGCGTCTTTACGGCGTCTGCGCATGCGTGGAGAACGCTACGCGCATGTGCCACGCCTTGACTCGGTACCAGTTCGGACAAAGCCCGTCCAAAACTGGTCACCGCAATCAGTCGGGAAATAGGGGCGTATTATGGGCGTCATGCGGAATGACACATGGGCGTAGTTTCAAAGTGGGCAAAACGGGGCGGAAATATGGGCGGACACGGGGGAGTACACTTATGTTGGGGGGCGTACATTCGGAAACCACTCCGAATGCACGCGAGCAAAAAGGGCTGAAATGTGCGGTGTCCACAAGTGTACTATTGCTTTGCGGACACCACTCGTTCATGCGGTAGGCGAACGTACGCCTAATGACTACAACCATTAACACCTGAACCCAATACAATCTACTCCTTTACTCATTACTCACTAATAGGACGCTTGTCAGTGCTTTAATTGAAACCATTGCACTTCAATTGCTGTAAGGGTTAATGTGTGCTATGCATGTGTTAGGCATGCTTGTAAGGATATATTGGAATCTAATTGATTCCAATTCCAAATAAGCAGTTTTTTATGAGGATAGGTAATTGAATAAGTGGGTCATGTGATGTCTTGCAGAAGATACTTCATAGTGGGTTGTTTGGCGTAAATCCTCCGCTTACGTGCGGTAGCACCGCTTGGCTCCCGTTCGGATGCGGTATTCCCGAGCATACTCTGTAATACTCTGTAATACCGTGCCGAATCGGAGTGTTTCTCCCGCACACGCATGGTTTGTATGTCGTCCGTAAACACGCCCTGTTCTTAAAGAGTGAGTCCGTCCGAATGCGGAGGACACGTGGGCGTTTCTACGGACGATGGCCGCACGCGGCAAAACACCGTGGCGTGCGGACCGCTCCGTAAGAATGCGGGAATATCCGCACAGATCAGAATAAGGGCCTATGTCTGTTGTTACTGACAGACATTTCAATATGATGTTAATGGTTACTAATTAGTGTGAAATAGGTTCTATTATTTATCTGAAATATATTAAGTACCTGTTTCATGCCGCTGTTTAGAACTACTAGTAATAATATTTCTACTGTTATAATTAATTGCCTTTCTAATATATATATATACTCTCCTTTTTGCTTGAACTGAGAAACTTGCCATTGAACTACATATATATGTGTTTATAGTATTTTATTGGATTGATACCGTCCTGATTACAAATACAACTCAGGTGATCCTTTTTTAGATGTGCTATCCTGATTGGTGAATAACCATTTAAATAACCACAGTGTAATAGTGGGAGTATCTTCTGAGGAAACCGTCAAGTCTATACGACGGAGAAACGCGTCAAGACTCCCCCCTGCCATTGATGCCTTTGATGTCTGTCTATTGATCCGTGTCCTGTGTCCACCCGCACCTCACTGCGCTCATTGAAAGCACCGTCTCCAAGCGTCATAGAGGTCTACAATCCCTCGCTACAAACAGAGGGCAGCGCAAGCTGTTGAAGGACCCGTCGGGAGCTGAGGTAGCTATCAAACAGCGATTACATCTGTTCCCCCGCAGCGTCCGTCAGTAGGCGGTCGGCTCCCTGACACAGCGAGCAGGTCTCGTTGCTGTGGTCAGGTTGTGGAAAATCCTTCATACGGCTAGTACCTGAAGGCAGCTGTTACTACGTATAAACATCAATATATGTGCACCTCATGCTAACAGAGCGAGTGAGTAGTTTACGGGCGGCTAAGTGAACTTTGCATGTTTACCACTGACTCTCTATACAAACAAGTCCAAGCCACGGAATAACTACAAATATTCACATTATTGGCAAGTGCTGGACTGTTTATATTCCATCCGTTTATTATACTACAGTTGGTTACAAACAAAGCAAGTGGATACAAATATCTTGATTAACAGAATTGCCATCCGAATACAAAATTGCCAGTGTTCAGAGATCTATTGGCATAAGGACACGGTTCTTTCCTAAAGGAAATTATCATCATTATTATCCTTTTTAAAGGTTCATTGTTAAATTATGTGTTTTATGAGATTATAAAATTTTTTTTTTTATGAATAAATAAATTTGTATATTTTTATATGATTAAATTCCATAGTGTTTCTTGCGCTCTCTAGAAAAATATTCTATTTTGCTTCTTGTATTTAACTCTATTAAGGACTGCAGAGAGCCTTAATTGAGAGCAGCAAGTCACACTCGGTTTTTATTTTAAAACATTAATCTGAGTTGGTTAATTGATATAATCAAGTGCTGTGCGCCCGATTAGGTGGTCCTTCTCACCTGCTCTGGTTGATCTACTTGGGACCGTGTGTCTAAATATATCACACGGGCCCCTTGGTTCGCCGAAGTAGGTGTTTGGAGGTATACACCTGTGTTTTCTTTGTGATCTGCGGAGCAGATTATACCAGCGTGCCGGTAAGGGGAGCACGCGAGTGGCATGAGAACCGGGGTTCCTGACAGTACCCCCCCACCCTTTAAGGGTGGGCACCGAACACCCTTTGGGCTTGCTCGGATTGTCTCTGTGGAAAGCTGCGATCAAACGAGGGGCATGCACATCGGTAGCATTGATCCAGCTTCTTTCTTCTGGACCATAGCCTTTCCAATCGATGAGATATTGGATGCTTCCATATCGTCTGCGAGAATCCACCACTATATAGACTTCAAATTCAACCCCTCGGTGGGTATAGACCAGGGTTCGCCAACCCGTCGCTCGCGAGCGACGGGTAGCTCGCCGGGTGTATTTAAGTAGCTCGGCGTGCTTCCAGTGACCTCCTGCCGCGTAGAGGTTCCTTGCTTGGCGGCAGGAGGTCAGAAAGTGATGTACTGTAATGCAGCGTTTGTGGTCCTGACTTTGCAGCAGTGACCTCCTGCAGCGTAGCGGTTCCATCCTCGCTTGGCGGCAGGAGGTCTCAGAGTGACTTCGTGCCGCGTGACCTCCTGACGTCCCCAGCGTAAGATTTCGCGCACTTTCCATCGATGCCACAGCCTCTGCTCAAGCCAGTCCTGCGCCACGCCGCCACAGCCTCTGCTCAAGTCCTGCGCTCAAGTCCTGCTTTAGGTATTGTAAAACTCTGTGTGCATAAAGTACATGCGGGTGACTCCAGCCTGCATTCCTGCTTGAGGTATAATGGGCATCATGTGTGTGGCATTGAGTCATTAAACATATGCCACACAAATGATGCCCATTAAACATATGCCCCACACCTTGGGTGTGGGGCATATGTTTAATGGGCATCATTTGTGTGGCATATGTTTAATGAGCATCAATGTGTGGGGCATATGTTTAATGGGCATCATTTGTGGGGCATATGTTTAATGGGCATCATTTGTGGGGCATATGTTTAATGGACATCATTTGTGGGGCATATGTTTAATGAGCATCAATGTGTGGGGCATATGTATAAAGGAGCTTCACATTGTGGGTCATAGGCATAATCGGCATCACGGTGTGTGCTGTGTGGCATATGTATAATGGGCATCAGGGTGTGGGGCATTTGTATAATGGAGCATCACTGTGTGGCATTTGTGTAACGGAGAATCACGTTGTTGGGCATATGTATAATGGGCATCGTGTGTGTGTGGCATATGTATAATGGAGCATCACACTGTGGGGCATATGTATAATGGAGCTTAACATTGTGTGGCATATGTATAATGGAGCATCACGGTGTGGCATATGTATAATGGAGCATCACGGTGTGGGGCATATGTAGAATGGGCATCACGGTGTGTGGCATATGTATAATGGGCATCACGGTGTGTGACATATGTATAATGGGCATCACGGTGTGTGACATATGTCTAATGGGCATCACGGTGTGTGACATATGTATAATGGGCATCATGGTGTGTGACATATGTATAATGGGCATCATGGTGTGTGACATATGTATAATGGGCACCACAGTGTGTGGCATATGTATAATGGCATCACGGTGTGTGGCATATGTATAATGGGCATCACGGTGTGTGGCATATGTATAATGGACATCACGGTGTGTGACATATGTATAATGGGCATCACGGTGTGTGACATATGTATAATAGGCATCACGGTGTGTGGCATATGTATAATGGGTATCACGGTGTGTGGCATATGTATAATGGAGCATCACAGTGTGTGGCATATGTATAATGGAGCATCACACTATGGGGCATTTGTATAATGGAGCTTCACATTGTGGCATATGCATAATGGGCATCGTGTGTGTGGCATATGTATAATGGAGCATCACGGTGTGGGGCATATGTATAATGGTGGATCACGGTGTGGCATATGTATAATGGAGCATCACGGTGTGGGGCATATGTATAATGGAGCATCACGGTGCGGGGCATATTTATAATGGGTATCACGGACTGCACTATTGGGGTCATGTGTACCTGGCACTGCACTATTGAGGGCATATGTGTATCACATCCCCATTTTCCATGGCCCCACCCCATGTGGCTACAGCTCTTAGAGAGCTGACCATGCCCCCATAGCGGGAAAAATGGGGGATGTAGCCTCGCAGGAGTTCCACGGTAGTAGCTGAACCCTCTAATTTTTGGATTAGATGTCTCTTCTCCTTTGCCTCCAGTGTTGGGAGGTATGTTTGTGGCATATTGTGTCTGGGGCATTGCAGTGTGTGGCCTAATGTGTCAGGGGCATTACGGTTTGTGGCATTATGTGTAAAGGGCATTTTTTTTTATATTATGCAGATTTTTTAACATTTTTTACTTTAGTAGCTCTTCGGGCGGTTTATTTTGTCGCGAGTAGCTCCCGACCCAAAAAGGTTGGAGACCACTGGTATAGACTCTGGGAGGAGAAGATCTTTGGAATCGGTTGAGGACAAGAGGTCGCAATAAAGATATGTGGAAGGAATTCGGAATTTTCAAGTAGGACGGTCCATTCAATTTGTAAGCTACGGGATTGATAATCTGAGTCACAGGGAATGGCCCGATGAACCGAGGGGCGAACTTCACGGACGGGACTCTTAAGCGGAGATTTTGAGTAGAGAGCCATACCTTGTCTCTGGGTTTCAACAGGGGAACTGCTCTCCTTTTACGGTCAGCAAAGAATTTATATCTCTTTGAGGCTTTCCTGAGTGAGACATGGACATTCTTCCAAACTTGGGAGAAATGCTTGAGTGTGGAAGATGCGGCAGGCACTTCCAGAGCTGGTAAGGACTCAAAGACAGGTGGTCGAGGATGTTGACCGTACACTACGTAGAAAGGAGAGTAGCCAGTAGCTGTATGGTATCTGAAATTATGGGCAAATTCTGCCCAGGGCAAAAGACTAACCCAGTTGTCCTGTGACGAGGAGACATACAGGCGGAGGAATGCTTCAAGGTCCTGGTTGACTCTCTCTGTTTGCCCGTTGGACTGCGGGTGATACGCTGTGGAAAAGTTCAATTTTACTTTCAGGGCAGAACAGAGAGCTCTCCAAAAGCGGGTCACAAATTGCACTCCACAATCAGAGACAATTTCTGCAGGGAGTCCATGAATTCGGAAAATATGCTGAATGAATATCTGGGCTAGCTTGGGAGCTGAGGGCAGACCAGTTAGTGGAATGAAGTGTGCCATTTTAGAGAAACGGTCTACCACCACCCAGATGGTATTACATTCTTGAGACTTTGGGAGCTCGGAAATTAAGTCCATGGGCAACAGAAAAAGAGAACCTGCAGGAGACTGACGATGGACTTTATTCTGAGCACAGGTAGGGCATGAAGCCACGAAATCCTGGACATCTTTTTTCATGTGAGGCCACCAGTATGACCGGCGAAGAATCTCTAGAGTCTTGAGAACTCCCAGATGACCGGAGAAGGGTGAAGCATGAGCCCAGGATAATAACTTTGGCTGGAGCTCTGGTGATAGGAGCATCTTTCCTCGTGGTGGCGCAGGGGACACATGGGTGGCAGCAAAGGCAGTAGGACTGATAATGGGACGCTGTTCTTGCAGCACTGTGTCATCCTCCATGGAGCGAGAAAGTGCGTATGCCTTTGCATTTTGGGATCCAGGACGGTAAAAGATTTTGAAATCGAATCGTGAAAAGAATAAAGACCAACGAGCTTGACGGGAATTTAAGCACTGGGCTGTTTGGACATAGAGCACAAAGTTTTTGTGATCTGTAAAGATGGACACAGGGAATTTGGCCCCTTCTAACAGATATCGCCATTCTTCCAGTGCTAACTTGATTGCCAACAACTCTTGATCGCAAATGGAATAGTTTTTCTCAGCAGGGAGGAATTTTCATAAGAAAAAAACCCACAGGGATGCTGTTTGCCATAGTCAGTGGTTTGGGAGAGCACAGCACCAACACCCACATTAGAGGCATCCACCTCGAGATTGAAAGGTCTGTCTGTATCTGGCTGCTGGAGGATGGGAGCAGAGATGAAGGTTTGTTTTAGCAGGTGCAATGCAGACAAGGCTTCTTCAGACCAGACGGCTGGGTTGGCACCTTTTTGGGTGAGAGCTGTGATGGGAGCGATAAGCGTGGAGAATCCTTTAATGAATTTTCTGTAATAATTGGCAAAGCCAATTAAACGCTTGACTGCTTTGAGAGTGGTTGGCTGGGACCAACTCTTGATGGCTTCAAGTTTTGAGGGATCCATTCGTAACTCTGAGCCAGACACGATATACCCTAGGAAGGGTATCTGGGAAACTTCAAAAGTGCACTTGGAGAGTTTACCGTACAATTTATTGGCATGTAAACGGGATAGCACTTCTTTGACTTGGAGACGATGAGACTGGAGATCTGGGGAAAAAAATCAAGATATCGTTGAGGTATACAACAAGATACTTGTATAGGACATCTCTAAAAATTTCATTGACAAATTCTTGGAAGACAACTGGTGCATTACTGAGACCGAAGGGCACTACCAGATACTCGTAATGCCCATCTCTGGTGTTGAAGGCAGTCTTCCATTTGTCGCCTTTGCGAATCCTGATTAGGTTGTACACCCCTCTGAGGTCAAGCGTGGTAAAAATTTTTACACCTTTGACATGGTCAAATAACTCGGTGATCAGGGGGAGAGGATAACTGTTCTTGATGGTTATCTCATTGAGACCTCTGTAGTCTATGCAGGGGCGTAACCCTCCATCTTTCTGTTTTACGAAAAACAATCCTGCACCAGCAGGGGAAGATGAGGGACAGATAAAACCTTTCTGGAGATTTTCTTGGATATACTCGGACATCGCTTTGGTCTCAGGTACTGACAGGGGATAAGTGCGCCCCTTAGGAGGGGACTTCCCAGGGAGAAGATCAATGGGACAATCCCTTCGGTGGTGTGGAGGAAGTATATTAGCATCTTGTTCGCTGAAGACATCACTGTATTCGTGATACACAGAGGGAAGACCAGACAGATCTTTTTTTTATTTTTTTATAAATTCTTTATTTTGAAAAGTTGACAACCTCCACAACACGTGCAGTGATAGTGAACAATCAACGACTCCAGTGCATTATTTAAGACATTTCAAAAGTATACATGTAAAACGGACATACAAATGCAATCAGGGTGATCATCATATCTGGAGTATTACTGTTGTGTGAGAAAAGAGCAATTGGTAGTGGACAGTCATCAACATTTTATAACAATAAACAAATAGCCTAACAACAACTACAAATAGCAACTACAACGGGAAAAGACAATAGGGGAGGGGAGGGGGGAGTTACAGAAGTACAAGCACAATTGTGAATCAGTGGTCAGTTGTCAAATGTCTCACATTGGTGGTATCTTACATTGTACTGGTGCGTATCAAGGATGTATTGGACCTTGTTGTTTTAAAGTCCATCGAACCAAACCAGGTAGCTACATATTCAGAGTGTTTATCCAAGGCTGCATAGAAAATGTCCTCCATGTACATGTAAAAATCTATGCGCTGGAACCACTCCCAGGGGGTAGAAGGTGCCACTGAGCGCCAGCTTGCAGGTACGATGGCTCTGGCCACATTATTTAAATGTTTAAGAAGAGTCTTTTTATAGGCAGCCACAGGAATGTCGGAGTGAGAAAGCAGCCAAATATCTGGGCCCTTTGGGACTGGATAGCCTACAATTTCAGTGGATAGCTCTAGAACCTTATTGCAGAAGGGGATTATCAAAGGACAATCCCACCAGATGTGAAGCAACGTGCCTCTGGAACTACAGCATCGCCAACACAGAGAGGATACTGTAGGGTAGAATTTATTTAAAAGTGAAGGACATCTGTACCATCTTGTGAATACCTTGTACTGTGTCTTAACAACTTCTAAACTGCGTCATAACTGCACAGTGTTTTTCCCAGTTAATTTGGATTCCCTTGTATGACAAGTCCCTATCCCAGGCTTCACAGAAAGAGGGGTTGTCAGGGAAATAATCATGTATCAGGATCTTTTAGATACCTGATACTATATGTGTGGGGGACAGGGACTGATTGCAAATAGACTCAAAGGGTGTGAGGTCTCTTTTAAATTTAGATATTCCCCCCTGTGAGGATATAAAGTGACGCAGTTGAAGATAGAACCAGTTGAACCTAACAGCTATCTCTACCCTATCACAGAGTTCCGAAAAGGATTTGAGTATGTCCCCTGCCCGAACGTGGTTCACCTTCTTCCATCTTTTGGCTACTCCTCCTGACAAACCAGGAGGGAACATTGGGTTGTCGAAAATAGGGAACAGCGGGGATAACTCAGACGAAATTCCCATTTTTAAACAAAGCTTTTTCCATTGGGCTAAGGTGGGTCCCACAGTCGGGTGTGGTGAATGTCTGATCGCAGGGATCCACGGTATGGCCTGTAAATTGAGGTTTGCGGAAGTCGCTTCTAAGCTAACCCATTGTTTGCTATCGGAGCCCGGGCGGGACCAGTCCATAATCCTATGTAGAATTGTGGTCTGATAGTATGCTGAGATCATAGGGAGCTGCTGTCCACCCTGGGTCTTCCGCCTGAACAAGTTGTTGTGCTTGAATCTAGGTTTTCGGCCCCCCCCCCCATACAAAGTGGCTGATAGCTTTGTGAGCCTCTAACAGAAATTGTGGAGGGAGCTTCAGTGGAATTGTCTGGAAGAGGTATAGCAGTCTGGGGAGGATATTCATTTTTACTATATTTATACAGCCAAGCCAGGAAAACTTCTGCGTGAGCCATGTTGTCATCTCCTGTCCCAGTTTTCGCAATAAGGGGGTATGATTAATGGTAACTGTCGTAGGAAGAGATCTAGGTATCAGTATTCCTAAATATTTTATGTGGGAGGGGTGCCATGTAAATGATGATGCTAAGGTAGAGGCTGGGGAGTCAGAGAGATTAATATTTAATGCTGTAGATTTTGAGTAATTAATTTTAAAATTAGACATTTTGCCACAGCGTGCAAATTCCTCCATGAGGTTGGGAAGGGAAACTGTTGGGTTGGTTATAACTGCCAGCAAGTCATCTGCAAAAAGTTCCAGACGATGATTTAACTTACCTTGTAGGCCAGTGCAATTAGGTTCCCCCTAATTGCACTCGCTAGTGCCTCCATGCACAGTACAAAGATCAGAGGAGTGAGGGGGCAACCCTGTCTGGTACCATTTGTGATGTGTATGGGTTCTGAAGGTATCCCATTTACTCTGACCTGGGCCGATGGGGCTGCGTATAGTGACAATATTTTTTGCAGAAATTTCCTGCCCAAGCGCCTTAGGACCGCCTCCATAAAGGCCCAGTCCACCCGGTCAAATGCCTTTTCTGCATCTATTGAGAGGGGAGCATTAAGGGCAGATGCTTTGCTTGAGCATGAGCAATCAAGTCAAACACCCTGGTAGTATTGTCCCTTGCCTCTCTGCCAGGAACAAAGCCAACCTGGTCAGGATGGACAACACCAGGCGCCTGGCTATAAGTTTGGCGTACAACTTAACATCTACATTTAACAGGGAGATTGGTCTATAACTTGATGGGAGTGACGGATCTTTGCCGTCCTTTGGAATAACAGTGATATGGGCCCCAAGGGATTGGCCAGAGAAAGGGGTTTCAGAGGAAACAGCATTACAGGCCCGCAGCAAGAGAGGGAGAAGTTTGTCCTGAAATGCCTTGTAATATGTTATAGTAAAACAGTCAGGGCCAGGACTTTTACCTGCCGTTGACGTCTTAAGAGCCGCTAAGAGTTATTTGCTTGCAAAAGGTTCTTCTAGGGCTTGAGTAACTCCCTCAGGCAGTGTAGGGAAGGCAATATGCTCTAAAAATTTACATATTACTTGTTCATGGGCTGGGATTGAGTGCTGAGAGGTCAAATACAGCTCTGTATAGTAGTCATGAAAGATTTTTGCAATCGCTGTGTCCGTGGCGTGGGTAACTCCCTGGGCATCTTTAAGCTCAGGGATGTATGTAAGAGATCGTTGGGCTCTGAGGGTGCGGGCTAAAAGTTTTCCTGGTTTATTCCCCCCATCTATAAAACTTATGTCGACATCGGCGAAATGCCCTCCGGGTTCCGTCGCTGAGCACGCAGATCGTGCGTTTTGGAGTTCTACGTATGTGTCAGAGGCAAGTGTGGATTTGTGAACTAGTTCTAGGGATTTAATTTTGGAGAGCAGGGCATTTCTACATTCAGTTTTTGTGTTTTTTAAGATATGTGCCTAGCTGGATACACTTGCCCCTGATCACACATTTGTGTGCCTCCCATAAAGTGACTGGGGATATGTTGTGTTAGTGGAGATATAGTCATCTATTGCTGCAGCAAGTTGAGTCCTACAATTATTGTCCCTGAGAAGTTGTTCATTAAAACGCCATTGCCAGTGACTCAGGGGAGGATGGCAGAGGGATAGAGTGAGTGTAATGGGAGCATGGTCTGATCTCACTATTTGGCCGATGGTGGCATCATATAAGAGATCTAGATGTCCATGGCCCACGCAGAAATATTCTATTCGTGAGTAGGAGTTATGTGGGGATGAGAAAAAGGTAAAGTCCCGTTCCGTGGGATGGAGAAGCCTCCATCAACTAATTGAAAGTCCTGTAAAATGGACCTAAATAGTTTGGACTCTTTAATTGTGGTTCTAGGGGATCCACTGGAAGTGTCCAAGTGGGGTTCTAGTGCCCAGTTGAAGTCACCCCCGACTATAAGAACTCCCTCAATGTTATGTTCAATGAGTTCAAGAGATTCCCTAAGGAAGCGAGTTTGACCTTGATTAGGGAAATAAAGGTTTACAAAAGGTGAATTTCTGGTGAGCTATAGTGGCCTTAACTAATAACCCTCTCCCATCCCCAATCAAAAGTTCTGAAACATCGCTCAGTTGTAGATGTTTGGCAAAAAGCCTTTGCTCCAGAATAATCGTTAAAGAATGCCTGAGGGTAATAGCGCGAGTAAAGTGTTGTGGAAGCTCCCTTCTTGAAATGTGTTTCTTGGAGGAACACCACCTCAGCCCCATCAGTGTGCAAGGTGTGTAAGAGGCTAGACCTCCTCTCTGGTATGTTCAGTCCCTTAACATTGTAGGACATCAACTTAATATTAGTCATCGTAAAACAGACAGTAGGACATTTTGTAAGTATACTGACCACCAATCATCCAGTCTTCATATAGAGGTATCTGTTCAGTCAAGTGCCTGCTGGTTAAGAACAGGGGATGGGGAAAGAAGGATGACACATGAGGAAAAGAGAAGGGAGACAAGTAGGGGAACATATACAATTCCTGAGTTGTAACTAAATACTTTAAGATGTTGTAAAAAAAAAAAACTGTAATAAAGACATGGAGAGGGAGGAAAAAACAAAACAGGAAGCAAAACATTTCCCCATGGTCTAGAAAATTTACAGCAGAGAGTGGGGGTTTGAGGGTACTAGTGGATGTGACAATCAAGAAAAACAATGGTAACGTATGTTAACATAAACAAAAGCCTAGTCTGGGCTAATGACTTTTATACTGGCCATCATTAGTGATTAATTACTTTTTGTTGCGTACATCTTGATAGAGAGAAAAGAATTATTACAAAAGTCTTACAAGGAACAGTAATCTTAACGGATAGAACGTCCATAGAGGACATCAGCAATGTGTAATATTACATATTAATCAAAACAACAATAAGTTGAAAAGGATATACATCACTGAGGTTCCGTCCATGAATCAGGTGACTGCGGAGGCGGTGGTATCTCGGTTAGCATGGCCACGATGCCTAGAGTTGGTCACTTGTTTCCAGGTTTCCCTGCGAGGCAGTGGCAGGCCAGATGCTGCAAGTGGATCTGTCCAATCAGGGAGTGTCACCTGGGGAATTCCCAGTGATGAACAGAAATTAGATACTTCTTTGGGGTCTTGTAGGCTGTAACGGGTTCCCTCACGAACCACTTGTAAACTGAAGGGGAATCCCCAGCGATATCGAATGTCCCGTTTCTGGAGCACCTCGGTAATTGGGCGGAGTAATCTCCGTTGCTGCAAAGTAGCCCACGAGAGATCTTGGAATATTTGTATTGGTTGGCCATTAAACTCTAATTCTGTAGCCTGCCTGGATCTTCTCAGTATGTCTTCCTTCACTTGGTAATAGTGAAGGCGGCAGATCACATCACGTGGTCGTTCTGTGGGGGTGCCTTTTGGACCTAATGACCCAGGAGCTGCTTTCAGGAGTTCCTTAAATATTTTAGTCAACGCATCTATAATGCCTTGGGGGAGACCTTTAATTCTAAGGTTATTTCTACGCCCCCTATTGTCAAGATCTTCCAGACCTCGTCTCAGGTCGGCCATAGAGCGAGACTGGCGAGATATAAGATTGTGTAGGTCGGCAATTTTAGAGTCGGTATCCTCTTTATGCTCTTCCAGGACATCAATCCTGTGTGTTGCATGTGTGATGTCGGATTGTATAGCGGAAATACGCACTTGAATGGACTCTTGAATCAGTTTTTCCATAGTTAGCAAGTCCTCCTGTATTTCTTGGCGGGTCGGAAGAGAGCGTAATTGAGCCAGGATAGCAGTCAAGTCTGGAGAATCGCGACCCTTAGGGGAAGCGTCCGCAGCTGTGTCATCTTCCATAGTGCTCGAGGCTATAGATGGTGAAGACGGAGTTAAAGAGGCGGGTTCAGATGCAGGTGCTCCAAACAATGAGTGAAAGGCTTTAGCCTGGGAGGTCTTAACAGGTGTATTCGTTGATTTCTTGGAGTTGCGGTGTTTCGTTATTAGTCAGGGCATCTAGATCCAGGGCCAGATTGGCTATTTAAGCTCATTGAGGCAGATAAGACATAGGTTAGTAGACGTCACATCACACGTTCCCCTCTATGTGTCTCGGCCATACCACATCACATCGTAGTAATCATATGCCTAGTAAAGTCATCCTGGTGTGTTACAGGTACCACTGGGATAGCAGCAGATTCTTAAGGCACAGGTCAAAGATAAACAGCAGGTAAACCTGAGGCAGGTGTAATTCCTCACATCCGCCACTAGATGGAGATCTAGCCCCAGCATTCACATGCTGCTGGTGGCTCAGCAAGGAGTATGTAAATATATAGTTCTGCTGGATTGCCCCTGATGTAATGGAGGCTGCTAGTCAGGTATCCATGCAAGCCTACCCTGAGTCAGTCTATAATAGTGGAGGACAGTGTTAGAAGGTGACAGTGCAGGGTCTCATGTAACCAGAGGGCTCCTCTGACAAGTTTCTAATGCCCCAACCAATATGGCCGCCACCAGATATCAGGGGAGTGCAGAGTCAGGGGGACTGTAAATGCAGGTTGGTATCTCTTACCCCCTTAATCAAGACTCAGGGGAGCATCTGTGGGTGCCTGGGTAGAGCTGGCAGGTCCGCTGGCTGCTTTGGTGTGATTCCAGCTGCTTCCTCCAGCCATGGAGCCCGAATCCCAGCCTCCGTCTGAAATTTAGGTCCGGCTTCAGGGTCTAGGGTAGGCTGCAATCTGCAGAAGCCTATAGGCTTCCCGACTCTGCAGCCGCCCGCTGACGGTCTCCGGGGGGGGGGGGGGGAGTGAGAGGGCACAAGAGGTCTCCTGGGCTGTGGCTGGTGGAGACAATAAGCCCTAAGTCCCACTTTTAGGTAGGCCTTTGTGGGAGCTCTGGGACAAAGCTGCTGGTTGTGATGGCTGCCAGGCCACGCCCCCCAGACAGATCTTTAATCGCAGAGGATCGGACAGGAGTTACTTCACTCAAGCAATGTTTATGGCAGTAATCACTCCATTCTTCGATCTGAAGAGATCTCCAATTGATATGGGGGCTGTGAAGTTGTAACCACGGCAACCCTAACACAATGTCGTAGGAGGATTTGGGGATGACCAGGAACTCCATACATTCTTGATGAAGTATACCCACATGAAAGGAAACAGGTACTGTCCGATACACAATGTCACTCCCGGAGATTCTACTTCCATCCACCGCAGTCAAGTAGTGAGGCTCGGGTAACGGGAGAACAGAAATTTTGCACTTGTTCACTAAGTCAGCTGAGATAAAGTTCCCTGCAGCCCCGGAGTTTGCCAGGGCTGAGACATGCAGGGTACCCACTGGGGACACAAGGGCAACAGGTAGCACTAAGTCAGTGGTGGGAGGAGCTTTACTAGAACAGCCTAACCTGACTCCCCCGCTGCAGGTTAGGGCTTGGCGTTTCCCGGACGCTCGGGACAGGACCCAATTAAGTGGCCGGGAGCGGCACAGTATATACACAATTTTTCTCTTTGCCTCCTGGACCGATCCTCTGTAGGTAGCCTAGATCTACCTATCTGCATAGGTTCTTCTGTAGAGGGTATCGCAGGACGGTACAAAGGCGCTCTCTCTCAGGCCAAGGTCTATTTTAACACACAAGGAGATCATTTCTTCAAGCTGCTCAGGGAGATTTCGGGTGGCCAGTTCATCTTTTATGCGTTCTGAGACACCCAACCAGAAGGCGGCTGTTAATACCTCATTGTTCCATTTAAGCTCGGAGGCTAGAGTCTGGAATTGGACCACAAATTGTCCCATGGGACGGGAACCCTGTTTGAGGTGAATGATTTCTGTAGATGCTGACGCAGGTCTTCCTGGCTCATCGAATATTCGTCGGAAGGTAGAGACGAATCTGTCATAGTCGGTGAGGATTGGATCAGATTTTTCCCAGAGAGGTGATATCCAATCTAGGGCAGAACCAGTTAGCAGAGAGACAATGTATGCTATCTTGGTCCTGGCTGTAGGAAAGTTCTGCGGCAGGAGCTCAAATTGGATGTCACATTCGTTGAGGAAGCCTCTACATGCTTTGGGATTGCCATCATATTTACTGGGAGTAGGCAGCTGAAGAAGAGAGATATATGCTGGGGCATGAGTAGCAGGCTGAGTGTGTACCGGTGGCGGAGGAGGCCAGAGAGACTGCTGGAGGGAATCCAGACGAGTGGACACTTCCTGTAGGTACGTGATCACTTGCTGCAAGGTCGCGGCCCTCTGCCCAGGTTCCTCTGTGACTTTGGCAGGGTTTGATACTCTGGAGACACTAGAGCAGGCTTTCCCAAACACGGTCCTCAAGGCACACCAACAGTGCAGGTTTTAGTGATATCCAGGCATCAGCACAGATGGTTTAATTAGAATCACTCAGGTACTAATTAAGTCACCTGTGCTCAAGCCTGGATATCTACAAAACCTGCACTGTTGGTGTGCCTTGTGGACCGTGGTTGGGAAAGCCTGGGAAGGACTACTAGTAGAATATCTGGATGTAAAAATACAAACACAGAGGACCCAGCACTCATTACAACAAACTAACTCACCTTAACATTCAAATCATCAATAAATAAATAATGGGGTTTTAGTTCATGAATTGATCAATGCATTTAAGCTTGCAGCCCATCGCCAAGGGACCCCATTTCACTGCAAGTCCTACACTAACAACTGGTTTTCTTAGGAACCTGGCAACTGTTAGGCCAGTTTCACACACTCTGGCTCCTGCCGGACGGTGAAATCCCGTACGGCCAGGAAGCCGTGCTGCACACAGTGGATTATCATGGAGGGGATGGCCACAGCCCGGCAGCCGTCCCTTCCATTGGCGGGATCCGGCTGCAACCGTGCGGCCGGGCTGTGGCCATCCCGTGTGAATGGACACAATAGTGTCCATTCACAACTAATGTGTGTGTTACGGCTCCCTGGCCGTGCGGGATTTCACCGCCCGGCAGGAGCCGGAGCGTGTGAAACCGGCCTTACACATCATAGCTAAAATGAACATGTGTTTTTTTTCTTGGGTTAAAGCTCAACTGCCAAGTACCTTATGGCTTTTAAAGGTGAGACAATCCCGAACACAGCACCTGAATTAGTATTAAAGGGGCAGCTGTCACAGGTTTCAGCTTAAATGTATCGATCAATTCATGAACTAAAACCCCATTATTTATTTATTGATTATTTGAATGTTAAGGTGAGTTAGATTGTTGTAGTGAGTGCTGGGCCCCCTGTGTTTGTATTTACTAGTGTGTGGTCACAGGCCACTGCACCCCACCCTGGGAAGTAGGTGCTGTTTGCACCCTATTCTTAGGAATGGCGAGTGTGTTGGTACTTCTGTATCTATTGTTGAAGTCTAGGTGCACACACGCCATTTTGTGATAGTATGGCCGCCATTTTGGTTCGCAGAGTTGCGCAAATAAAGTTTCCATACCCGAGTATGTGTGACAAAGTGGACCAGAAGAGTAGACATACTATCACACATAAATTCATAATAACACACTTACACGAAATGAAATATAGTTAAAGGTTTAGAACGCCACACATAGCATAGTTAGCCCTGCACACATCTGTCTGTATTGTGTTTAGTACCGTTCCGTTCAGTTCATTATGCGAAGTATTCCGGTCATTGCGAATATTTCGCAATATACCCGGCCCGATAGTTATGGACATAATCCATATTCCAGAGACAGTTTCTGTTGAAAGTAGGTAACAAAGGAAACTAGATGAAACCAGTTCTTATCCCTGCTGACGCCGAAACCACCAAACAAAGGACTCTTAAAGTCCACTCCCCTGCACCTATTCAGACCAGGTGCAGCGTCTAACCCCCAATCACAGTGGACCGGACATATGATCTCTGACCAATGAGAATGGCCTTTGACCTCCCCTTTCTGACCCTATAAGATAGGCGACCCGGAGCAGGCTCGGTCACTTCGGCACATCTACTTTCCCTGGACCTTCCTACCGGACTATAGTTCATTCCTGAACGATAGTGAGCTCTGACCGGATTGCGCTTCGCATACTTGATGAGACGGGTAACGGTTGCATTTTCACGGTATTTATTCTTAAAGTATTGTTGGCTGATTGTGTCTTGTATCTGTATTCTTTCCCCTTAGCAGAGTCTGTTTAGTATTCATTGTTAGTATATTGTATCACTTGTTATACCTGTTTATTCTTATTTCTGTAACCCCCTTTTGTCCATTAGGGACTTAAATACAAACCTTTTTATGGAGTTCTAATCTCCTTATTTCTATTCAGTGGTCGTGTCTGTTTATTCGCATAATAGCGATAAGGTACATTGCGGACTCTGTCCCTTAAGGAATATTCGCAGATTAGAGACAAAGTACTGCGAAAGGATCTCTTATAAAGGTATTGGTTCTTGGTGTTTAATATACAATAAAAGGTACGCTACGCTGCGCTACGTTTTGTTCGCACGTAGTTAGGTATAAAGGGTAAGCAAGTTGCGGACACATTACGTAACCTGCGCTTTTCACTTATTGTATCTCTGGTCATATTTTAATCACCATTAACAATTGGGGTGCTCGTCCGGTCGTTTCACATTCCAGAACTCAGTACCAGGCGGGGGACCCGACCTATACCAGCAAAAGGGTGGAAGTATTATCCATTGCTGGATAGGCCAGGTCCGCGGCGGTGCGGGGTTTGGGAAGTGCTAGCGTTGAACCCGGGGCACAATAAGTGAAAGCCACGTGTTTAAAAGCATATATTAAGTATTTAGTAAACTGTACTTCTGCCTGCCACAAGTAGTTTAACGGGGTATAGTGTCTTGAGTTGCTTGTTCATTACAGTATATGTACCACGTGCGATAAGGTTCGCACACGTGGAATCTGTGTTTATTATAGTACATAGAGGATCCCCTCTGTGCAAAACTATAATTGTTTATTGTTAGTTACCGCAAAAACAGGGACTCCGCCACGTGGCGACAAGTCCTGGGCCTTTTGCAGTAACGTAAAGCGTCTATTGTGTATTACGCAAGGTGCGCGCGCACGTGCCCACATCGGGAAAGTTTCGCATCTTTGTACGTGGTTTACGGATTAAGTACGGGATTTATTTCGCATCTTGATACGTAACTCTCGGACAGAGTTAAGGGATTTATTCCACATTTAGGCGCAATTACTGCGTATAGCGAAACCCGAGCAACCTTGCAAATACACCATAGAACACGTGGGTGACCGATCTCATCGGCGGCCTGTGAACAACGCACGTACACACGTGGCTGTTCATTGGTACTGCACACGCAGCACACATAGGAATTAAGAGGTGAACAGTATTAAACCACTAGCTTTATTTAAACAGTATAGTAATATACTGCGAATAAAGCGGTGATTAATAAAAGAAAATAAGTTTTTTTTCTTTTTGTTCATTTTCTCATAAGCAAGCAACTCAAGCATTATTTTAATAGATTCCTATAGTTTATTATAAGGGATTTATACCTGCATAAGTATCTAGTGACAAGCTACCAGCCTGGGAAGATTTTCTGTACAGAAATATTTCAAAAATTAGCATAAGACCAAGGTGTAACTAGCGCCCAGTGTGAAAAATAACTGAGGCGAACGGGTGTGTGACGGCACGACTCAGCGCAGTGTAGTCCAGTGTAGGACAGTCCAGTTAGGACCGGGTTCACGTGACGACGTGCCCATAGGAACTGCCCCTTCAGTGGAATTGATTCCGCTAGGAGGGTACAAGAAGATACATCGGAACGCACTTGTTTCCGATTAGCTACTTTAGAAATCCAATTTTTGGGGGTATAGGAAAACAAGTTTGTTATACCCTGGAAAAATTGTGCCGCACCAAGCAAGTTGGCTAGAAGTTCGCTGCTAGTTGAAAGACTTGGTGATTGAGTATCGTACCTCGTATCCTTCGCACCTGCTTGACTGTGGGATGTTCTAGGAAGCTGTAGAAGTGAGTGTTTGGGGAGCTCTCAGATAAGTAATAACCCACCGATATCTATTAAGCTGTGAACGTTTATTCCTGTAACTATGGGTAATAACGGGTCACGCTGTGATAACGTGCAAGATAGGGAGGAAGCAAGCCGGCCAAAAGGATCGGCTGCTTTTATTATGTGCAGGAAGCACGGTGAACTCGCAGTTGTTTATCAAAATAAATGGAGAAAAATGACACAAGGCAGCAAGTTAGAATTTCCCAGTGTTGGTAGCTTCGATCCAGACATCTTATCGGCAGTAAAAGATGAAATATGCCTACTCTCCAGTCGTAAGGAGAGAGTGAAGCATATAAATATTCTTAAATTGTGGCAGAAGGAAGGACAGGAACAATGGGGAACCAGAGGTCTGGCAATATCAGATGCAATCAGCCACAATAAAAATGCAAATGCAACCGCTGCCATAATAGAATCAGCTCCCCCACCCCCATATGTGCCGAAGGGGTTAATGACTCATAAGAAAGACTTGAGTAATAATGTACCCGTTACTAACTTGTACCCTGTCTTATCCCCTTATAAGGAAACCCGAGAGGAGAACGAGCAACTGTTGGCACTGGCCGTCTCCCATGCAATTAACATGCTTGAGGGAAAAGCTCAACCCGTTGCTGGGGCTCCAGCACAGGAGGAGGAGGCGTCTGGTGCCAACAGCATAGTATTGGACTCAGGTAAGGATGCACTACACAGCACAGACACAGACGACTCCCAAGCAGGTCCCAGTAATGCGGATGTGGTACAAACATATCCTATGCGCACACTGGAGGTTCCCTATGGTAAGGCAGACAGAGAAGGTGTGATACCTACCAGAAAGATGACCATGCTAAACCCATGGACACGGTTAGAGCTGCGGTCCATCATTACAGATTTCCCTGATCCTAGGAAAGATCTGGCATTGTGCCGGAAATTTGTAAGGGATCTAGGAAACTCTGATGAGCCCACCAACAAGGATTGGAGAATCATGTTGAGGGCCTGTCTCCCCACTCACATCGACATCCCGAAATTCATTCAGGATAGTGGATTGAAAGTGGACAAGGAGATAAATGATGAGATCAACCAGGAGAATATACGCCTGATTAACTTACAATTGGGAGTATATTTTCCTGCGGCAGTAGAATATAGCAAGATTTTCACCATCAAACAGAAAGATGGCGAAACTGCTGCTGATTATTTTACAAAGGCCTTACTGGAGGTATCAAAGTACACTGGTGTCTCCGAGCCTAAGGACGACCCCCACCTGAGGGAGATGATTGTCTCTGTGCTGGTGGAAGGGCTTAGGGAAAACCTGAGAGCCAGAGTCCAAACTTCTTTCCCAAATTGGCGTGGAATGACAGTGGATGCCCTACGGGAATCTGCTGTGGACCACGACCGCAACATTAAGAAGCACAGGGAACTGCAAACTGACAAACTGATGATGGTTAGCATCCAAGCCCTTTCTAATGCCCCAAACAAAGCTGCATACTGCATACCAACAACGAAACACCAGGGACACAGGTAGAAAACCAATTATCTGTTACAACTGCAATAGGGAAGGTCATTACTCAGCTCATTGTAGGGCAGGAAACCCCAGAAGTTACCAAACACATAAGCGAGAATGGGAATCTCACAAAGGTGAGACACAGAGATACCCAGCCCCTAGACAATGGGAGGAGACAGACAGGTCACGCAACATGCCTCCTCCCCATCTGATGGCTGACACTGTGCTAAGGGCAACCCAGGTCAGACAATAGGAAATAGGTCATACCTGTATCCTACAGCCAGTTAGACTAACTCAACACCTTAGAGAGGAACCTCAGGTGAAGGTTGATATAGCTGGAGTAAGGCAAACCTTTTTGGTTGATACAGGGGCGGCCAGATCTGTTCTCAACACTCCTCTTCACTTGGGTTTCACTAACAAATCAGTAGCAGCAATTGGGGTAACAGGAAAAATACAACATTACCCACTGACGAAACCAGCGGAGGTTACAATCGGGCCTCTGCATACCAAACACTCTTTCCTGTTGGCTGCAGCGGCCCCGACTAACCTTCTGGGTAGAGATTTACTATGTAAAATGGGATGTGTCATCTATTGCACTCCCGATGGAGTATTCCTAGACACTCCTAAAAATCTTACACAAGAAGTGCAAGATATGCTGGACAGTCCTCAGAGGCTAATGTTGTGTTCCACTGTTGTAGAATCAAATCCATCTAGGGTAGCTGAAATTACAGCACAAATACCGGGTTCCCTTTGGACTAAAGATGGACAGGATGCTGGGCTGATGGCAAATGTAGCTCCAGTAGAAATCCGCTTAAAAGAAGGCAGGATAGCCCCAAAAATACCGCAATACCCTTTAAAACCTGAAGTTGAGCTAGGAATATTTCCAGTGATCCAACGATTGCTCCAACAGGAAATCCTAGTTAGAACTTCCAGCACGGCCAATAGTCCCATCTTTCCTGTGAAAAAGAGCGGGGGGAGGGGCTACAGACTAGTGCAGGATTTGAGAGGGGTAAACAAGGTAGTTGAGAGCCAATTCCCCGTAGTGCCAAACCCAGCTGTCATCCTAATGCAAATCCCACCTCATTGTACTCATTTCACAGTCATTGATTTGTGTTCAGCGTTCTTCTCCGTCCCTTTGCACCCTGACAGCCAGTATCTGTTCGCCTTTACCTACAGAGGAGTACAGTATACCTGGACACGACTCCCCCAGGGATTCATAGACAGCCCCAGCATCTTCTCCCAGGCCTTGCATGATTGTTTGCAATCCTTTCAACCCATGAGCGGTTCGATACTGATACAATATGTCGACGACTTATTGTTGTGTTCTGAGTCACTGGAGTCATCAGTGGATGACACTAGACAGCTACTGATGCATCTCTCAGAGACAGGACATAAAGTATCAAAGGATAAGCTGCAATTGTGCCAGACCAGGGTTAAGTATCTGGGCCACTGCCTTACCCAAGGGCTGAGACACCTCACCGACGACAGAATCCAAGCGATTCAGAACATGGTACTGCCACAGACCCAACATCAGATCCGTACGTTCCTAGGCATGTGTGGATACTGTCGCAATTGGATCCCAGGATTCTCTATTCTGGCATTACCACTGCAAGAGATGGTTTCCTCAACTAAGCCTGATCGGGTCTCTCATATTGAGGAATCTGAACTGGCTTTCGAGGAACTAAAGGTGAGCCTAACCAAGGCCCCAGCACTGGGAATGCCAGATTATGGGAAACCCTTTGAACTGTACGGAACTGAATCAGGTGGGTGTGCGGCAGGAGTGCTTGTACAAAAACATGGTGATGCCAACCGACCAATAGCGTACTACAGTGGCCAGCTGGACACAGTAGCACGCTCACTCCCAACTTGCTTACGAAGTGTAGCTGCAATAGCACAACTAGTAAGTAAGAGTGAGGACGTGGTGTTGGGACACGATTTAACTGTTCATGCTCCCCATGCTGTCTCTGCCCTCCTAAATTCTGCCCAAACACGTCATGTGTCCTCAGCACGGTTCACTAAGTGGGAACTGGCGCTGATGGCCCCAGTAAATATTACCATCAAAAGATGCAACACACTAAACCCAGCCACATTCCTTCCTCATGTGCCCTCCAAGGCACAAAGGGTGGAGGGTGATGGGAATGTTGCTGAATATGGTAAAGCAGAGTTTAGTGAGAGTGAGGACAAACATGATTGCATGACCTACCTGAATCAGACCTTCACAGCACGTCCTGACATAAGCGACAGCCCATTAAGTGAGGTAGACATAACCTTATTCACAGATGGTAGCTGTCATAGACAGACGGACACGGGAGAGCTGTGCACAGGCTACGCAGTAGTAGATGGAGAAGGTATTGTGGAAGCTGAACCCTTGGGACCACCTCACTCAGCACAAGTAGCGGAACTGGTGGCACTGACCAGAGCATGTGAACTGGCCAAAGGGAAATCAGTTAACATATATACCGACTCCAGATATGCTTTCGGAGTAGTCCATGATTTTGGAGCCCTATGGCGCCTCCGAAATTTCATGACGGCGGCTGGCACACCAGTGGCGCATGCGACATATATTAGGAGACTTCTGGGAGCTATTCAGCTTCCAGACAGAGTGGCTGTTATCAAGTGCAAAGCTCACACATCAGAGAAGGACCCGGTGTCACTTGGTAACAGCCGCGCTGATGAGGCAGCGAAAAGGGCCGCATGCCCTGTAAATATTTTCACCCATCCCACCAACCTTTGTACACTGAACATGGTATCTACATCCAAACTGATAGACATGCAGAATTTGTGTTCCCCACAGGAAAGAGCAGTATGGAAGTCGAAGGGATGTGGCCAAGAGTCCACCGGACTTTGGAGAGATGGACACGGGAAACCAGTGGCCCCCAAGGCATACCTTCCTAGTCTAGCCGAGGCGGCCCATGGGCTGACACATCTTGGGAAGGAAGGTATGTGCAAGTTGGTAAAGGCCTACTGGTGTGCACCAGGGTTCGCTTCTCAAGCAGGTAGAGTGGCAATGTCATGCCTCACCTGTTTGAGGAAGAACGTTGGAAAAGCCATCCCAACAGAGCCATCCCACATCCCTCCTACAGAAGGCCCTTTCCAGGTAATACAAATAGACTTCATACAGTTACCACCCTGTAGAAACTTGAAATATGTATTAGTTTGTGTTGACATGTTTTCCAGCTGGGTGGAGGCTTTCCCCGCTGCCTCCAACACTGCTACTTTCACAGCAAAGAAAATATGTCAGGAGTTTGTCTGTAGATATGGTATCCCAAAGGTCATTGAGAGTGACAGAGGCACTCATTTCACAGGAGAGGTCTTCCAAATCATGTGTAAACTCCTGGGGATTAATAGTAAACTTCATACTCCATATCGTCCCCAGGCGAGCGCCAAAGTTGAGAGAATGAATGGTACTATTAAGAACAAATTGGGTAAAGTTATGGCTGAAACAGGGTTGTTATGGCCAGAGGCACTGCCTATTGTGTTGTATAGCATTAGGACCACTCCCAGGACTCCGCTCAACTTGTCCCCCTTCGAGATATTGTTTGGTCGGCAGCCACACATCATGATAGACCCACAGGATGATCTCAAATGTAATAATGAGCTAACTGTACAGTATATTCTGAAGCTAAACAAACAGCTAAGGAAGCAACAAAAGCAGCTGAATTTACTGAACCCTGATATGCCTACCGAGAATTGTCATAATCTTAAACCAGGAGACTTTGTTATGATCCGAAATTTTTTACGCTCAGGTTGTTTGATAGACCGTTGGGAAGGACCGTACCAAGTTTTGTTGACCAGCACTACATCGATTAAAGTCGCAGAGAGAGAGACTTGGATACATTCGTCCCACTGCAAGAAAGCCAGTAACCCAGAATCCCAGTGTGCAGAGAGCGAGAGAGAAGAAGTGTCGCTAGAAGCATTGTTTCGGGAACACTGAGAAGCAGCCAAGGTCGAGCAACCTGAGCGAACAAAGGTCTAAGAGCAGAGCAAAATAAAAGTCCCCTGGTAGAGATGATGGAAGGACTCCAAGCAAAAGGTTCACAGTTATGCATATATGTCTTTGTTTTCTTTCTGTGTTCTTTTCTTCATCCAAAAATACTTGGTGGCTGCCACATTCTAGAGCGATCGGAGCGGAGTTCTGACAGTGTAATAATGGACCCAGATATGGGTGAGGTAGAATCCCTAAACCAGCTTGACACTTTGCCCATGACAGGAGAAGGTAAGAGGTATGAGGGAAACGTAGTTCAAGGGCTATGTGATGAGTTAATGTCTGGTGAGTACTGTGTCTGTAGATATTGTCAACCTAAAATGGAAGAAGAATGCATCCAGCGATGTCAGTCGACAAGTAAGGCAACTACCGGCCGACATCCCTTGAGTGATTACCACTCATTAGTGGGTAAGGTTTTAAACCAAACAGAATGCTGGGTGTGTTCACAAGTATTACATAAAAGGAGTAATGTAGGCCTAGTCCCATATCCGCTTAATATTTCAGAGATAAGCGTATTAAATAAGGGGAGGCCATTGGATAAGAGATACCTGTATACCAGGTCCCCTAGTCTTAGATTACACCCATACCAAGTGGATAAATCCCTGGTATGTATGAACTTCTCAAGTTCCAGAACAATTGGTACTTGGGAAGTGACATGGCAAAACCAGACAATAACTTACTCCCAGCGTCCAGATGGAGAGCCCATAGATAAAGAATTATTGTTAAAAATCCGAACCAGTGGAAGACACTATAAATATGTTTACACGGTGAAGAAAAGTAAAATGATGGCCGGCAGAGTATCAGCCGGCTACTGTAATATGACCCTACAGCCAGAAACATGTGAGGAACGAGTCAGGGAGCAGGGGACGGGGATGTTCTTATGGATAATGTGTGACAAGATAATGAAATACTCTGTCCCTTATTTTCTCCCTGACGATGTTTATTATATTTGTGGTAGAAGGGCGTACAAATGGCTCTCCATGAACTACGTTGGTATTTGTTATCTAGGCAGAGTGTTACTGGAAGTGATGACCCTCACACATGATGAGATGGTGAACATACACAGAGGTATTTCTCCTCCTTACACTCATACCTATTATGACCAAATCCATAAAAGGGATTTAACAATCAAGAAACAACCCCTAGCTTCTGAAATGATACACGAGTCGTTCGGTATCCAACTCCTCATTGCATTAGATATCACCCATACCGCCAGAGGAGTTATCAATTTTAAATATATACAAGCATTAGCCAGCTTGGTAGATAACATCACTGAGATTTATGATGACACCTTTAGATACACTGGGAAGGAGTTGCAAGCGTATAAAAGAGAGCTAGTCCAACATCGAATGGTGTTGAACTATCTGACAGCTATGACAGGAGGATATTGTGTCACCCTTTCTACACAGTTTGGGGTGAAATGTTGTACATATATCACCAACAATACTGAAGACCCAGAAGAAATCATCGATCACCGGATGGATGAGATTCTTCAGCTTAAATGGGAATTTAGAAGGGAACATAATATCAGCCTGGCAGAAATAGGTAACAAAGTTAGTGAATGGACCTCCTGGTTGAATCCAATGCACTGGTTCTCTGGTTTAGGAGAATGGGCGCAGGGGATCATAGCTAGCATAGGAAAACTCCTCCTCTGTATCGGTGGTGCCATCATAGTCTTTGTGCTATTGTTCAAATGTTTAAAGGTGGTGACCCGGGGAAAGGCAAAACGTACCGAAATCATGAGCGTAAGAACGAGAGATACAGAGGAAGACCAGGGTTTGGTATATGACCCTAGAATCGAAACCACCTCCCTTTAAAGAAACCATATTTGTGAACGTGTATATGTTGTAACCACCCGTTTTTATTTTTATCCCTAAATTGTACATTATCCTTCGTGACCCTGAGTAGATTGTTCGATAAATGCGGCCCATCTTTTATCCATGATCCTGGATCGGCCGAGAGCAGATGGTTTACTCCCCTTATATGTTCAATTCATGTATCCCAATTTCTCTGTTAGGATTATGAATTTCTGTATTGTCGTGTGAAATGTTTTGTAGTGTAACAGTTTTATATTTACTGTTAAAGGGTGGACTGTTGAAGTCTAGGTGCACACACGCCATTTTGTGATAGTATGGCCGCCATTTTGGTTCGCAGAGTTGCGCAAATAAAGTTTCCATACCCGAGTATGTGTGACAAAGTGGACCAGAAGAGTAGACATACTATCACACATAAATTCATAATAACACACTTACACGAAATATAGTTAAAGGTTTAGAACGCCACACATAGCATAGTTAGCCCTGCACACATCTGTCTGTATTGTGTTTAGTACCGTTCCGTTCAGTTCATTATGCGAAGTATTCCGGTCATTGCGAATATTTCGCAATATACCCGGCCCGATAGTTATGGACATAATCCATATTCCAGAGACAGTTTCTGTTGAAAGTAGGTAACAAAGGAAACTAGATGAAACCAGTTCTTATCCCTGCTGACGCCGAAACCACCAAACAAAGGACTCTTAAAGTCCACTCCCCTGCACCTATTCAGACCAGGTGCAGCGTCTAACCCCCAATCACAGTGGACCGGACATATGATCTCTGACCAATGAGAATGGCCTTTGACCTCCCCTTTCTGACCCTATAAGATAGGCGACCCGGAGCAGGCTCGGTCACTTCGGCACATCTACTTTCCCTGGACCTTCCTACCGGACTATAGTTCATTCCTGAACGATAGTGAGCTCTGACCGGATTGCGCTTCGCATACTTGATGAGACGGGTAACGGTTGCATTTTCACGGTATTTATTCTTAAAGTATTGTTGGCTGATTGTGTCTTGTATCTGTATTCTTTCCCCTTAGCAGAGTCTGTTTAGTATTCATTGTTAGTATATTGTATCACTTGTTATACCTGTTTATTCTTATTTCTGTAACCCCCTTTTGTCCATTAGGGACTTAAATACAAACCTTTTTATGGAGTTCTAATCTCCTTATTTCTATTCAGTGGTCGTGTCTGTTTATTCGCATAATAGCGATAAGGTACATTGCGGACTCTGTCCCTTAAGGAATATTCGCAGATTAGAGACAAAGTACTGCGAAAGGATCTCTTATAAAGGTATTGGTTCTTGGTGTTTAATATACAATAAAAGGTACGCTACGCTGCGCTACGTTTTGTTCGCACGTAGTTAGGTATAAAGGGTAAGCAAGTTGCGGACACATTACGTAACCTGCGCTTTTCTATATATTTGAGTTGATTTTTAATTAACCTCTGTGACTGTGATCATATCTTTCTCATGCACCCTAGATAAGCTCATTTACCTGAAACCTATGACAGCTTGCCCTTTAATACTAATTTGGGTGCTGTGTCTGGGATTGTCTCACCTTTAAAAGCCATAAGGTACTTGGCAGTTGAGCTTTAACCCAAGAAAAAAACACATTCTCATTTTAGCTATGATGTGTAAGCAGGTGCCAGGTTCCCAAGAAAACCAGTTGTTAGTGTAGGACTTGCAGTGAAATGGGGTCCCTTGGCGATGGGCTGCAAGCTTAAATGCATTGATCAATTCATGAACTAAAACCCCATTATTTATTGATTATTTGAATGTTAAGGTGAGTTAGTTTGTTGTAGTGAGTGCTGGGCCCCCTGTGTTTGTATTTACTAGAGTGTGTGGTCACACCGCACCCCACCCTGGGAAGTGGGTGCAGTTTGCACCCCATTCCTAGGAATGGCGAGTGTGTTGGTACTTCTGTATCTATATGGATGTAAAAATATGTATTTTGGGCATAAATCCACAAGTAAGGGCAATGAGCCAGTTTATACCGCTGGTGGAAAACCAAGTTGCTCTGGCAAAAGTAATAATAGCAGGAAATGGAGGGCGCATGAGGTACCGGATTTATACCACTGGATCCATCTGGTAAACCATACAGTAGATAATGAGAAGAACACATACACCAAAAGTAATAATGTAAGAAAGTGTCATCAAACGTGGGAGAGATGGACGCTGTCAGAATTCTATGAGGCTTATACAGGAGTATACACAACAATGCATATACATTATACAAATCCACACTATTACACAGGACCAGACACAGGAATAGCTTTATTATAAATGGCCGTATACAGAAGGTGAGATAGATGAGGCACAATGTAAGTTTAGTATAATCGGTATAATGGCATCGCTTGTCAGATATAAAGCACATATACACTGCACAGATATAAGGTAGGGGAAAGGATGGGATGTAACATCTTATCTCTATATCATATGCATATTGTAATAAGAAATACTGAATAAAAATAAGATCTGGGCAGTGATTGGGCGGATGGTTGTATCCCAGGATGTAAATGTCCCAGGAGCAGCCTGGCTTCCTGCTGAGCTGGTGCCTGGAAGTCTGCAGTATGATTACAGTAATGTGGGGTACACATCAGGATGATTTATCCCAAAATAAGCCGATTTAGATTTAGATCTCGACCGATTTTATGTAAATTGGCCATTTCCCTGCCGTCTTTCCTGATTGGCCGCTAGGCGGCTCCTGATTGGCCAGAATTCATTCTGAGCCAAGACGCCGAAGAGGAAGGTTCTCTCCGGCTCTGAAAGCCGGGGAGCGTCGCGGAAGATGCCGACAGATGCTGGAAGTCGCCAGCAGCTGTCAGAAGACCTGGATGTCGACAGATGAAGAACGAAGACCATCCATGCAGGACCTGGGTGAGTAGGATTTCCTTCCACAGGTCCAACATGGATTATCCTCGGACAGGACGCCGTCCCCGGAGCCGCCGACACGGAGCCGCCGACACCGGAGCCAGCGACCTACCAACGGGATCAAGATAGGTAAGTATGTGTGTAATGTGTGTATTAAACTTTTATTTAAAATGGGTGTCAGTGTGTTTCATTTAACTATTTTTTTTACTGTGGCACTACAAGACCCAGCGGGCCCTTTAATGCCCAGCAGGCTGGGACTTGTGGTTCTCCAAGTCCCAGCTTGCTGGGGAGGCTTGCTGGCACTTGTAGTGCCACAGTAAAAAACAATCGTTTGTTCTATTTTTTACACCGCTATCAGCTCGATGCCCACCGCCCAGGGGCATCGATGACAGCACCAGGCTTCAGCCTGGTCAGGTAAGTCCTGGAGGGGGGGACCCCTTTATTGGGGGGTCCCCACTCCCCCAGGGCCCCTGGCCAGGCTGACTGGTCGGTAGGGTTAATGCTTTGGCCGGGGGGACTTGCATAAAAAGTCTCCCCCCAGCTGTGGCATTACCCTGCTGGCTGTTTTGCCTGGGGCTGGTTTTTAAAATACGGGGGACCCCTAGTCATTTTGTCCCCCGTATTTTGGGAACTAGCCCCAGAGCAGGAGCCTGGGGCTGGTTGTTAAAAATCAGGGAACCCCTATTTGTCGGGTTCCCTGATTTTTAATTACCGGCTCCAGGCTCTGTCAGCCTGGTGCTGGTTTCGGCTGTGGGGGGGACCCCACGCCGTTTTTTTTATTTATTTATTTATTTTTCTATTTTTTTACACTGAAGCCTGCACGGATCTGACTGATCCGTGCAGGCTTAAAGCAAATAGAACAGGAAAATGGTGTTCTATTTTCCTGTCGTATTTGCGTGGGTGTTTCACACCACTAAGCAGCCGTATTGTCAGTACGGCTGCTTAGTAAATCAGGAATCACCATTCTTTTGAATGGTGATTTCTGTCGTATCCTATCGATGGTGTAGGACATTCGTATTTGTAAATACAAATACGAATGTTCCATCTTTAGGACTACGAATTGTTGTATTTTTGGGATTGTAAATCCCAAAAATACAAATTCGTAAAAAAAAGGTGTATTTCTGCCTACGAATACACCTTTTTTCTACGAATCCATTTTGGTAAATTTCCCCCTTAATGTAGATCTGCTCACCAAAATGTTATTTTTCTGGTATATACAAAGTATACATTTATTTATAAAACATTACCCACACTGTAAGCATGGAAAAGATTTCTCTGATGTCTAACAAGATGTGATTTATTGGTAAAACATTTCCCACATTCAGCATGAAAATGGTTTCTCACCTGTATGTACCCTCTTATGTATAACAAGACTGGATTTATTCTTATAACATTTCCCACACTCAGAGCATGAAAATGGTTTCTCACTTGTATGTACCCTCTCATGTACAACAAGAATGGATTTCTGTGCAAAACATTTCCCACACTCAGAACATGAAAATGGTTTCTCACCTGTATGTACCCTCTCATGTGTAACAAGATTAGATGTGTTTATAAAACATTTCCCACATTCAGAACATGAAAATGGTTTCTCACCTGTATGTACCCTCTCATGTATAACAAGATTAGATTTGTTTATAAAACATTTCCCACATTCAGAACATGAAAATGGTTTCTCACCTGTATGTACCCTCTCATGTATAACAAGATGTGATTTATTGCTATAACATTTCCCACACTCAGAACATGAAAATAGTTTTTCACCTGTATGTTCCCTCTCATGTATAACAAGATTGGATTTCTGTGCAAAACATTTCCCACACTCAGAACATGAAAATGGTTTCTCACCTGTATGTACCCTCTTATGTGTAACAAGACTGGATTTCTGTGTAAAACATTTCCCACATTCAGAGCATGAAAATGGTTTCTCACCTGTATGTACCCTCTCATGTAGAACAAGACTGGATTTATCGCTACAACATTTCCCACACTCAGAACATGAAAATAGTTTCTCACCTGTATGTACCCTCTCATGTATAACAAGATTAGATTTGTTTGTAAAACATTTCCCACATTCAGAACATGAAAATGGTTTCTCACCTGTATGTACCCTCTGATGTGTAACAAGACTGGATTTCTGTGCAAAACATTTCCCACATTCAGAGCATGAAAATGGTTTCTCACCTGTATGTACCCTCTCATGTGTAACAAGAATGGATTTCTGTGCAAAACATTTCCCACATTCAGAACATGAAAATGGTTTCTCCCCTGTGTGATGTCTCTGATGTAAAGAGAAAACTGACTGACTTATAGAACTGGATGGTATTGTATCATCTTTATGGTCTGCACTGGGTGTAGTAAGGTCTGAATGATCAGGAGAAGGTTCCTCATGACTAGAGGGACCAGATGAAATATCTGCACTGGGAAATGTTGGGTGTGTATTAGGTATAATGGGGTTTTCCTCTGGAGAATCTTGTCTGATGTTCTTATCTTCTAGTATATAATCTGGAGCCACAATGAGATCTCCCTCCGAGGTATTCCTGCTTGTGCGCCCATCTATAGGAAACAGATGAATGACAACAGACAGAATTGTTTATATTGAGAAACAAATGTTCATGGAGGTTTTATCACTTAAACTGAACATGTCTAATGCTGCGCACACACTGGCCGATATATCGCTGGTGCGTCAACCAGTGGGTACCAGCAAAAAGTCTGTAACCAACGTGATCTCTGCAACAGAGCTGATGACCGATATATTGGTGCATCGTGCTATGGGCCTGTTTCTGGATAACCTGGTACCAAGTCCCAGAGTAATAGCAGCTACTCCACCCCGGATCCCCTCGCATGTGCCCAATGCTGGAGAAATCATTAAAATGATATCTCCAGGGCTCAGGGCAGCTGGCGCCATGTGAAGTCAGCTACCCGCCCCTGGCACCTTGCGTCACGCACAAATTTACATGGGAATGCCCATGAAACACTGGGCATTCCCATCCATGGCCCATCACGCCAATGCCCTCGTCTGCCCCCCCCCCCCAACCGAATGGACTACAAATCGTGCCCTATGTGTACAGGCGATCTGCCGTCCGCCCATATAACCCACTGCAGGAACCGGCAGTGATTGGCATCTGAAATGGGTGGGAATATGTAAACATGCCCACCCAGCTGTGACATTAGTCACAATGGATCAGGCAGGGGCAGAGGGGAACTTGTAGGGGAGCCTGGCACCGGAGAACAGGATGCCCTCCGATACTGGTAAAGAAGATAGATACCTACCCCCTGCCTCATCCCGTTATCCCTCAGCACCTCATCGTATCACATCACCTTGCCCCCAGTCACCTCCCCTTTCCGCGCCCACCCTTTCCTACTTTTCGCTCTCTCCCAGTCCCCTTTTCTCTCTCCTCCACCCCATCTGCCCCCCCCCTCTCCCCTGCTCTCTTCCTTCTGCCCCATCTCTATATCTCTGCCCCTAGTCTCTCTCTCTCTCTCTTATTACCTCCTTTTCCAGATGCTGCTTTAGATGCGGTTATACTATAGCCGCTATCAACTGAAAGTATCATTCACCTATTTTATCAATATAAAATAATTGGCTTCTGGCTACTGAGCCACGTATATGCACCTTACAGGATCAGCACTACTGATGGTGGTACGGGTCTGTTCTGTCAGTATACACATGGTGGGATATGAATGCAAAAAGGAAAGTTATGGTAGACCTACCTTTGTTAACTTCCTTTCCTTGAAGTCCATGGGAACCACAGGGGACATCGGGTTGTACGCGGATCCAGGGGGTCCGAGGCACCAATCAGCAAAGCTCTTTTAAGATTTCCCAGGATGCGTAGGGCCCTCTCCCCTGCAACCCCGCCTCCAGGCTCAACTAGTTCCGTTTTGGTACCAAGCCATAAGCAGGGAGCGGAGAAAGGAAGAGGACAGAGAGAACACATGCCCAAGTACTCACACATACATATCACAGCACATGGACAAGGGTATGGTCATTACAGATTACAGTGTAATATATCACACATAGCGATACCTCAGGAACAAATTGAAGGGAGGGCGCCCTGTGGTTCCCATGGACTTCAAGGAAAGGAAGTTAAAAAAAAGGTAGGCCTATCATAACTTTCCTTTTCGGGGTCCATGGGTCCCACAGGGGACATCGGGGAAGTCACAAGCCGTAATTAAGGGAGGAAATTTGCCTGAGGTGTCAGAAGTACCTGCCGACCGAAGGAGGCATCCTGGGAGGCGAACGTGTCAAAAGCATAGAATCCAATAAAGGTATGAACCGATGACCACGTTGCAGCCTTGCACAGCTGTTCGGCAGATGCACCCCGGCGTGCTGCCCATGAAGGACCAACCACTCCGAGCCCTGACCACATCCAGCAGGCGTTCTTCTGGAGAGAGACCTTCAGCTGTGAATGCAGGGACCACAATCTCCTGATTAACATGAAATCTGGAGACAACCTTAGGCACGTAAGATGGTTTTGTCCTCATCACTGCTCTATCAGGATGAACAATGAGGAAAGGTGATTTGCAAAAGAGAGCTGACAGGTCGGAAACTCTTCGGGCAGAAGCGATGGCCGAAAGGAATACTGTTTTGGCAGTCAGACACTTGAAATCCACCACAGTTAGCGGTTCAAAAGGGGCTTTAGTCAAAGCCTGTAACACTAGTGAGAGGTCCCAAGGTGTTGTAGGAGGGACATACGGAGGTTGGACATGCAGAACCCCTTGGAAGAATGTATGAACATCCGGTAGGACGGCAATCTTCTTCTGGAACCAGATGGATAAAGCGGAGACCTGTACTTTTAAAGACGCTAATCTCAGCCCCATGTCTAGGCCCTTCTGTAAGAATGCCAGGATTCTGGCAACCTTGAAGACCTTCGGATCATACCTCCTATCCCTGCACCAGGTAAAGTAGGTGTGCCATATCCGGTAATAAATCCGGGAAGATGCCGGCTTGCGTGCCTGAATCATGGTTCTCGCCACTCTGGACGAGAAACCCTTGCGTTTCAGCAAGGCAGTTTCAAGTGCCGGGAAGAAATGGTGTAGCCTGAATAAAGAAAAGCCCAATATAAACAAAGGTGATGAACCCCATAATTTTTTAGGGGCAAGACCAAAAAGCACGCGCTGGAGCTCTCTGGAACACCACCAGAGAGAAACCCCAAAAAGAAGAAGAGAATTAAGCCCCGAGGAAAACGAGGGGGCAAACTCATACAAAAGAAATTATAGATAGCTCTAAATAGGAAAGAAACCTCACAAAACAATATTAAATAGGTTTATAATCTTTCAGACAAACAATTGAATGCCAATGAATTGTCAGTATTGGCAAAAGGGTTGAAATTTTCCCCGACATCCAATCCAAACATTTTTGATTTATAAACCGTTATATTCGCACTCTGTGCCGAAAAAAGTTTTTTTGCCAAAAAAACATTTAAACAGTATAAAAGAAAACTCCATCCCAATTATTCTAGATCCCACTGACAGTGCAAAATTAACTATTTTGGAAGACCTTTAGGAAACCAATCATACAGATACCATACAGACTCCTAAATTTGAACAAATTTTTTATTTAAAATCATCCCAGAATAAATTTAAGAACAAATCAGAATTCTTCCCTATTTCCGCTAAAAGCAGTAGTATCGAATCTTTCTACAAAATCACCCTAGAAGATTTTAAGAATTTAAGTTTAGAGACACAAATATCCATCTACTTCTAACCTATCAAAACAAGATAAATTAGCCTTCAAAAAACTAACTAAAGATAATGACGTGATAATTAAGGAGGCTGACAAGGGAGGCGGAGTGGTGGTCATGAACAAAACTGACTATATTAACCACTGAGTGGTATGCCCTGAGCCCAGATTTTCCTGGCTCAGCTGCGCTGCCGCAGCGGGCTGTCCGGGAAAATCTCTGGGCATACCACTTTTATTCAATAGGTGCGCGCCAGTGGTGTCCAGGTGTGCACCACTGGCGCAGCACCTCTACAGCACACCCCCGTGACCAGCTCCAGTCCCCCCAGGAGCTTTGCTCCGGCGATTGGTACACCGGAGCTTCCCTGACCCACCCGCCAGCCAGCCCGTCACTCATTTTACAGTGATGTCGGCGGCAGGCTCGGGTATGGTCGGCCAGGCTCGGGAAAACTCGGAAGCACTCAGGCACCCGAGTCCTCCCGAGCCGCGAACACCCCCCAGCCTGCCGCCGTAGTCACTGCTAAATGTGACAGGCGGCTTAGGCAGGGGGGAGAGGTGCAACAAGGAAGCTCCGGCGTACTAACGCTGGAGCGGAGGCGAGGGGGATGGGGCTGCTTCTAGCTTTCTGTGGTGGGTTTTGCTGGGGCAGGATAAACCTGTCCTGGTAGGTTTGTTCTGCCCCAGCAAAACCCACCACTCAAGAGGTTAAAGAAGCTGAAAGACAACTATATAATATAGAATTCTACAGTACTTTACCTCGTGACCCCACTACCACCTTCCTGTCAGACCTAAAGTCACTCTTAACATCAGCACTTCAAGAAGAAGTCATATCCAGAGAAGAATACACGTTTTTTTTTCCAAATTTCCTATCACCCCCACATTTTACTTTCTCCCTAAGATTCACAAGTCACTCACTTGCCCACCTGGGCATCCTATCATTTCCGGTATCAACTCTTTAACTTCTAATCTATCCTTTTATGTTGATCACTTTTTAAAACCCTATGTTGTACAGCTGAGGTCCTACATCAGGGATACGACCGACCTATCTAAAATTCAAAACATCCCCTGGAAATCCACATATGCATTCATGACCCTAGATGTCAGTGCCTTATATACAAACATCCCGCACGACCTAGGGTGTGGAGTGATAGAGAGGCAGTTGTTATGGGCTGTGGACCTCAGCTGTAGACATAGGGCCTTTCTAATTGATTCCATCAAATGTATACTTTCACACAATTATTTTCTTTTTTCGGATCAATTCTTTCTTCAGGTGAAGGGGGCGGCCATGGGGACCAGGTTTGCCCCCAGCTATGCCAACCTATACATGGGCGAGGTCAAAGACATCCATGTGTGGGGCGGCGACTGGGGTGACAGCCTGGTCTTCTATGGCCGTTATATAGACAATCTCTTTATTATTTGGGATTGGGACCTACACTCTGCAACACAATTTGTCACACACATTAATAATAATTAATTTAATCTAACATTCACACACACTTACAACACCAGTAACATTAATACATTAATTTTCTGAATCTGACTCTCCAATCTAATGTAGATCATATAGTTTCTCAGAACTATATTAAATCTGTCAATACAAACTCCTATCTCCATTATACAAGTGCGCACCATTTACCATGGAAGCAAAACATACCGAAAAGTCAATTCATGAGACTTAAATGGAAGAGTTGTAGAATATCTCAAAACCAGCAATTTACAGGATCCAAAACAGCATGGGTTTACTGGGGGAAGATCATGTCAAACAAATCTGATTGACTTTTTTGACTGGGTGACTAAAGTAATAGATCAAGGTGGGGCTGTAGATGTAGCTTATCTAGACTTTAGTAAGGCTTTTGACACTGTCCCACATCGCAGACTGTTAAATAAACTTGAAAGCTTGGGATTGGATTCTAAGATAGTTGAATGGATAAGAGCATGGTTGCAGGACAGAAAACAGAGAGTTGTAGTAAACGGAGTACAGTCAAAGGAGGGAAAGGTTACAAGTGGAGTACCCCAGGGATCTGTACTTGGACCAGTGCTTTTTAATATCTTTATTGGTGATATTGCAAATGGAATTGAGGGTAAAATGTGCCTTTTTGCAGATGACACAAAGGTATGCAACAGGGTAGACACACCAGGAGGGGTAAAACAAATGATTGATGATCTAGGGAGATTAGAGGAATGGTCAAGAGCATGGCAACTACAGTTTAATGCCAAAAAATGCAAAATCATGCACTTGGGTTGCAAAAATCCAAAGACTAAATATAGTATAAATGGCACTATAATGGAAACTACTGAGGAAGAGAGGGATCTAGGTGTCACTATTTCAGGGGACTTAAAGGCAGGTAGGCAATGTAACAAAGCAATGAAGAAGGCAAGTCAGATGCTTGGTTGCATAGGGAGAGGCATCAGCAGTAGAAAGAAAGAAGTAATAATGCCACTGTATAGGTCATTGGTACGACCTCATCTAGAGTATTGTGTTCAGTTCTGGAGGCCATATCTCCAGAAGGATATAAATACATTAGAAACTGTACAAAGAAGGGCAACTAAAATGGTGCATGGCCTGCATCACAAAACGTACCAGGAAAGACTAAAAGATCTTAATATGTATACTTTAGAGCAGAGAAGGGAAAGGGGGGACATGATAGAAACTTTCAAATATATCAAGGGTTTTAACAAGGTACAGGTGGGAGACATTCTTCACAGGAAGAGGAGCAGCAGAACACGAGGACATGCACTGAAACTAGAGGGAGGAAGATTCAGGGGAAATTTGAGGAAGAATTACTTCACAGAAAGAGTAGTAGATAAGTGGAATAGCCTCCCATCAGAGGTGGTAGAGGCAAATACAGTAGTACAATTTAAACATGCTTGGGATAGGCATATTGATATCCTTACAAAAAAATAAGGATCAAATATGGTTTGAGGTAACATGTTTAAAAAAGGGGCAGACTAGATGGGCCAAGTGGTTCTTATCTGCCGTCAAATTCTATGTTTCTATGTTTCTATGTTAATTGTACCTGTGATAATATATTTAATAAACAAGCTAATGATCTCAAACAGTCATTCAGAGATAGAGGCTACCCCAATAAACTGATAAACTTAGCAATAGAAGTCCAAAGTATGAACAATCAGAATGAAGACATAACCTTTGTGTGCTACTGCAATAAAGAAAATAATATCCCAAAATTATAGAATTCTCCAACAAGACAAAATTCTTGGAAACATCCTTCCAAAACTTCCCAAGGTCATATACAGAAAAAAAACAGTCACTTAAAACAATTTTAGCACCAAGTCATTTGACTCTATGGGGGAAATTTACTAATATGAATTTGTAAAAAATAGGTGTATTCGTAGGCAGAAATACACCTATTTTTTACACATTTGTATTTTCGGGATTTACTATCCCGAAAATACAGCAATTCGTATTCCTAAAGATGGCACATTTGTAGTTGTATTTACAAATATGAATGTCCACACCATCTATAGGATAGGACAGGAATCAACATTCAAAAGAATGGTGGTTCCTGATTTACTAAGCAGCCGTATTGAAAATACTGCTGCTAATTGGCGTAAAACAGCCACGAAAATACACCTAATTTTCCTGTCTTGTTTGCTTTAAGCGTGCAGGCTTCAGTGTAAAAAAAAAAAAAAATGAAAAAATAAATAAATAAAAAAACAGCGTGGGGTCCCCCCACAGCTGTAACCAGCACCAGGCTGAAAGAGCCGGGGCCGGTAATTAAAAGTCAGGAAACCCGACAAATAGGGGTTCCCCGATTTTTAACAACCAGCCCCAGGCTCCAGGTCCGGGGCTGGTTCCCAAAATACGGGGGACAAAATGAGTAGGGGTCCCCCGTATTTTAAGAATCAGGCCAAACCAGCCAGCAGGGTAATGCCACAGCCGGGGGGAGACTTTTTACACAAGTCCCCCCGGCCAAAGCATTAACCCTCTGACCAGTCAGCCTGGTCAGGGGCCCTGGGGGAGTGGGGACCCCCCCCAATAAAGGGGTCCCCCCCTCCAGGACTTACCTGACCAGGCTGAAACCTGGTGCTGTCCCTGGTGGCCCTTTGCGGTGGCCACCGGGCTGATTGAGTGTAAAAAAATAGATGAAAAAACTATTGTTTTAAACTGTGGAACCACAAGTCCCAGCCTGTGGGGCATTAAAGGGCCCGCTGGCACTTGTAGTTCCACAGTAAAAAAAAAAATAGTTAAATAAATACACACTGACACATAAGAAAAATAAAACTTTAATACATACATTACACACATACTGATACTTCCCTATCTTGATCCCGTAGGTAGGTCCCAGGGTCTTGATCCGGTGCCTTGTCCTGGTCCCTGTCGGCGTCCATCCGGTCCAAAGAAATCCATGGGGGACCTGTGGAAGGAAATCCTACTCACCCAGGTCCTCTATGGAAGCTCTGAAGTCTTGATCCAACATAGTCCTGGTCTTCTGTCACCTTCTGTGACACTCCGGCAACTCCATCGGCGGCTCCCCGCATCAGACTGTCAGAGGCGCAGAGATCCTTCATCCTCTGCGGCTCTCATCAGAAAGATTCTATTGGCCGCTAGGCGCCCAATCAGGAGCTGAGAAAGTCGGCTCCTGATTGGCCGCCTAGCGGCCAATAGAATCATTCTGACGAGAGGCGCAGAGGATGAAGGATCTCTGCGCCTCTGACAGTCCAATGCGGGGAGCCGCTGATGGAGTTGCCGGAGTGTCACAGAAGGTGACAGAAGACCAGGACTACGTTGGATCAAGACTTCAGAGCTTCCATGGAGGACCTGGGTGAGTAGGATTTCCTTCCACAGGTCCCCCATGGATTTCTTCGGACCGGATGGACGTCGGCAGACGCCGCCGACACAGACGCCGTCGACATGGAGCCCACTGCCGACATGGAGCAGGACAAGGCACTGGATCAAGACCCTGGGACCTACAGGATCAAGATAGGTAAGTATCAGTATGCGTGTAATGTATGTATTAAAGTTTTATTTTCCTTATGTGTCAGTGTGTATTTAACTATTTTTTTTACTGTGGAACTACAAGTGCCAGCGGGCCCTTTAATGCCCCGCAGGCTGGGACTTGTGGTTCTCCAAGTCCCAGCTTGCGGGGGAGGCTTGCTGGGACTCATAGTTCCACAGTTTATAACAATAGTTATAATATATACACAGCCTCTGGTCAGGAATTATTTTAATCCTTGCTCCTGAAGAAGCTGGGAGGTTAATCCCAGAGAAACGCGTTGAGCTCTTTTAACTGGACATTCCACCCATCCACATCACGGCATTCCATGTACTAAGGACACTCAACATCCATCTGCAATTTAACCCATCCAGAAAGCAATCCGAGGCAGTTTATGGACTAACATCAGTCATCCAGGTCTACCACCTTTCCCGTCAGAGGAACCATTCCACCATTGGACTTCTTTGGCCACCTGGTCACCTGCTATTCATGGGATTCAAGAATTGATGTCCTCATGGTAATATGCCTATAAAAATGCCAGTTTGCATGTATATTGTGTAACACTGAATGTCCTTGCATTTTATTATACTTTTTATATTTGGCTACATCTGTCACTCAAAGTGTGTCTGGAGATATAACCCTGGGTGGAGCCTCTGACTCACATGACAGAGAACCAGCCCAGTGAGCCCACAGACAGTGCCAGACACCCTCTGCCTCTCCATGTTACACAGCAAAGACACAGCTACTCACCAGACACACCAGGTGAGCGCCCCACACCTCCATACCTCCCAACATGACCCTCTCCAGGAGGGACAGAATGCTATGTTTGTGGACTTCCATCTTAATTTATGATTGTCATCACCTGTCATTTTAAACAAGGTAATTGATAAGAAAGGTGTTTAAGCACAGGTGATGGTAATCCATAAATTAAGAAGAAAGTCCAGAAACAGAGCAATGTGTCCCTCCTGGAGAGGGTCATGTTGGGTATGCACCTCCCTCCCCCCCCCATTCACGGCATCCCCACGATTAAATGGCACATGCAAAACACTGACATGGCTATGGTCGACAATGAAAAAGGTTGACAAGATTTATTTTTCACTTTTTCAATGTTTTCATATTCATTCTCATGTGTCGACATGGACACCAATGAAGTGCCACACTTATGTCAACATTTACATGTGTTAACCTTTCTGTGTTGATTTTTTTCTTGTGGCGATTCGCGGCACCCCCCGCGACCCCCCTCCCGCGATTTGCAGCACACCCCCCGCAATTTGCGGCACCCCCGGTGACTCCCGCGATTCGCGGCCCCACCCCGTGACACCCCCCTCCTGCAATTCGCGCCAACCCCCGGGCCCCCCCTCCTGCGGTTCACTGTGCCCCACAAGACCCCCCCTACTGCGGTTCACGGTGCCCCCCACGACCCCCCCTACCGCGATTCCCCACCCCTGAACCCCCCTCCTGTCATTGCGGCAACCCCCCGCCCCCGCGACCCACCCTCCCGCGATTCACTGCAACCCCCCGCGCCCCCCCATCCCACGATTCGCGGCACCCACACCCCCCCCCCCCGCGACCCATCCTCCCGCAATTCACGGCATCCACCCACGACCCCTCCTCCCGTGATTCGCGGACACCCCTCACCTCCTCCCTCCCCCACCCCCGCACGTGATTCACGGCAACCCCAGGATTAAATGGCACATGCAAAACACTGGCACGGCTATGGTCGACAATAATAAAAGGTTGACATGAGTTTTTGAAGATTTATTTTTCTTTTTTTGAATGTTTTCATATTCATTCTCATGTGTCGACATGGACACCGATGAAGTGCCACACTTATGTCAACATTTACATGTGTTGAACTTTCTGTGTTGATTTTTTCTTGTAGCAATTTTTTTCCAGTGACAACTATGAACTATGTGCACGTCAACCTACACATCATTAACCAATTCTTTGTATAATATATAACACCTGTTCTGTTTACTGTAGGTGTTGTAAGTCAGACCTTTTACGGCTACTATTACTGTTTATGTAAATGCATTCTGAATGACAGCAACATCCTACCATCCTTCTACAAGAATATATAACCAACTAGGTGATTCATCGTGCTCCCCCCCCTCCCGCAATTCACGGACCCCCCGCGCACCCCCCCTCCCGCGATTCGCAACCCCCCTCCCGCGATTCACGCCCCCTCCCACGCTTTGCGGACCCCCGCCCTCTCCCGCGATTCGCTGACACCTGCGCCCCTCCCTCCCTTGATTCACGGCACCCCCGCGCCCCTCCCGCAATTCACGGCACCCCTAAGCCCCTCTTTAGTCCCCCGTATACTCACACACCCCTATCAGTACCCAGCTTCCTGCTCTCCTGAACCGTAACTTCCAACACTGGGGAGTCGCTGACGCTGTTTTGCCCACATGCCCCTATCATGCCTCATAGCCCAGCCTCCTGCTCTCATGCACCCGAACTCCCACCCAGTAGGAGGAGACACTGACTAAGGGCCACCATCCTGTACTCCTGTGCTGCCACGCTGGACCCTCACCCACTGGCAGAAGCAGCACAGTATCTCCCACCCTCCTCTTTAGTCCCCCTTATTCCCACACACCCCTATCACTACCCAGCCTCCTGTTTTCCTGTGTCGTGACCTCCGCCAGTGGGGAGCCGCTGACTCAGAAACACCCTACTATACTATTGCACACACACACACACACACCTAAACAACATGCACACACAGCCCCCCCCCCACACACCCACAAATGTCACTGTACCATCCACACTATCAATGTACATCTTACTCTGTAACCGCTTTTTAATTAAGCAAAACAATACACAGCCCCTTCCACATCATATGCTCTCTATTTAACACATTTCACCTATAACTGAAGAAGTTGCAATACAGGCATCTTTCATACAATTCTAACCATCTTTCTCATATACAAATGTTCACAAATTAAGGGGGCGCAGCCCCTTACGACGGTGTGAAGAGCGACCATAGGGCGCGATGAATCACCTAGTTTTATTATACTTTTTATCATTCCTTATTAATTTTAATGGAATTCCATAACTACAGCTAAAATAATTAACTTTAATAATAAAATATATTGTAAAGGATACCGTTCTCACCATCTTTTTCAGCCTGCGCTGGTACACCATTTCTATTTCTTCCTACCCATTTGGGACCTGATAAATCCCAGTACCAGCTGCAGCTAGTAGCGCACTGATCACATTTTTCCTTTAGTTTCAAGTGCCACGCCGTCAAAGACAGCCGCTGAGGGTCCGGGTGAAGACAAGGTCCTTGAGTCAATAAGTCCACCCGAAGGGGTAAGAGGAATGGAGACTGGTGTGACAGCTGTTGGAGGTCGACATACCAGTGCCTGCGTGGCCGGGCCGGTGCTATTAAGATGAGGTTCCCGCCTTCCTGTTTGAACTTCCTGAATATTCTGGGAATCATGTTGATCGGTGGAAAGGCGTATGGAAGACGAAAAGTCCATGGAACCGATAGGGCATCCGTGAATCAGGCTTGAGGATCACTGGACCTCAACCCGAAGTTGGACACTGTTGTGTCTGGACGCCATTAGGTCCACATCCGGTAGGCCCCAACGGTCTGTAAGGATGGCAAACACCTCTGGGGGGAGCGACCACTCCCCCGGATGAATATCTTATCGGCTCAGGAAGTCTGCCTCCTAATTTTGGACTGCAAATGGAAGAGTTGTATGTCTATAGAGCACCAGTGAATTTCAGCCTAGACTGTCACAAATTGAACCTTCACCACATGGGTTCGTGAAATACAGAATGCAAAAAAATATATTGTGCAGCCCTGGCGAAAAACACAGATCACTTACACAATTTTTTATAACCGATATCTTTCAACACCAGGTAGCCCTAAAGCCTGGGAGAAAGAAAACAGACCATTGTGCAAATATTGTAGTTCACAGTGACCAATTTGCCAGGTCTTTAACTTGCAATTCGAAAAATATTGTGTATGCACTTGAGTGTAACTGCGGCCTGGTCAATATAGGCAAGACGTCTAGATGCCTTAAGACCAGGACCGCAGAACATGTATATAACATAAGGAAAAACCTGGAGGGATACACAGTATCGGCACATTTCACTAAGGTGCATAATTCCAATCCCTGTCAAATATGGTCATTTAGGGGATCCAACAGATTAATCCTGGAAGTGTAACAATGTAGACATCCGCTTAGCTAAAGCAGAGATGTCTTGGATCCATAAATTAAAAACTCTGGTACCCAATGGCCTTAACGGCGAATTTAAACTTAAATGGTTCTTATAAATTCCGATCTGTGTCTCAGCAGTGTTTTCCCTTTGTTATCCCTTTTAATACTGTACCTATATTTAATTGTTTTCTAGTGCTTAATATGTTGTATTTTAATTTTTTACTATTTTATATGGACTCTATTCTCTGGACATTAATCCAAAATGGACGTGCGTTCCATTATACCCCCGGAAACGAAGTTGCGTTCCACAGAGACTTGTGACTGTAAAATACCCGGAACCTAAAAAAACTGAGAAACTTTGCCCGGGACCACTGGAGAGTGAAGTGCAGCTTCCGGATACCTGACGCCGCATTTCTGGATTACGAAGCACCGGAACTTGCGGCTGTAAGCAATGATGTGTCATCGACTAGGGTTTAAAAGAGACCCGCTCGGCAATGGTGATTATGCTTCTGATGAAGGACCACTTGAGCCTGAAAGTGCGCTAAAGCAAAACCACTACTGCCGACCGGACTCCACAGGATAGGACGGGGACTTCATGTTTTCCTGCCGCCACTGATAGTCTTCTGAGAGTCTTTTATACCCCATTGTAGGTTATATGCGATTTTATTCATCATCAATTGTGAGTTTGTCCAATAAGTTGTTACTTTTATCCTTTACCTACAATGTTGCACTAGATTTCGTTTCTCAAAGTTTTTCCAGGATTCCTGTGGACTACTTCTTGCTTGAAAAGACCCCATATATTCTATATAAATATAAAGTACAGCTCTATGTGAGTTTAAATAATTACCATTAAATTGGTCACTGTGAACTACAATATTTGCACAATGGTCGGTTTTCTTTCTCCCAGGCTTTAGGGCTACCTGGTGTTGAAAGATATCGGTAATAAAAAATTGTGTAAGTGATTTGTGTTTTTCGCCAGGGCTGCACAATATATTTTTTTGCATTCCCAATTTTGGACACCTGGGAGGAAGACCGCGGACAGAGCCAGAAGGTGCTGTTCCGCCCAAGCGAGGATCTTGGACACCTCTTGGAGAGCCGCTGCACTGCGAGTACCTCCCTGGCGATTTATGTACGCCACAGCCGTGGCGTTGTCCGGCCTGATCTGCACAGGTTTCCCTTGGAGCAGGTCCTGCAAACGGATGAGGGTGCTGAAAACTGCCCGGAGTTCCAGTACGTTGATGGACAGACGGGTTTCCGGAGCGGCCCACATGCCTTGCAAGGATCGGGATCCTACTACCGCCCCCAGCCTCGAAGACTGGCGTCGGTCGTGAGAATGGTCCACTCCGTGAACCAGAAGGGGAGGCCTTGAGTCAAGTGGTCTGTCTGCAGCCACGATTGGAGAGTGGTTTGTCCTCCTGAGTCAGTGTGAGGAACGTGGACCTGATGTGGTGAGGTAGTGGTCCCACTTCGTCAAGATGATGCGCTGTAGTGGACGAGAATGGAATTGAGCCCACTCCACCATATCGAAAGTCAACACCATGAGGCCCAAAATCCTCATTGCCCAGTGAACTGAGACTCTCGGGCTCTGTACAAACGACTGGATTCAATGTTGCAAGGAATCGCACTTTTCTCTGGGAAGCGACATCCTCAAGGACCGGGTATCCAACAGAGCTCCCACATGCAGCATTTGCTGAGAAGGGTTCAGGGAAGATTTCTCCCAGTTTAGGAGCCACCTGTGTGTCTGGAGTGTTGCGATTGTTATCTGAAGATGTGATAACAGAACCTCTGGAGACTTGGCCACCAATAGTAGTTCGTCCAGGTATGGGAATACCCGGATTCCTAGTCGGTGGAGATGCTCCGCCATGACTTTCGTGAAAATCCTGTGGCTAGGCCGAATGGAAGGTTCTGAATAGCAAACCGCAGATACTTCTGGTGTGCTGGCAGAATGGGGACGTGTAAATACGCGTTTCAAATGTCTAGAGAGACCATATAATCCCCCTCTTCCAGGGCTAGGATTATTGTCCTCAGAGTCTCCATCCGGAATTTTGAAACCTTTACCACTTTGTTGAGTGATTTTAGGTTCAGGATAGGCCTGTATGTTCCGTTTGGTTTTGGAACTAGGAAGAGAGTCGGAGTAGTAACCAAGTCCCCTCTCGTGTGGGGGGACTGGAATTATAACTCAAGACTGTAAGAGAGAGTGCAGGATCTTTAGTAAATGTTCGGCTTTGTGTGTGTCGTGCGGTAGACCAATGCATGGGGGAGGCTTTTTGAATGAAATGGAGTATCCCCGAGACACCACTTCCCTCAACCAGGCATCCGTTGTTGTGGATAGCCATTGGTGAGCAAAGCAGAGAAGTCTGCCTCCCGCCTGGGGATCCCCCTGCAGGAGGCGGGTCCCATCATGCAGAGGGCCTGTCAGGTCTGGCGGGGCCTGTCTAGTGGCCCAAGCCTGCTTAGGCTTTGCCTTGCCTGCCTTGTTGGCAGGGGCATTCCTGGGATAGGATTGTCCCGACTTTTACTTGGGGACGAAAGGACCTTGGTTTCTGCGGCAGAGCTGTGGGGAGACAAGCCGTCTGAGCAGCCGCCAGAGAGGCAACAATTTTGTTAAGCTCCTCCCCAAATAAATTCTCGCCCTTAAAGTGCAACAGTTACAAGGTCTTCTTGGATTTCACATCCGCTTTCCATGGCCTGAGCCAAATGATGCTGCAGGCCTGGACGGAGCTGGCAGACACCATGATATTTAACGCTGCCTGTTTTATGTGATGCACACATAATTTCGGCATCCGCAGAAGCATCAGGAGAAAGCTTGTCTTCCACTACCTGAACCCATGGCAAAATGGCTTTTGCTGCCCAGGTTGCCTCTATAGTGGGCCTCTGGAATGCACCAGAGAGAGCATATGGCCCTAAGGGACTGCTCTAGGCGTCTGTCTGTAGGGTCCTTCAAGACCAACCCAGAGGTAACCAGGAGGACCGAAGGCTTTATTAACCTTGTCACGTGGGAATCCACTGGAGGAGGAATCTCTCATGGTTTACAACCCATGTGTAGGGGAGTGGCTGGGAGGTGAGTCTGGTCTTCTATGGCCGCTATATAGATGACCTTATTATTATTTGGGATAGGGATTCAATTTCTGTCTCACTATTTGTCCAATCCCTTAATTCCAACCTATATAATTTGTCTTTCACTCATACATATAGTCACACCTCTGTTGATTTTTTTGGTCGAGATTAAAGGAAATAAGATAATTTCCTCCAATTATGTAAAACCTGTTAACAAATTCATATATTCATTTCAAAAGTGCACACCATACCCCTTGGAAAACAAATATTCCTAAGGGTCAATTAATGCGTCTTCGCAGAAATTGTAGTGATACTGATCAATTTTTAAAACAAGCAAGAACAATGATTAGTTTCGAGAGAGAGAATACCCTGAAGCTCTATTACAAGAGTCACTCTCTGAAGTCCAAGAGACCAACAGAGAGATTGCATTTATTAGCAAATATAACAGCCGTGCCTTCGATATTAAGAACATCATAACACGTAATTATCCCCAGGATGGTACATATGGGTCAGCGGGGGGGGGGGGAGGAAGAGTATCAATTGGCGCGCTAAAAATTTAGGGCATTTTTTTTTGGGGGGGGGGGGGGGGGGGGGGAGTGGTGTGTTCATATAGTAGTACCAATTCACATTACAGCACACACCGTTATGCCCAGTACAGATTACAGTACACACTGTAATGCCCAGTATATATCATAGCACATAGGTGCTGCTTACCTACATGCTTGTTGCTAGGGGTTATATGCTCCTTGAAGGAATTACATGCTGGGGGGGCATTTTATGCTGGGGGGGTTGTTGCCCAAGGGCTGGAAATGCCGACATGCTGCTCAGCAGAGTAGGTGAGTGGGCTATCAGCACGGCGGGGGACTGGATGTGGCTAGAATAGCTGACACGCTGCTTGTTTTAGCCACATCCAGTCCCCCGCCACCCTAACAGCCCGCTCACCTACTCTGCTGAGAGCGGCTGTTATAGCCGCATACCATCCTGTCCCTCACGCTCTCAGCAGCGGAGTGGACTTACATGGCGGGGGGCGGTATTTAGGGCACACTAAGGGCAATATCAGCCAATACACACTGCGGGTAATGCTGAGCACACCTGGCTCTCACCTCTCCTGGGGGCGCCCTGCTACTGCTGACAAAGCGCTGTCGCTCTGCCTCCTGCGTTTCATACAGGGTGACCGGGCCCCGCGTGTGGGGGTGCACGGGGGTCTGGACACACGCCGCGGCCAGCACGGAGTCCCAGACCTCGCGATGGTGTCCGGCTGGTAGCTACTGGCACTGCCTGGTAACCACGGATGCTACGGGACGCGGGAGATGTAGAAAACATGCTGCTACCCCAGGGTGCGCAGCGGCATCAACATAACTTGTAAAACCTACAGTGATTGGCTGCCGGGCGGCCACTGTTCAATAATTGGTTCCCGGCGCCCGCTGCAGTGATTGGCTCGCAGCGGCTCACAGGTTCAGCATGGCGCGTCCCCGGGGACCGGTTTAGGGTAAAATACGCGCTATAGCGCGTTTTTGCGAACCCTGGTATCTGGGGAAACGTGGTGAGCTGCTAAATATCGGTTTGGACCTCTATCATTCCATCCAGCGTGACCAGTCCACTCTGTCAACTGACGATCGGTAACTCCTGTTCATCTGGACCTTACAAATTGGGATATCTGCACTATTCCTAAATCCAGCTATTAAAGGAGACCATACGCCGAATAGGAAGGATTGAGCCCTTGAAACCATAGGGCAGAAGGACATTTGTGGTCACTACTCTCTGGACATACCTATTCTCCCAGGAGATCAAACGGATGGTAATATAAAATACATTTCTTCAAAATCATCTTGATGGAGTCTTAAACCCATTTCTCATACATCCCAGAGTATATTTTATACGATTGCTCAATTTTTTATTCATATTTATTTTTATATGTTTTGTGATATATGTTCATTATTGTGATATCATTAACTAATAAATAATTATTTTATGAGAGCCGTCTTGTTTACATGATTGGAACAGCTAGCGCTGGCACATCTCTGTTTATATTCCTATACTTTTTTTGGGCCTGACAACCCAGTGCCAGCTGCTATTGAGAGCGCACCACTGCATCCCTTCTTGTTCTCAGCCGCTAGAGCGGCTTCTGCCGCTTAAGCGGCAAATTCAAAAGTAAAAAAAAAAGTAAAAATTAGAAGAATAAAGCAGCTTCTTATGGGATTACCTCAGTGAGGTAATCCCTGCTGATCAAACGGAAAGTTATGGTAGAACCTACCTTGGTTAACTTTCTTTCCTTGAAGTCCATGGGAACCACAGGGGACATCGGGGTTGTAGGCGGATCCAAGGCACCAATCAGGTGCCTGGACCCCCTGGATCCGCCTACAACCCCGATGTCCCCTGTGGTTCCCATGGACTTCAAGGAAAGAAAGTTAACCAAGGTAGGTTCTACCATAACCTTCCGTTTCCTTGTCGGGTCCATGGGTCCCACAGGGGACATCGGGGATGTCACAAGCCGTAATTAAGCGTGGGAATTTGCCTGAGGTGTCAGAAGTACCCGATGACCAAAGGAGGCATCCTGAGAGGCGAACGTGTCAAAAGCATAGAACTCGAAGGTATGGACAGATGACCACGTTGCAGCCCTGCACAGCTGTTCCGCAGATGCACCTCGACATGCTGACCATGATGGACCAACCACTCTGGTAGAGTGTGCTTTGATTGAGACAGGGATAGGAAGATAAGCCTGTTGATAAGCCTTTTGGATAGCCATGCGAATCCAGCGAGTAATAGTCTGTTTGCTCGCTGGCCACCCCTTTTTGTGAAATCCGTATAGTACAAAAAGGGAGTCAGATTTTCTGACCGACAGAACGGTCGACATATATGGTCAGAGCCCTGACCACATCGAGTAAGCGTTCTTCCGACGACAGGCCTTTTGTCGTGAACGTAGGGACCAGAATCTCCTGATTAACCTGGAATCTGGAGACGACTTTAGGAAGATAAGACGGTTTAGTTCTTAGCACCGCCCTATCGGAATAAAAAACAAGGAAAGGAGACTTGTAAGAAAGTGTCGACAGATCTGAAACTCGTCGGGCTGAAGAAATGGCCAGAAGAAAATCAGTCTTAAGTCAGCCATTTGAAATCTGCTGTATTAAGCGGTTCAAATGGGGGTTTAGCTAATGCCTGTAACGATGGATCGGTCCCAGGGTATTGTAGAAGGTACATAAGGGGGTTGGACATGCAACACTCCTTGGAGAAACGTGCGAACATCCGGAAGAAATGCAATTTTCTTTTGAAACCAGACCGATAAGGCCGAGACCTGGACTTTAAGGGAGGCCAATCTCAGGCCCAAGTCGAGACCCTTTTGAAGGAAAGTCAGGATTCTGGCTACTTTGAATACCTTCGGATTGAATCCCTTTGGAGTACACCATGTGAAATAGGCGTGCCAAATCTGATAGTAAATCCTGGAGGATGCTGGTTTGCGTGCCCGGATCATAGTCCTGGCTACTCTGGAAGAGAAGCCTTTGTGTTTTAGCAAGGCAGGCTCAAGTGCCACGCCGTCAACGATAGACATTGAGGGTCCGGGTGTAGACAAAGACCCTGACTCAGCAAATCCGCCCGAAGGGTCAGAGGGAATGGAGGCTGGAATGATAGAAGTTGGAGGTCTACATACCAATGCCTGCGAGGCCAGGCAGGAGTTATTAGGATGAGGTTCCCGCCTTCCTTTTTGAACTTTCTGATGACTCTGGGAATCATGTTTATTGGAGGAAAGGTATATGGCAGATGAAAAGTCCAAGGAACTGACAGGGCATCCGTGAAGCACACTTGAGGATCTCTGGACCTCGACCCGTATTTGGACACTTTCCTGTTGTGTCTGGACGCCATTAGGTCCACCTCCGGCTGGCCCCAATGGTCTGTCAGTAGTGCAAAGACCTCTGGATGGAGTGACCACTCCCCCAGGTGAATGTCTTGTCGGCTCAAGAGGTTTGCCTCCCAGTTTAACACACCTGGGACGAAAACTGCCGACAGGGCCTGAAGATGTTGTTTCACCCAGGTGAGGATCCTGGACACCTCCTGGAGAGCAGCTTTGCTGCGGGTACCTCCCTGGCGGTTGATGTACGCCATCGCCGTGGCGTTGTCTGACCTGATCTGCACTGGTTTCCCTTGGAGCAAATCCAGCGATTGAATCAGGGCATTGTGGACTGCCTGTAGTTCCAAGATGTTGATGGAAAGGCGAGTTTCCAAGGGGAATCAAACGCCTTGCAAGGATCGGGATCCTACTACCGCCCGAGCCTTGAAGGCTGGCGTCGGTAGCGAGAATTGTCCACTCTGTGAACCTGAATGGACTTCCTTGGGACAGGTGTTCCATTTGGAACCACCACTGCAGGGACTCCGTTACCTGAGGAGTCAATGAGAGGAAGGTGGACCTGATGTGGTGAGAAAGACCGTCCTATTTCCTCAGAATGAGCTGTTGTAAGGGACGAGAATGGAACTGGGCCCACTCCACCATATCGAACGTCGATACCATCAGGCCCAAAATTCTCATTGAATGGAGACTTGTGGGGCTTGAAGCAACATCCGAATTCTGTGTTGCAGAGAAATGCAGTCTGTTATCTGCAGGTGCAATAACAGAACTTCCTGAGACTTTGCCACCAATAGGAGGTCGTGCAGGTATGGGAAGACTCGGATACCTCGCTGGTGAAGATGTTCCGCCATCACCGCCATGATTTTCGTAGAAATCCTGGGGGAGGTGGCCAGGCCAAATGGAAGGGCATGGAATTGGAAGTGGCGATTCTGAATGGCAAACCTGAGGTACCTTCTTGTGTGCCGGCAAAATGGGGACGTGCAGGTATGCGTCCCGAATGTCTAGTGAGACCATGTAATCCCCTGCTTCCAGAGCCTGGATTATCGTCCTCAAAGTTTCCATCCGGAACTTTGACACATTTACCACCTTGTTTAGTGATTCTAGGTTTAGTATGGGTCTGTATGTTCCGTTTGGTTTGGGAACCAGGAACAGAGTGGAGTAGTAGCCCCGCCCTCTTTTCAGAGGCGGGACTGGGACAATGACCCGAGACTGCAACAAGGACTGTAGGATTTTTAACAAATGCTCTGCCTTGTGTGGATCGCGAGGAAGACCCGTGCAGAAAAACTTTATAGGAGGAGGCTTTAGTAAGGTTATGGAGTATCCCCGGGACACCACTTCCCTCACCCAGGCATCCGTTGTTGTGGACAGCATTTGGGGAGCAAAGTGGAGAAGTCTGCCTCCCACCTGGGGGTCCCCCTGTGGGAGGCGGGTCCCGTCATGCAGCGGGTTTGGCAGGGGCCTGTCTAGTGGCCCAGGCCTGTTTGGGCTTTGCTTTGCCTGCCTAACTGGGAGGGGTGTTCCTAGCATAGGATTGCCCTCTGGCCTTACCCTGGGGGCGAAAGGGCCAAAAGGAAGAGGTCCTAGCTTTCTGCAGAAGAGCTGTGGCAGAGGGCCCTAGCTACACCAAAAGGCGCAACAAATCGATCCGTGTCCAACAAGTTCAATTTAACGTTCTTCATAGGACATATATTACACCGGTTAGACTACAGAAAATGTCAGACTCAGCCTCAGGCAGGTGCCCAAGGTGTGGCGAATCGGGGGCCTCCTTCTGGCATATGCTATGGGCCTGCAATACATTAGTACAATACTGGGACAAAATACGGCTAGTATTGGTGGATATGGGATCACCACGAGACATCCTTACGGTCAAAAACATGGTATTGGGGATCTGGCAAGAAGAGCACATTTCTAGAGAGCTATGCTCCCTTCTATTAAACCACAGGGCTTCGGCCAAGTTGATAATAGCACGGTACTGGATGGCACAATTGGGCCCGGTATTTCTAGAATGGACCAATTTAGTCAACACGATATATGAGCACGAAAAATTTCACTATGCCTCCATCGGGGGCCTAACTAAGTTTCATGCAATCTGGAACCCATGGTATTATTCCAAGTGGTATAAATTTGTAGGCTAGCAGGTCGAGCTACCTGGAGCCACACGGTCACAAAAAAAGAAAGTAAAAAGGGAAAAAATAAAAAAATAAAAAAAATCTAGTCAAAATATTTTTGTTTTTTTACACGAAAGGTATCTGATCTAACACAAAGCTTTTTTAGCATTTTTTTTTTTCCCTATTCTGGACACAATCACATATAATATTTTTTACTTGTGTCATGAGATGTCACTATATAAAATTGTAAATCATACCCCTTTTCCACTAGAAGAAATAACCCGGTAATCTCCGCGGGGACGCGCTTCTACCCGGGTTTTACTGCTCCCTGTCAAATAACCCGGTTTGGATTCCCCGGCAATCCAACCCAGGTCATGATCAGGGTAGCACCCGGATTCAAGGGTAGTGGAAACGCTCCCTAACCGGGTTATTTGACTGAGCATGTTAAAAATCTTGGTACTCTTTACCTAGCACGGCGCCCATCGCGGGCATTGAATGCACTAAAAAATCGGGTGCGACGCGACCGACGCGATGCCCGCGATTTCCCATAGGGAACAATGGTAAATTTCTCAACTGACCCGATTTAACTGTTCAATGCCTCAATTGACACGATTTTTCCATAGGAAACAATGTTAAATGGCCCACAGAGGCCAAATACCCACCCTGAAGTGTGAAATGGCCCCCACAATTGTTAACGCCACCCCACGATCAACGTGAACCCGAAGCGTGGCGAGCGCAGCGAGCCCGCGAGGGGCGGCGGTACGCGTCCTACGACCTTTTCATACCCCCACTATCCACATCGGCGTGGAGTTGAGAATAGAATAGTGTGGCGAGCGCAGCGAGCCACCGCGCCCGAAGCGTGGCGAGCGCATCGCGCCCCGCGAGGGGACGCGGATACCTGTGAAGCCCGCGAAGGGACGCGTTTACCTGTGAAGGTATCCGCGTCCGCTCGCCACGCTTCGGGCTCGGTGGCTCGCCACACTATTCTATTCTCAACTCCACACCGACGTGGGGGTATGAAAAGGTCGTAGGATCGTGGGGTGGCGTTACCAATTGTGGGGGCCATTTCACACTTCAGGGTGGCTATTTGGCCTCTGTGGGCCATTTAACATTGTTTCCTATGGAAAAATCGTGTCAATTGAGGCTTTGAACAGTAAAATCGGGTCAATTGAGAAATTTAACATTGTTCCCTATGGGAAATCGCGGGCATCGCGTCGGTCGCACCCGATTTTTAGTGCATTCAATGGCCGCGATGCCCGCGATTTTTTTACCTGCGATGCCCACGATCCAAATTGTGGGCGCCGTGCTAGGTAAAGAGTACCAAAATCTTCACTGATTGGTGCTGCTGGGGCGCTGGTGAGTGATGTCATCACTCAGAGCCCCGCAGACTGCGCAGAGGACAGCGTTCTGTGCACATGTGCTGCATGTCTGTCCTGCTGACTTTCCCCTGCTGTATCAGAGGCTGCTCCAGCAGCCACCTTCCACTTTGCTGCCAGCACCACAGGCTATTTTAAAAGAAATGAGTGTGGTAATATTTGCCAGTAAAATAAAAAAAAAAAATATTTTAAAAGATATGAGTGTGGTCTCTTCTTCTAATATCCTAATATTTTTAATGGTGGCTCTTTTGGTGTAATGGTGGCCCTATTTTGTGACCTCCCACGGTAAAGCCCTTTAAAAAGGCTTTTTCTTATGTAATCTATAAGGAAAAAAAGGCCTTACCCAGGTTAAGTGTAAAAGGGGATGATCAGGCAATTTACCGGGTAGCACTGTAGTGGAAATGTGTCTCTTACCCATGTCCAACCTGGGTTCGAACCGGGTACAATTTACCGGGTCCGACCCAGGTTGCTAGTGGAAAAGGGGTATAAGCCAGACCCCTTACCTGTATTGTTCAAGACAATCACAAGTCGTTTTCTAACATGGGCGGTACCACTACGGTACGTAGAGGAGCTCTCCCGGGCGACCCTAATCTTCTTCCCCCTATACCACCCCGACCCCTAGGGATCGTAAGAAGCAGTCCCCCCAGATCGGGGAAATGATCGTTGTTACAAACGATATGGTTTGCAAAGTGTCGCATATGTATTGTATGTATTGTATGTGTTTTTCTATGTGTGTACTTTTTAAAATGTATAATATGTTTATTGTGTCTGATGAAAAATTTAAATAAAGATTCAAATTAAAAAAAGAAGAGCTGTAGGGAGACAAGCCGCTGCTAGAGAGGCAACAATCTTATTAAGCTCCTCCCCAAACAAATTCTCACCCTTAAAGGGCAGTAGTTCCAAGGTTTTCTTGGATTCCACATCCGCTTTCCATGTCCTGAGCCAGATAACGCGGCGGGCCTGAACAGAACTGGCAGACGCCCTTGCTGCTAAAGAACCTGTGTCAGACATGGCTTCCATGATATACAATGCCGCCTGTCTTATGCGGTGTATACATAATTTTGCATCCTCAGAAGCATCTAGGAGGGAGCTCATCTTCCTCTGTTTGGACCCAAGGAAAAATGGCTATTGCCGCCCAGGTGACTGCAATAGTGGGTCTCTGTACTGCGCCAGAAAAGGAAAACATGGCCCTAAGAGACTGTTCTAAGCTTCTGTCTGTGGGATCCTTAAGGACTGACCCAGTGGTGACTGGAAGGACAGAAGGCTTTATTAACCTGGGAATCAACCGGTGGTGGGTTTTCCCATGGCTTACAATCCTCGGGGGGGGGGGGGGGGGGGGGGGGGGGGGGGGAGAGGATATCTGGTCAGCATTTTTCTAGGGATTTTTTCCCCAAAGCTTCCCATTGATCTGTCCTGATCTCTGTTAAGTGATCAGAGTGAGGAAATTGGGCCTTAATGACTTTCTGCTTTTTAAAGACATCTCTGGTCTTAGCAGTAGGTTCAGGCTCCTCAGAGTCTGTTAGAAGGACATCACGGATAGCGTGGATAAGAGCTGCCACATCAGGTGTTTCTGCTTGTGAAGCAGGAGTGTCAGTGGGCATAGGATCATCATCCTGGTCATCATCAAGATTAAGATGATTATCAGCATTGTCATTATTAGAATTAATCCCTTCATCATCAGTATCATCCTGAACTGCCAACAGCAACGGTGTCAACACAGGTCTGGTTGGTTGAGCAGCACTGAGCAACAGCTTCTGCTGTTGCAAGGTCTGCACCGTGTTTGACAGGGCATCCACCCAAGGTGGAGGGGACTGGACTACAGGCGGTGCGATGGATGGCGGAAGGCGATCCACTAGAGTACCTAATAATTGCTGAAAGGCAGCCCAGGGGGGTTGTGGTGAAACCACCGAGGCAGAGGGCTGACCAGAGGGGAGAAAGCAATTGACACATAACCCGTCCTGGATAACATCCTGCTCAGATAATCCTGCTGCACAGCCTCTGCAGGACAGAAGCTGAGGAGACTGTGTCTGTTTGCAGCCCGTTTGTACATATTACCCACAGGGGGAAGATACAGTGCACAATAGGAGAATTCACCAAAGAAACCCTAGAGTGATATTCACTGCGTGTATGTGACCTCTGAGGCAGCACCTCAATATTTGAGATTATATAGAGAAAAGCTTACACAGTAGTGAAAGATAGAACTAGCACAAGGTCACACACACACACACACACACACAAAATAGCCTAATAACAGCTATGACACCCTGCTATCAGCCGCTTAAGCTCTATGGAGCAAGTGGGATCTAGGGTGGCTGTGAAAGTAATCTACTTAGCCTGTAGACTGTTTCACAGGGGAGAGCTCGTGCCTGGACTCTGGAGACTCTGTGCCTCTGGAAATGGCGCTGGTCTGAGAGGAAGGGGGCGGGCACAGCGTTACGCAGCTAATGGCCGGCATATCTCTGAGAGAATGGCACCAAAGCTGGGGAAGGGACTGTAAGCCAAGCGCCACCTCCCCTTGCTGGACTTCCCCCACCGGAGCTATGAGTCCGAAAATGGGTCCCCGGCCTCGGCTTAGACTCAGTCCCCGGTGGTCTAGTGGAGTCCCTGACCTAAGCCAGTGTCCACGCCAGCTACCACGGCTGTCTCCCACAGCCGCGGTAAGACAGCGATTTGCGCTCCCTAAGGGAGCCTTACCTGCTCGCGCTCCGGCCACGCTGTCTGGGAGGAGAAACTGTCTGCGGTGCTAGGCGCTGATGTTCCCCCCCCCACGCCGGGCTACCCCGCTTGGCTGACGCCGTGGGACGAATGTCGGCGCCGGGCAGAGTGATGCGGCTGCTCGCGCTGCCCTCAATGACTGACAGCGGGGGCAGCCTCAGCCGTAAGAGCGGCAAATTTAAAAATGAAAAGTAAAAATTTTAAATTAAAAATGAGCTTCTTATGGGGTTACCCATGGACACTGAAAAGGAAAGGTTCGTCTGCTTCCTGCAGGCACCAAACAAAAAACGGAGCTAGCTGAGCCTGGAGGTGGGGTTGCAGGGGAGAGGGCCCTAGGCATCCTGGGAAATCTTAAAAGAGCTTCGCTGATTGGTGCCTCGGACCCCCTGAATCCGCCTATAACCCGATGTCCCCTGTGGGACCCTGAAAAGAAAATGCAATTACAGTAACCACCTGCAGAATATCTGTGGCAATTATTATTATAGTAGCAAATATGTATACCGAATACGTTTTTTTATTTTCTTTACTTTTTAATGCTAATAAAGTAATCTGTACTTCTGTTATAGCGCTCTCTTAATTGTTATTTTATTTGTGTCTAATTAAGTTATACAGAATACCTATTGGGAGCTGCAATAGCCATAAGTGGTCTTATAATGATTTCGTTAGACAGCATTCATTTAGATTGATTATTATAATTTTAATGTAAAGTATTAGCGCCTGATTATCATGATTATCCTTTTCTACCAGAGAGTGTGGGGAGGAGACTGGTCAGATCTCTGGGCTGGTAACACACAGTGACATGATGTGAGGGGAGAGCAGGAGTATAATAGGGGCTGATGGCTCCTGATGTATGAGATACACCAGAGAGTGCGGGGAGGAGACTGGTCAGATCTCTGGGCTGGTAACACACAGTGACATGAGGTGAGGGGGAGAGCAGGAATATAATAGGGGCTGATGGCTCCTGATGTATGATATACACCAGAGAGTGCGGGGAGGAGACTGGTCAGATCTCTGGGCTGGTAACACACAGTGACATGATGTGAGGGGAGAGTAGGAGTATAATAGGGGCTGATGGCTCCTGATGTATGAGATACACCAGAGAGTGTGGGGAGGAGACTGGTCAGATCTCTGGGCTGGTAACACACAGTGACATGATGTGAGGGGAGAGTATGAGTATAATAGGGGCTGATGTCTCCTGATGTATGAAATACACCAGAGAGTGTGGGGAGGAGACTGGTCAGATCTCTGGGCTGGTAACACACAGGGACATGATGTGAGGGGAGAACAGGAGTATAATAGGGGCTGATGGCTCCTGATGTATAAAATACACCAGAGAGTGTGGGGAGGAGACTGGTCAGATCTCTGGGCTGGTAACACACAGTGACATGATGTGACAGGGAGAGCAGGAGTATAATAGGGGCTGATGGCTCCTGATGTATGAGATACACCAGAGAGTGTGGGGAGGAGACTGGTCAGATCTCTGGGCTGGTAACACACAGTGACATGATGTGAGGGGGAGAGCAGGAGTATAATAGGGGCTGATGGTACCTGATGTATGAAATACACCAGAGAGTGCGGGGAGGAGACTGGTCAGATCTCTGGGCTGGTAACACACAGTGACATGATGTAAGGGGGAGAGCAGGAGAATAATATGGGCTGATGGCTCCTGATGTATGAGATACACCAGAGAGTGTGGGGAGGAGACTGGTCAGATCTCTGGGCTGGTAACACACAGTGACATGATGTAAGGGGGAGAGCAGGAGAATAATATGGGCTGATGGCTCCTGATGTATGAGATACACCAGAGAGTGTGGGGAGGAGACTGGTCAGATCTCTGGGCTGGTAACACACAGTGACATGATGTGAGGGGAGAGCAGGAGTATAATAGGGGCTGATGGCTCCTGATGTATGAGATACACCAGAGAGTGTGGGGAGGAGACTGGTCAGATCACTGGGCTGGTAACACACAGTGACATGATGTGAGGGAGAGAGCAGGAGTATAATAGGGGCTGATGGCTCCTGATGTATGAGATACACCAGAGAGTGTGGGGAGGAGACTGGTCGGATCTCTGGGCTGGTAACACACAGCGACATGATGTGAGGGGAGAGCAGGAGTATAATAGGGGCTGATGGCTCCTGATGTATGAGATACACCAGAGAGTGTGGGGAGGAGACTGGTCAGATCTCTGGGCTGGTAACACACAGTGACATGATGTGAGGGGAGAGCAGGAGTATAATAGGGGCTGATGGCTCCTGATGTATGAGATACACCAGAGAGTGCGGGGAGGAGACTGGTCAGATCTCTGGGCTGGTAACACACAGTGACATGAGGTGAGGGGGAGAGCAGGAATATAATAGGGGCTGATGGCTCCTGATGTATGATATACACCAGAGAGTGCGGGGAGGAGACTGGTCAGATCTCTGGGCTGGTAACACACAGTGACATGATGTGAGGGGAGAGTAGGAGTATAATAGGGGCTGATGGCTCCTGATGTATGAGATACACCAGAGAGTGTGGGGAGGAGACTGGTCAGATCTCTGGGCTGGTAACACACAGTGACATGATGTGAGGGGAGAGTATGAGTATAATAGGGGCTGATGTCTCCTGATGTATGAAATACACCAGAGAGTGTGGGGAGGAGACTGGTCAGATCTCTGGGCTGGTAACACACAGGGACATGATGTGAGGGGAGAACAGGAGTATAATAGGGGCTGATGGCTCCTGATGTATAAAATACACCAGAGAGTGTGGGGAGGAGACTGGTCAGATCTCTGGGCTGGTAACACACAGTGACATGATGTGAGGGGGAGAGCAGGAGTATAATAGGGGCTGATGGTACCTGATGTATGAAATACACCAGAGAGTGCGGGGAGGAGACTGGTCAGATCTCTGGGCTGGTAACACACAGTGACATGATGTAAGGGGGAGAGCAGGAGAATAATATGGGCTGATGGCTCCTGATGTAGGAGATACACCAGAGAGTGTGGGGAGGAGACTGGTCAGATCTCTGGGCTGGTAACACACAGTGACATGATGTAAGGGGGAGAGCAAGAGAATAATATGGGCTGATGGCTCCTGATGTATGAGATACACCAGAGAGTGTGGGGAGGAGACTGGTCAGATCTCTGGGCTGGTAACACACAGTGACATGATGTGAGGGGAGAGCAGGAGTATAATAGGGGCTGATGGCTCCTGATGTATGAGATACACCAGAGAGTGTGGGGAGGAGACTGGTCAGATCTCTGGGCTGGTAACACACAGTGACATGATGTGAGGGAGAGAGCAGGAGTATAATAGGGGCTGATGGCTCCTGATGTATGAGATACACCAGAGAGTGTGGGGAGGAGACTGGTCGGATCTCTGGGCTGGTAACACACAGCGACATGATGTGAGGGAGAGAGCAGGAGTATAAAGCTGTATTAACAGAACAAGGAAAATACTGTATGCAATAAGTGATTATTACTAACCTGTGCTGATATCTGTAGGGATTTCCTCTTTATTACACTGCTGATCACCCCTCATATGTGTGTCTTCTGTCTCTGTATCTTCTTTTTTATCTGACACATAAGACTCTTCTCTTATCTTCATATCCGTCACATACGTCTCTTCTTCCTCTGTGTCTTCTGCCTTAATATCTTCACATTGAACCTACAAAAAAATCTCATTAGTAATGTCTGATGCTAGGTAGATTAGACAGTACAATATCCGTGCATAGGACACACACACACACACACACAACCACTGCAATTCATATAGTGACACTTAGGAATACACTTAGGAATATTGGGGAGACCCTAATTCCCACCTACCTGATCCTCCTGTGGGGTCCTGTGAGTCTCCTCTGTATAATGCTGGGAATACTGAGGACGGGGACATCTCTCTGGGGTATCTCTGTTACTGGATCCATCTATAGGAGACACACAGTGACTGAATATATTGTACATGTGGATTAGTAGAGGATATGTGTATATAGGGGAGCCCCATAGCTGCTCTCCCCTGTACAATAAAATAAAGTCTCCTCTTACCCAGTGATGTGAGGGGCCGGTGATTCTCCATCATAACATTCCTGCACAGACCCTTGTGTTCCTCTATATACTCCCGTTCCTGCATGGAGAGATACACAGTGACATCCTGACACCTTCTAGGAAACCGACACACACAGTGATACAGTCACCTCTCCGGTCACATCACCCAGCGTTACTGTATAACATCCCATTCCCAGCAGTCACCTCTCCGGTCACATCCCCCGATGTTACTGTATAATGCCCCATTCCCAGCAGTCACCTCTCCGGTCATATCCCCCTACTGTATAATATCCCATTCCCAGCAGTCACCTCTCCGGTCACATCCTCGGTGTTACTGTATAATGTCCCATTCCCAGCAGTCACCTTTCCAGTCACATCCCTGGGTGTTACTGTATAATGTCCCATTTCCAGCAGTCACCTCTCCAGTCACATCCCCCGGTGTTACAGTATAATGTCCCTTTCCAAGCAGTCACCTCTCCAGTCATATCCCCTGGTGTTACTGTATAATGTCCCATTTCCAGCAGTCACCTCTCCAGTCACATCCCCCGGTGTTACAGTATAATGTCCCTTTCCAAGCAGTCACCTCTCCAGTCATATCCCCCGGTGTTACTGTATAATGTCCCATTCTCAGCAGTCACCTCTCCGGTCACATCCCCCGCTGTTACAGTATAATGTCCCATTCCCAGCAGTCACCTCTCCGGTCACATCCCCCGATGTTACAGTATAATGTCCCATCCCCAGCAGTCACCTCTCCAGTCACATCCCCAGTGTTACTGTATAATGCCCCATTCCCAGCAGTCACCTCTCCGGTCACATCCCCAGTGTTACTGTATAACGCCCCATTCCCAGCAGTCACCTCTCCGGTCACATCCCCGGTGTTACTGTAGAACGCCCCATTCCCAGCAGTCACCTCTCCGGTCACATCCCCCGTTGTTACTGTATAATGCCCCATTCCCAGCAGTCACCTCTCCGGTCACATCCCCCGGTGTTACTGTATAATGTCCCATTCCCAGCAGTCACCTCTCCGGTCACATCCCCGGTGTTACTGTATAATGTCCCATTCCCAGCAGTCACCTCTCCGGTCACATCCCCCGGTGTTACTGTATAATGTCCCATTTCCAGTAGTCACCTCTCCGGTCACATCCCCGGTGTTACTGTATAATGTCCCATTCCCAGCAGTCACCTCTCCGGTCACATCCCCCGGTGTTACTGTATAATGCCCAATTCACAGCAGTCACCTCTCCGGTCACATCCCCTGATGTTACAGTATAACGTCCCATTCCCAGCAGTCACCTCTCCGGTCACATCCCCCTTCTGTATAATGCCCCATTCCCAGCAGTCACATCCCCCGGTGTTACTGTATAATGTCCCATTCCCAGCAGTCACCTCTCTGGGTGTTTCTGTATAATGTCCCATTCCCAGCAGTCACCTCTCCAGTCACATCCCCGGTGTTACTGTAGAACGCCCCATTCCCAGCAGTCACCTCTATGGTCACATCCCCCGGTGTTACTGTATAATGTCCCATTCCCAGCAGTCACCTCTCCGGTCACATCCCCCGGTGTTACTGTATAATGTCCCATTCCCAGCAGTCACCTCTCCGGTCACATCCCCGGTGTTACTGTATAATGTCCCATTCCCAGCAGTCACCTCTCCGGTCACATCCCCCTGTGTTACTGTATAATGTCCCATTTCCAGTAGTCACCTCTCCGGTCACATCCCCCGGTGTTACTGTATAATGCCCCATTCCCAGCAGTCACCTCTCCGGTCACATCCCCGGTGTTACTGTATAATGTCCCATTCCCAGCAGTCACCTCTCCGGTCACATCCCCCGGTGTTACTGTATAATGTCCCATTTCCAGCAGTCACCTCTCCGGTTACATCCCCCAGTGTTACTGTATAATGCCCCATTCCCAGCAGTCACCTCTCCAGTCACATCCCCCGGTGTTTCTGTATAATGCCCCATTCCCAGCAGTCACCTCTCTGGTCAGCAGCTGGATGATCTTGTTGGTGAGTTCCAGGATCTTCTGCTCCTTGTCTCTCCCATGTATCAGTGAGTGAGGTGGAGGCACTGTGATGGGGCTCTGGGTCCTGCTCAGTTCTCCTGACACACAGGGATGGCAACTGGGTGTCTCATGGTCACTGGATGTCTTCTTCACTACTTTGTAACCCTGTATATTGGAAAATATACTATTACTGCATGCACTCGCATACTTTGCCCGTACCTTACCGTATTCAATATAATACCCTTCTACTCGCATATAAAGCTATTAACCATACTGCACCATATATCTCTTTACTTATCACACAATATCTCCCATCTCGGCCACTGTGCTCTGCACAAGATCTGCGTCTCTCTCCTGCACGGATCACTAGCTCCCATTCACTATTGCAGGACTTTCATCGGGCTGCTCCCAGCCTATGGAATGCCCTTCCATGCACAATAAGACTCTCCACTAGCCTCTAAACTTTCAAGTGTTCCCTGAAGACTCCCCTCTTCAGGCAAGACATAATATTTAAGTTACATACGCATAACCCTCTGAGGCACTTATGTATTATATAGCTTCCTTTCTGGTCCTACAACTTGGTGGGACTGCTATGCTATTACTGGTGCCTGTCCTTGTGTTTCCCTCCTATGTCCCTATAGATTGTAAGCTTGCAGCAGGGCCCTCCTACCTCCAAGTCTGTCTGTTGTTACCCAGTTCGTTTTATCACTGTCTAAAATTGTAAAGCGCAACGGAATCTGCTGAGCTATTTAAGAAACTGTAAATATATATAAATTAATAAATAATACACTCCCAGTCATCACCCTCTATTAGTGCTATGAGATGTAATTCCCCAAATCCACTGTAGTAATAATATATCAGTGATATCACTGACACTCTCAGATATCATCACCTCCCCAGTCACGTCCTTGTATTATTACTATAGATATAAGTGATGTCACAGTGACGCTCCCAGATCCCCTCACCTCCCCAGTCACGTCCCTGTATTATTACTATAGATATAAGTGATGTCACAGTGACGCTCCCAGATCTCCTCACCTCCCCAGTCACGTCCCTGTATTATTACTATAGATATAAGTGATGTCACAGTGATGCTCCCAGATCCCCTCACCTCCCCAGTCACGTCCCTGTATTATTACTATAGATATAAGTGATGTCATAGTGACGCTCCCAGATCCCCTCACCTCCCCAGTCACGTCCCTGTATTATTACTATAGATAAGTGATGTCACAGTGACACTCCCAGATCCCTTCACCTCCCCAGTCACGTCCTTGTATTATTACTGTAGATATAAGTGATGTCACTGTGACGCTCCCAGATCCCCTCCCCAGTCATGTCCCTGCATTATTACTATAGATATAAGTGATGTCACAGTGACGCTCCCAGATCCCCTCACCTCCCCAGTCACGTCCCTGTATTATTACTATAGATATAAGTGACGTCACAGTGACGCTCCCAGATCCCCTTACCTCCCCAGTCACGTCCCTGCATTATTACGATAGACATAAGTGATGTCACAGTGACGCTCCCAGATCCCCTCACCTCCCCAGTCACGTCCCTGTATTATTACTATAGATATAAGTGACGTCACAGTGACGCTCCCAGATCCCCTCACCTCCCCAGTCACGTCCCTGTATTATTACTATAGATATAAGTGAGGTCACAGTGACGCTCGCAGATCCCCTCACCTCCCCAGTCACGTCCCTGTATTATTACTATAGATATAAGTGATGTCACAGTGACGCTCCCAGATTCCCTCACCTCCCCAGTCACGTCCCTGTATTATTACTATAGATATAAGTGATGTCACAGTGACACTCCCAGATCCCCTCACCTCCCCAGTCACGTCCCTGTATTATTACTATAGATATAAGTGATGTCACAGTGACACTCCCAGATCCCCTCACCTCCCCAGTCACGTCCCTGTATTATTACTATAGATATAAGTGATGTCACAGTGACGCTCCCAGATCCCCTCACCTCCCCAGTCACGTCCATGTATTATTACTATAGATGTAAGTGATGTCACAGTGACACTCCCAGATCCCCTCACCTCCCCAGTCACGTCCCTGTATTATTACTATAGATATAAGTGATGTCACAGTGACGCTCCCAGATTCCCTCACCTCCCCAGTCACGTCCATGTATTATTACTATAGATGTAAGTGATGTCACAGTGACGCTCCCAGATGCCCTCACCTCCCCAGTCACGTCCATGTATTATTACTATAGATGTAAGTGATGTCACAGTGACACTCCCAGATCCCCTTACCTCCCCAGTCACGTCCCTGTATTATTACTATAGATATAAGTGATGTCACAGTGACGCTCCCAGATTCCCTCACCTCCCCAGTCACGTCCCTGTATTACTATAGATATAAGTGACGTCACAGTGACGCTCCCAGATCCCCTCACCCCCCCAGTCACGTCCCTGTATTATTACTATAGATGTAAGTGATGTCACAGTGACGCTCCCAGATCCCCTCACCTCCCCAATCACGTCCCTGTATTATTACTATAGATATAGGTGATGTCACAGTGACGCTCCCAGATCTCCTCACCTCCCCAGTCAGCAGGTAGATGATCTCCAGGGTGATATTTAGAATCCTCTCAGTCATGTGACTCTGGTCCTTGTCCATCCTCGTGGAATCAGTGACGGGTCTCATCCTCACGTGATGTCTAGTAAACACTCCGTGTCCTCACCGCTCCGTTGTCTAGGTGTAAATATAATTACAATAAACACCACACAATACACATGCAACATATTAGGTAAAAGGTGCCCATACACTAGTCCAATTTGGGCCAATTTCACCTGATCCCGATGGAACTGTCGAGAAATCAGATGTGTTTGACGTCCGCCTTGGGTCCGATTCATATCGGACCTGAGCAGGAGGTCGGACTTGTTGCCCACCCGCCGACTCTGCCCCCCTCCCAGTGCCGGGGAATGGGGTCGTATTAGATCCATTGTATGTGAAAGGACCGCATGTGATTCATCGTATGCAGGTACCAGATGGCTCGGAGGTTGGGAGGGGGCCATACACTGCTGCGATACATCCCAGTAGTGTATGGCCACCATCATGCTGCTTTCTGAGAAAGTCGGCTGCTGATTGGGCAGAAATCATTCTGAGTAGAGACGCAGAGGAAGAAGGATCTCTGCGTCTCTAGTGTACAGCGGAGCGGAGCGGGTACCAGCGCGACTTGAAGAGAAGATGCCGGGGTGGTCGCCACAGGAGCAGGTGAGTAGGATTTCCTTCCCCAGGTACCCCTTTGGATTACTACGGATCCAGGACCCCGGACTCTTCAGCCCTGGAGCCGGAACCAAGCCACCGGACCGGACCCTGGGACCTACCTACGGGATCAAGATAGGTAAGTATCAGTGTGTTTGTGTAATGTATGTATTAAACTTTTATTTTTCTAATGTGTTAGTGTGTATTTATTTAACTATTTTTTTTACTGTGGAACTACAAGACCCAGCGGGCCCTTTAATGCCCCGCAGGCTGGGACTTGTGGTTCTCCCAAGTCCCAGCTTGCGGGGAGGCTTGATGGGACTCATAGTTCCGCAGTTTAAAGCAATAGTTTTTTCGGTACTTCTTTACTTTCACGGCGCCACTAGATAGGACAGATAGGACACTAGATAGGATACGATTTGGTATGCGATTTGACATAAGATATTGCATAAGATATAGGATAAGATTTACTATCCATTTCATTACCCCACTATCCACTAGGGCGTGGAGTTGATTTTATATAGCGTGGCGAGCGCAGCGAGCCACCGAGCCCGAAGCGTGGCGAGCCCCGCGAGGGGACACGGATGTTGTTTCAAAGCAAATCCCCAATATTGCATGCCATTTGCATGCAATTCCATAAAATACATTCCGTGTCCGCTCGCCACGCTTCGGGCTCGGTGGCTCGCCACTCTATATAAAATCAACTCCACGCCCTAGTGGATAGTGGGGTAATGAAATGGATAGTAAATCTTATCCTATATCTTATGCGATATCTTATGTCAAATCGCATACCAAATCGTATCCTATCTAGTGGCGCCGTGAAAGTAAAGAAGTACCGTTTTTTTCAACTATTTTTTTACACCAGTATCAGCTCGATGCCCACCGTCCAGGGGCATCGAGGACAGCACCAGGCTTCAGCCTGGTCAGGTAAGTCCTGGAGGGGGGGACCCCTTTATTGGGGGGGGGGTCCCCACTCCCCCAGGACCCCTGGCCAGGCTGACTGGTCGGTAGGGTTAATGCTTTGGCCGCGGGACCTTATATAATAAGTGTCCCCCGGCTGTGGCATTACCCTGCTGGCTGGGTGTGCCTGGGGGTGGTTCTTAAAATACGGGGGACACAAAAGCAGCCTCTAATGTTTCCGCATATAAATATATCATACAGAGAACAATGGGTACATGTATAGAGTATAAGCGCTGCGGCTATAGTATACCACTACAACGTTCTTGTAGTACATGGTTGTCTGAAACTAATTGTAATAGGGAACCAAAGGCTGCTCGCCCTGTATAATCATCATACTACTACTAAGAAGATATCAGAGACTCGTAACCCAGAAAAAAAATAATATAAAATGAATTTGTTTTGTAACAGGACAACAAAAGCTGCTCCCTAATAGTAATAAAAAAAACAGAGGCTGCTGAACTATATAATAATAACACCACACCAGAGGCTGCTCCCTCTGTATAACATTTGTAACAGGACAGCACAGACCGCTCACACCACAGGTCACTCCCCTGTAAACAGGACGCTACAGGCTGCTCTCCCTGTATAATGGGACGCTACAGGCTGCTCCCCCAGTATAATGGGACACCAAGGTAGCACAATACTCAGTCTCACCTGCTACCAGATACAGCAATGCCTTCTATCGGTCCCCCGTAACTTAATCACCGTGGCTGCTGGAAGTGAGAGGCCTCAGGTAAGATCAGCAGCGCTGCCCTAGCAGGGAGCCGAGATGCTGCCGCCTCTGAACGTTGAGACTGGTCTTCGGAAATATGGCCGCCGTTCACTCGCACAGGGGACAATTGTTATGGATCGTTTCTAGTAGTACTTACAGCATGGAATCTATCAGCTACCGGTGGCCTCGCATCACATAACTCTCTCAATGCATTCACACAAGGCAATTACCGGCACTGATGTCCCAGTGTCCACATATAGCGGCGGCCATTTTCCTGTGGCTTGAACTTAGCTCCCAGACTCCCTTGCAGCTGTAGCCAAAGTGTACTATTTCATGTGTGGGGCAGAGTGGGAGGAGCTGTGTTACCAGTGAAACGTCCCTTCCTGGTGTGCATGGCAGGCAGGAGGGAGAGTGCTGCAGCTGGCACCAGGTAACCCCAGGTATTATACTTCTAGTGAAAGCATAGTAGTGATTGCTCTGTGTGTGCTATAAGTGCACTTATACCCTTTTACACCAGAGCCACAACCCGGGTTATTGCCGCTACTGACCGGCCCGGGTCTTGATGTAAAAGCGCAAAAAAATTAAAATAACCCGGGTCCTGTTACCCTGTGTCCGACCCGGCAAATGTTCAGGGTCAGACACAGGGCTTCCGCAGAGTCAGGGGCCATGTAAATGGGTAACCCGGGTCATCTGACCCAGGGACCCATTTCAATCAATTCACCGGCATCCCCTACCCGGCATCATGCTGGTGGAACAACTGCCGGGTCACTTCCGGGTCCAAAAGCCCGGGAGGAGATGGCGTCAGACAGAACGGGTGGAGATGGCGTCAGACAGAACGGGTGGAGATGGCGTCAGACAGAACGGGTGGAGATGGCGTCAGACAGAACGGGTGGAGATGGCATTAGAGAGAGTGGGAAGGAGATGGAATCAGAGAGAGGGGGAGAGGAGATGTCGTCAGAGAGAGGGGGAAGGAGATGGGATCAGAGAGAGGGAGGGGCAGAGACAACATCAGAGAAAGAGAGGAAGGTGACAGCGTCAGAGAAAAGGTAGAGGAGACGGCATCAGAAAGGTGGAATAGACAGCATCAGAGAGGGGGGAGAGAGAGTCAGAGTGGGGGAGAAGACAGCATCAGAGAGGGGGGAGACAGAATCAGAGTGGGGGAGGAGATGGCGTCAGAGAGTGGGGATGAGACAGCGTTAGAAAAAGAGAGGGGGGAAGTTAGACAGCTTCAGACAGAGAGTGGGGATGAGCATACCTCATTACAGCAGTCGCTGGGAGCACAGCCAGGGGGCCTCTTATGGGGGTGGGCACTTGACGGTATTAGGCCACACCCCCTAAATGTCCGCGAATCGCGGGACTGCTGGAAGCCAGCCAGGAGGGTTGAGGGACCGCAGCTTCATCCTCAGTGGATGTGCTGCAGCTTGCGTTGGCAGGGCCAAGGTGAGGGGGCCGTGGCAAGGTGGAGCAGGTAGCGCTGAATGCTGCTGATCTTTGGTGTAGTCAGGACTGGGTACAGGGGGAGCTGCGGGCCCTAGAAACAGCTTGGACCCCATAGCAGCTGCACCCTCGATAGCTACATCACTGCTAATACTGCTAATTACCCACTTTCCCAGTCAGCCAGGAGAAAGTGCATAGTCAGATGCTTTGTATATATAATTTTCCTTTCAAAAATATATGGCTTTTATTTTCAACTAACTGGGTTTGTAGGCCATACCCCCTTGCCGCCAGGCCACGCCGCAAATTTCGGGCGCGTGCCTATGGAGCATGTTTATGTCCCTCTTGCCGTGGGTTAGAAGTTGGGAGGTATGGGTTGCTGGGGCCCGCTAGTTCCACCACCACCCACCCTGCTAGTCTATTTAGGCTTACTCCTTGTTTCTTATTATTATTCATATTTTTTTCTTCAATTTAATTGTGTCCTTTTCATTGTAAAAAAGTTAGTCACCTTAATATATACAGTGTGTGTGCGTCTATATATAGGGGACAGAAAAATCCATCAGACTAGAGTCCAGGGCGAGGTAGGGTCACGGTAGGGTGGCGGGCTACGGTCCTAGGACCTAGCGTTGGCAGAAGTACTGCGGGCCAGCCAAGGTGGGCGTCGGGGGGCAAAACGGGATCACCCGGCGGTTACAGGTTGTCATTTGCGAGAAGGGGATCCCGGCCCCCCAGGCGGTTACATGATTCAGTTGTGATAAGGGCTGGTGGACCGCAGTGCTATCTTTGCCACCCAAATTAAGTAACAGTAAATTTGTAATCAAGTTAATAAATTGTGACCATTTAATTCGCCAAAAATACTAGACTCCGACTGGTTATTTCAGGTACAAGGGGAAGGTTACAAAAGGGGAAAGAAGGGGAAGAGATGGAGCTTTGGGTTCAAGGTTAGTTGACTGGTGAGGGGCATCAGACGCTCAGCGGTTTAAAGAGAATGAGCTGCAAATAGCAGCGAATGAGTATAAAAGCTCAGCCTGTGCCCCACAAAAGAGAGACTTAATTGCTGCAGGGGGGAAGGCAGGTAGGGTAGGTGCCAACTTAGAGCAAAGGGGAAGATAAGGTAAAGGACAATAGGTAAACGGCCCCTCCCCAGGGGATAAGCCATACTTAAGGAAGGGGGAGGATTGGGGTCATTACACTCAGAAGCAACTCCAGCAAGGATCCCTCCCACCCACCCCAAGAGGAAGAAGGAACAACATTAAGCAACTTCAAGAAGGCAAAGCAGTAGACGGAAGTACTGCGGACCAGCCATGGTATGGCGCTAGGCCTGGCGTCGGGGGCGGAAGTACTGCGGGCCAGCCAAGGTGGGCGCCAGGCCTGGCGTCGGGGGGCAAAACGGGATCACCCGGCGTTTACAGGTTGTCAGTTGCGAGAAGGGGATCCCGGCCCCCCAGGTGGTTACATGATTCAGTTGTGATAAGGGCTGGTGGACCACAGTGCTATCTTTGCCACCCAAATTAAGTAACAGTAAATTTGTAGGATGGGGGTCATTACACTCAGAAGCAACTGTATGTGATGTATGTTTATGCCTCTCTTCCCACCCCCCTTGTGTTCCCTGATTGATGCTGCATTGTTACCACAAAAAATTCCAAGCATACGCAAGTATACCTGTCCAATAAAGATGATTCTGATTCTGATATATAGACACACACACACACGTAAGCCTACTCGGAGCAAAAGCTTCGAAAGCTAGTCTGCTACCTTGTGATTGCCTCTGTGTTTGTGCATGTATGAGAGAAAGAGATGTAGTTTCACGCTCTGCCAGCAGATGGCAGTATTTCAGAGACACACAGACACTAGACATATATAAATGACTAGGTGATTCATCGCGCCCTACGGGCGCTCTTCACACCGTCGTAAGGGGCTGCGCCCCCTTAATTTGTGAACATTTGTATATGAGAAAGATGGTTAGAATTGTATGAAAGATGCCTGTATTGCAACTTGAGTTATAGGTGAAATGTGTTAAATAGAGAGCATATGATGTGGAAGGGGGTGTGTATTGTTTTGTTTAATTAAAAAGCGGTTACAGAGTAAGATGTACATTGATAGTGTGGATGGTACAGTGACATTTGTGGGTGTGGGGGGGGGGGGCTGTGTGCGCATGTTGTTTAGGTGTGTGTGTGCAATAGTATAGTAGGGTGTTTCTGAGTCAGCGGCTCCCCACTGGCGGAGGTCACGACACAGGAAAACAGGAGGCTGGGTAGTGATAGGGGTGTGTGGGCATAAGGGGGACTAAAGAGGAGGGTGTGAGATACTGTGCAGCTTCTGCCAGTGGGTGAGGGTCCAGCGTGGCAGTACAGGAGTACAGGATGGTGGCCCTTAGTCAGTGTCTCCTCCTACTGGGTGGGAGTTCGGGTGCATGAGAGCAGGAGGCTGGGCTATGAGGCATGATAGGGGCATGTGGGCAAAACAGCGTCAGCGACTCCCCAGTGGTGGAAGTTACGGTTCAGGAGAGCAGGAAGCTGGGTAGTGATAGGGGTGTGTGAGTATACGGGGGACTAAAGAGGGGCTTAGGGGTGCCGTGAATTGCGGGAGGGGCGTGGGGGGTGACGTGAATCAAGGGAGGGAGGGGACGCAGGTGTCGGCGAATCGCGGGAGAGGGAGGGGGTCCGCAAAGCGTGGGAGGGGGCGTGAATTGCGCGAGGGGGGGTTGCGAATCGCGGGAGGGGGGTGCGCGGGGGGTCCGTGAATTGCGGGAGGGGGGGGGCATGGGGCGCGATGAATCACCTAGTTGGTTATATATTCTTGTAGAAGGATGGTAGGATGTTGCTGTCATTCAGAATGCATTTACATAAACAGTAATAGTAGCATTAAAAGGTCTGACTTAAAGCACCTACAGTAAAACAGAACAGATGTTATATATTATACAAAAAATTGGTTGATGATGTGTAGGTTGACGTGCACATAGTTCATAGTTGTCACTGGAAAAAAATTGCTACAAGAAAAAATCAACACAGAAAGTTCAACACAGGTAAATGTTGACATAAGTGTGGCACTTCATCGGTGTCCATGTCGACACATGAGAATGAATATGAAAACATTCAAAAAAAGAAAAATAAATCTTCAAAAACTCATGTCAACCTTTTTCATTGTCGACCATAGCCGTGCCAGTGTTTTGCATGTGCCATTTAATCCTGGGGTTGCCGTGAATCACGCGCGGGGGGGGGGAGGGAGGAGGTGAGGGGTGTCCGCGAATCACGGGAGGAGTGGTCATGGGTGGATGCCGTGAATTGCGGGAGGGGGGGTCGCGGGGGGGTGTGTGGGTGCCGCGAATCGTGGGATGGGGGGGCGCGGGGGGGTTGCAGTGAATCGCGGGAGGGTGGGTCGTGGGGGCGGGGGGTTGCCCCAATGACAGGAGGGGGGGTCAGGGGTGGGGAATCGTGGTAGGGGGGGTCGTGGGGGGTACCGTGAACCGCGGGAGGGGGGCCCGGGGGGTTGGCGCCAATCGTGGGAGGGGGGGTCGCGGGGTGCCGCGAATTGCAGGAGGGGGGGTGTCACAGGGTGGGGCCGCGAATCACGGGAGTCAACGGGGTGCCGCGAATTGCGGGGGGTTTGCTGCAAATCGCGGGAGGAGGGTTGCGGGGGGTGCCGCGAATCGCCACAAGAAAAAATCAACACAGAAAGCTCAACACATGTAAATGTTGACATAAGTGTGGCACTTCATTGGTGTCCATGTCGACACATGAGAATGAATATGAAAACATTGAAAAAGTGAAAAATAAATCTTGTCAACCTTTTTCATTGTCGACCATAGCCATGTCAGTGTTTTGCATGTGCCATTTAATCGTGGGGATGCCGTGAATGGGGGGGGGGGGGGAGGGAGGGAGGTGCATACCCAACATGACCCTCTCCAGGAGGGACACATTGCTCTGTTTCTGGACTTTCTTCTTAATTTATGGATTACCATCACCTGTGCTTAAACACCTTTCTTATCAATTACCCTGTTTAAAATGACAGGTGATGACAATCAGAGGCGTAAGGAGGGCGGAGCCACCGGAGCTCACGCTCCGGGCGCTGATTGGTCGGATGGCGCAGACGGCCCGCCCCCCCTCCGCAAAAATCATCCCCGCACAAAGATCATCTGTACGGGCAGCGTGCGCCGGCGGCTGCCTTGCCCGGCGCCTGCCTCCTGCCCCCTGCCCGGTCCGTGACGCTTGGGCGGCTGACTCACTCCAATGTAAATTGGTGCTGCTGCTGCTGCTCGGACGGGCTTCCCGGCAGCGCAGCGCAGCACAGCGCAGCAGCACTCAGATTCCTTCTAGTCGCCTGCTTCTCACTCCCTCCTCCGTCATCAGCCACAGCCATCCCAACTTCCCAAGCGCTGGTGAGGAGAGTTTCTGCTGCCGCCCTGCTATAATTATTCAAGGTGGATTTTTTTTTTTACAGCTAATTAATGATGTAATATGCATAATAATAAACTTGGGGTTTGGGGGATTCGTGGGTCCTGGGGGAGGGGAGGAGGGGGGGGGGTGAATCTCTCTGGCATCTGCTGCTGCCCTGCTGTGCTGTATGTATATTTATTTATTTACAGCTGTCAGCATGTTATATAGTGCAGCAGATTCCGTTACAGCGTCTTATATAGCGCAGCAGATTCCGTTACAGCGTCTTATATAGCACAGCAGATTGCGTTACAGCGTCTTATATAGCGCAGCAGATTCCGTTACAGCGTCTTATATAGCGCAGCAGATTCCGTTGCAGCGTCTTATATAGCGCAGCACATTCCGTTACAGCGTCTTATATAGCGCAGCAGATTCCGTTACAGCGTCTTATATAGCGCAGCAGATTCCGTTACAGCGTCTTATATAGAGCAGAAGATTCCGTTACAGCGTCTTATATAGCGCAGCAGATTCCGTTATAGCGTCTTATATAGCGCAGCAGATTCCGTTACAGCGTCTTATATAGCGCAGCAGATTCCGTTACAGCGTCTTATATAGTGCAGCAGATTCTGTTACAGTGTCTTATATAGCGCAGCAGCTTCCGTTACAGTGTCTTATATAGCGCAGCAGATTCCGTTACAGTGTCTTATATAGTGCAGCAGATTCCGTTACAGCGTCTTATATAGCGCAGCAGATTCCGTTACAGTGTCTTATATAGCGCAGCATATTCCGTTACAGTGTCTTATATAGCGCAGCATATTCCGTTACAGTGTCTTATATAGCGCAGCAGATTCCGTTACAGTGTCTTATATAGCGCAGCAGATTCCGTTACGGCACCTTATATAGCGCAGCAGATTCCATTACAGCGTCTTATATAGTGTCTTATTTTTAAGTTAACTTAAGTTTTTTCTTTTCAAATGTAACATGCAAACACATGTTAGCCACGCCTCCAATTACCGGGGTAGGGGGGCGCGAAATATGCCCTTGCTCCGGGCACCATGGCACCTAGCTACACCGCTGATGACAATCATAAGATGGAAGTCCACAAACAGAGCATTCTGTCCCTCCTAGAGAGGGTCATGTTGGGAGGTATGGAGGTATGGGGCGCTCACCTTGTGTGTCTGGTGAGTAGCTGTGTCTTTGCTGTGTAACATGGAGAGGCAGAAGGTGTCTGGCACTGTCTGTGGGCTCACTGGGCTGGTTCTCTGTCATGTGAATCAGTCATGTGAGTCAGAGGCTCCACCCAGCGTTATAGCTCCAGACACACTTTGAGTGACAGATGTAACCAAATATATAAGAGATAGGAGGAGGAGGCGTTGGTCTAGCTAAAGGTATGATGATCTTGTTAACAATACATGCGAGCAGTAGCTGGTAAATAGTTTAGCGATAGGTAATCATTAAGGTTAGAAAAAAATCCTCAGATGCCCCAAATGTGGATGAAAGGCCTGGATGTGATAGATTCCAGGAAGAATGCAGGGTATGGGCACGAGTGTAAATGGGGGGAGGGAACAACTAAGAAAAGTACTATGATTATATTTATTTACTGGAATGTACGTGGGTTATAGGAAAAAATAAAAATAGCGATAGTGATGAATCAGGTAAAACAATATGGGCCCCAGGTGGTAGACTTAAGTGAAACGCATCTGCAGGGTTATAAGGCCTTACAGAGATCAGGGGTGGGGTGGGGATAGCATTCTAAATTTTCAAGTGCACCAAGAGGTGTGTGAGTCCTTATACGCAATTTGTATGTCAAAGAACAGAGATAGATAAAATGGTAGATATGTTTTCTTGCAATGTTTGGTGAATGGCGTGAATGTGTATACTGGCGGTAAACGTCCCTCTGCCATTTCAGTACGATGTGTTACAGCGAGCCACGGTATTTGTGGCTAGATCTAATGGCACTGAAACACTATGCCGAGGCAATATTACTAACGTGATGGATCCCAGTAAGGATCGGTGGAATAGGCTGGGAGGAAGGAGAAAAGTGGGTAATAAGGGGTTCGATAAATTTGTGACTGATATAGGATGGAGCGATGTGTTTAGGGAAAAAAACCCGAATGCTTTGGCATATTCATGTTATTCACAATCCTACAATTCTTTATCTCGGATTGATATTGCTTTTGTTGAAAATAAGGTAATGCCAAAAATTGAGAAAATGGAGTATCTCCATATGGGGATTTCCGACCCTGCGCCCATTATAGTCCAGTTCCACCAACAGCAAAACAAGTCTCTATGGCATGGTTGGATCAGGTGGGTGCGGGGTTCGGGGATAACCCAGGAATGGGAGGAATACTTTGAAAATAATGAAGGGACTACTTCTAGGGATGTGGTCTGGGACGCGGGAACAGCAGTTTGAGAGGACATCTAATTAAAAGGATCCAATCTGCGATCCAACCCATGCAGGATCTTAACTCCTGAAGTGTGACGGGGATTGTAGTCATGGGTGCAGTGCTGGCTACCAATGTGGGTCTGTGGCACAAAAAAAGGGAGTACCCCATTCGCAACCAGAGTATTGGGATACTCCCAAATCTGGATGACCTGCTGATCCTGGCACAGTCACCCGAGGTTCTCCAGGCACACTTGACCAAGGTGAAGGTCCTGGAATGCCACGGCTGGATCATCAATTGTCCCAAGTCTTCCATGCTCCCCACCCAATCCATGGTTAATCTTGGGGCACTGTTGATCACTGTCAATCAGTGGATCTATTTGCCAGAGGTACGCCGCAAGACTCTGCAGTCCTGTGTTCGGTGTCTCCTCTCCCTCAGGTGTGTCTCAATCCATGTACAAAAATGGGGGTTGACTCTGTATTGTGCTATTATCTAAATGCAGCACCACCAAAATCCCTTCTGTTAGTAAGGGACAACAGGAAAATGCAACAGAGATGTTATTGGAGTGCGCAACCTTATACATATATAGTACCCCCCAGATTACAACACAGTACAGCCAGAATAATTTCTGTAAATAATCTTCATGTGTCCAATGTTGAATGTATTCGCAATAATCATGAACAGTTAAAATGAATGATCTTTTATCGCAAGAGCTACCCGACGCGTTTCGTCAACACAACTTCATCAGGGGTAACACTGATCCGAGATCGTAAAACAATGATCCAAACATCAGAACATGCTTATCGATGCCTATTTAATAGGAAAATCTATGTGGATCTGTAGATGCACTCATCTTATTTTAGGGTGTTTAATCGTGTGTAATAGATAATCTCTTCTGAGATGAGACTCAATTCCCAAATTGAATCAGGGAATTGCAGCCTTCTCATCCACCAGCAGAGAGTGTCTCAATCCATGCCTGAATGTGGGTCATGGGCTCCATGGTGTCGGCTTTCGACATGGTGGAGTATGCGCAGTTCCACTCTCGCCCCCTCCAACGGGAAATCCTCAAGAAATGGATTTCCCGTTGGAAATCTGCGATTTTGTTTAACACAAATTCTTGTAACCTGTTATCCTTGCAGGAGAGGTACAGGGGGGATTTGCCCAGATGGCCCTCCAGTGAAGAGATGGAACCCTGGAATGGCTTAAGAGCTCTCTGTGTCCCTCTTGCAAGTGCATTAGGCAGGAAGAGACCAGGGCAGGAAACTCACGTGGGTATATACTAGACCAGGCCTGGCCAACCTGGTGCTCTTCAGATGTTGTCAAACTACAAATCCCATCATGCCTTGCCACAGTTTTGCTATAAGGGAGTGTTAAAACTGTGGCAAGGCATGCTGGGATTTGTAGTTTCACAACATCTGGAGAGCCACAGGTTGGCCTGTCCTGTCCTAGACCCTGTCTCTGGGAAAGGGGCTGTGTGAGGAGAAGCTCCCTCCCCCCTAGTAGCAAATGGCCACCAGGGTTATGACTCATGCGGCGCTGGTAAAATGGTGGGTATCCAGCACCGTGGGAAGCGTTCACAGCTGCGGTCCCCCAGTGCCTAGGTCCACCTGGATACACCTCCAACTGTGGTCAGCCAACTTGGGTGGCGTGCGGCTGTCGGGCCCGGGTGATGGGGCGGCAGCGCAGGGGTCTAACAGACCTCCAGCACTGCTAATCTGTCACTGATATACAAGTCAGTGTAAAAGTGAAAAAATTAAGTTTAAAAATAAGAAGTGAGGCTGCATAAGACAGCCCCTCTCTATAGTGCGTGTTGGCTCCTGCCAGCACAACTTAAACTGAATAGGTAGCCTAGGAGGTGGGGTAGAGGAGGCAGCCAGAAGTTTAACCTTTCTGGTGCTGGAATTGGTTGGTGACCCACTGTTATCCCTGTGGTCCCTGACGTCTACCGCAGAAAAATAATTAAGTTATGATAGGCCTGGGATTTATCTGGCGCATATTGCAAGAAAACAATACTCCCTCAAACCATATTTTAAGTATTGTTGCAGAACAGGGCTTTGAAGTGGACTCTGCTTCTGAAATTGCAGTAACATTTGTACAGTTATATAAAAAATTATACACATCTACTGTAGCACATGGGGAAGATACGATTAGAAAGGGAGAACCTCCCACAGGTTAGTAGAGAGGAATGCGCTACATTAAAGAAGGAAATTTCAACAGAAGAAGTCAGGAATGCTATAAAGTTATTCCCATCAGGGAAAGCACCTGGGTGCGATGGACTCCCAATGGAGGTATAGAAGAAATATAGAGAGGTGATGGCCCCCAGGCTTGTGGAACTTTTTAATGATAGCCTAGTAGAGGGGAAAATGTCGGATTCTATGAACGAGGCTCTGATTGTAGTGATCCCGAAGAAGGGGAAGAATTAGAAAAATCCAGAATCGTTTAGGCCTATCGCCCTTACAAACACGGATGCAAAAATATCAGCAAATATTTTGGCCGTCAGATTGGACTCAGTAATGCAGAATATTGTACACATAGATCAGACAGGGTTTCGTGAGGGCAAAAGAGCTACCTCGAATATCAGGATAATAATTTGCAGGCAGGACACCAGCAGTCAGAGACCACCACGGTAATATCCTTGGACGCACCCAAGGCGTATGACAGTGTAGAGTGGGTATATCTATGGGCAGTTGTAAAGCAATACGGATTCGGACCGCAGGTTATAAAGAGTAAAAATGCTATATGCTGACCCCAGGGCCAGGGTCCAAATAACTTTGTATATCTCTTATTCATTTGGGATTACCATGGGGACTAGGCAGGGGTGCCCCTGTGCCCTGAGTTGATATTTAAAATTCTACAGAAATCTTTCAACATTTCTCCATCACCTTTCCATATTAAAAAGATATAATCTATGAACCGCCACCAAGATACCAGGTCCGCCCCCTCCACCAACCTGCCATCGACTACAACAGTTTCCCAAAATGCCATGAACAGGTTGGCGTAACTTGGGGCAAACCTGATACCCATGGCAGTTCCCTTGATCTGTAAATAATAACTACTGTTAAAATAGAAATAGTTATTTTTTTAAATAAATGAAATGGATTCAATTAAAAAATCCTGTAAATTTTTTGTAGATTTACTTTTGTTTAAAAAATATTGTATAGCTTCCTGGCCTTTATTCCAGTCTATGATGGTGTACAAAGTACTGACATCAGCGCTAATTAAAAAACAATCATTATGCCAAATCAAAGTTTCTGTATAACCTCACCCGTATCTTTCAAATAAGAACAGGTTTCAACTACTAACGGTTGCAGATAGAAATCCACCAGGGCTGAGAGATTTGATGTAATACTTCCAGTCCCCGTGATGATGGTGGTTTCGTAAGAGGTTTATGTATCTTAGGAAGGACATAGATTGTGGGGGTGGAGGGATTCAATATATTTATAAACTCAAATTCTTCTTTTGATAGCAGACCTTTTTCAAAAGCTTTAGAACTTAGATCTTTTAAGTCTTTTACCACTGTTGAGGTGGGGTCGCTTCTTAATTTCTTATATGTAGTTGAATCACTTAATTGTCTATTTCAGCAATATAATCACTTGTATTAAGGACAACTACACCACCCCCTTTGTCAGTAGGCTTTATAATGATTTTGTCATTTTGTTGTAACGTCTTAATCGCTTGCCATTCCTTTTTACTAATATTTTTCTTTTTGGAGGTTTCCACTTTTCTCAATTCTTTTGACACTATTGAGTTAAAACAATCAATGCTACCCACTTTTACTATACATGCTTTGGATAAAATTTTGACTTTCGTCGTAAAGATGTCATATTTTTTGTACTAACTTCTTCCTCTATAATTTGATCCACATTCTCACTTTCCTTTGATAAAAATAATTTTTTGAAACTAACTTTTCTAATAAATTTCTGAAGATCTACAAAGAACTCAAAGGGATTTGCCTTAGCTGTAGGGGCGAATTTGAGACCTTTTTTGAGGATTTTAACCTCTTCCTCTGTGAGTGTGGTATCACTGAGATTAAATATTTTTCCAGTTTCCGGTCTTATCCTCTCTTTCTGTTAATTCTATAGGCTTGGTGGTGGTTTTGGTTTTCCTAGAGGGAGGTTTCCCCCCTCTTTCAGTTTTTCTGTTTTTTACTCTCTCCTTGGAGGTTGGTGGTCCCTCCATAAAAGAAGATTTGTTTTGGGGTCTACTATTTTGATTTTCATCTCTCAATGTATCAAATCTATTTCTTAGGGGGATCAAGTCTCTCCTCTCTTCAAGCCGGTTTCCTCTATGTGGTGTAGATGGTGGAACATAAGATCGTTTCCACCTTTGTGGTGTCAATGGGGGTCCTTTAGAAAAATGTCCAGGATTGTTAACTGGAACTGGTTCTCTATCTATTCTCTTCACACCATTGTTTCTATACCTCTGTTAGGATCTGGCAGACTGGAAAGCGTGTATCAGTATCTGGAGTGAGCAATGGGCTGGTACAAAGAGACAAAACTGTGGCTGCAGGGAATTCAGACAGATTCAGGACTCTGGACCAGGTGTGGAACGGTAACTGATGAGTAATGTCAGATTAACCCCTGGAAACAACACAATGCCTGGAAGCAGGGGAAAGCAGCAGCTAGCAATGACATAAATCTAGCCAGAACCTGGATCCAGCGTAAAAGAATATCCACAGAAAATAACGATGAAATACTTTATTCAGGCATCAAAGAATAAAGCATAATTTCCATAGCAAACAAGGTGACTTTCAATGGTACAAGAAATGCAGGTAGATAATGCAAAGTACTATGGATAATTTGCAGGTGGATAAAGCAGAGGATATGGATTATTTAGGGTTACCACCTTTCCCCTTTAATTCCGGACACATATTAATTACACAGGTTCTGTGGCTGGCTGACTTCAAGACTCCACTTCACCTGATTTTAAACTGCCACAGAACCTGTGTAATTAACATGTGTCCGGAATTAAAGGGACTAGGTGGTAACCCTAGGATTATTGCAGGATGCAGAGCAGTGGGAGAATGCAGGCCAGCTACTCGGTATATGGTAAGTAATAGCAGGATCAAAAGTACTTAACTGACAAGTCCTTTTGCAAACAGAGGCGGCAAATATCCAGACCAGGTTGATGATAGAGACAAGGTGAATATCCAGAGCAGGTTGAAGACAGAGACAAGGCAAATGTCCAAGACTGATTACCAGGGAGAGCTGGAGTACAGGCCATCCACACATGTAGCAGGAACAGGAACTATGACCAGCAGGGTGGCGTCCTACTGATCCCTCTTTATACCAAGCTGAGGTAATCAGTGGATGCAGCTGAAGCACACTCCTAGCTGCTTGCTATTAGCAGACGGCCAGACAGACAGGACAGAGTGTAACAACCTCCAGTTATCCTGTTGGAGATTTCTCTCATTAGGATTATTTTTGGGGATGTTTTTATTCCGTCTTTTATTTCTAGGTGTTTTATTTCTTGGGGTTGCAGTTGGTAGAGGTAATTCATTACAATTCTCTCCTGTAGTTTTCTCTATTTCTAAATCTCGTAGATGTTTTTTCTTTTTTCTAATCTGGAGTTCTCTGGTGCTTTTTTTTTCTAATTTTGATAGGATTTATTTTTCCATTTTAAGAACCTCCTGGGTGTTAGCATGGGGCTCTAGTAAAGTTTTTAGACGATCTATCTCTTTATTTGTATCAATGAGGTCTTTTTGTCTCCTTGATAATTAGTTCTGTTAGTGCTTTGGAGCAATTATGTATCATTTTGTTCCATTCACTAAGGAACTCTTCCCTAGATGAATTAAATGAAGGCATTTTTTTCTCATTTCAAACCCTTAGGAACCAAGTTATTACTGATATATTGCTCCAATGTGGCGACCCCCCACCAGAGACGGTTTTCCTTAAATAGGAGTTTCTCAAGATTTTTTAAAATGTTCAGAGTATCTCCATCATTAACAATGGTACTGAAAGAAGAGAAACAAGAGAGGTGGGAGAGAGAAAAGGGTACTAAAATAAGTTGGGAGTGAGTAGGGATTAAAGAAATAGGACAGGTATATGAGGGAGGCACGGTAAAGCCATTCAGCCAATAGGAGGGGGGTATAACCTGCCTAAGAGGTACTTTACTAGATACCTACAGATTAGAAGCAGATGTAATAATAATATGGGGGCAGGGACGTGAGACTACAAGACTCACCAGTGAAGACACTGTTGGAATCAGGGCAGAGTGAGAGATCTCTGGTATCTATCGGGTATTACTGAGAGGTTGGGTGGAAACAAATAGACATAATTAGGAAACCATAGGAAGAAGACATTGGGGTCCTCCAGGATAGAGAATGGGAAGGGGCACTTTCATCACCCACTCGGGCCACAATGGTTATAAAATTCCAACAGGTACAGCTCTGTATCCTACATAGGGTCTATGCAACCCCAGTTACACTTGATCATAACAAAATGGTTTATGCCCAAAATGCAGTATACAGCAGGGTGGCTTTATGCATAGGATTTGGTAGTGTCACAGGGGAAGGAGATTTGGGGAGTGTCACGGCCTGGACTTGCTGTGTTCCCGGCACTGACCTGGGAGGGCGCAGGGAACCGGAAGCGGGGAGGCTTGAGATAGCAGGAGCTCATGCACGGAGGGATGAATGAGGATGACCTGCCAGGGACACAGAGGATTGGCTGAACCTAAAGCAGAGGCGCGGGGTCTAAGCCGACAGCGGTGTTCACCAGTGACCCCCGCAAGGGGATATGGACTTAGCTGCAACTGCCGACCAGGTCGCGGCCCTCTGCCCAGGTTCCTCTGTGACTTTGGCAGGGTTTGATACTCTGGAGACACTAGAGCAATGATGTTTGAGGGGTACTTAAACCATCGATGGTACTGAATGCTTGATAGCAACACAGAGGAATGTGGATAGCAGGATGTACACAGTATAGGGACAGAGTACCTTGGGATGCGGCCTGGGAGCTGGTCGATGGTATTCGATGGTACAGCCTGGGAGCTGGAGGAGAATACTTGTGATGCGGAATGGAAGCCGGAGGGGCTCGATGGGGATCGATGGTTATCGCTGGAGATCACTGGGGCGGCCTGGAAGCAGAGAGGTGACGGGCATGGGAACCCACTGGTATCCGGAGGCTGAGGAAGTAACCTGGGCTGCACAGAGAAGGCTGGATCACACGGCAGATGGAACTCGTGGAAACTTCTGGCAGGAGTGGAATAACCAGGACGCTGAGGATGTAACAGGTAACAGCGGACTCAGGTAACTGGAGCAAGTGGGGAGTCTTGAAAAGAGCTTGACGCTGGAGAACTCACAGGGGCAACTGACGAGTTGTTCAAGATGGGGAGGAGACTGTGAAGCCGGCTTTTATCCCTCCAGGTAATTAGAGAATCAGACGCAGGCTTGTGGAATTAGCCGCAGCAGCAGCACACAGACCAGGAAGTAAGCTGGAGTTCACCTGGATCATGTGACCTGCAATCTGCACAGGGAATACACCTGGAGTTCTAGGTGACACAGGGGATGGCTTGGAAGCAGGAGACATCGCGCCAGGGTTTGCAGACTGTACCAGCAGCTGATCTGCGGAGCAGATTATACCAGCGTGCCGGTAAGGGGCGCACGCGAGTGGCATGAGAACCGGGGTTCCTGACAGTACCTCCCCACCCTTTAAGGGTGGGCACCGAACACCCTTTGGGCTTGCTCGGATTGTCTCTGTGGAAAGCTGCGATCAAACGAGGGGCATGCACATCGGCAGCATTGATCCAGCTTCTTTCTTCTGGACCATAGCCTTTCCAATCGATGAGATATTGGATGCTTCCATATCATCTTCGAGAATCCACAACTTTATCGACCTCAAATTCAACACCTCGGTGGGTATAGACTCTGGGGAGCTCAGGAGAAGATCTTTGGAATCGGTTGAGGACAAGAGGTCGCAATAAAGATATGTGGAAGGAATTCAGAATTTTCAAGTAAGACGGTCCATTCAATTTGTAAGCTACAGGATTGATCATCTGAGTCACAGGGAATGAACCGATGAACCGAGGGGCGAACTTCATGGACGGGACTCTTAAGCGGAGATTTTGAGTAGAGAGCCATACCTTGTCTCCGGGTTTCAAAAGGGGAACTGCTCTCCTTTTATGGTCAGCAAAGAATTTATATCTCTTTGAGGCTTTCCTGAGTGAGACATGGACATTCTTCCAAACTTGGGAGAAATGCTTGAGTGTAGAAGATGCGGCAGGCACTTCCAGAACTGGTAAGGACTCAAAGACAGGTGGTCGAGGATGTTGACCGTACACTACGTAGAAAGGAGAGTAGCCAGTAGCTGTATGGTATCTGAAATTATGGGCAAATTCTGCCCAGGGCAACAGACTAACCCAGTTGTCCTGTGATGAGGAGACATACAGGCAGAGGAATGCTTCAAGGTCCTGGTTGACTCTCTCTGTTTGCCCGTTGGACTGCGGGTGATACGCTGTGGAAAAATTCAATTTTACTTTCAGGGCAGAACAGAGAGCTCTCCAAAAGCGGGTCACAAATTGCACTCCACAATCAGAGACAATTTCTGCAGGGAGTCCATGAATTCGGAAAATATGCTGAATGAATATCTGGGCTAGCTTGGGAGCTGAGGGCAGACCAGTTAGTGGAATGAAGTGTGCCATTTTAGAGAAACGGTCTACCACCACCCAGATGGTATTACATTCTTGAGACTTTGGGAGCTCGGAAATTAAGTCCATGGACGCGTGGGAATGGGCAACGGAAGAAGAGTACCTGCAGGAGACTGACGATGGACTTTATTCTGAGCACAGGTAGGGCATGAAGCCACAAAATCCTGGACATCTTTTTTTCATGTGAGGCCACCAGTATGACCGGCGAAGAATCTCTAGAGTCTTGATAACTCCCAGATGACCGAAGAAGGGTGAAGCATGAGCCCAGGATAATAACTTTGGCTGGAGCTCTGGTGATACGAGCATCTTTCCTCGTGGTGGCGCAGGGGACACATGGGTGGCAGCAAAGGCAGTAGGACTGATAATGGGACGCTGTTCTTGCAGCACTGTGTCATCCTCCATGGAGCGAGAAAGTGTGTCTACCTTTGCATTTTGGGATCCAGGACGGTAAAAGATTTTGAAATCGAATCGTGAAAGAATAAAGACCAACGAGCTTGACGGGAATTTAAGCACTGGGCTGTTTGGACATAGAGCAAGTTTTTGTGATCTGTAAAGATGGACACGGGGAATTTGGCCCCTTCTAACAGATATCGCCATTCTTCCAGTGCTAACTTGATTGCCAACAACTCTTGATCGCAAATGGAATAGTTTTTCTCAGCAGGGAGAAAAACCCACAGGGATGCTGTTTGCCATCGTCAGTGGTTTGGGAGAGCACAGCACCAACACCCACATTAGAGGCATCCACCTCGAGAAGGAAAGGTCTGTCTGTATCTGGCTGCTGGAGGATGGGAGCAGAGATGAAGGCTTGTTTTAGCAGGTGCAATGCAGACAAGGCTTCTTCAGACCAGACAGCTGGGTTGGCACCTTTTTGGGTGAGAGCTGTGATGGGAGCGATAAGTGTGGAGAATCCTTTATCGAATTTTCTGTAATAATTGGCAAAGCCAATGAAACGCTTGACTGCTTTGAGAGTGGTTGGCTGGGACCAACTCTTGATGGCTTCAAGTTTTAAAGGATCCATTCGTAACTCTGAGCCAGACACGATATACCCTAGGAAGGGTATCTGGGAAACTTCAAAAGTGCACTTGGAGAGTCTACTGTACAATTTATTGGCATGTAAACGAGAGCGCACTTCTTTGACTTGGAGACGATGAGACTGGAGATCTGGGGGGAAAAATCAAGATATCGTTGAGGTATACAACAAGATACTTGTATAGGACATCTCTAAAAATGTCATTGACAAATTCTTGGAAGACAACCGGTGCATTAGTGAGACCGAAGGGCATTACCAGATACTCGTAATGCCCATCTCTGGTGTTGAAGGCAGTCTTCCATTTGTCGCCTTTGCGAATCCTGATTAGGTTGTACACCCCTCTGAGGTCAAGCGTGGTAAAAAATGTTTACACCTTTGACATGGTCAAATAACTCGGTGATCAGGGGGAGAGGATAACTGTTCTTGATGGTTATCTCATTGAGACCTCTGTAGTCTATGCAGGGGCGTAACCCTCCATCTTTCTGTTTTACGAAAAACAATCCTGCACCAGCAGGGGAAGATGAGGGACAGATAAAACCTTTCTGGAGATTTTCTTGGATATACTCGGACATCGCTTTGGTCTCAGGTACTGACAGGGGATAAGTGCGCCCCTTAGGAGGGGACTTCCCAGGGAGAAGATCGATGGGACAATCCCTTCGGTGGTGAGGAAGTATATTAGCATCTTGTTCGTTGAAGACATCACTGTATTCGTGATACACAGAGGGAAGACCAGACAGATCATTTTTTTTTTTATAAATTCTTTATTTTGAAAAGTTGACAACCTCCTCAACACGTGCAGTGATAGTGAACAATCAACGACTCCAGTGCATTATTTAAGACATTTCAAAAGTTTACATGTAAAACGGACATACAAATGCAATCAGGGTGATCATCATATCTGGAGTCTTACTGTTGTGTGAGAAAAGAGCAATTGGTAGTGAACAGTCATCAACATTTTATATTTTATAACAATAAACAAATAGCCTAACAACAACTACAAATAGCAACTACAACGGGAAAAGACAATAGGGGAGGGAAGGGAGGGGGGAGTTACAGAAGTGCAAGCACAATTGTGAATCAGTGGTCAGTTGTCAAATGTCTCAGATTGGTGGTATCTTACGTTGTACTGGTGGGTATCAAGGATGTATTGGACCTTGTTGTTTTAAAGTCCATCCAACCAAACCAGGTAGCTACATATTCAGAGTGTTTATCCAAGGCTGCATAGAAAATGTCCTCCATGTACATGTAAAAATCTATGCGCTGGAACCACTCCCAGGGGGTAGAAGGTGCCACTGAGCGCCAGCTTGCAGGTACGATGGCTCTGGCCGCATTATTTAAATGTTTAAGAAGAGTCTTTTTATAGGCAGCCACAGGAATGTCGGAGTGAGAAAGCAGCCAAATATCTGGGCCCTTTGGGACTGGATAGCCTACAATTTCAGTGGATAGCTCTAGAACCTTATTGCAGAAGGGGATTATCAAAGGACAATCCCACCAGATGTGAAGCAACATGCCTCTGGAACTACAGCATCGCCAACACAGAGAGGATACTGTAGGGTAGAATTTATTTAAAAGTGAAGGACATCTGTACCATCTTGTGAATACCTTGTACTGCATCTTAACAACTTCTAAACTGCGTCATAACTGCACAGTGTTTTTCCCAGTTAATTTGGATTCCCTTGTATGACAAGTCCCTATCCCAGGCTTCACAGAAAGAGGGGTTGTCAGGGAAATAATCATGTATCAGGATCTTTTAGATACCTGATACTATATGTGTGGGGTACAGGGACTGATTGCACATAGACTCCAAGGGTGTGAGGTCTCTTTGAAATGTAGCTATTCCCCCCTGTGAGGATATAAAGTGACGCAGTTGAAGATAGAACCAGTTGTACCTAACAGCTATCTCTACCCTATCACAGAGTTCCGAAAAGGATTTGAGTATGTCCCCTGCCCGAACGTGGTTCACCCATGTCACACCCGCCTTCTTTCATCTTGTGGCTACTCCTCCTGACAAACCAGGGGGGAACATTGGGTTGTCAAAAATAGGGAACAGCGGGGATAACTCTGACGAAATTCCCATTTTTAAACGAAGCTTTTTCCATTGGGCTAAAAAACTGTGGGTCCCACAGTCGGGTGTGGTGAATGTCTGATCGCAGGGATCCACGGTATGGCCTGTAAATTGAGGTTTGTAGAAGTCGCTTCTAAGCTAACCCATTGTTTGCTATCGGAGCCCGGGCGGGACCAGTCCATAATCCTATGTAGAATTGTGGTCTGAGTATGCTGAGATCATAGGGAGCTGCTGTCCACCCTGGGTCTTCCGCCTGAACAAGTTGTTGTGCTTGAATCTAGGTTTTCGGCCCCCCCATACAAAGTGGCTGATAGCTTTGTGAGCCTCTGACAGAAATTGTGGAGGGAGCTTCAGTGGAATTGTCTGGAAGAGGTATAGCAGTCTGCGGAGGATATTCATTTTTACTATATTTATACAGCCAAGCCAGGAAAACTCTGCGTGAGCCATGTTGTCATCTCCTGTCCCAGTTTTCACAATAAGGGGGTATGATTAATGGTAACTGTCGTAGGGAGAGATCTAGGTATCAGTATTCCTAAATATTTTATGTGGGAGGGGTGCCATGTAAATGATGATGCTAAGGTAGAGGTTGGTGAGTCAGAGAGATTAATATTTAATGCTGTAGATTTTGAGTAATTAATTTTAAAATTAGACATTTTGCCAAAGCGTGCAAATTCGGTACTTGTTTCCTATCTGGGCGCCCAGGTTTTCCACGGACGGCACCGTAATGAAATCGGATCGCGTCGCATCGGATTCGGTACTCGATGATGTACAATGGCATACGATGCGATCAGATCCGATATGAAATCGGATCGCGTCGCATCGGATTCGGTACTCCATGATGTACGATGGCATACGATGCTATCCGATCCGATTTCTATGTGAAATGGCTCAATTTAGCCAAATTATCATAGGAACAATAGTAAATGGGCCAAAAACACCCCTGAACATTGAAATGTCCCCCCAAAAGTTGTTGACGCCACCCCGCCATCAACGTGAACCCGAAGTGTGGCGAGCGCAGCGAGCCCGCGAGGGGCGGCGGTACGCGTCCTCCGACCTTTTCATGCCCTACTATCCACTAGGGCGTGGAGTGAGAATAGAATAGTGTGGCGAGAGCAGCGAGCCACCGAGCCCCGCGGATACCTTCACAGTTATACGCGTCCCCTCGCGGGCTTCCCAGGTGTCCATGGCGACGCGGACACCTGGGAAGCCCACGAAGGGACGCGTTTACCTGTGAAGGTATCCGCGTCCGCTCGCCACGCTTCGGGCTCGGTGGCTCGCCACACTATTCTATTCTCACTCCACGCCCTAGTGGATAGTAGGGCATGAAAAGGTCGGAGGACGCGTACCGCCGCCCCTCGCGGGCTCGCTGCGCTCGCCACGCTTCGGGTTCACGTTGATGGCGGGGTGGCGTCAACTACTTTTGGGGGGACATTCCACTGCTCTGTGGGTTTTTTTGGGGTTTCTGGCCCATTTACCATTGTTCCCTATGCTGATTTGGGTAAATTGATCCATTTAACATTGTTTCCTATGGGAAATCGAATCGCATCGTTCAATATCGTGTATGTGCATTTGTGGTATCCGATGCGATTTTTATACGGAGAATAGCATGGTGCGCAATTAACTTAGCGGGCGCCCTGATAGGAAACAAGTACCGCAAATTCCTCCATGAGGTTGGGAAGGGAAACTGTTGGGTTGGTTATAACTGCCAGCAAGTCATCTGCAAAAAGTTCCATTTAACTTACCCACTTGTAGGCCAGTGATGCTAGGGTTCCCCCTAATTGCACTCGCTAGTGCCTCCATGCACAGTACAAAGATCAGAGGAGCGAGGGGGCAACCCTGTCTGGTACCATTTGTGATGTGTATGGGTTCTGGAAGTATCCCGTTTACTCTGACCTGGGCCGATGGGGCTGCGTATAGTGACAATATTTTTTGCAGAAATGTCCTGCCCAAGCGCCTTATGACCGCCACCAGTCAACCCGGTCAAATGCCTTTTCTGCATCTGTTGAGAGGAACTAAAACCCCATAATTTATTTATTATTTGAATGTTAAGATGAGTTAGTTTGTTGTAGTGAGTGCTGGGCCCCCTGTGTTTGTATTTACTAGAGTGTGTGGTCACAGGCCACCACACCCCACCCTGGGAAGTGGGCGCAGTTTGCACCCCATTCCTAGGAATGGCGAGTGTGCTGGTACTTCTGTATCTATATGGATGTAAAAATATGTATTTTGGGCATAAACCCACAGGTAACGGCAATGAGCCCGTTTATACCGCTGGTGGAAAACCAAGTTGCTCTGGCAAAAGTAATAATAGCAGGGAAATGGATGGCGCATGAGGCACCGGATTTATACCACTGGATCCATCTGGTAAACCATACAGTAGATCAGGAGTCTTCAAACTATTTTGCTATGGGACCCCATCAGATATAATACATAATGACAGGACCCCAGCAAGCTACTGCAAAAGGTCATCTCATCACATGTGTAGGCAGCAACAGACAAGTCATCAGCCTGATGGTCAGCAACATGGAGTTGCGACCCCACGCTGAGCAGGTCAGGACCCACAGTTTGAGAACCGCTGTAGTAGATAATGAGAAGTACACATACACCAACAGTAATAATGTAAGAAAGTGTCATCAAACGTGGGAGAGATGGACGCTGTCAGAATTCTATGAGGCTTATACAGGAGTATAAACAACAATACATATACATCACAGGCAGGGCCCTCTCTCCTCTTGTGCCTTTCTTAGAATATATAAACCTCTGCCACCCTGATGATTGCTTCAGTGTCCTGTCCCCTGATGCAACTATCCATATTTACCATGTACTTGTCCTAAACTGTCTTGTACTGTAATTTGTTATGTGTTTTTGCTCCTAATTATGCTTTGTAAAGCGCTGCGGAATCTGTGTGCGCTATATAAGAAACTGTTAATAAATAAATAAATAATTATACAAATCCACACTATTACACAGGACCAAACAGACACAGGAATAGCTTTATTATAAATGGCAGTATACAGAAGGTGAGATAGATGAGGCACAAAGTAAGTTTAGTATAATCGGTATAATGCTGGGGTAGCCAACCCTAGTCCTCGAGAGCTACCAACAGTGCATGTTTTGCAGGTCTCCTCACAGAATCACAAGTGAGCTAATTTGCTCCATCTGTGTATCTTTTAAAATGTGTCAGTGATTAATGAGTGCAGCAGCTAGGTTGTCTGGAAAATGTGAACTGTTGGTAGCTCTCGAGGGCTAGGGTTGGCTACCACTGGTATAATGGAATCGCTTGTCAGACAAAAAGCACATATACACTGCACAGATATAAGGTAGGGGAAAGGATGGGATGTAACATCTGATCTCTGTATCATATGCATATTGTAATAATAACAAAAGAAATACTGATTAAAAAAAATATATCTGGGCAGTGATTGGGTGGATGGTTGTATCCCAGGATGTAAATGTCCCAGGAGCAGCCTGGCTTCCTGCTGAGCTGGTGCCTGGAAGCCTGCAGTATGATTACAGTAATGTGGGGTACACATCAGGATGATTTGGCCCAAAATTAGCCAATTTAGATACAATCTCAACCGATTTTATGTAAATTGTCCATTTCACTGCCGTTCTGATGCAATCCCGATCCGATGTGTAGCCCGGCGGATCGTTCGGTCTGCTCTAAGATCCTACCTCCAGCAGGAAGGTTCGGAGAAATGACCATTGAAGTGGGTTTCAGTCGTGAACACAACAGATGCAGTTCCTGAGCGTGTCATATTCTCCACCAGATCGTGAGCGGGTCATACATTCCCCTAACAACCCGCTCACAAGCTGCATCATGTTGGTGTGTACCCAGCATAAGCCGGCAGCTCTGGAGAGGGGGGAGGGGGCTGGTCGTGGAGGAACATCAGCCAGGACAGTTTCTGTTGGGCTTATATTTAAGAACCCTCATGTAGCTCCCACAGGATGGGGAGACTACTCTAAGATGATCCCTGTGCATGCAACAGAGGTATCCTCACATAAATGCTCACATTTAATGTAGATCTGCTCATCAAAATGTTATTTTTCTGGTATATACAAAGTATACATTTATTTATAAAACATTTCCCATACTGTAAGCATGGAAAAGGTGTCTCTGATGTCTAACAAGATGTGATTTATTGGCAAAACATTTCCCACATTCAGCATGAAAATGGTTTCTCACCTGTATGTACCCTCTCATGTGTAACAAGATTGGATTTATTCCTATAACATTTCCCACACTCAGAGCATGAAAATGGTTTCTCACCTGTATGTACCCTCTCATGTATAACAAGAATGGATTTCCGTGCAAAACATTTCCCACATTTAGAACATGAAAATGGTTTATCACCTGTATGTACCCTCTCATGTACAACAAGAATGGATTTCTGTGCAAAACATTTGCCACACTCAGAACATGAAAATGGTTTCTCACCTGTATGTAACCTCTCATGTATAACAAGATTGGGTTTATCCCTATAACATTTCCCACACTCAGAACATGAAAATGGTTTCTCACCTGTATGTCCCCTCTCATGTGTAACAAGACTGGATTTATGTGTAAAACATTTCCCACATTCAGAACATGAAAATGGTTTCTCACCTGTATGTACCCTCTCATGTGTAACAAGATTAGATGTGTTTATAAAACATTTCCCACATTCAGAACATGAAAATGGTTTCTCACCTGTATGTACCCTCTCATGTGTAACAAGACTGGATTTATGTGTAAAACATTTCCCACATTCAGAACATGAAAATGGTTTCTCACCTGTATGTACCCTCTCATGTGTAACAAGATTAGATGTTTTTATAAAACATTTCCCACATTCAGAACATGAAAATGGTTTCTCACCTGTATGTACCCTCTCATGTGTAACAAGACTGGATTTCTGTGCAAAACATTTCCCACATTCAGAACATGAAAATGGTTTGTCCCTTGTGTGATGTCTCTGATGTAAAGCGAAAACTGACTGACTTATAGAACTGGATGATACTGTATCATCTTTATGACCTGTACTGTGTGTAGTAAGGTCTGAATGATCAGGAGAAGGTTCCTCATGACTAGAGGGACCAGATGAAATATCTGCACTGGGAAATGTTGGGTGTGTATTGGGGATAATGGGTTTTTCTTCTGGAGAATCTTGTCTGATGTTCTTATCTTCTAGTATATAATCTGGAGACACAATGAGATCTCCCTCCGAGGTATTCCTGCTTGTGCGCCCATCTACAAGGAAACAGATGAATGACAACAGACAGAATTGGTTACATTGAGAAGGAAATGTTCATGGAGGTTTTATCACTTACACTGAACATGTCTATTGCTGCGCACACACTGGCCGATATATCGCTGGTCCGTCAGCCAGTGGGGGTGCCAGCAATAATTCTGTAACCAATGTGATCTCTGCAACAGAGCCGATGGCCGATATATTGGTGCATCGTGCTATGGGCCTGTTTCTGGATGACCTGGTACCAAGTCCCAAAGTGCCGACCTGACGAATAGCCGCTACCCCACCCGGATCCCCTCGCATGTGCCCAATGCTGGAGAGATCATTGAAATCTCCAGGGTTCAGGGCAGCTGACGCCATGTGAAGTCAGCTACCCGCCCCTGGCACCCTGCATGATGCTGGAATTTACATGGGAATGCCCATGAAACACTGGGCGTTCCCATCCATGGCCCATCACCGCCCCCCCCCCCCCACAACCGGATGGACTACAGATCGGGCCCTATGTGTACAGGCAATCTGCCATTCGCCCATATAACCCGCTGCAGGAGCCAGCGGTAATTGGCAGCTGAAATGGGCGGGAGCATGTAAAGGTGTGACATTAGTCACAATGGATCAGGCAGGGGGAGAGGGGAACTTGTAGGGGAGCCCGGCACCGGTGAACGGGATTCCTGCCGATACTGGTAAAGAAAAAAAAAAAAGTCATACCTTTCCCCCCTCATATTACCACATCACCTTGCCCCCAGTCACCTCCCCTTTCTGCTCCCACCCTTTCCTACTTTTCACTCTCTCCCAGTCCCATTCTCTTTCCTCCACCCCATCTGCCCCCCCTCTCCCCTGCTCTCTTCCTTCTGCCCCATCTCTTTATCTCTGCCCCTAGTCTCTCTCTCTCATTACCTACTTATCCAGATGCTGCTAAGACGCAGTTATACTATACTATACTGTAGCCGCTATCGACTGAAAGTATCATTCACCTATTCTATCAATATAAAATAATTGGCTTCTGGCTACTGAGCTGCGTATATGCACCTTACAGGATCAGCACTAGTGATGGTGGTACGGGTCTGTTCTGTCAGCATACACACGGTGGGATATGAATGCAAAATGCAATTACAGTAACCACCTACAGAAGATTATATCTGTGGCAATTATTATTATAGTGTCAAATATGTACACCTAATATCTTTTTTTTATTTACTAGTTAATGCTAATAATCTATACTTCTGTTATAGCGCTCTCCTAATTGTTATTTTATTTGTATCTAATTAAGTTATACAGAATACCTATTGGGAGCTGCAATAGCCATAAGTCGTCTTAGAATTATCTCGTTAGACAGTTAGATTATTATATTTTCAATGTAAAGTATTAGCGCCTGATTATCATGATTATCCTTTTCTACCAGAGAGTGTGGGGAGGAGACTGGTCAGATCTCTGGGCTGGTAACACACAGTGATATGATGTGAGGGGGAGAGCGGGAGTATAATAGGGGCTGATGGCTCCTGATGTATGAGATACACCAGAGAGTGTGGGGAGGAGACTGGTCAGATCTCTGGGCTGGTAACACACAGTGATATGATGTGAGGGGAGAGCAGGAGTATAATAGGGACTGTTGGCTGCTGATGTATGAGATACACCAGAGAGTGCGGGGAGGAGACTGGTCAGATATCTGGGCTGGTAACACACAGTGACATGATGTGAGGGGGAGAGCATATGTATAATAGGGGCTGATGGCTCCTGATGTATGAGATACACCAGAGAGTGTGGGGAGGAGACTGGTCAGATCTCTGGGCTGGTAACACACAGTGACATGATGTGAGGGGGAGAGCAGGAGTATAATAGGGGCTGATGGCTCCTGATGTATGAGATACACCAGAGAGTGCGGGGAGGAGACTGGTCAGATCTCTGGGCTGGTAACACACAATGATATGATGTGAGGGGAGAGCAGGAGTATAATAGGGACTGTTGGCTGCTGATGTATGAGATACACCAGAGAGTGTGGGGAGGAGACTGGTCAGATCTCTGGGCTGGTAACACACAGTGATATGATGTGAGGGGGAGAGCGGGAGTATAATAGGGGCTGATGGCTCCTGATGTATGAGATACACCAGAGAGTGTGGGGAGGAGACTGGTCAGATCTCTGGGCTGGTAACACACAGTGACATGATGTGAGGGGAGAGCAGGAGTATAATAGGGGCTGATGGCTCCTGATGTATGAGATACACCAGAGAGTGTGGGGAGGAGACTGGTCAGATCTCTGGGCTGGTAACACACAGTGACATGATGTGAGGGGAGAGCAGGAGTATAATAGGGGCTGATGGCTCCTGATGTATGAGATACACCAGAGAGTGTGGGGAGGAGACTGGTCAGATCTCTGGGCTGGTAACACACAGTGATATGATGTGAGGGGGAGAGCGGGAGTATAATAGGGGCTGATGGCTCCTTATGTATGAGATACACCAGAGAGTGTGGGGAGGAGACTGGTCAGATCTCTGGGCTGGTAACACACAGTGATATGATGTGAGGGGGAGAGCGGGAGTATAATAGGGGCTGATGGCTCCTGATGTATGAGATACACCAGAGAGTGCGGGGAGGAGACTGGTCAGATATCTGGGCTGGTAACACACAGTGACATGATGTGAGGGGGAGAGCAGACGTATAATAGGGGCTGATGGCTCCTGATGTATGAGATACACCAGAGAGTGTGGGGAGGAGACTGGTCAGATATCTGGTAACACACAGTGACATGATGTGAGGAGAGCAGGAAATATATTCGGGGCAAATAGCTCCTGATGTATGAGATACTCCAGAGTGTGTGGGGAGGAGACTGGTCAGATCTCTGGGCTGGTAACACACAGTGACATGATGTGAGGGGGAGAGCAGGAGTATAGTAGGGGCTGATGGCTCCTGATGTATGAGATACACCAGAGAGTGTGGGGAGGAGACTGGTCAGATCTCTGGGCTGGTAACACACAGTGACATGATGTGAGGGGGAGAGCAGGAGTATAATAGGGGCTGATGGCTCCTGATGTATGAGATACACTAGAGAGTGTGGGGAGGAGACTGGTCAGATCTCTGGGCTGGTAACACACAGTGACATGATGTGAGGGGGAGACCAGGAGTATAATAGTGGCTGATGGCTCCTAATTTCTTAGATAGCTGTAAAGCTGTATTAACAGAACCCGGAAAATACTGTATGCAATAAAAGGGGATTTTTGTAAGAACTTACCGTTCGAACCCCTTTCCAGTCCGGTGACACAGCTCACGATGGGATGTAGGAGGGTCCGCCAGGAGCCAGGCACCTATGCTTCTAATTTCTTTGTGAGCAGGCTCCTCCCTACTGCATCCCATAATGCTTCAGTTAAACTTCAACAGCACACTAGGATACACAACTTAGTACAATGCCTGAACATCATATATGCAACTTATAACTCATAACATGGCAACCATGAACGGTACAACTTACTGAGCGTTAGGGAGGGATCGCTGTGTCACCACACTGGACTCAGAGAAAGGGGTTTGAACGATGGGACGTTCACGAGCTGGTCCTTTGGGAGGGTAAGCTCAGACCGCCAGTTCTCATCACTGCCCGTCCAAATGAAGCGTCCTACGACGCGAACTCATGAAAACTGTAGCATTTTGTAAAGGTGGGAACAGAGGACCAGGTGGCTGCCCTGCACAGCTGCTCCGCTGTGGCCCCATGACGCACCGCCCACGAAGAAGCAACTGACCTTGTAGTGTGGGCATTTATGCGAGATGGAACAGGCCTACCTGCCTTACAGTAGGCAAACGCAATAGTTGATCTCAACCAACAAGCAATTGTCTGCTTTGAAGCAGGCCACCCAATCTTATGTACATCGTACAAAACCAGCAGCAAATCAGATTTGCGAACATCCTTTACCCTATTCACATAGATTCGTAAAGCGCAAACCACATCCAACTTTTTCAAACTGTCCCTATCCCTCGTTCCCTCAGGCGGGGAAAAAACGGGAGAACAATGTCCTGATTCAAATGAAATGAGGATACTACCTTAGGTAAAAATTTAGGTACTGTCCTGAGTACAGCCCTGTCATCATGGAAAATCAAAAATAGTGACTTGCAGGACAAGGCACCCAACTCCGACACACGCCTAGCCGAGTCAATGGCCAATAAAAAAGGAAAGTTTCCAGGAAACATATTTGAGATCCGCTGATCTCATAGGCTCAAAAGAAGGCTTTTGTAGCATGGATAAAACAAGGGACAAGTCCCACGGTGCAACCGGCTGCCTGTAAGGAGGCTTAATCCTGGTCACACCGTGCAAAAAGGTCTGTACCTCTGGCAACAGAGCCACCCTCTTTTGAAAGAAAATGGAAAGTGCCGAAATTTGCACTTTCAAAGATTGCAAACTTAGACCAGACTAAAGGCCATCCTGTAGGAACTCCAGTAGCCTCGCCACCTTAAACCTGGAGGTATGAACTCTCTGCCGCTCACACCACCTGATGTAGATCTTCCACACCCTATGGTAATTAGCCGCAGACACCGGCTTTCGGGCCCTTAACATGGTAGGGATAACCGCCTCTGAAAAACCTTTCTTTCTCAATAAGGAGGACTCATACTCCATGCCGTCAAATTGAGACGAGCTATGTCCAGGTGTAGGAGCGGTCCTTGACTTAGTAAGTCCGGATGAAGAGGAAGTCGCCACGATTCCGTCGATAATCTCAGTATGTCTGAGTACCATGACCTCCTGGGCCAATCTGGTGCAATCAGTATGGCTGGTACTCTCTGGTTCTTTATACTCTTCAACACCCTCGAGATCATTGGAAACGGGGGAAAAATGTATTCCAGACTGAAACACCAAGGAATTGTCATGGCATCCACTGCCCAAGCCGACGAGTCCCTCGATCGAGCGCAAAACCTCGGCACCTGACAATTGCTCCTTGACGCCCCATCTGCAGAGTCTCTATATCCGTCCACCATTCCAAGGATATTCTTGTTTCCTGAGACAGAACCAGCCGTTCCGGCTTCATTGTCTTTGCATTTCCGGACCAGCATGCTAGGATGTTCCACTGGAAGCACCTCGAATGGTATCTGGCAAACTGTAGCGTCTCGAAAGTCGCTACTATTTTGCCCAGCAACCTTACTCCCTGCCACACCTTCGGTGCAGGAGCCTGAATAAGTGTTAGCACCATGTGCCGAATCTCCACTGCCTTGGGATGTGGCAAGAACACCCTGTGAAGGTGTGTGTCCAGGATTACCCCGAGGAATTGCAGACTCTAAGTGGGTGTTAAATGCGACTTGGGAAGGTTTAGCACCCAACCCTGCTCTTGCAAGAACTGTGTCGCAATATTCAGGTGTTCCTGAAGTTTTCCCGCTGACTCCGCCTTGAATAAAAGGTCGTCCAGATAAGGAATAATTACTATTCCCTTTAGACGTAGAGCTGCGGCCATGACCGCCATCACTTTTGTGAACACTCTCGGAGCCGTAGCCAAACCGAACGGCAGTGCCTGAAACTGCCAATTGTCTTCTCCAATTGCAAACATTAGGAGAGCTTGGTGCTCCTTGAAAATGGACACATGGAGATATTCATCCTGAATATCTACAGATGCCAGCAACTCCCCCGGCTCTATGCTCAGGAGCACAGAACGCAGGGACTCCATGCAAAAATGATCTACCCACAAGTGAAGATTTAAAGACTTTAAATTTAGAATAGGCCTGAAAGACCCGTCTGGCTTGGGGACTAGGAAGAGGATCGAATAAAACCCTTGTTTTCTTTCCTCCTGAGGCACTGGAATCACTACTCCCTTCTCCCTTCGGGACAAAGCTGCCCCCAAAAGAGTGGACCTCAGTGACGCAGTCCGAGGCAAAGGAGTAGGAACAAATCTCTTGGGTGGAATGCCTCTTAGATTTATCCGGTAACCCTCGGAAATGATGGAAAGGACCCAAGGATCCACTAAGGATTCCCTCCACCGGTCCCGAAAGTGCAGGAGGCGACCCCCCACTCTGAGCCCAGAACGGGGAGCCCCCGCCTCGTCATGCAGAGGACTTATCATCACTTTTGGCTGCATGCTTTTTTGTAAAGGCCCCAAACCGAGACTTTCCTCTGCTGGCCTGAAATCTGCCACGGCCAGTCTGTCCTCTGTTGGACGTCCCGCCCCGAAATGGCAACCGAAAGGATGGCTTGAAAACTCCAAACTTGGAGCCTGAACTCTTGGAGGTGGTGGGGAGGAAGGTACTTTTACCCCCAGTAGCCTGTTTAATGATGGCTTCCAGCTCTGAGCCAAACAATAGCTCCCCCTTAAAAGGCAAGTTCTCAAGGGACTTCTTGGACTCACTATCAGCTTCCCACGCTTTGAGCCAAAGAGCCCTCCTAGCTGAAACTGAGGTGATAGACACTCTGGACGCCATTTTAGCTCCTTCCTCACCGGCCTCACAAACATATTCTGCAGCACATCTCAACTTCTCTGCCAGTATGAAAGCCTCAGAATTTTGGTGGAGAAGACCACTCAGTTGCTTCGCCCACTTGATCATAGCTTTTGTAACCCAAGCAGAAGCAATAATAGGCCTCAAAGTATAACCTACGCCTTCAAAAATAGCTTTCAAGCAACCTTCCACCTTTTTGTCCACTGGGTCTTTAAAGGCAGCACCCCCCTGGACAGGTAACGCAGTGGATTTAGACAGCCTAGCAACCGATGCACCCACTAATGGGGCTTTTTCCCATAATGTTCCTCTGGCATGGGGTACATATTAGCATACTTTTTAGCCATCAACAGTCTTTTATCAGGAGTTTTTCCTGATAACAGAGGTCATTCCCTCATCAGAGGGGAAGCACACAGGGTCCTTGCGACTCTTTTTAAACACACAAGAGACAGGAGTCTTTTCTTCCTCTGCAAGATTCAGAGTCTGTCTAACAGCCACAATCAAATCCTCAATGCCTGAAGTTAAGGCCTCAGCTTCATCACTCATGTCCCAACTCCAGTTCTCCTCACACATACCATCATCATCCAAATCCTGTAAAATGGGTGGTGTTGATACAGATCCTCTCATCAGAGGATTTTGTAAACTGCTCCATTGAGGCAGTCATTTTATGAACCCCCTGAGCAGTATCCTGCATAGCTTGCAGCAAAATGGGGTCCCCCTGAGCCGGGGTAACTGACCCCCCAGAAACCTGAGAAGAGGTAAAGTGGCCAGGAGACCCTAACAAGGAATCCTTCTGCCTATTCAAAGCCTCAGTAAGAGCATTCATAGACCTGCCCAACGCCAAAGCCCAAGCAGGTTCAGCTATCTACGTCCTGGGGGGCGCGTGACCCACTGGGAACAGCCTCACAGGACGGGCATAAATCCCCCTGATCCTCATGTTCACATGTAAATTTAGCCTCACACTTCTTGCAGTAAATAAGCATGTCCAGCGCTCCCTCCTCCACAGCAGCAGAAGTAAACCCCTCAGCCATGTAAAACACAATGCAAAACGAACAGGCACCGCACAGAGCAATGTATCAGTGTACTTATCTGACTGTATTCCGGTCAGCGATCAGCGAGGGAACCGCTTGTTAGAAGAGACTGGAGTCAGTGTAAAATCACCCTGTCAGCTCCGCAGCACGGGGAAAAGGCACCAAAAACACAGTGCAGGAAGAGACCAAGTCTCTGCATCAGCGGGGAGACTAGCCCATCTGGTGCTTTCTCCCCCATCAGCCGCTCCCGCAGTTGTCTCTGCTTACCTCCTTGTACCTCCCTTCCATGGGACCACAATGGAGTCGTCCAGCAGCGCCGGACTCCTGTGAGAGACTTCACTTCCCTGGCGGGATTTCAGTCTCTAAACCCTTCAAGATGGCAGGCGCCATCGCGCGGGGGGGGGGGGGGTCCATCCCCCAAGATCTCCTTCTGCAAGGAGCCGGTTAGGACACCCCCAGGGCCCAGGAAAGTCTCTAACACAGAGACTAAGCGCTGTGTAGAAGGAATAAAAAGTGTCCCTCTGCACACAGAGAGCTGACAGGACGCGCTTCTGTGTGTATGAACTTCAAGTAGAAGTAACTCACTGGAAAACCTGCTCTAAAGCTAGTGCATTAATAAAATACTAAAAAACCTAACTATCTTCAAAAAAATCCAAAGAAAAAAACGCAGCTGCGAAGCATAGCACCCGCTCCTGTGGGCACTTAAAACTAACTGGAGCATTATGGGATGCAGTAGGGAGGAGCCTGCTCCCAAAGAAATTAGAAGCATAGGTGCCTGGCTCCTGGCGGACCCTCCTACATCCCATCGTGAGCTGGACTGGATGAAAGAGAAAGAGCCGAATTATACTCACCGATAACTCCTTTTTCTTCCTAGAGATCCCATGGCAGCCATAACACTGGGATGTTTCCCTTCCCCCATAGATTAGACAGGAGTTTTTTCTCTAGGACCGCCTACCTTGTGTATAAAAGCCTCCTCCTCCTCCTTCACCTCAGTGTCTTTTGAATGTCTCCGTCATCCTGGAGAAAAAACACAGTAATAACATGGGAGGGCAATCAGTGGCTGCCATGGGATCTCTAGGAAGAAAAAGGAATTATCGGTGAGTATAATTCGCCTCTTTCTTCTACGATCCCCATGGCAGCCATAACACTGGGACATACCCAAGTAAACACACGGGAGGGAAAGCTGCATGAAATATTTATTATCTCGGGACCAGTCAAACTGACATAGCTCCTTGTAAGACATGATTCCCAAAGTGGGCAGTAGAAACATTAAGTGCGTAATGGTTAGAGAAAGTATGAAACGAGGTCCAGGTAGCAGCCCTACAGATCTCTGTAATAGATGCCTTCGCCTTATTCGCCCATGATGTGGAAACTGCCCGAGTGGAGTTTGCATGGACGATAGGAGGCGCCACCTTGTTTTCTTTCTTGTAGGCAAATAGGAAAACCTCTCTTATGCATCTCAAAATGGTTTGTTTGACTGGTGCTTCTCCTTTCTTTATTCCTTCTGGAATTACAAATAGGTGCTTGGTGGATCTAAAACTCTTGGTTCTTTTCAAGTATATAGAGATGGCTCTAACAAGATCTAATTTGTGCCACATTTCTTCCTCCTCATTCTGAGGAATTGGGTAAAACTCAGGAAGAGTTATCTCTTGGTTGAGGAGAAATTTTGAGATTACCTTTGGTAGAAATTCTGGGTGCGTCCTCAGCACCACTCTATCAGGAAAAACAGTCAGATAGGGTTCCTCAATCCACAGCGCTTGTAACTCACTCACCCGTCTGGCTGAGGTGACTGCCACCAGAAAGACCACTTTCCAGATAAGTAGTTTGAGTGGAATGTCTATAAGTGGTTCAAACGGATGTTTGAATAACACTGTAAGCAATAGGTTTAGATCCCAAGGAGCCACAATAGATTTGATCGGTGGTCTAATTCTCTTCATGGCCCTGCTAAACCTTTTGACCATCTTCTCTTCAGCTAATGGTCTGTCCAGTAGAATGCTCAAAGCAGAGATTTGTGCCTTGATAGTAGCTGTTGCTAAACCTAATAGGAATCCGTCAAACAAGAATTGTAATACTTCGCCAGTGGAAATCTTAGAAAAGTCACCTGAGAACTGACCCCATTTGATGAATTTTATCCATGTTCTGTAATATGCTAATGAAGAGACATCTTTTCTGGCCTTCAACGTCATATCAGTGACTTGTGATGAGAGTTTATGCTTTTTTAATATTTGCCGCTCAATCTCCACGCCCTTAGACAATGTCGCGGGTTCTGAATGTAGCACTGGACCTTGTCTCAGTAGATCCGGTCTGTTGGGCAATTCCCATGGTTTCTGTACAGATAGCCTGAGGGCATTCGAGAACCAACCCCTCCATGGCCAATATGTTAGGATTGCCACCAGGTCTACTTTGTCCTCTTGTATCTTCTTTATCACCTTGTTTATCAAGGGAGAGGGCAGAAATATGTACCCCAGTTTGAACTGCCATTTGATCGTAAAGGCATCCAACATCGCTGCTTGGGCATGATAGTATTTTGAGCAGAATGTCCTCACCTTTCTGTTAGGAGTAAGTGGCCATCAGGTCTACCTCCGGAACTCCGAACCTCTGTATTATCTCTCTGAATAACTCTTTGTTCAGTTCCCATTCTCCTGGATCCAGCAACTTGCGACTCAGGAAATCTGCAATTACATTTCTTCTGCCCAGTATATACACTGCCGAAATTGAGAGAAGATATCTCTCCGCCCAAGCCATAATATTCTCTGACATTATCATCAACTTTCTGCTCCTGGTACCTCCTTGATGATTTATGTGTGAGACCACCGTCACGTTGTCTGACATAATTCTGACGTGAGTTCCCTTGGTATACTCCTTCAATCATCTTACTGCTTCCCAGACTGCTTGAAGTTCTCTTACATTTCAGGAATTAATCACCTCTTCTAGGGATCATACTCCTTGTACTGATACATTCGCCATGTGTGCACCCCAATCGGTTAGACTGGCATCAGTGGTTAGTACCAAATAACTCGGACTCTCCAGACTGGGTCTCTTCTCCTCCAGACCTCTTGTCCACCATAGTATGGATTTTCTTATCGGGCCCTTTAGTACTACTGGATGATGATCGCTGCATCCCCTTCGGATCAGAGGTAAAGGTACCATTGAAGCTTCCTCATATTTGATTGAGCCCAGGGTATGACTTTTATGCAGGACGTCATCATGCCAAACAATTGTACAGCCATAATCAGTGTCACCTTCTTTGAGTATAGGACTGTCTCTATCATTCGCTGAATTCTTAGGCATCTCTCTGACGAGAGAGCAATATTGAAGTTTACAGTGTCTATTAGGACGCCCAGGAACTGAATATTTTGGCTTGGTGAAAGACAGCTCTTGACTTCCTTTATAACCCAGCCATGCATCTGTAGTGTTGACAATGTCAGATCTACACTTTGTAGAACAACTTCTTCAGAATCTCCAGCGATTAATAGATCATCCAGATATGGCCATATTAGGACTCCGCAATCAGGGTGACCAATACTTTTGTGAATACCCTCGGAGACGTCCTTAGCCCAAAGGGTAGGCATGTGAACTGGAAGTGCCTGTTTGACACCGAGAACCTGAGGAATTTTCTGTGATAGGTGTTTACTGGAATATGATAGTAGGCGTCCCTTAGGTCTATTGAGGCTAAGTATGCCCCTTTCTTTATTCCGGCCACTATAGACGTTAAATTTTCCATCCTGAACTTTATCTTTTATATGTTTTTGTTCAGGTCTCTTAGATCCAGAATTGTTCTGTATTCCCCATTGGTCTTCTTCACTAGAAATACGTTTGAATAAAACCCTCTCTTGTGATGTTGCCTGGGAATCTCTTCTTCAGCGTTTATTTCTAGAAGTTGTTCTATCTTCAGTGACAATTCCCTTCTTTCTTCCATCGTTCTTGGTATTCTGGATCTTATAAACCGATCTTGTCTCAGAAATCTCGCAAATTCTATTGAATAGCCGTTCTGTATTGTGTTCAGGACCCATCTGTCCCCAATCGTCTTCCTCCATACATCTGGGAATTTCAATAATCTCGCTCCTATCTTGATTCTTTGTAGATAGTCATAATCTTCCACCTCTGTCAGATTGAAATCGTCCACGAAAAGGTTGCCGAAAGGACTGACGGGATAAGTTCGGATTCCCTCTTCTATAGTATGGTCTTCCGGGCCTGTAACTTCTCGCCTCCTTAAAAGATGGTTTAGGTGTCCCAGGATATGGGAAACGATTTCTCCTGTCCTGTGGGAGACGGACAGATTTACCTCCTGATAGTTTTTGAATCATAGCGTCAAGTTTGGATCCAAATAAATAAATTTCCTTCAAAGGGTAGTGCTGTCAATTTATTTTTAGAATTTGCATCGGCACTCTATGGCTTAAGCCACAATGCCCTTCTTGCCGTCACTCTTCACTAGAAATACGTTTGAATAAAACCCTCTCTTGTGATGTTGCCTGGGAATCTCTTCTTCAGCGTTTATTTCTAGAAGTTGTTCTATCTTCAGTGACAATTCCCTTCTTTCTTCCATCGTTCTTGGTATTCTGGATCTTATAAACCGATCTTGTCTCAGAAATCTCGCAAATTCTATTGAATAGCCGTTCTGTATTGTGTTCAGGACCCATCTGTCCCCAATCGTCTTCCTCCATACATCTGGGAATTTCAATAATCTCGCTCCTATCTTGATTCTTTGTAGATAGTCATAATCTTCCACCTCTGTCAGATTGAAATCGTCCACGAAAAGGTTGCCGAAAGGACTGACGGGATAAGTTCGGATTCCCTCTTCTATAGTATGGTCTTCCGGGCCTGTAACTTCTCGCCTCCTTAAAAGATGGTTTAGGTGTCCCAGGATATGGGAAACGATTTCTCCTGTCCTGTGGGAGACGGACAGATTTACCTCCTGATAGTTTTTGAATCATAGCGTCAAGTTTGGATCCAAATAAATAAATTTCCTTCAAAGGGTAGTGCTGTCAATTTATTTTTAGAATTTGCATCGGCACTCTATGGCTTAAGCCACAATGCCCTTCTTGCCGTCACTCCAGCCGCCATGGACTTTGATGCAAAAGACACAGAGTCAAGAGATGCTTCACATAAATAATCAACGGATTTTTGCATTATTTCTAAGCTGCGTAATATATATGACTTTGATATCTTGTCTTCTACATCGGTATGTAGGTTGGCTGCCCAGAGTCTAAGGGCACGGGATACAGAAGCAATAGCTACTGATGATTTAAGAGCCCCCGAAGAAACGGTATGCATCTTCCGTAAAGAATTTTCTACTTTCTTATCCATAGAGTCCTTGAAAGCAGCCGCGTCTTCCACTGGTATAGTTGAAATCGACGTGAGTTCCGCTACAGCTGCATCCACCTTTGGTATCTTACACCATCCAATAAACTCTTCATCCTTGTACGGATACATCTTATCCACTCTGTTACTAAGGGTGAACTTCTTGTCCACATTTATCCATGCTTTAGCAATCATCTCTCTTACTACTTTGTTAAGCGGTGAAGGTCCTTTCCCTTCTAGATCGGTCTTCAAATAGAGGATACTTTTCAACCGAAGTACCTGGGGCTTCCTGGTAGTTCATAGCTTTATATATGGTTTTTAACACATTTTCAACAATATCAAGATTGAAGGTCCTGTCATTCCCAACTTCACCTGATTCATCTGTGGAATCCTTTACTGGATCATCCATACCTGATGAACCTTCATCCTGACTAAACCTAGCTTGGGATCTGGATCTCTTTGCTATCTGTGATCTGTGATTTATTCTGACTAGCAGAGAATACTTTGTCACATGACATGCAATTTGATTCAATGTATTTCTTCTTAGATACTCTTTTCTTCGGTACTGGTGTACTTTCTGTAGGCACACTACAAGAAAATAGGAATTTTTGTAAGAACTTACCGTTCGAATCCCTTTCTCTGATATGGTCCTGGTGATACAGCTCAACATTGGGATGTAGGAGGGTCCGTAGGAGCCAGGCACCTATCCTAAAGCTTTTGGAGGGTAGGCTCCTCCCTTCTGCATCCCGGACTCCTCAGTTCAATCTTGCAAAGCCACTGGAATACATTAACTCAGTACAAATGCCTGCACATATTGTATGCACAATTTTTTAAATTTTTTTTAACTTTTCAGCCATATATAACATGAAACATCATGAACACTGGCATACTTACAGAGCGTAAGGGAGGGATCGCTGTGTCACCAGGACCATATCAGAGAAAGGGATTCGAACGGTAAGTTCTTACAAAAATCCCTTTTTCTCTCTTTCAATTGTCCTGGTGACACAGCTCAACATTGGGACGTTCAAGAGCCGGTCCTTTGGGAGGGTACGCTCAGGTCTGCAGCTCTCATCACTGCTTGTCCGAATGATGCGTCCTCCGACGCGAACTCATGGAACCTATAGAATTTGGCAAAAGTGTGAACAGATGCTCAGCTGTGGCCCCATGTCGAACCGCCCAAGAGGTGGCTACCGACCTGGTGGTATGCGCGTTGATCCTGGCCGGAACAGGCCTACCAACCTTAGTATATGCAAAGGCAATGACCGAACGCAACCACCTAGCAATGGTCTGCTTAGACGCAGGCCAACCAATCTTGTGCACATCATACAAGACTAGCAAAGTATCAGTCTTCCTGACACCTTTCACCCTGTCCACATAAATGCGCAAGGCGCGAACAACGTCCAAATTCCTCAATTTGTCCCTCTTCCTGGAACCCTCTGGGGACACAGGCAGAACTATCTCTTGATCCAAATGAAAAGCAGAGACTACTTTTGTCAAAAATTGGGGTACTGTTCGAAGAACAGCCCTGTCATCATGAAAAATAAGAAAGGGAGACTTGCAGGACAATGCTCCCAACTCTGACAATCTCTTTGCCGAGGCAACAGACAACAAAAAGACAAGTTTCCATGTAAGGAACTTAAGGTCAGCCGACCTTAATGGCTCAAAAGGCGCCCTTTGGAGACACTCCAGAACCAGTGATAAATCCCATGGAGCCACTGGTTGCTTGTAGGGAGGTTTCAACCGTGAAACCCCTTGCAGGAAAGTCTGCACCTCCGGTAGCAATGCTATCCTCTTCTGGAAATAAATCGACAAGGCCGATATCTGTACCTTGAGTGACTGAAGGCTTAGACCAGACGAGAAACCATCCTGCAAAAACTCCAGCAATTTACAAAGTCAAAATTGCAATGTATTCGACTTCTGCCTTTCACACCACCTAATATAGGTCTTCCAGACCCTATAATAGTTAGGCGAAGACACCGACTTCCTAGCCTTTACCATGGTGTTAACCACAGCCTCTGAGAAACCCTTGTTCTTCAAGATGGCGGTCTCAATAGCCAAGCCGTCAAATTTAATGAATCCAGGTGGAAGAACGGCCCTTGGCTTAACAGATCTGCCCTCAGAGGTAGACGCCACTAGTCCACAGACAATCTCTGAACCCTCGAGTACCAGGACCTCCTTAGCCTCTGGGGCTACTAGAATCACCGGAATTCCTTGGGATTGGATTCTTTTCAACACTCTCGCCAGCATTGGAAACGGCGGGAAAACATAAAGCAGATTTCCCTCCCAGGGGATAGTCATTGCATCCACTGCTTCGGCCAGTGGATCTCTTGTCCTGGCATAGAACCTGGGTACCCGATGATTGAACCTGGATGCCATAAGGTCCACATCTGGAGTTCCCCACTTCACTGTAATCTGGTGAAATACCTGTGGATTCAGGCTCCATTCCCCCTCTAGCAGTTCCTCCCTGCTCAGGAAATCGGCCTCGACATTCTCCACCCCTGGGATGAATATCGCTGACAAAGCTGGAACCTTCTACTCTGCCCACAAGAAGATCCGGGAAACCTCCCACATGGCCAGCCTGCTGCGTGTGCCTCCCTGATGATTCAGGTATGCCACAGCCGTGGCATTGTCCGTCTGAATCCGCAAAGGAAGACCCTGCAATCTTTCTCCACACAGCCCGCAGTTCCAGGATATTGATCGTCAGACTCCTCCGAGGACCACAAGCCCTGAAGGCGAAGGTCCAGAACAACTGCCCCCCAGCCCCTGAGACTGGCGTCGGTAGTGACTACCAGCCAGTCCCAGGACTGTAAAGACCGACCTCACTGAGGGAATCCACCTCCATCCACCATTCCAGGGAAGACCGGGTTTCTGGAGACAGCACTATGCTCTCTGACTTCATGGTCTGAGTATTCCCTGACCAGGATGTCAGAATGTTCCACTGGAATACTCGAGAGTGGAACCTGGCAAACTGTAGCGTCTCGAAAGACGCCACCATTTTTCCCAGCAGTTTGAGACACCTCCAAACCGATGGACTCTGAGACCCCAGGATCTCCCGAACCAAGATGGATATGTCCCTGGCCTTTGTCTCTGGTAGAAATACCCGATGTAGATGGGTATCCAGGACAACACCCAGGAACTGGATTCTCTGTGATGGCACAAGCTGATACTTTTGTAAATTTAAAAGCCAACCGTGAACTTGCAAAAACCTGATGGTTTCTACCAAGTGAATCTGCAACCTCTCCGCCGACTCTGCTTTGAACAGCAGGTCGTCCAGGTACGGAATCACAGTGATTTCCCTCAGTCGGAGAGCAGCCGCCATCACGGACATAATTTTGGTGAATACCCTTGGTGCTGTGGCCAGTCCAAAGGGCAACGCCTGGAATTGCAAATGTAGGTCTCCTATTGCAAACCTCAGGAGAGCCTGATGTTCCGGGTGGATAGGAACATGAAGATATGCGTCCTGGACATCCAAAAATTCTCCATGGTCCAGGCTTAGCAGCATGGACCGTAGAGATTCCATCTTGAAATGGTCTACCCACAGATGGAGATTCAAAGACTTTAAATTTAAGATTGGTCTGAAGGACCCGTCTGGCTTGGGCACCAAAAACAGAGTGGAATAAAAGCCCTTCTTCCACTCCACTCGAGGGACCGGGATCACCACTCCTTTCTCTAAGAGAGATTGAGCCGCCCCCAGAAGAGCAGCTCCTTTGGCAGTGGTGTAGGTATGAATCTTCTCGGAGGAAGACCTTTGAAGGGAATCCTGTAACCCTGGGATACAATGCCCAACACCCAAGGATCCCGGTCCAACAATGCCCAAGCGTCTCTGAACCATCTCAGACGCCCCCCCACCTTGACCACCACTGGGATATTCCCCAGATAGTCATGCTGAGGGCTTATCCTCACCTTTGGTGCTCAGTTTCTTATGAAAGGAACTGAACTTTGACTTTGGGGCCTTTCCCCTAAATGACTGTCCCCGAAAGGACGCACCCCCTCTAGGGGAGGGCCGAAAGGACGGCCTAAAAGCAGAGAACCTTGAGGCCTGTTTAGCTGCCCTCCCGTGGCCTGCTTAATAATCTCTTCCAGCTCAGAACCAAACAACAGCTTTCCTTTAAAAGCCAATGCCTCTAAGGCCTTTTTTGATTCACTATCAAAGGGCGTAAAGTGAAGCCCACCCCTTCAAATATTGCCTTGAGGTTACCTTCAAGCTTCTTGTCTACGGGGTCCTTAAAGGCTGCCCCCCATGGACAGGTAGCACCGTGGCTTTAGAAAGCCGTGCCACAGAGCGTCTACCACCGGAACTTTTTACCAGAAGGCCCGCATGAGCCTCAGGCATGGGGTATAGACTTAAAAATCTCTTAGGCATCTGCAGCCTTTTATCAGGCGTTTTCCAAGCCCCTTCCAATAGATCCTGTAAACCTTCATCCGCAGGGAAGGTAACAGTCTCCTTACGCTGCCGTTTAAATACACCTTTTGCAGGAGTTTTATCCTCCACAGACAAACTCAGAGCCTGTTTAACAGCAGTAATCAAATCCTCCACCCCTGGGGCCGAGGAATTCTCAGAGTCATCACCCTGATCCCAGGGGATGTCTGTGTAATCTCCCTCCTCTTCAGATTCAGCAACAAGCAATGGCACTGAATAAGACCTTTTAGAGGTCCCCACAGTATCACCATAAAATTTGTCTAACAAATCATTAAACCTGCTGATCCCCTTAGCAGTATCCTGCATGACCTGTAAGAAGCCAGGATCTTCTTGGGTCAGAGGCAAGGAGCCAGAGGACTGCTGAGATGATGACATAGGTCTAGGGGAAGATACCAACACATCACTCCGCCTGTCCAGCAATTGCACTAAGGCATTTACAGACCTGCCCAGGGCACTGGCCCACGCAGGTTTCGATTGCTCTACCCTCTGGGGTTCACTGCCCATGGGTCTCACACCAGCGCAAGTAATACACAAGCCCCCCTTGGCCATCTGTTCAGGGGTAAATTTTAGTGTACAAACACTACAAGCGCACAATGCATTAAGGGCTCCCTCCCCCAAAGCCACAGACTGTTGCTCAGACATGATGCAAAAGATAACACAGTCACAGTGCACAAAGTACAGGCGTTTTATACAGAGCCAATGTACCACAGTCACTTATCTGTCTGAAGCGTTCAGAAGTGGGGAAACGATGCCCAGGAAATCCAATCACTCTGCCAGGATCTGTCAGCCAGCTCAGCTCCGCTGCAAGTGTTCCGAATGGCGCCAAAACAGAGTGAGGGAAGAGACCAAGTCCCTGCTGCTGTGGGGTCCGTGGCTTTTGGCGCCAACCACCCCCAGACAGCCGCTCCCACTGTAGGATCTCCTAGTTCCAGTGTCTCCCCCTCTGCTGGGGACCACTCGGAACATGCCTGTGACACACTGCTGTCCTCTCATACAGGAGCTCAGTGTGTAAGCTCCGCAGAAAATGGCCACCGCCATCACGGAGCGCCTGTCCCCCACAACCCCCACCTAGCGTGAAGCCGGTTTCAGTGCGCTCCGGAGCCCAGGCAGCTTCTTAATAGAAGCTGTAAGCGCCGCACAGGGAGACCAGACAGTGTCTCCCCTGTGCACAGTATGCTGACAGGACGCACTTCTGTCAGCTCCTGCTGCGCTGTCAGTGTGAGGATTCAATGAGAATCCTCACACTGTGCCTACCTAGCTAGTGTAAAAGTTAATAAAATAAAAAACTCCTAACTAACTCTAATGCTCCTTCAGCCCTTTAGAATAGCACCCACTCCAGTGGGCACCTAATACGAATTGGAGTCTGGGATGCAGAAGGGAGGAGCCTAGCCTCCAAAAGCTTTAGGATAGGTGCCTGGCTCCTACGGACTCTCCTACATCCCAATGTTGAGCTGTGTCACCAGGATCATTGAAAGAGAAATAAGGTATACTAAGTAACTAGAAAATAAAACAACTAAATGCCCAAAACCAAAGGGCTTACCTCACAGGGGCATTATCCAGCTTAGGGGGAGAAGGCACATCAAGGAGTAGCGTTTGAGCTCTGTTTAAATAGGGCGCCATAACCCTTAATGCGCCGCCAGTCTAATAATCAGGATGGCTGAGCGGAACAAATATTGTTCCCTGTGTTTCCGGGGAAGTACTTTAGCTGCACACCAGTGTTGCGCTGGGCGGAAGTAAGACGCCGCCGCGTACTTCCGCCCTCACAGTGCTAACTCTGCAGCGTGCAGTCGCGGCTTACAGCCCAGACTGCAGCATGTCTCTTACCAGAGCCGCCTACTTATGCCTTGACTCCCAGACCAAAACGCTGTATCCATGCTGGGAAAGCTTCCTGAAACGTATGTACATAGCGCCATAATGCGACTGCATTTGCTGTGAAGTATTTAACTTCTGCAGGAATAATCAGGCATATGCATAGGGGTATAGATAAATCCATTCCCCTCACATCTTCTTCTCCCCGGGGAGCCACCCCATAGATAAGAGGTAACCCTGCTTGAAACAAACAAAATACTCCTACTCTGTCCTCTCTAAACGGAGACAGGAAAAAAAGACACTGAGGTGAAGGAGGAGGAGGTGGTTATACCCAAGGTGGGCGGTCCTAGAGAAAAAAGGAGAGTTATGGTAGACCTACCTTTGTTAACTCCCTTTCCTTGAAGTCCATGGGAACCACAGGGGACATCGGATTGTAGGCGGATCCAGGGGGTCCGAGGCACCAATCAGCGAAGCTCTTAAAGGTTTTACCCAGCATGCCCGGGCCCTCTCCCCTACAACCCCGCCTCCAGGCTACTGCCGCCAGTTTTTGGTAACAAGCCGAGAGCAGGAAGCGGAGAAGAGAAGAGTACAGAGAACACATATGCCCAGAACTCATACATACATAGCATGGAATGGTCAGAACGGGTCACAGTATCAGAACATCACGTAAAGGTGAACCTCAGTGGCAAATTTAAAAGGGTGGGCGCCCTGTGGTTCCCATGGACTTCAAGGAAGGGAGTTAACAAAGGTAGGTCTACCATAACTCTCCTTTTCCTTGTCAGGGTCCATGGGTCCCACAGGGGACATCGGGGATGTCACAAGCCGTAATTAACGGAGGGAATTTGTCTGAGGTGTCAGCAGAACCCGACGACCGAAGGAGGCATCCTGGGAGGCGAACGTGTCAAAGGCGTAGAACTTAATAAATGTCTGGACGGATGACCACGTTGCAGCCTTGCACAGCTGTTCGGCAGAAGCACCCCTGCTTGCTGCCCATGAAGGACCAACCGCTCTAGTAGAGTATGCCTTGATAGCAACCGGAATGGGCCTGTTAGACAGAAGATATGCCTGTTGTATAGCCATGCGGATCCAGCGGACAATGGTTTGTTTACCCGCTGGCCAACCCTTTTTGTGAAAACCATATAACACAAAAAGGGAATCTGATTTCCTGACCGATTTAGTGCGGTCGATATAGATGGTCAGAGCTCTGACCACATCAAGCAACTTTTCTTCAGATGAGAGGTCATCTGAGGTGAATGCAGGTACCACGATCTCCTGGTTCACATGGAATTTTGTCACAACCTTGGGCAGGTGGGAAGACTTCGTCCGTAACACTGCCCTGTCACTGTGGAACACCAGGAAGGGTGATTTACACGATAGTGCGGATAGATCCGACACCCTGCGTGCGGAGGCAATGGCCAGGAGGAAGACAGTTTTGACTGTCAGCCATTTAAGCTCCACTGATGATAGTGGTTCAAACGGTGGTTTGGTTAAAGCTTGAAGCACTAAAGATAAGTCCCACGGATTCGTGGGAGGGACAAAGGGAGGCTGTATGTGTACCACTCCCTGTAAGAATGTGCGAATGTCAGGTAAGAATGCAATCTTTCTCTGAAACCATACTGAAAGGGCTGAGATCTGGACCTTCAGAGAAGCCAGTCTTAGTCCTAAGTCCAATCCATTTTGAAGGAAGGCCAATATCCTGGCTGTTTTGAAAATCTTGGGATCATATTTATTAGAATTGCACCAAGAAAAAAAAGGAATGCCAAGTCCGGTAGTATATCTTTGAAGATGCTGGCTTGCGAGCCTGGATCATCGTCTTAGCCACCTTGTCAGAAAAACCCTTGCTCTTTAATAAGGCAATTTCAAGAGCCACGCCGTCAAAGACAGGCGCTGAGGGTCTGGATGAAGACATGGCCCCTGACTCAACAGATCTTGACGAAGAGGCAATGGCCAGGGGGGCTGGTGTGACAGTTGTTGTAGGTCCACGTACCAGTGTCTGCGTGGCCAGTCTGGCGCGATGAGAAGGAGGGTTCCTCCTTCTTGCCTGAACTTTCTGATCACCCTGGGGATCATGTTTATCGGAGGGAACGCGTATGGGAGGTGAAACTTCCACGGTACGGACAGGGCATCCGTGAAGTAGGCCTGAGGGTCCCTGGTCCTTGCTCCGAAGCATGGGACTTTGAAGTTGTGTCTGGACACCATGAGGTCTACGTCTGGCGTGCCCCAGACTTGCGTCAGACTGACAAACACCTCCGGGTGTAGGGACCACTCCCCCGGGTGGATATCCTGTCGGCTCAGGAAGTCCGCCTCCCAGTTCAGGACTCCTGGGATGAAGACTGCCGACAGGGCTAGGAGATGTTCCTCCGACCAGGTGAGAATCCTGGAGACCTCCCGGAGAGCGGCGACACTTCGTGTTCCTCCCTGGCGGTTTATGTATGCCACCGCCGTGGCGTTGTCCGACCTGATCTGAACAGGTTTTCCCTGTAACAGATCCTGAGACTGAAGTAGGGCATTGTAGGCTGCTCGAATCTCTAAGACATTGATGGATAAGCGAGATTCTGGTTCGGTCCACACGCCTTGCAAGGACCGGGATCCTACTACTGCCCCCCAGCCTCGCAGGCTGGCGTCTGAGGTTAGTACTATCCATTCCCTGAACCAGAATAGTCTCCCCTGGTTTAGGTGGTCCATCTGTTCCCACCACAGGAGTGAATCTTTGACCTCCTGTGTTAGAGAGAGAAACGTTGACTTGACGTGTTGTGGTAAGCCATCCCATTTCACCAGGACAAGACCCTGGAGTGGACGGGAGTGGAACTGGGCCCATTCGACCATGTCGAATGTGGACACCATCCGTCCCAATATTTTCATGGCCCAGTGAACCGAGACTCTTGGTCTCTGAGCAAAGGTTTGGATTCTCTGTATTAAGTCCCTGGCCTTGTCGTTTGGGAGAAACAGTCGCAGGGCTCTGGTGTCCAGTAGAGCTCCCAGATGCAACATTCTCTGGGAGCATGGAAGATTTCTCCCAGTTGAGGAGCCACCCGTGAGCCTGTAACATGGAGATCGTTGTCTGCAAGTGGGATGTTAGGACCTCTGGTGACTTGGCGACAATCAACAGGTCGTCCAAGTAGGGGAAGACCCTGATCCCCTGCTTGTGTAGAAGTTCTGCCATTATAGCCATCACTTTTGTAAAAATCCTTGGCGCTGTTGCTAGGCCGAATGGGAGGGCCTGAAACTGGTAGTGGCTCTTCAGAATAGCAAAACGCAGATACTTCTGGTGGGCCGGTAGGATGGGGATGTGGAGGTATGCGTCTCTGATATCTAGAGAGACCATGAAATCCCCCTCCTCTAGGGCCAGGATGATGGTCCTCAAGGTCTCCATCCTGAACTTTGTGACTTTTACCACCTTGTTCAGAGCTTTGAGGTTTAGAATGGGACGGAACGTACCATTTGGTTTTGGCACCAGAAACAAGGTTGAGTAGAAGCCGAGGCCTCTCTGGTGCCCCGGCACGGGAACAATGACCCACGACCGAAGTAAGGTCTGTAGGATGATCCTCATATGTTCTGCTTTGCATGGGTCTCTTGGGAGACCTGTGCAAAAGAACCTTCTTGGGGGGGGGCTTTGAGATGGATATGGCATACCCCTGAGACACTACCTCCCTCACCCAGGCATCCTTTGTGGTGGATAGCCACTGGTGAGCGAAGTACAGGAGTCTGCCTCCCACTTGGGGGTCCGCCTGTGGGAGGCTGGCCCCGTCATGCGGAAGGCTTGTCGGCCTTGGGAGGAGCCTGTCTGGCGGCCCAAGGCTGCTTGGGTTTGGGTTTGCCAGTCTTATGAGCGGGCGAGGGTCTGGTGTAGGACTGGCCTCTGGCCTTGCCTTGAGGGCGAAAGGGCCGAAAGGACTGGGTTCTAGGCCTTTGAGGTAGAGCCGTAGGGAGGCAGGCTGTCTTAGCTGACGCCAAGGAGGCCACAATTTTATTTAACTCCTCCCCAAACAGGTTTTCCCCTTTAAAGGGTAAGAGTTCCAGAGTCCTTTTGGATTCTAGGTCCGCCTTCCATGACCGAAGCCAGATAATCCGGCGTGCCAGCACTGAACTAGCGGAGGCTCTGGCAGCTAGAGTGCCGGCGTCCGACATAGCATCCATAATATATGTTGCTGCATGTTTGATGTGTTGCATACACAGCCTTGCATCCTCAGATGCGACTGGGGCCAACGCATCCTCTATCACTTGTAACCAAGGTGAAAAGGGGATTTTTGTAAGAACTTACCGTTCGAACCCCTTTCTCTGAGTCCAGTCCGGTGACACAGCTTCACATTGGGATGTAGAGGGGTCCGCCAGGAGCCAGGCACCTATGCTTCAATTCTTTGGAAGCAGGCTCCTCCCTTCTGCATCCCATCATGCTTCAGTTCAACTTCAAGAGCACACTAGGATACATAACTCAGAACAATGCCTGAACATCTCTTTTATGTAACATAACATAACCATAACATGGTAACACATGAACGGTACACTTAACTGAGCGTAAGGGAGGGATCGCTGTGTCACCGGACTGGACTCAGAGAAAGGGGTTCGAACGGTAAGTTCTTACAAAAATCCCCTTTTCTCTTTCGTCCAGTCCGGTGACACAGCTTCACATTGGGACGTTCACGAGCCGGTCCTTTGGGAGGGTACGCTCAGACCAACAGTTCTCATCACTGCCCGTCCAAATGAAGCGTCCTCCGACGCGAACTCATGAAACCTGTAAAATTTGGTAAAGGTATGAACAGAGGACCAGGTGGCAGCCTTACACAACTGTTCTGCCGTAGCCCCATGGCGCACCGCCCAGGAGGAAGCAACCGACCTGGTGGTATGTGCATTTATCCGAAGACGGAACTGGACGACCTGCTCTACAGTAGGCAAAAGCAATGGTAGATCTCAACCACCGAGCGATGGTCTGCTTCGAAGCAGGCCACCCAACCTTATGCACATCATATAGCACCAAGAGCAAATCCGATTTTCGAATGTCCTTCACCCTTTCAATGTATTATTCGCAAGGCGCGAACCACATCCAATCTCTTTAGTTTGTCCCTATTTTTAACCCCCTCTGGGGGAGAAAACACCGGAAGTACAATGTCTTGATTCAGATGAAAAGACGACACTACCTTAGGTAGAAATTTAGGGACTGTTCGCATCACAGCCCTGTGATCATGAAAAATCAAAAACGGTGACTTGCATGACAAAGCACCCAACTCAGACACTCTTCTGGCTGATGCAATGGCCAACAAAAAAGTAAGTTTCCACGTCACATACTTCAACTCTGCAGATCTTATTCAAAAGGAGGATTCTGTAACATGGATAAGACCAAAGACAAGTCCCACGGCGCCACCGGCTGCCTGTAAGGAGGTTTAAGCCTAGCAACCCCTTGTAAAAAAGGTTTGAATCTCAGGTAGCAAGGCTACTCTGAAAAAATATGGATAAGGCCGACAACTGCACCTTTAAGGATTGCAGACTAAGGCCTGATGAAAAACCATCCTGTAAAAAATTCAAAAGTCTTGATAATTTGAATCTTGATGTGTGAAGATTCTGTCTCTCACACCATCTGATGTAAATCTTCCACACCCGATGGTAATTAGCTGCAGACACCGGCTTACGAGCTCTCAGCATGGTCTGGATGACCTCATCAGAAAACCCCTTCTTTTTCAATAAGGAGGTTTCATAAGCCTCGCCGTTAAATTGAGACGACCTGGGTCCTCGTGAAGAAACGGTCCTTGGCTCAACAGGTCCTGTCGATGAGGAAGCCTCCAGGAATCCTTCGACAACCTCAGTACAGTGGAGTACCAAGACCTCCTGGGCCAGTCTGGAGCAATCAGAATTGCTCGTACCTTTTGACTCTTTATTTTCCTCAACACTCTTGGCAACATGGGAAATGGAGGAAAGATGTATACCATCTGTAAGTTCCACTGAACTGTCATGGCATCTACTGCCCAAGCAGTGGGATCCCTCACTCTGGAACAGAATCTCTGAACCTGACGGTTCGATCTTGTCGCCATCAGGTCTATGTCCGGAAGACCCCAACGACTCACAATCTCCTGAAAGATTTCTTGATGAAGGGACCATTCTCCCTCCTGAAGGGATTCCCTGCTGAGGAAGTCCGCTTCCACATTCCTGACTCCTGGAATAAATATCGCCGACAATGCTGGTACGTTTGTCTCCGCCCGGTTGAAAACCCTGGAGACTTCCGCCATCGCCATCCTGCTGCGAGTCCCGCCTTGATGGTGTTGTCGCATTGTCCGATTGTATTTTCAGCGGAGACCCTTTCAGCAAGGATTCCGCTTGGAGTAATGCATTTAGAACTGCCCTCAGCTCCAAAATGTTTATGGGTAGTCTCGACTCTTCTACTGACCAAAAGCCCTGCAATCTCAGATGAAGAACTACTGCTCCCCAGCCCCTTAGACTGGCGTCGGTCGTTATGACCAGCCAATCCCAGGACCTGAGAGATCTCTCCAGTTGCAAGTTCTCCACATCCGTCCACCACAAGAGGGACTCCCTGGACTCCGGTGACAGGGATAGAACTTCCATTTTCATTCTCTTGGCATTCCCTGACCAACAGACTAGGATGTTCCACTGGAAAATTCTGGAATGGAACCTGGCAAACTGTAAGGTCGAAAGTTGCCACCATCTTTCCTAGCAATCTCACACCCTGCCACACCGATGGTGTTGGGGTCTGTAGAATTTCCAAGACCATCAGTCGAATCTCTACCGCTTTGGACTCTGGGAGAAACACCCTGTGAAGATGTGTGTCTATGATCACCCCCAAGAACTTCAAGTTCTGTGTAGGTGTCAACTGGGATTTTGGTAGATTTAAAATCCAGCCCTGACTTTTCAAAAACTGTGTCGCCACTTCCAGGTGAACCTGTAACAATTCTGCCGACTCTGCTTTGAAAAGCAGATCGTCCAGATAAGGGATAACAATTTTCCCCTTTAACCTGAGAGCTGCAGCCATGATGGACATCACCTTGGTAAATACTCCCGGAGCCGTTGCAAGTCCAAACGGAAGTGCTTGGAACTGCCAATGTCTTCCCCCGATTGCAAAGCGGAGTAAAGACTGGAAATCTGTGTGGATCGGGACATGGAGATATGCATCTCGAATATCCCCTGACGCTAGGAACTAGTTTTGGAACTAAGAAAAGTATCGAATAGAAGCCTTTTCTCCTTTCCTCTCGAGGGACAGGTATAACTACCCCTTTCTCCTCTAGAGATAAAGCAGCACCCAGAAGTGAAGCTCTGAGAGATGCGGTTTTCGGTAAGGGAGTGGGAAGGAATCTGTGAGGGGAGTGACCCCTGAGCTTTATTCGATATCCCTCTGAAACAATCGAGAGTACCCACGGATCCTCCGTGGTCACCCTCCAACTGTCCTGAAAATGCAGGAGGCGACCCCCTACTCTGATTCCAGAACAGGGAGTCTCCGCCCCGTCATGCAGAGGGCTTATCTTCCCCCTTGGCGGTATGCTTCTTAGCAAAGGCGCCAAACTTGGACCTAGACGCTTTACCCCTGCTGGCTTGGAAACGTCCACGACCTGACTGACCTCTGCCAGTAGCTCCCCCTCTAAAGGAGGGACGAAAGGACTGCTTAAACACTCCAAACTTTGATCCAGTCGCCTTTGAGGTAGTGGGGAGAAAAGTGCTCTTACCCCCGGTAGCCTGTTTTATAATCTCATCCAGCTCTGAGCCAAACAAAAACTCTCCTTTCAAAGGAATAATTTCCAGAGACTTTTTAGACTCACTGTCAGCCTCCCAGGCTTTCAACCAGAGAGCTCTCCTAGCAGTAACAGACGTGACCGAAAATTTGGACGCCATCTTGGCACCCTCTTCGCTAGCCTCACATATGTACTCAGCAGCACATTGTAGCTTTTCTGCCAGAGAAAAAGCCTCTGCAACATATTGGAGAAGACTCCCCAAAGTCTCTGCCCACTTGATCATGGCCTTCGCCACCCAAGCCGAAGCAATGATAGGCCGCATGGTGAAACAAACACCTTCAAAAACTGCCTTGAGACCGCCTTCAACCTTTTTGTCAACTGGATCTTTAAAGGCCGCCCCACCCTGCACTGGCAGAGCCGTGGCCTTAGATAACCTTGCCACAGAGGAATCCACTAATGGAACTTTCTCCCAAATCTTAACATGGTCCTCAGGCATAGGATACATGTTAGCATACCTCTTTGCCATTACCAGCCTTTTCTCCGGAGACTTGCCAGCCTCGTCTAATAAGGCAATCATTCCTTTATCAGAGGGAAAAGATACAAGATCTTTACGGCTCCTTTTAAACACACACTGTGCAGCAGCCTTTTCCTCCGCAGGCAAATCCAGAGTCTGTTTAACAGCCAAAATGAGGTCTTCAATACCAGAGGTAGAAGAATCTATATCCTCCCCCTGTGACCAACATAAATCATCTTCATCAACTCCATCATCTGTGTCTGCAATTAATGGAGGTGCCATAGAAGAACTCTGTCTAAACATGACAACATCAGATACTTTTGTGAACTGCTCTAAAAGAGAAGACATTTTATGCACACCCTGTGCCGTGTTCTGCATAGCTTGCAGCAATATAGGGTCTCCCTGTGAAAGGGTAAAGATCCCTGAGATGAAGGTATAGGACCCGGTGATCCCACCAAAGATCCCCTCTGCTTATTTAAAGCCTCTGTCAAAGCCTTGACAGACTGTCCCAAAGCTACAGCCCACTCAGGCTCAGCTCCACCTGGGCTATGAGTTCGTGACCCAGAGGGTACAGCTTCACAGGAAGGGCACAATTCCCCCTGGTCCAACTGTTCACAAGATAAATTTACATTACATTTTTTGCAATGATAAAACATCTCCAGCGCTCCCCCCCCCCAGCAACAGAACTGTACTCGTCCGCCATGTTAATATCAGAATATAACAATACTGTTTAACGTTCAGGCAAAGTCACAGAGCAATGCACACAGTGTACTTATCTGTATCTGTTGCCAGTATTCAGCGGGGGAAGCGTTTTCCAGAGAGACTTCTCAGCAGGTCTGTCTATCTCAGCTCCGCAGCAAGCACGGGAAATGGCGCCAGGATCAATGGGAGAAGCTAAGTCTCCCTTCAGTGAGGGTAACCGCCGTCTTTTGGCGCCAAACTCACACACAGGCGCTCCCACTGTGTCTCTCTACCTCCAGTAACTCCCCCTCTAGGGACCACTTGGAGTTGCCCAGAAACGCTGGGCGTCCTGTAAGAAGCTTCAACTCCCCTGGGGGATTTCAGCTTCTAAACTCTTAAAGATGGCGGCCGCCATCGCTGGGGGACCCGTCCCCAAGATCCCCTTCTATGCAAGGCGCTGGATGGGGTCCCCGGAGCCCAGGACAGGTCTCCGCTTGAGCGGAGCTCAGCGCTGTGCAGAGCGCCCATTCCTCAGTGAATGTCCCTCTCTGCACACAGAACACTGACAGGACGCGCTTCTGTCAGCGTCCTGTTGCGCTCTCAGCGTGTACTGACTTCAACAGAAGTCACACGCTGGCAAAACCTGCATCTAAGCTAACTGTTAATAAAAAAATAAAAGCCTTTCTGACTAAAAATCCAAAGAAAAGTGTGGCTGCAGCGCAGCCACTCAGCATTGCACCCACTCCTGTGGGCACCTAAACGAAACTGAAGCATGATGGGATGCAGAAGGGAGGAGCCTGCTTCCAAAGAATTGAAGCATAGGTGCCTGGCTCCTGGCGGACCCCTCTACATCCCAATGTGAAGCTGTGTCACCGGTCTGGACGAAAGAGAAATGGCCTTAGCCGCCCAAGTAGCTGCGATTGTAGGCCTCTGAACTGCCCCTGCATAAGAAAATGCTGCCTTGAGAGCATTTTCCAGACGCCTGTCTGTCTGGTCCTTCAGGGCTGACCCTGAGGCTACCGGGAGCACTGACGGTTTAACCAGCCTGGACACGTGCGCGTCCACTGTGGGAGGGATTTCCCATGGAGTACAATCCTCTGGAGGGAGCGGGTATCTAGCCAACATCTTTTTAGATATATTGGCTCTCTTCCCCAAAGCCTCCCATTGATCTCTCCTGATTTCTGATAAATGATCAGAATGAGGGAACTGGGCTTTAACCCCTTCCCGACATATGACGTACATTTACGTCATGGCCGGGAGGTACTTCCCGACACATGGCATAAATGTACGTCATGACTTTAAACTGTCACTGCGTCTCGAGACGCAGTGACAGAGGGACGATGTCTGCTGTCCCTGACAGCAGACATGTCCCTGCATGCCCAGGGGGGGCTGCGATGCCGCCCCCCCGTCGGCGATCGCTGTGATTGGCTGTTCAGTGTGAACAGCCATTTACAGCGTTTTCCTGTGTTACCAGCGAATCAGACGCTCGGTAACACAGGTGTCAATCACCGCCGGGCGTCAGGGGGCATGGGGGGGTCATCGGTGACGATGACACCTCACCCCACCTGCCCCCAAGGCTGTGATTGGTCCGTGGGACCCACGGACCAATCACAGCCAAGGCGCGACATTTAAACTGACGGTGACTGCGCTGCAGACGCCATTCCGGTCTGGAATAGCGTGCAGAACGGTCACCGTGCCTGTCTGCCGTGAATACCGACCTGATCCTTGCTAATACTTACCTGATCCTTGCAAATACCTTACCTGATCACCTGCTCACTGCTTGTAGCGTGCTGGATGCTTCCTGGATCTGACTTCTTGTGACTTCCTGCTGCTGCTGCAGTGTGATAGAGAGATAGAGAGAGAGATAGAGAGAGATAGAGAGATAGTGACAGAGAGAGCTATATTTTGTGTCTGCTACCCCCCCTTTTTGGGGGTGCAGAGGTTTTCTATATATAAATAACTGTCAGTGCTGCTGCTGCAGTGTCATACAGTGATAGATAGTGATAGATAGTGAGAGGTAGAGAGATAGAGAGATTTGTGTCTGCTACCCCCCCTTTTTGGGGGTGCAGGGGTTTTATTTTATATATATAACTGTCAGTGCTGCTGCTGCAGTGTCATAGAGTGATAGATAGTGATAGATAGTGATAGATAGAGAGATAGAGAGAGATAGTGACAGAGAGTGATAGAGAGTGTATATTTTGTGTCTGCTACCCCCCCTTTTTGGGGGTGCAGTTTTTTTTTATACATATAACTGTCAGTGCTGCTGCTGCAGTGTCCTAGAGTGAGAGATAGTGAGAGATAGTGAGAGATAGAGAGATAGTGACAGAGAGTGATAGAGAGTGTATATTTTGTGTCTGCTACCCCCCCTTTTGTGCTGATCAGTATATCTGTGCTGATCAGCAACTTTTTGGGGGCGCAGGGTTTTTTTTTTTTATATATACCTGTCAGTTGCTGCCAGTTGCACTGTCAGTTGCACCAAAGGTTGTGCACCTGCTGTCCCTCACTGGTAATCAGTGTCGCATCACTGATCACCTTTTTTTTTTTTTGTGAGTGCTGTGGGGTCTTTTTTTAATTTTTTTTTTACACACACTGTGATTTTGTGGGTGTCCTGTGGCCACTGTGCGCCGATCAGTGACGTACATCACTGATCAGCTTTTTCGGCACAGGGTTGATCTATTTTTTTTTTTTTTGATCAAATTCCTGTTGCCTTTGAGCGCTGTTCAGTGACGGACGTTACTGACCAACATCTGTGCTCAATTTTTGGCGCAGGACCTTTTTTTTTTTTTTTTTTTAACCCCTTCAATTTTTTATTTTTAACCCCTTCTTTTTTTTTTTTTTTTTTGGTATAAAGTATTTTTTTTTTTCTGCACTACATACACACTACATACCCCCCGGGTTGAAATAAAGTTTGTACCCCCCCCCCTACACTATACACGTGTTGAAACATTTCACTACCAGTAACACAAAAATAAAAATGGCATCCCAAATGTCCTCCCAAATGTCATCCCAGTCATCCAGAAGAATGTATTCAGTGGAGGAGGCATATGCCATGCTTGCCTCTGACTCTGACACAGCCAGTGAGGCAAGCGGGGAATTTGAAGGATTCATCTTAAGCTCCTCTTCCTCCTCTGGTGATGAGGGACCCCCTCAAAGACGCCCCCGTAGATCAGCTGAGATTCCCCCCCCAATAATTGATCTAGTATGGACCCCACCACCAGACAATTTTGAGCCCCAGGTTCCTGAGTTTTTGGCCATGCCAGGAATCCAATTTGATTCCACAGGTCTCAGAGAAATTGACTTTTTCAAATTATTTTTCTCTGATGATTTTATAAATTTAATGGTGGACCAAACTAATTTATATGCCCAGCAGTTTATTGCTCAAAACCCCACGTCATCATTTGCTAGGTGGACCCCTGTAGATGCAGTAGAGATGATGACGTTTTGGGGTCTGGTGTTTCATATGGGCATAGTAAAAAAGCCAGAAATTAGGCAATATTGGAGTACAGATGTTCTGTACAGCACCCCATTGTACCGTATGGCCATGCTCCGGGCTCGATTTGAGACAATCCTTAAATTTTTGCATTACACCGATAATGCACAGTGCCCACCCAGAGATGATCCCACCTTTGACCGGCTATTCAAAGTCAGGCCGGTCATTGATCATTTCAGTGCCAAATTTGAAGAGGTGTACATCCCTGAAAAATGTATTTGTATCGACGAGTCCCTTATACATTTTAAAGGAAGGGTTAAATTCCGCCAGTACCTTCCCAGTAAGAGGGCAAGGTATGGCATAAAAATGTATAAACTGTGTGAAAGCACCTCAGGGTACACCCACAGGTTTAGGGTTTATGAAGGGAAGGATTCAAGAATTGAACCGCCAGAATGCCCCCCCTCCCTCGTAGGTGTTAGTGGGAAAATTGTCTGGGATTTAGTGCACCCCTTCCTGGATAAAGGTTATCACCTCTATGTGGATAACTTTTACACCAGCATCCCCCTGTTTAAGGCCCTTGGTTCAAGAGGTACAGCAGCTTGCGGTACTGTGCGCAAGAACCAAAGAGGCCTCCCAAAAACGCACATTGCCCAAGTAATGAGAAGGGGTGAAAGCAGGGGAATATGCACCGAAAATATGTTGTTGGTCAAATATAAGGACAAGAGGGATGTCCTTATACTGACAACAATTCACGGAGACAGTACCACCTCCGTCCCTGTACGAGGTACCAGTACCCACACCTCCAAACCTAATTGTATCCTGGATTACAAATAGGTACATGGGCGGAGTGGATCTTTCAGATCAGGTACTGAAGCCGTACAGTGCCCTGCGGAAAACAAAAATCTGGTACAAGAAGGTGGCCGTGTATATCATCCAGATGGCACTGTATAACGCTTACGTGCTATTCCGTTCTACCGGCCAGAGGGGGACATTTATGCACTTTCAAGAGGAAGTCATAAAGGGCCTAATATTTGGGAACCAGCAGGCAGAGGGCCCCAGTACTTCTAGTACTGGCCCCCGTATTGTACCAGGGCAGCATTTTCCTGATGAAATCCCCTCCACTGGAAAAAAGGGCAGGACACAAAAAAGGTGCAAAGTTTGCTATAAAAAGGGAATAAGAAAGCAAACTATTTTCCAGTGTGACACTTGCCCCGACAAACCCGGCCTATGTATAAAGGAGTGTTTTAAAATATACCACACATCTATGGAATATTAGGTTCATAATTTCACCGTGCTTCGGGGGTCTTGCTAATGCCACATAGCACCCACCATTCATTCCACCAGAATCTGAGCCGCAAAATCCAAAAATCACTCCTTCCCTTCTGAGTCCTGCCATGCACCCAACTGGTATTTTTTGGTCACATGTGAGGCATTGCCGTACTTTAGAGAAATTGGGGCACAGATTTTGGGGTGCTTTTTCTCCTTCATTCCTTGTGAAAATGAAAAATTTTGAGCCAGAACTGCATTTTTGTGTAAAAAAATGTAATTTTTCATGTTCACTGCCCACTTGTATCAAAATTGGTGAAACCCCTGGGGGTTTGAAATGTACACTATACCCCTAGATGAATTCCCTGAGGGGTGTAGTTTGCAAAATGGGGTCACTTGTGGGGGGGGGTTCCACTGTATTGGTGCTTTGGGGGTCTTGCTAATGCGACATAGCACCCACCATCATTCCACCAGAATTTGTGCTGCAAAATCCAAATATCACTCCTTCCCTTCTGAGTCCTGCCACTTTTTGGTCACACATGAGGCATTGCCGTACTCGGGAGAAATTGGGGCACAGATTTTGGGGTGCTTTGTCTCCTTCATACCTTCTGAAAATGAAAAATTTTGAGCCAGAACTGCATTTTTGTGTAAAAAAATGTAATTTTTCATTTTCACTGCCCACTTGTATCAAAATTGGTGAAACCCCTGGGGGTTTGAAATGTACACTATACCCCTAGATGAATTCCCTGAGGGGTGTACTTTGCAAAATGGGGTGACTTGTGGGGGGGTTCCACTGTATTGGTGCAACATAGCACCCACCATTCATTCCACCAAAATCTGTGCTGCAAAATCCAAAAATCACTCCTTCCCTTCTGAGTCCTGCTATGCACCCAACTGGTACTTTTTGGTCACATGTGAGGCATTGCCGTACTCGGGAGAAATTGGGGCACAGATTTTGGGGTGCTTTTTCTCCTTCATACCTTCTGAAAATGAAAAATTTTGAGCCAGAACTGCATTTTTGTGTAAAAAAATGTAATTTTTCATTTTCACTGCCCACTTGTATCAAAATTGGTGAAACCCCTGGGGGTTTGAAATGTACACTATACCCCTAGATGAATTCCCTGAGGGGTGTAGTTTGCAAAATGGGGTCACTTGTGGGGGGGTTCCACTGTCTTGGTGCTTGGGGGGTCTTGCTAATGCGACATAGCACCCACCAAAATTCCACCAGAATCTGAGCTGCAAAATCCAAAAATCACTCCTTCCCTTCTGAGTCCTGCCATGCACCCAACTGGTATTTTTTGGTCACATGTGAGGCATTGCCGTACTCGGGAGAAATTGGGGCACAGATTTTGGGGTGCTTTGTCTCCTTCATTCCTTGTGAAAATGAAAAATTTTGAGCCAGAACTGCATTTTTGTGTAAAAAATTTAATTTTTCATTTTCACTGCCCAGTTGTACCACAATTGGTGAAACCCCTGGGGGTTTGAAATGTACACTATACCCCTAGATGAATTCCCTGAGGGGTGTAGTTTGCAAAATGGGGTCACTTGTGGGGGGGTTCCTAAATTTTAGCATCTTATGGTGCCTAGAAACCTACATGGTGCCTAAAAAATAATCTCATAAAAAGGAGGCTCCAAAATCAAGTAGGTGCTCCTTCTATTATGAAGCCTGTGGTTTGGTCAACGTGCACACTAGGGCCACATATAGGATATTTATGAAAACAAAAGAATTGGGGGAATCAATTTTTAGTCACATTTCTCTAGTAAAATGTACTGTGTTCCTTAGAAAAATGTATTAAAATTGCAAATCTGCAAAAAAAAATGAAATTTTGAAATTTCACCTACACTTTGTTTTAATTCCTGTGAAACACCTAAAGGGTTAACAAACTTCCAAAATGCTGTTTTGAATACTGTGAGGGGTGCAGTTTTTGAAATGGCATCATTTATGGGGGTGTCTCACATACAAGTCCCTCAGTCACATCAGAACTGAACTGGTCCCTAAAAAAATCAGTGTTTAAAATTTTCTTGAAAATTTGAGAATTTGCTATTCATATTGTAAGCCTCCTAGTGTCCAAAAAAATTAAAAGGAAGTTGAAATAATGATGGAAACATAAAGTAGACATATGGTCTATGTTAGTTATTAACTATTTTGAGTGGTAAGATTATTTGTCTCACAAGCAGAAAATTTAACATTTTGGAAATCGCTAAATTTTCCATTTTTTTACGACATTTTGGTATTTTTCACAAAAAAACACAGACTGTATCGACCCAAATTTACCACTAATTTGAAGTACAATGTGTCACGAAAAAACAATCTCAAAATCACTGGGATAAGTAAAAGCAAAAAAAAGTTATCCCCACTTAAGTGAGACATGTCAGATTTGAAAAAAAGGGCTCTGTCAGGAACGCAAAAACTAGCTCTGTCAGGAAGGGGTTAACTACCTTCTGCTTTTTAAAGACATCCCTGGTCTTAGCAGTGGGTTCAGGTTCATCTGCATCTGACAGAAGAACCTCCCGGATAGCATAAATAAGGCCTGCTATGTCAGGGGTCTCAGCCTGAGAAGTGGGAGGATCAGTAGGCATAGGGTCATCCTGATCGTCATCAGGTATGATGTCATCCGCATTATCAGGGTCTGCATTATCGGGGTCATCCCCGCCATCGTCTGTGTCATCAGAGCCATCCCTGGTTACCGGTAGCAACGGATTTATCAAGGATCTACTGGGTTGTGCAGCATGTGGCAGTAGCTTCTGCATAGCTGCCGTAGTCTGCTGCAAGGTCTGCACCGTGGTCGACAGAGCATCCACCCATGGTGGGGGGGGCTGTACTACAGGGGGTGCTACAGCATTAGGGAGACGATCCACCAGGGTGCCCAACAGCTGTTGAAAGGCTGCCCATGGTGGTTGGGGGGCCCCCGAGGACTGGGGTTGGTCAGGAGGGGTAAAGCAATTGACACATAGCCCATCCTGGATGACATCCATTTCAGACAGACCTGCAGCGCAGCTCTTGCAAGACAAGAGCAAGGGAGATTCTGTCTGGTTGCGCCCCCGTTTGGACATAGTGAGAACACTCCCAATAGGGGTGATACAGTGCACAGTAGGTAACTCAGTAGAAGAGGACCTAGAGTGATCCACTGACAGTATGTGACCTCTGAGGTAAAAACCTCACTTAGAAGTAAAGTGGACAGTTTGAGAAAAAAACTGACAGAGGAAAAAAAAAAAAAAAGTACTAGCACAAAGTCACATACACACTATATTAGGCAATATAGATAGGCTAACACACCCTATATCAACCACAGTACTCTATAGAGCAAAGGGGGAATGAGGGTGGCTGTGAAAAGTACTACTTAACCTGTAGCCGGTTTCACAGGGGAGAGAGATGTGCCCGACCTCTGGAGACCTGCGTGCTGCTGTAATGGCACTGGTCCAAGAGAGGGGGGGCGGGCACAAACAGGTTCAGCTAATGGACGGCAGATCTCGTGGAGATTGGCGCCAAAGCTGGGGGAGGGACTGCAGGCCAAGCGCCACCTCCCCTTGCTGGACTTCCCCCACCGGAGCATAAGAGCCAATGATAAAATGGGTCCCCCCAGGCCCAGCCTGCCGCTCTGTCCCCGGTGGTCTAGTGGGGTCCCTAGCCGCAGCGAGTGCCCACGCCAGCTACCGCGGGCGTCTCCCAGCGCACCGCGGTAAGACAGCGGTTTGTGCTTCCATAGGAAGCCTTACCTGCTCCTGGTCCGGCCACGCTGTCAGGAGGGAGACGTCCGGCGGTGCTAGGCACTGACGTCACCCCCGCCGTCTGCCTCAAGATGTTCTGAGGAGGTCGGCGCCGGGAGGAGTGATGGAGACGCTCACTCCGCTGTCAATCACTGACAGCGGGGAGCGTCTTCTGCCGCAAAGCGGCAGTTTTAAAAATAAAAAGCTTCTTCTGGAATCACCTCAAAGAGGTGATTCCTGCTGATTACAGGTGCGTCTGCTTCCTGCAGGGTTGTAGGGGAGAGGGCCCGGGCATGCTGGGTAAAACCTTTAAGAGCTTCGCTGATTGGTGCCTCGGACCCCCTGGATCCGCCTACAACCCGATGTCCCCTGTGGGACCCATGGACCCTGACAAGGAAAAGGGGATTTTGTACTTACCGTTAAATCCTTTTCTCAGACTCCATAGGTGACACTGGAGAGTTACAGTGGGGAATAGAAGGCGACCACAGGGAGCTTGGGCACTTTAGAATAAATTAATAGTGACTAACTCCTCCCCTTCTACTTCCTCTCCTAGGCAGTTAGGTATGTGCCCGGAGGGAGCTGGAAGAAAGGAAAAACAACACACTTCCGAGAGGAGGTCAAACATAACATAACAAGTCACGGTACTTGTGAGTTATCCGGGCTGCCGATTTCTAAATCGGGTCGGATCGGGCACATTGCATCGCATCGCATGCGACCAACGGATGCGATGCAATGACCCGATTTTTCCATAGGAATCAATGTTAAAATGGACTGAGTCCATTTTAACATGGAATTCAATGGGAAAAAGGGTCCTTTTCATACCCCTACTATCCAAGTGGGCATGGAGTTGGAAATAAACCTGTGGCGAGCGTAGCGAGCCACCGAGCCCGAAGCGTGGCGAGCTCCGCGAGGGGACACAGAATACCGTTCGCTCGCCACGCTTCGGGCTCGGTGGCTCGCTACGCTCGCCACAGGTTTATATCCAACTCCATGCCCACTTGGATAGTAGGGGTATGAAAAGGACCCCTTTTTCCCATTGAATTCCATGTTAAAATGGACTCAGTCCATTTTAACATTGATTCCTATGGAAAAATCGGGTCATCGCATCCGATGGTCGCATGCGATGCGATATCGCATCGCATCTGATTGTATGCCTTAACTTAAGGCATACAATCAAAAAATCGGCAGCCCGGATAACTCACAAGTACCCAAGTCACACACACACTCATATAGAGTGAACATATAGTTTGAAGAATAGCATTCATAACAGAATGAACTCATCCAAAAATAAAAACTTAGTAAAACTAGAACTCAGACTGAGTATAACAGTCTCTTTAACCTCAGGTAATTGACCAACCTGAAACCAAAAAGTAACCCGGAAAGACAGCATCGGGTGGGCGTCCAGTGTCACCTATGGAGTCTGAGAAAAGGATTTAACGGTAAGTACAAAACCCCCTTTTCTCTTTCCTCCACTAGGTGACACTGGAGAGTTACAGTGGGGACGTTCCAGAGCTCCCAACACGGGTGGGATGACGCTGAGAACCCCTTAACACAGAACGGCCAAACCGCGAAGCGGCTGCCGCAAAAGTGTCAAACTTGTAAAAGCGGACAAAGGTCCTCTGACCAGACCACGTAGCCGCTCTACATAAATCCTGTATAGAAACTCCACGGGCAGCCGCCCAGGAGGTACCCACCGACCTTGTTGAATGGGCGGAAATTGAAGAAGGTGGCACCCTAGAGGAGGCCACATAAGCTTGACGAATGGTCAATCTGATCCACCTGGCCAAGGCCTGCTTGGAGGCTGGCCAACCAGGACGCAAGGAGTCATAGAGGACAAACAAGGCATCCGACTTACGAATAGACTCTGTTCTGGCCACGTAAATGCGCAAGGCCCGGACCACGTCCAGCGCCCTAGACTCCTGCGAGTCCTCCCGAAAGGCCGGCACCACAATAGGTTGGTTAATGTGGAATGCCGTGACAACCTTTGGGAGAAAAACACTAGAGGTGCGCAGCTCCGCTCTATCCTCGTGGAAACGTAAGAAGGGTGCCTTACAAGAAAGAGCACTGAGCTCCGACACCCTTCTAGCTGAAGCCAAGGCCAACAGTATGACAGTCTTCCAGGTGACGTATTTTAGTTCCACCTCCTCCATGGGCTCAAATACAGAGGACTGGAGAAAAGCCAGTACCACATCCAGGTCCCATGGAGCAGTAGGAGGTCTGAAGGGGGGTTGCAGCCGCAACACCCCCTGGAAGAAAGTCTGTACCTGGGGAAGAAGAGCCAGCTTCTTCTGGAAAAAAATGGAGAGGGCGGATACTTGAACCTTCAAGGACCCCAGCCGGAGTCCTGAGGCCAAACCCTTTTGCAAGAACAGCAGTAATCTGGCCAGTTTGAAGTTCACCCGAGAAACCCTCCTGGATTCGCACCAGGCCACATAGGCCCTCCAGATGCGGTGGTAATGCACTGAGGTAACCTGCTTTCTGGCTCCTATCATGGTTGGAATCACCGCCTGCGGGATCCCTGCCTTCCTCAGGATGGACCTCTCAACAGCCATGCCGTCAAATGAAGCTGCTGTAAGTTGGGACAGGCGAACGGACCCTGTGTTAGCAGGTCTTCGCAGAGAGGCAGAGGCCATGGCTCGTCTACTAACAGGCCTGTTAGGACCGTGTACCACGACCGGCGAGGCCAATCTGGGGCAATGAACAGCACTGTCACCGACTCCCGTCGGATTCTCTGCAGAACCCGAGGGATGAGAGGCACTGGAGGAAAGATGTAAAGAAACTGATCCGTCCAGGGTGCCGTGAGAGCGTCCACAGCCACCGCCTGTGGATCTCTTGTCCGAGCGCAGTACCGGGGCAACTGGTGGTTGTGTCTGGAGGCCATCATGTCTATCTGCGGACAACCCCACCGACGGGTCAGGGTCTGGAAGACCAGAGGGTTCAGACACCACTCTCCGTGGTGGACGTCCCGGCGGCTGTGGTAGTCTGCCTCCCAATTTTCCACGCCTGGAATGAAAACGGCAGACACGGCCCCTGCGTGCTCCTGCACCCAGCACAGAATCCTCTTTACCTCTCTCATCGCTGCACGGCTGCGGGTGCCTCCCTGCTTGTTTATGTAAGCCACAGCCGTGGCATTGTCGGACTGCACCCGGATGTCCTTGTTCCGGAGAACCACTTCTGCCTGGAGCATGGCATAATACACTGCTCGCAGTTCCAGCACATTGATGGACATCTGTGCTTCCTCCGGGGTCCACAGTCCTTGGAAGTGGAGGCCCAGCGTGACCGCTCCCCAGCCCCTGAGGCTGGCGTCCGTGGTGAGGAGCGTCCAATTGTGAATGGCGATCCTCCGCCCCTCCTGCAGGTTGCTGGAGTTGAGCCACCACGCCAGTGACGCTCGAGCCTGATGGGAGAGAGAGATCCTCTGCTGTAGAAACAGGTGTGAGCCTGTCCACTGGCGGAGCAGACACAGATGGAAGGGGCGAGATCGAAACCGCCCGTACTGCACCGCCTCGAACGTGGCCACCATCCTTCCCAGCAGCCTTGTGCAAAGAAGAACTGTGACTGTTCGATGCTGCAGCAGCAGTCGAACCGCTTCCTGCAGGGACAAGATCTTGTCCATGGGGAGGAACACCCTTCTCTGGACAGTGTCCAGAGTCATCCCTAGGAACAGAATCCTCTGCGATGGGGTCAGCTGTGACTTCTGGATGTTGAGCATCCAGCCATGGGACTCCAGGGTCCGACGTGTCAGGTGGATGTTGTGCAGCAGAACCTCCTTGGACGGAGCCTTCAACAGAAGGTCGTCCAAATAAGGGACAATGGTAACTCCCTGAGCCCTGAGTATTTCCATCATGACAGCCATCACTTTGGTAAATACCCGAGGCGCAGAGGAGAGGCCGAATGGGAGGGCTCGGAACTGCAGGTGATAGTTCTGGACAGCAAACCGCAAGAATGCCTGGTGAGGAGGCCAGATTGGGATATGCAGGTATGCATCTATGATATCGATGGATACAAGAAACTCCCCTGGTTCCAGGCCTGCAATGACAGACTGGAGAGACTCCATCTTGAAGCGAGTGAACCGCAAGAAGGGATTGAGCTGCTTCAAGTTCAAGATGGGTCTCACTGAGCCGTCCGGCTTGGGAACCAGAAAAAGGCTGGAATAGAATCCCTTTGCCTTTTCTGGTTCCGGGACCGGGATAACCACCCCTTGATCCCTGAGCTTTTGGATGGCGGCCTGTAAGGCCCTGCCTTTCTCCTGTGAAGCTGGCAAACCTGTGGGAAAAAACCGTTGAGGAGGAGGCAACAAGAAATCTATCTTGTAGCCTACTGCTACCAGGTCCTTTACCCATGCATCCTTGCATGAACCGGCCCATACCTGATGGTAAAAGAGAAGCCGGCCTCCCACCCTGTGATCTGGACAGGAGCTGGGGGAGTCATGCTGAGGGCTTTGAGGTAACCTTTGCATCCAGGATTGGAGCACTGGCTGAACCTCTGCCTCTTCCTCGGAAGCCTCTGGAGCTAGTAGTCGGTCCCCTAGACCTACCCCTGAATCTGGGGGTGGGCCGAAAGGACCGAAAGGACTGTCCTCCAGTAGTAGGAAATGACCTACGTGGGGGAGGGGCTGCAGTGGGCAGGAACTGAGACTTACCCCCTGTAGCCTGTGAAATCATTTTGTCCAACTCTGGACCAAAGAGGGCCTCACCAGCAAAGGGTAATGCTTCCACCGCCTTTTTGGAGTCGGCATCTGCATTCCACTGTCTCAACCAAAGAGTACGGCGAGCAGAAACTGAGAGAGCAGAAATACGGGCCGCAAGCATACAAACGTCTGAAGAGGCTTCAACCAAGTAACCTGCAGCCTCACGTATGTGTTCCACTAAGAGCAACATTTCACTTGCCCCTGGGTCTAGAGAGGAGGCCACCTGGGATGCCCATACCTCCATGGCCCTATTGACCAAACAACCCACTTGTGCTGGACGTTGTAAGAGACCAGCGGCTGTATAAACATTCTTCAGAGCACTCTCTAACCGCCTATCAGACACATCTTTAAGGGTAGAGGCACCTGGGATGGGTAACACTGTCTTTTTGGACAAGCGTGATACCGAAGAATCAACAGCAGGTGGCGTCTCACATGACTTTCTAGCATCCTTAGGAAAAGGATAGGCAGTGAAAAATCTCTGAGACACCTGAAACTTTTTGTCTGGGTGTAACCAGGCTTTTTGCAAGTGTTCATCCAGCTCCTCTGAGGCTGGGAAATATGCAGACTGTTTCTGCTTTTTAGCAAACACTGAGGGACGCGCAGCCGGTCTCACCTCCTCTGTGACATTGAGGGTTAACCGGACTGCTTGTATTAAGTCCTCTAAACCCTGAGAAGGGACATCAGTGTCCTGTATAAACGGAGCATCAGGCTCAGCATCAGGCTGAGCATCAGGGTCATGAAATTCACCCTCCTCTAGAGCTGGCATGTCATCATCTGTATCATCTAACAGAGGGACCTGAGGAAACATCCTATTAGCAGAAGTGAGTCTAGGGGGAGGGGGTGTAGAGGTGTCTGCATGCAATGCTCTAGACAAACTCTCCACAGCAGAGGTTAACTCTGCCTGCTGATCCCTGGCTGCATCCCTATCCTGTCTGGCAGAAGATAACTCAGAAGCTAGCTGAGAAATCACTGTAGACAACTGTGAAGCCCATACAGGTGTATCCTGCCCCGATGTTGATGGGGTGGGGGCTGGGGATGCAGTACATGAGGGACATAAAATGGTGCCCTCCGCGTGTGGCGCGAACTTATTGCTGCACTTCTTGCACGCAATCTTTTTACCAGCCATCATACACTCAGCAATCTTACACAGAAAGGAGAGAAAGATGGAATACCGGACAGGAGAGGAGGTACAGGAAAAGAGGCAGAGTCTGCCACGAGGCCGCTACGCGCACTGTATATAAATATAACTTGCGCCGGCTAAGGGACCTTTTTGGACACAGTCCAAGCTGCCCTGACCTCCTATGTCCCGCTGTGACTCACTGAACCAGGGTCACCGGCACTTCACAGACGCCTCGAGGGAGACGCGGATCACGCTGCTGCTTCAATGGCCGCCGCTCCTACAAAGAAGGAGGAAGCGGAAGTACCCAGCATGCCGCGCTCTCGCTCCTCAGGAATGGCGCCGTATTTAAAAAGTGCGCTGCCGCGGCTTTTTACACTGAATCCCCCGCTAGCGGGGAATCAGTGTTATACTTACCCCTGCCGTAGCTGTCGGGTGCGGCATGCTGAGTGGTCCTCGAGGCGCGCTGCAAGCAGCGGCGACGGGACCTCAGGATCTGTGGATCCTGCAGCCAGGTACCGGAGGCGAGCTGCATGCAGCTGCGACCGGACCTGCCGACAGCGCCCGCGTCGCAGGCAGGTAGGGACAGGGAGCTACCTGCCTGTCCTCCTGCTGATTGTAGCATCATTTACATTAAAAAATATATAAAGCTCAGGAGTGAGCCTTGAACGCACCCAGCTCCCGCAGGGCACATGCTAAAACTGCCTAGGAGAGGAAGTAGAAGGGGAGGAGTTAGTCACTATTAATTTATTCTAAAGTGCCCAAGCTCCCTGTGGTCGCCTTCTATTCCCCACTGTAACTCTCCAGTGTCACCTAGTGGAGGAAAGAGAAAACTCCTGTCTAATCTATAGGGGAAAGGAAACATCCCAGTGTTATGGCTGCCATGGGGATCGTCGAAGAAATGATTATGCCTCACCTGTGCTGATATCTTTAGGGATTTCCTCTTTATTACACTGCTGATCACCCCTCATATGTGTGTCTTCTGTCTCTGTATCTTCTTTCTTATCAGACACATAAGACTCTTCTCTTATCTTCATATCCGTCACATACGTCTCTTCTTCCTCTGTGTCTTCTGCCTTAATGTCAGTCACATCCGTCTCTTCTTCCTCTGTGTCTTCTGCCCTAATGTCAGTCACATCCGTCTCTTTTTCCTCTGTGTCTTCTGCCTTAATGTCAGTCACATCCGTCTCTTCTTCCTCTGTGTCTTCTGCCCTAATGTCAGTCACATCCGTCTCTTCTTCCTCTGTGTCTTCTGCCTTAATGTCAGTCACATCCGTCCCTTCTTCCTCTGTGTCTTCTGCCCTAATGTCAGTCACATACGTCTCTTCTTCCTCTGTGTCTTCTGCCTTAATATCTTCACATTGAACCTACAAAAAAATATCTCATTAGCAATGTTTGATGCTAGTGAGATTACACAGTACAATATCCGTGCATAGGACACACACACACACACACACACACACACACACACACAACCACTGCAATTCATATAGTGACAGTCACTTAGGAATATTGGGGAGACCCTAATTCCCACCTACCTGATCCTCCTGTGGGGTCCTGTGAGTCTCCTCTGTACAGTGCTGGGAATACAGAGGATGGGGACATCTCTCTGGGGTATCTCTGTTACTGGGCCCATCTGTAGGAGACACACAGTGACTGAATATATTGTACATGTGGATTAGCAAATGATACGTGTATATAGGGGGCCCCCATACCTGCTCGCCCCTGTACAATAAAACAAACTCTCCTCATACCCAGTGATGTGAGGGGCCAGTGATTCTCCATCATAACATCCCTGCACAGACCCTTGTGTTCCTCTATATACTCCCGTTCCTGCATGGAGAGATAGACAGTGACATCCTGACACCTTATAGAAACCCGACACACACACTGATACAGTCATCACCCAGACACATCCCCCGGTGTTACTGTATAATGCCCCATTCCCAGCAGTCACCTCTCCGGTCACATCCCACGGTGTTACTGTATAATGCCCCATTCCCAGCAGTCACCTCTCCGGTCACATCCCATGGTGTTACTGTATGATGTAGCATTCCCAGCAGTCACCTCTCCGGTCACATCCCCCGGTGTTACTGTATAATGTCCCATTCCCAGCAGTCACCTCTCCGGTCACATCCCCCGGTGTTACTGTATAATGTCCCATTTACAGCAGTCACCTCCCCGGTCACATCCCCCGGTGTTACTGTATAATCCCCATTCCCAGCAGTCACCTCTCCGGTCACATCCCCCGGTGTTACGGTATAATGTCCCATTCCCAGCAGTCACCTCTCTGGTCACATCCCCCGGTGTTACTGTATAATGTCCCATTCCCAGCAGTCACTTATCCAGTCACATCCCCCAGTGTTACTGTATAATGTCCCATTCCCAGCAGTCACCTCTCCGGTCACATCCCCCGGTGTTACTGTATAATGTCCCATTCCTAGCAGTCACCTCTCCGGTCACATCCCCTGGTGTTACTGTATAATGTCCCATTCCCAGCAGTCACCTCTCCGGTCACATCCCCTGGTGTTACTGTATAATGTCCCATTCCCAGCAGTCACCTCTGCAGTCTCCTCCCTCTGTGTTACTGTATAATGTCCCATTCCCAGCAGTCACCTCTCCGGTCACATCCCCCGGTGTTACTGTATAATGTCCCATTACCAGCAGTCACCTCTCCGGTCACATCCCCCGGTGTTACTGTATAATGTCCCATTCCCAGCAGTCACTTCTCCGGTCACATCCCCCGGCGTTACTGTATAATGTCCCATTCCCAGCAGTCACCTCTCCAGTCACATCCCCCGGTGTTACTGTATAATGTCCCATTCCCAGCAGTCACCTCTCCGGTCAGCAGCTGGATGATCTTGTTGGTGAGTTCCAGGATCTTCTGCTCCTTGTCTCTCCCATGTATCAGTGAATGAGGTGGAGGCACTGTGATGGGGCTCTGGGTCCTGCTCAGTTCTCCTGACACACAGGGATGGCAACTGGGTGTCTCATGGTCACTGGATGTCTTCTTCACTACTTTGTAACCCTGTGTATTGGAAAATATACTATTACTGCATGCACTCGCATACTTTGCCCGTACCTTACCGTATTCAATATAATACCCTTCTACTCGCATATAAAGCTATTAACCATACTGAACCAGCTTATATCTCTTTACTTATCACAAAATATCTCCCATCTCGACCACTGCGCTCTACACAAGATCTGCGTCTCTCTCCTGCACGGATCACTAGCTCCCATTCACTATTACAGGACTTTCATCGGGCTGCTCCCAGCCTATGGAATGCCCTTCCACGCACAATAAGACTCTCCACTAGCCTCCAAACTTTCAAGTGTTCCCTGAAAACTCACCTCTTCAGGCAAGCCTATAATATTTAAGTTACATACGCATAACCCTCTGAGGCACTTATGTATTATATAGCTTCCCTTCTGGACTTGTAACTTGGTGGGACTGCTATGCTATTACTGGGGCCTGTCCCTGTGTTTCCCTCCTATGTCCCTAGAGATTGTAAGCTTGCAGCAGGGCCCTCTAGCCCCCAAGTCTGTCTGTTGTTACCCAGTTTGTTTTATCACTTTCTAAAATTGTAAAGCGCAACGGAATCTGCTGCGCTATATAAGAAACTGTAAATAAATATTATACTCCCAGTCATCACCCTCTATTAGTGCTATGATATGTATTTACCAAAATCCACCAATCAGGTCACTGTAGTAATAATATATCAGTGATATCACTGACACTCTCAGATATCCTCACCAGCATAGTGATGTCCCTGTATTATTACTATAGATATACTGTAAGTGATGTCACAGTGACGCTCCCAGATCCCCTCACGTCCCTGTATTATTACTATAGATATAAGTGATGTCACAGTGACGCTCCCAGATCCCCTCACCTCCCCAGTCACGTCCCTGTATTATTATTATAGATATAAGTGATATCACAGTGACGCTCCCAGATCTCCTCACCTCCCCAGTCACGTCCCTGTATTATTACTATAGATATAAGTGATGTCACAGTGACGCTCCCAGGTCCCCTCACCTCCCTGTATTATTACTATAGATATATGTGATGTCACAGTGACACTCCCAGATCCCCTCACCTCCCCAGTCACGTCCCTGTATTATTACTATAGATATAAGTGATGTCACAGTGACGCTCCCAGATCCCCTCATCTCCCCAGTCACCTCCCTGTATTATTACTATAGATATAAGTGATGTCACAGTGACACTCCCAGATCCCCTCACCTCCCCAGTCACGTCCCTGTATTATTACTATAGATATAGGTGATGTCACAGTGACACTCCCAGATCCCCTCACCTCCCCAGTCATGTCCCTGTATTATTACTATAGATATAAGTAATGTCACAGTGACACTCCCAGATCCCCTCACCTTCCCAGTCATGTCCCTGTATTATTACTATAGATACAAGTGATGTCACAGTGACGCTACCAGATCCACTCACCTCCCCAGTCACGTCCCTGTATTATTACTATAGATATAAGTGATGTCACAGTGATGCTCCCAGATCCCCTCATCTCCCCAGTCACGTCCCTGTATTATTACTATAGATATAAGTGATGTCACAGTGACACTCCCAGATCCCCTCACCTCCCCAGTCACGTCCCTGTATTATTACTATAGATATAAGTGATGTCACAGTGACACTCACAGATCCCCTCACCTCCCCAGTCACGTCCATGTATTATTACTATAGATATAAGTGATGTCACAGTGACGCTCCCAGATCCCCTCACCTCCCCAGTCACATCCCTGTATTATTACTATAGATATAAGTGATGTCACAGTGACACTCCCAGTTCCCCTCACCTCCCCAGTCACGTCCCTGTATTATTACTATAGATGTAAGTGATGTCACAGTGACACTCCCAGATCCCCTCACCTCCCCAGTCACGTCCCTGTATTATTACTATAGATATAAGTGATGTCACAGTGACACTCCCAGATCCCCTCACCTCCCCAGTCACGTCCCTGTATTATTACTATAGATATAAGTGATGTCACAGTGACGCTCCCAGATGCCCTCACCTCCCCAGTCATGTCCCTGTATTATTACTATAGATATATGGGGTCACAGTGACACACCAGATCCCCTCACCTCCCCAGTCACGTCCCTGTATTATTACTATAGATATAAGTGATGTCACAGTGACGCTCCCAGATCCCACCTCCCCAGTCACGTCCCTGTATTATTACTATAGATATAAGTGATGTCATAGTGACACTTCCAGATCCCCTCACCTCCCTGTATTATTACTATAGATATAAGTGATGTCACAGTGACGCTCCCAGATCCCCTCATCTCCCCAGTCACCTCCCTGTATTATTACTATAGATATAAGTGATGTCACAGTGACACTCCCAGATCCCCTCACCTCCCCAGTCACGTCCCTGTATTATTACTATAGATATAGGTGATGTCACAGTGACACTCCCAGATCCCCTCACCTCCCCAGTCATGTCCCTGTATTATTACTATAGATATAAGTAATGTCACAGTGACACTCCCAGATCCCCTCACCTTCCCAGTCATGTCCCTGTATTATTACTATAGATACAAGTGATGTCACAGTGACGCTACCAGATCCACTCACCTCCCCAGTCACGTCCCTGTATTATTACTATAGATATAAGTGATGTCACAGTGATGCTCCCAGATCCCCTCATCTCCCCAGTCACGTCCCTGTATTATTACTATAGATATAAGTGATGTCACAGTGACACTCCCAGATCCCCTCACCTCCCCAGTCACGTCCCTGTATTATTACTATAGATATAGGTGATGTCACAGTGACACTCCCAGATCCCCTCATCTCCCCAGTCACGTCCCTGTATTATTACTATAGATATAAGTGATGTCACAGTGACGCTCCCAGATCTCCTCACCTCCCCAGTCACGTCCATGTATTATTACTATAGATATAGGTGATGTCACAGTGACACTCCCAGATCCCCTCACCTCCCCAGTCACATCCCTGTATTATTACTATAGATGTAAGTGATATCACAGTGACACTCCCAGATCCCCTCACCTCCCCAGTCACGTCCCTGTATTATTACTATAGATATAGGTGATGTCACAGTGACACTCCCAGATCCCCTCACCTCCCCAGTCACGTCCCTGTATTATTACTATAGATATAAGTGATGTCACAGTGACGCTCCGAGATCTCCTCACCTCCCCAGTCACGTCCATGTATTATTACTATAGATATATGTGATGTCACAGTGACAGTCACAGATCCCCTCACCTCCCCAGTCACGTCCATGTATTATTACTTTAGATATAGGTGATGTCACAGTGACGCTCCCAGATCCCCTCATCTCCCCAGTCACGTCCCTGTATTATTACTATAGATATAAGTGATGTCACAGTGACACTCACAGATCCCCTCACCTCCCCAGTCACGTCCATGTATTATTACTATAGATATAAGTGATGTCACAGTGACGCTCCCAGATCCCCTCACCTCCCCAGTCACATCCCTGTATTATTACTATAGATATAAGTGATGTCACAGTGACACTCCCAGTTCCCCTCACCTCCCCAGTCACGTCCCTGTATTATTACTATAGATGTAAGTGATGTCACAGTGACACTCCCAGATCCCCTCACCTCCCCAGTCACGTCCCTGTATTATTACTATAGATATAAGTGATGTCACAGTGACACTCCCAGATCCCCTCACCTCCCCAGTCACGTCCCTGTATTATTACTATAGATATAAGTGATGTCACAGTGACGCTCCCAGATCCCCTCACCTCCCCAGTCACGTCCCTGTATTATTTCTATAGATATAAGTAATGTCACAGTGACGCTCCCAGATGCCCTCACCTCCCCAGTCATGTCCCTGTATTATTACTATAGATATATGGGGTCACAGTGACACACCAGATCCCCTCACCTCCCCAGTCACGTCCCAGTATTATTACTATAGATATAAGTGATGTCATAGTGACACTTCCAGATCCCCTCACCTCCCTGTATTATTACTATAGATATAAGTTATGTAACAGTGACACTCCCAGATCCCCTCACCTCCCCAATCATGTCCCTGTAATATTACTATAGATATAGGTGATGTCACAGTGACGCTCCCAGAACCCCTCACCTCCCCAGTCATGTCCCTGTATTATTACTATAGATATAAGTGATGTCACAGTGACACTCCCAGATCCCCTCACCTCCCCAGTCATGTCCCTTTATTATTACTATAGATATAGGTGATGTCACAGTGACGCTCCCAGATCCCCTCACCTCCCCAGTCACGTCCCTGTATTATTACTATAGATATAACTGATGTCACAGTGACGCTCCCAGATCCCCTCACCTCCCCAGTCATGTCCCTGTATTATTACTATAGATATAAGTGATGTCACAGTGACACCCATAGATCCCCTCACCTCCTCAGTCACATCCCTGTATTATTACTATAGATATAAGTGATGTCACAGTGACACTCCCAGATCCCCTCACCTCCCCAGTCACGTCCCTGTATTATTACTATAGATATAAGTGACATCACAGGGACACTCCCAGATCCCCTCACCTCCCCAGTCACGTCCCTGTATTATTGCTATAGCTATAAGTGATGTCACAGTGACACCCCCAGATCCCCTCACCTCCCCAGTCACGTCCCTGTATTATTACTATAGATATATGTGATGTCACAGTGACACTCACAGATCCCCTCACCTCGCCAGTCATGTCCCTTTATTATTACTATAGATATAGGTGATGTCACAGTGACGCTCCCAGATCCCCTCACCTCCACAGTCACATCCCTGTATTATTACTATAGATATAAGTGATGTCACAGTGACACCCATAGATCCCCTCACCTCCCCAGTCACATCCCTGTATTATTACTATAGATATAAGTGATGTCACAGTGACACTCCCAGATCCACTCACCTCCCCAGTCACCTCCCTGTATTATTACTATATATATGTGACGTCACAGTGACACTCCCAGATCCCCTCACCTCCCCAGTCATGTCCCTGTATTATTACTATAGATATAAGTGATGTCACAGTGACACCCCCAGATCCCCTCACCTCCCTGTATTATTACTATAGATATAAGTGATGTCACAGTGACACTCACAGATCCCCTCACCTCCCCAGTAACGTCCCTGTATTATTATTATAGATATAAGTGATGTCACAGTGACGCTCCCAGGTCCCCTCACCTCCCTGTATTATTACTATAGATATATGTGATGTCACAGTGACACTCCCAGATCCCCTCACCTCCCCAGTCACGTCCCTGTATTATTACTATAGATATAAGTGATGTCACAGTGACGCTCCCAGATCCCCTCATCTCCCCAGTCACCTCCCTGTATTATTACTATAGATATAAGTGATGTCACAGTGACACTCCCAGATCCCCTCACCTCCCCAGTCACGTCCCTGTATTACTACTATAGATATAGGTGATGTCACAGTGACACTCCCAGATCCCCTCACCTCCCCAGTCATGTCCCTGTATTATTACTATAGATATAAGTAATGTCACAGTGACACTCCCAGATCCCCTCACCTTCCCAGTCATGTCCCTGTATTATTACTATAGATACAAGTGATGTCACAGTGACGCTACCAGATCCACTCACCTCCCCAGTCACGTCCCTGTATTATTACTATAGATATAAGTGATGTCACAGTGATGCTCCCAGATCCCCTCATCTCCCCAGTCACGTCCCTGTATTATTACTATAGATATAAGTGATGTCACAGTGACGCTCCCAGATCCCCTCACCTCCCCAGTCATGTCCCTGTATTATTACTATAGATATAAGTGATGTCACAGTGACACCCATAGATCCCCTCACCTCCCCAGTCACATCCCTGTATTATTACTATAGATATAAGTGATGTCACAGTGACACTCCCAGATCCACTCACCTCCCCAGTCACCTCCCTGTATTATTACTATATATATGTGACGTCACAGTGACACTCCCAGATCCCCTCACCTCCCCAGTCATGTCCCTGTATTATTACTATAGATATAAGTGATGTCACAGTGACACCCCCAGATCCCCTCACCTCCCTGTATTATTACTATAGATATAAGTGATGTCACAGTGACACTCCCAGATCCCCTCACCTCCCCAGTAACGTCCCTGTATTATTACTATAGATATAAGTGATGTCACAGTGACGCTCCCAGGTCCCCTCACCTCCCTGTATTATTACTATAGATATAAGTGATGTCACAGTGACACCCATAGATCCCCTCACCTCCCCAGTCACATCCCTGTATTATTACTATAGATATAAGTGATGTCACAGTGACACTCCCAGATCCACTCACCTCCCCAGTCACCTCCCTGTATTATTACTATATATATGTGACGTCACAGTGACACTCCCAGATCCCCTCACCTCCCCAGTCATGTCCCTGTATTATTACTATAGATATAAGTGATGTCACAGTGACACCCCCAGATCCCCTCACCTCCCTGTATTATTACTATAGATATAAGTGATGTCACAGTGACACTCACAGATCCCCTCACCTCCCCAGTAACGTCCCTGTATTATTATTATAGATATAAGTGATGTCACAGTGACGCTCCCAGGTCCCCTCACCTCCCTGTATTATTACTATAGATATATGTGATGTCACAGTGACACTCCCAGATCCCCTCACCTCCCCAGTCACGTCCCTGTATTATTACTATAGATATAAGTGATGTCACAGTGACGCTCCCAGATCCCCTCATCTCCCCAGTCACCTCCCTGTATTATTACTATAGATATAAGTGATGTCACAGTGACACTCCCAGATCCCCTCACCTCCCCAGTCACGTCCCTGTATTATTACTATAGATATAGGTGATGTCACAGTGACACTCCCAGATCCCCTCACCTCCCCAGTCATGTCCCTGTATTATTACTATAGATATAAGTAATGTCACAGTGACACTCCCAGATCCCCTCACCTTCCCAGTCATGTCCCTGTATTATTACTATAGATACAAGTGATGTCACAGTGACGCTACCAGATCCACTCACCTCCCCAGTCACGTCCCTGTATTATTACTATAGATATAAGTGATGTCACAGTGATGCTCCCAGATCCCCTCATCTCCCCAGTCACGTCCCTGTATTATTACTATAGATATAAGTGATGTCACAGTGACGCTCCCAGATCCCCTCACCTCCCCAGTCATGTCCCTGTATTATTACTATAGATATAAGTGATGTCACAGTGACACCCATAGATCCCCTCACCTCCCCAGTCACATCCCTGTATTATTACTATAGATATAAGTGATGTCACAGTGACACTCCCAGATCCACTCACCTCCCCAGTCACCTCCCTGTATTATTACTATATATATGTGACGTCACAGTGACACTCCCAGATCCACTCACCTCCCCAGTCACGTCCCTGTATTATTACTATAGATATAAGTGATGTCACAGTGATGCTCCCAGATCTCCTCATCTCCCCAGTCACGTCCCTGTATTATTACTATAGATATAAGTGATGTCACAGTGACGCTCCCAGATCCCCTCACCTCCCCAGTCATGTCCCTGTATTATTACTATAGATATAGGTGATGTCACAGTGACACTCCCAGATCCCCTCACCTCCCCAGTCACGTCCCTGTATTATTACTATAGATATAAGTGATGTCACAGTGATGCTCCCAGATCTCCTCATCTCCCCAGTCACGTCCCTGTATTATTACTATAGATATAAGTGATGTCACAGTGACGCTCCCAGATCCCCTCACCTCCCCAGTCATGTCCCTGTATTATTACTATAGATATAAGTGACATCACAGTGACACTCCCAGATCCCCTCACCTCCCCAGTCATGTCCCTGTATTATTACTATAGATATAAGTGATGTCACAGTGACGCTCCCAGATCCCCTCACCTCCCCAGCCACGTCCCTGTATTATTACTATAGATATAAGTGATGTCACAGTGACGCTCCCAGATCCCCTCACCTCCCCAGTCAGCAGGTAGATGATCTCCAGGGTTATATTTAGTATCCTCTCAGTCATGTGACTCTGCTCCTTGTCCATCCTCAGGGAATCAGTGACGGGTCTCATCCTCATGTGACGTCTAGTAAACACTCCGTTTCCTCACCGCTCCGTTGTCTAGGTGTAAATATAATTACAGTAAACACCACACAGTACACATGTAACATATTAGGTAAAAGGTGCCCATACACTAGTCCGATTTGGGCCAATTTCACCCGATCCCGATGGAACGGGCTGAGAAATCGGATGTGTTTGACGTCCGCCGTGGGTTGGATTCACCTCGGACCTGAGCAGGAAGTCGGACCTGCTGCCCACCCGCCGACTCGGCCCTCCTCCTGGTGGCAGGGAATGGGGTCGCATGGGATACATTGCATGTGAAATGACAGCATGTGATGCATCGTATGCAGGTCCCAGGCGGCTCGGAGGGGGTCGCATGGCCATACACTGCTGCGATACATCCCAGTAGTGTATGGCCACCATAAGAAAAATCTACACAGAGGCACAAGAGCAGCCTCTAATGTTTCCGCACATATATATATATATATCATACAGAGAACAATGGGCACATGTATAGTATAAGCGCTATAGTATACCACTACAACGTTCATTGTAGTACATGGTTGTCTGTAATAGGGCACCAAAGGCTGCTCGCACTGTATAATCATCATACTACTACGAAGATATCAGAGACTCAAAACCCTGAAAAAAATAATATAAAATAATTTTGTTTTGTAACAGGACACCAAAAGCTGCTCCCTAATGGTAATCTTAGAAAAAGGCAGAGGCTGCTGAACTATATAATAATAACACCACACCAGAGGCTGCTCCCTCTGTATAACATTTGTAACAGGATGCCATAGGCCGCTCCCCCTGTATAAATAGGACGGCAGAGGCCGCTCACACCACAGGCCGCTCCAACTGCATAAACAGGATGCCACAGGCCACTCCCCCTGTATAAACAGAACGCCCCCCTCCGTATAACAGGACGCTGCAGGATGCTCCTCCCTGTATAAAAGGATGCAGCAAGCCGCTCCCCATGTATAAACAGTATGACAGGATGCCGTAGTCCGCTCCCCCTCTGTATAAAATGACATCACAGGCCTCTCCCCCGTATAACAGGACATCATAGGCCGCTCCCCCTGAATAACAGGACACTACAGGCCACTCTCCCCCCCACCCCCCCGTATCACAGGACACCACAGGCCGCTCCCCCTGTATCACAGGACACCACAGGCCGCTCCCCCTGTATCACAGGCCGCTCCCCCTGTATCACAGGAGTCCACCACAGGCCGCTCCCCCTGTATCACAGGCCGCTCCCCCTGTATCACAGGAGTCAGTCCACCACACCACAGGCTGCTCCCCCTGTATTACAGGACACCGCAGGCCGATCCTTCCCTTATAACCAAACACTACAGGCTGCTCCGCCTGTATAATAACACCAGGGCAGCACAATACCATCACCTGCTGCCAGATACAGCAATATCTTCTCTCGGTCCCCCGTAACCTTATCACCGTGGCTTCTGGAAGTGAGAGGCCTCACCTAAGATTCAGCAGCGCTGCCCCAGTAGGAAGCCGAGATGCTGCCGCCACTGAACGCGTGGATTGGTCTTCGGGAAAATGGCCGCCGCTCCGTTACACAAGGGACAATTATTATGGAACCTTTCTGGTCGTATTATAGCATGGAAACTACTACCGGTGACCGCACCTCACAGAACTCTCTCTGTGCATTCTCTCAATGCAATTGCCGCTTCTACCAGTCTCTTAGTGATGTCTCATTGTGTGTCCTCATACAGCGCCGGCCATTGTGTTGTAGTTTGTACTCGGCTCCCAGACTCCCCCGCGTCTGTAGCCGAAGTGTATTTCCTGTGTGGGGCAGAGTGGGAGGAGCTGTGTTACCAGGGAAACGTCCCTTCCTGGTGTGCATGGCAGGCAGGAGGGAGAGTGCTGCAGCTGGCACCAGGTAACCCCAGGTATTATACTGCTAGTAACAGCATAGTAGTGATTGCTGGGTGTTAGCCATAAGGGCACTTATACCCCTTTTACAGAGTCGCGACCCTGTCCGACCTGGCAAAATGATCAGGGTCAGACACTGGGCTTCCCCGGAGTCAGGGGCCGTGTAAATGGGTGACCCGGTACTATGCAAACAGCAGCAGAGGTGAATGTATGCCTGTGTGCGGCATCCATTCACCTCATGGACGGAGGCTGGGGGCAGTCCAGCAGCTTACTTGGGTGTTGGGTTGGCCCCAGCACGTCGGTCAGCGTTGCAGGGTTGACGGTTGGCAGGTTTCCAGGTGCTTGGAGATGATTTTATCTCCGAGAGCCGGCTCCGGGCATGAATTCACCGGCTTCCCCTACCCAGCATAATGACGGGGGACACCGGTGTAAAAGGGAACAACTTCCGGGTCGCATCCGGGTCCAGAAAACTGGGAGGAGATGGCGTCAGAGGGAGGGGGAGGAGATGGAATTAGAGAGAGGTGGAAGGAGATGGCATCAGAGAGAGGGGGGGAGGAGATGGCATCGGACAGAGGGGGAAGTAGACGGCATCAGAGAGAGGAGAAAGGAGATGGCATCAGAGAGAGGTGAATGGAGACGACATCAGAGAAAGAGAGGGAGGAGACAGCATCAGAGAAAGAGGGGGAGGAGACAGGGTCAGAGTAAGAGCGGGAGGAAATGGCGTCAGAGATAGGTGTAAGGAGACGGCGTCAGAGAGAGAGGTGAATGGAGACGACATCAGAGTAAGAGGTGGAGGAGACAGCGTCAGAGAAAGACGGGGAGGAGACGGCATCAGAGAAAGACGGGGAGGAGACGGCATAAGAGAAAGACGGGGAGGAGACGGCATCAGAGAAAGACGGGGAGGAGACGGCATCAGAGAGGGGGAATAGACAGCATCAGAGAGGGGGGATGTGACAGCGTTAGAAAAAGAGAGAGGGGGGAAGTTAGACAGCTTCAGACAGAGAGTGGGGATGAGCATACCTCATTACAGCAGTCAGTGGGAGCACAGCCAGGGGGCCTCTTATGGGGGTGGGCACTTCACTGCATTAGGCCACACCCCCTAAATGACCGCAAATCGCGTGACTGCTGGAAGCCAGCCAGGAGGGTTGAGGGAGCGCAGCTTCATCCTCAGTTGATGTGCTGCAGCTTGCGTTGGCAGGGCCAAGGTGAGGGGGCCGTGGCAAGGTGGAGCAGGGAGCGCTGAATGCTGCTGATCTTTGGTGCAGTCAAGACTTGGTACAGGGGGGAGCTGCGGGCCCTAGAAACAGCTCGGGCCCGATAGCAGCTGCACCCTTGGTAGTTACACCATGTCACGTTCTTTTTTTTTTTTTTTTTTTTCAAAATATGTTTATTGAGTTTTCAGTTTTTAATACAAATCAAAACATAAACATTGTAGACAGGTCATCGGCTTATGTCAGCAGTTTCCACATAATATCGAGTATAATCATAAACAAATGCTGTATGTAGATTAACTTCTTAGATCAGTTTGATACCGAGGCCTTCATCTAAGCAATAATGAAAGCAATGGGAGGGGACGGGGGGGTGAGGGGGGGGAGAATAGGGGGGGTAAATGGGGAAATATGGGATTGGGTGAGGGGAGGGATGGGGGAGGAAATATGGGGGGGGGGGGGGGGAGGTGTTTATCAATATTCTTTCATATAAATTTATAGACAAGTATTTCTAAACAAGTAAATCTAAACGAGTATTTCAGATGCTGTTGGTCAATTTGCCCGAAGGTGTCACAAAGGAAACCAGTTTTCTAATCTAGAGGGTGGCTATTAACTAGGCTAGTTAATAATATCCTGATACACTTGAGACATATAACTGTGAGAAAGCAAACATTCTAAAGGATCCCATTTTCTCTTAAATGAGTCGGTGTGGTTCTTTGCTGCGATTTGTCCATTATATCTATCTAGATACATGAATTTAACTAACAATGTCAAAACCTCCTGAAATCTAGGAGCCTGTTTAACTATCCAATGATTCAGGATGATTTTCTTTGCTATATTCAGAATCATCGTAATGAAGGGGATCAGATGGATAGAGGAAGGAGGGATGTTCCAAGAATCAAAGTTATTAAACAGAACAGGCACAGGGTCTGGGCTAATATTCTGCTTGAGTAATTTGCTAATTTGAGATAGTACCTTATTCCAGAATCTCTTAATTTTCCTGCAGGTCCAAAGATTGTGGAAGAAGGTAGCATCCTGGTGGCCACACTTGGGACATTTACTTGATTCATCTGGCATGTAATGCTTTCTTTGGCTCTGCGAAATGTATGCTCTGTATACTATTTTGATATGGATTTCTTGTAAAACAGTAGTCTGTAAAATTTTAAGTGTACTTTCCCAGTATTTGAATAAAGATTCCATATCTAGTGAAGGAATATCTGTCATCCATTTCTCTGATGTTATTTCTCGGAGTTTCTTTACCTTTGTATCAGGGCGAATGTTGTAAAGTGATCTAGGCTTGAACTTCCCTATCAAAAATTTCTGGATCTCTACTTGTAATCTAGATCCTTGTGTCCCAATGATGCTTTTTATGTCGAGTGAAGCAGCGAAATGTTTTAGTTGCAGAAGAGGAAAGAAGCTATTGTTGGGTAGGCCGTATTTACTTTGCAGATTCTCTGAAGAAATCATATTCCCCCCTGGATCAAACACCTGGGAAACTAAGCTCAATCCTTTCCCTTGTATGCGAGTGAAAATCGGGTTTGAGGTCCCGGGGGGGAAAAGAGGATTTCCACAAATGGGGATCCACTCAGATTTCTCTGGGTCTGATCCAGTAAGGTCATTAAAATGAGTCCAAGCCTCGTATGTGTCTTTAAACATGAAGTGTTCAAGGATGTCAGGCGGTATATGTCTCCTGGGGGAATGGAGCAGGGCACTAGGATTCCAAGGAGAAAACAGAGCTTTGTCTAGTGCAAAATTTGAATAGGCGTTGTTACTTGTTAACCAGCCTAGTGCAAATCTGATAAGTAAAGCCCTAGAGTAATGTTCTAAGTCAGGGAAGCCTATACCACCCTCCTCCCTAGAAAGTTTTAATCTAGCTATAGCGATTCGTGGTTTCTTCCCCTTCCATAAAAAGGTGGAACAAGCCTTATCAAGTAATTTGATATCTTTCTTAGCTAGCCTAAAAGGGAGTAATTGAAGAATATAAAAAAGCCTAGGGAATAACACCGACCTGATCACCTCCATCCTCCCCAAAAGAGATAACGGAAGGTCTTTCCAATTATTCATTGAATCAATTATTTTTTTAATTGCCGGGTCAAAGTTGCTCTTATATAGCGCATTGGGGTTATTTGTTATTTGTATGCCCAAGTACTTAATTTGGTATTTTTGGACCCTGATTGCCCTCCCCTCTTCCTCTGATTCAAACCCAGTTGGGAGATTCCCTCTTAGCATTAGAAGTTCAGATTTACTTATATTTATTTTGTACCCCGAAAAGCTGCTGAAATGTTTAATTATAGAAAGGGCTTCTTTTATCGAGTGATGCGGGTTGGACAGGAAGAGCAACATGTCATCCGCAAACAAGGAGAGCCTAAGGTCTACCTGTCCAACCTGGATACCTTGATATAAAGGTGATTCTCTTATGGCAATAGCTAAAGGTTCCAAGGCCAGAACAAATAATAACGGAGATAAGGGGCATCCCTGGCGGGTGCCTCTGCAGATATTAAATGGATCAGAAAGCAATCCATTACAAAGAATTCTGGATGCCGACTTATTGTAAAGGGTTTCTAATAGGGCAATAAATTTCTCTGGAAAGGCGAACTCTCTCAGGGTATTAAAAAGGTGATCCCAGTGCACCATGTCAAAAGCTTTTTCTGCATCCAAAGCTAATATTCCCTGGATGGCGTGTGACATGGCGCACCGGGAACCCCCCACAGCCGCAAGCACCCTTCTGATGTTTGCAACTGGGTTTCTACCTGAAACGAATCCTGTCTGGTCCTCGTGAATCAGGCAGGGTAATAGAAGTTTGAGACTTTCCGCAAGAATTTTCGTAAATATCTTGTAGTCAAGATTCAACAAGGAGATTGGTCTATAGGACCCAGGGTCCGACAGATCTCTACCTGACTTAGGAAGGAGGCGCAGAGAGGCCAGATTGAAGTACATTGGGATAGAGCCTGATTGATCAATATCATTGAATACCGAAACTAAGATGGGGATTAATTTTGGGGCTAAGAGTTTGTAAAATTCGGATGTAAAGCCATCAGGGCCTGGAGCCTTCCCTGGTTTTAAATTTGAAATTGCTTCTGAGACTTCTTCATGAGTTATGGGGTTTATTAAAGATTGTGCTTGAGAAGGGGTCAATTTGGGTGTTAAGATGTTCTCCCAAAATGTAGTTTCTTTGCTCTTGTCAGAATTAGGTTGGGCATACAAATTTGTATAAAAATCCCTCAATACTTCAGCAATTTGAGCACTTGAGGTTGCAAGAGAGTGAGTGGAGGTTTTCAGGGGGTGTATAACCGAAGGAGTTCTTTGACCTTGTAAGAGGGAGGATAGCAATTTGCTAGACTTATTCCCATATTTATGGAAACTTGCCTGTCGCTTAAAAGTGTGTATATGTGCCTGTTTTTCTACGAGGCCTTCTACTCTCGCCTTTGCTATATAATAGTCTTGTTTTGATGTGGGTGTGGGTGCAGCTTGGTATCTCTGAAAGGATTCTGTTAACGTTTCTCTGGCTTCTAAGTATTCCTTAGCTATCTGCCGTTTTATTGCTGTTGAACCTGAGATGATTACCCCTCTAAGGGTTGCTTTGGCTGCTTCCCAAAAGATTTGTGGTTTTTCTTCTAGGCTCTGTTTATTATCCTTTAAAAAATTTTCCCAAGCTTCTAATGTTAACTTCCTTAACTGAGGTGAAGATGCTATTCCCGGAGGGCAGCGCCACGTTATTAGGTTCGACCTTTCATAGGAGAAGTGTATTTTGAGGGTTATGAGGGCATGATCTGAAATGACGATCGGTCCCATTTCTACATCATCCAATTTGGGAAGCCAATCTTGTGAAATCATAATATAGTCAATCCTAGACATATAACCAGACGCAGCAGACATACATGAGTATTCTTGCTCTGTGGGGTTAAAAACCCTCCAGCTATCCACTAGGCCTAATGCCTTCATGAATTCTTTAATACCGAATTTAGGAAGCTTCTTTGGTTTGGTTGGTCTAGGTTGTCTGTCCAAGGTTATAGAGGTTAGCAGATTGAAGTCACCACAAATTAGTTTTGGAATCTGTGGTGCTTTCGAGAGTTGTTTAATTAGAGACATAAGGAATGGTTTGGAATATTGATTCAGCCCATAAACATTCATACAAAAAAGGGATTGGCCCTTGAATTTAGTCAAAAAGGAGACAAATCTCCCATTAGGGTCAGATGTGATTTCGGAGATTTCTATATCTATGTTTTTCCTTGCTAGTACAACCACTCCTCTGGCTTTTGAGTTGTAAGGAGCAGCCGCTATCACTCTCCAGCCTAAAATGCCCAACTTGAGAGTTTCCCCCTCGGTAAGGTGTGTCTCTTGTAAGAAAGCAAGGTCCACCTTATGTTTATTTAGATAAACTAATAGCTTCTTGCGTTTAATGGGGGAGTTAACTCCTCCCACGTTCCAACTGCCTATCACAAGAGACATACCTGGCTAGATTTGAGAATCTTCAAGATGAGCAGCATCATCGCTATAACTGCACCAATACTCCCATAGATAGTTTCGCACATCCCTACAGCATCTAGATGATATTCACCATCACACTTGTTTAGTTTTGAAAATATGTAGCAACCCGTGTCCCGGGAGCGGTAGAAAAACACCTGGGAAAGGGGGGGGGGGGGGTAGCAAAACAAACATAAAAACATAACATCCAGAATATAGATGTAAAATTAGAACTAAAGACTTCCGTGTCCTTTATGAGTGTTAACCACACTCGCATTCTCTATTTCTAATAAACAACTCCTAACTCCACCGTCACAATATGTTTCTAACATTAACTTTTAGCACCTGACATGCTTGTCAGCTCTACATGTGCCCTTAATGCTTTTGCATTTTTCATTTCCATTTAAACTTTCAAAAATACTAATACTATGCTAACTCCAAATGAGATTTGCAAAGAGTCTCAAAGTCGCCTTCTTGTGTTTGGGCTGTCAAACTAAGACTCAGCCAGTATCTCTTAGTCTTTGCATAAGAAAATTTTTTGCCATACTAAACCTGAAACCATAAAGTCTCTGCAAACCGTGTTGATTCTCATATAAATGAAGAAGAATAGTCCTCCCAGATGTGAGAAAGGTCTTTGAGTCCAGAAACTTGCCAGAGGATCCTTTCTCCTCCACCTCTTGAGCTTGTACTCCGAAATTATGAAAAAGAAAAATTAAATTCGGGATCATTCTTTCAAACAGGGGGTCTTCTCTGGTCATCACGTATTTGGATTTCTTCCAAGTAGGCAGATGCCTCAGCTGCTGATAAGAAATCTTTGAAAGAATCCCCTTCATATATTCTTAAACGTGCTGGGTACAGCAGAGCAAATTTCTTCTCCTTTTTTATCAATGTGGAGCACACCTGTGAGAATTCTTTCCGCTGCTTACTTAACTCTGCCGAGTAGTCCTGAAAAATCAGGAGTCGGTGACCCTCCCACTCCAGACCTCTCTGTTTTCTGAAAGAGTTCCAAATCAGATCCTTGTGTAGGAAATTAAGAACTTTAAAGATCACTGCTCTCGGGCGGGCATTATCATTGTTGCGCAGGGGCCCCAATCTGTGTACCCTCTCAATTACTAGATCTTTACATTCATTCTGTAACTGCAATAATTCTGGTAGGGTCTGTTTCACAAAGTATGCTAGGTCTGTCCCTTTCACTGATTCAGGGAGCCCTATGAGCCGAAGATTATTTCTTCTCGAGCGATTCTCAAGATCTTGGAGTTTATTCTGCAATTGAAGAATAGTTTTTTCTTGCTCCTTAACCCTTGGCTTTAAATCAGCTACATCCATGAAACATTCGCCCACCCTATGTTCCACTTCCAGAACTCTATGCTGCAGCGCTTGTATTTGTTTGTTAATGTCGCGTGTTTGTGCCTTTAAGAGTGGGCTCACAGCAGATTGAATAGCCTCAGTGAGCTCTCTGCGTGTAATGGGCAAATCAGGTTTATCATGCATCTCACTATCCAGTGAGAACTTAGATAGGGCTCCCTCTCTAGCGTGTGCTGATCGGGGGGCTTGTGATGGTGTGGGCTCCTTCAATGGTGAAATATAGTGTTTGGGAGGGATGCCGTGCTGCACAGGGGAAGGTACCTGCTCTGAATCTGCGTCCGAGTCGTCTGAGTACTCAGCCTGCGTCTCTGCCGCGCACCGCTTTTTCTGGCTTTGGGGCAGGGGAGGAGAGGCATCTCCTTCTCTCTCTGGTGAAGCCATCTGCGGGTAAGCTGGGGAGCGCGACTCGCTGTCGGTGTTGCTGGCGGGCGCCATCTTGGGAAGCGCCTCGCGATGCCGCTTCTCCTGTCTCTGCCTCTGCTTCTTCGGCATCGCGGAGAAGTATTTCTCCATGCGACGCTAACTGTTCCCTGTGGTGCTGGCAGTCTTCAGGTGCCTGTCAGCGGAGGCAAAAGCCTTGTAAGTGGGTTTTGTGAAACGGTGGGTAGCGGAGCTCCGTTCAAGGCTGCTGCTTCATCTCAGCCGGAAGCGGAAGTCCTATGTCACGTTCTTAGAAGCACCAGCTGTAGTGTAACAGAGGCTGGGTGCTTTAATGTAAGGATGTTGCATCCACGACAGAAGGGAGTGAAACAATAGAATAAAATTAAATTGATTTAATAAAGATATTGCAAGACAAGTGATACTGATGGCACAAATGATATACTGTAGATTATGCCAATGTAAAAGTCAATAGTCCAATACCTTATTGCAGATTATGATGGTGCTTGGTACTTAAAAGAATATTATAATGTTGCTTGAAGAATTGAAGAAGCAGGGATTTGATTGGGTAATTGATTGGATGTTTGAATTAAGAAATAACTGGAAGATTGGATGGTTGATTGGAAGATTGGATTATTGGTTGGAGGATTGGATGGAAGATTGGATGATTGGTTTGAAGATTTAATGATTGGTTTGAAGATTGAAGAATAAAGAATATTAATGAAGAAGACTGTCCTTGCTAGACTGGATCGTGGCTGCAATCAGAGGTGACCGTGGATAATAACAGTTGGGAATGATGAGCAAGATAATACCCCTGGGGGGGGGCTAACCTTACTTGATCCGCATTGGCGGCAGTGGAGTCCGTGGTACATGAAATGAGCAGTAGATGATCAGCAGTGGAGACTTCCCTTGAAGACACGAAGGATTGTAGTGGGAACTACAGAGCCAGACCGGAGCAATGATGCATAGGGGTAGACATCATTGTACTGACTGCCGTTCTAACCTGACCAGTCAGTACTTAACAGGTGGACTGTGTGGCTATTGGTCAGCCTATTGACAGGGGAGGCGGAGCCGCACAGGAGAGGCTAAGGGAACCAAAAAGATGGCGGCCGCCAGAGGGGGCGACAGGTTACAGCCGGCAATGAGTGTGCGCAGCTGCGCAAACACCGGCATTCAGACACAGGCCTAACCAGGCACAAACACAAATGGCGGTTCAGGTCTCATACCGCTCATGCGCTGCGTGGCACCAGAGCACATAGCACCACCGTCAGCACGCGGTGACAGCGCGGACACATGTACCCCACCAGTACCAGGGACATAAGCAGAGGTGAGCGCCATAGTGTTACACATGCGGTTAGAGAGCCTAGGGCTGGGCACAGCACAGGGGATTTGGGTGAGAGCCATGGTGGATGTGACACACCACTTCTAATACTGCTAATTACCCACTTTCCCAGTCAGTCAGGAGAAAGTGCATAGTCAGATGCTTTGCATTATATATGTTTCCTTTCAAAAATATATTGCTTTTATTTTCAACTAACTGGGTTTGTAGGCCATGCCCCCTTGCCACGCCTCAAATTCCGGGCGCGCGCCTATGGAGCATGTTTATGTCCCTCTTGCCGTGGGTCAGAAGTTGGGAGGTATGGGTTGCTGGGGCCCGCTAGTTCCACCACCACCCACCCTGCTAGTCTATTTAGGCTTACTCCGTGTTTCTTATTATTATTCATATTTTTTTCTTCAATTTTATTGTGTCCTTTTCATTGTAAAAAAGTTGGTCACCTTAATATATACAGTGTGTGTGTGGGCGTCTCTAATATATATATATATATATATATATATATATATATAAAGACACACATACTAGTAAGCCTACTCGAAGCAAAAGCTTCGAAAGCTAGTCTGCTACCTTGTGATTGCCTCTGTGTTTGTGCATGTGTGAGAGAAAGAGATGTAGTTTCACTCTCTGCCAGCAGATGGCAGTATTTCAGAGACACACAGACACTAGACATATATAGATGATGGTGCGTAATTTCCAACATTTGAAGGACTAATGGTGCACATAGACGGTCCGTTCTGTACTATGAGATGCGCGCTCCCGCACTAGGGATGCGATCCGATGCGATGCGTGCTATTTAGAGCAAAATATGTTTATTGTAAATTTTTTGGAACATAGAAAACAAAGTTACGATACAGCAAGATAATATCATCAACGTCATCATGTAATGTAACATAAGGACATACTAGGAAAGAAAGCATGGAGAGGTGAGGGAGAAGAAGAGGAGAAAGTGGGTAAAGTTGAGGGTTGGAGAGGAGGGGCAGATCCGATTCATATCAGCAATTACAATCAAATCACATACAAAGAAGATAGTGTACATATGTCAGAACTTGGGGATGTAGAGACTGGAGCGGAGAGATGCTAAGGTAGTTGGGAGGGGGTAGATTCCAGTGCTATCTTATATGAGGGAGATTCTTTAAAGGTTATCCATGAAGCCCAAGTGTCTCTGAAGGAGTCATAGTCTTCTGCAGCAGAGGACACTATATCTTCCATACAGTACCAAACAGGGTTTTGGCAGGTTTCCACGGCGCTATTTCTCAAATCAATCGGGTTCCACAATGTATTGCACCCAAAAGATAAAAAGAATTTGCAATAGTGTAATATTGTTAAGTTTGATAGATATAATAAACTTTGACCATATTATTGTGAACTCGTACCAGATAATTATGTCTACACATTCAAGTAGACATAAGCGTTTTATATGAGGGACAGGATGTCACCACCAAGGAGAAAAGACCTCTTCTTGTCTTCTTCCCACAATGGACAATCACTCATATGAGATGAAAAGAGGACATCATGGTGCAGTATATCCAATTTATTCACTTAAAAACACATTAAAATACAGGGATGTGAATCTTAAGACTCTCACCATTCAGTGTTGTCCACAAGAGATTTGTAGACAAGTAAAGCATAAGGTGTAATCGCTCTCAGGCGTCCCCGGATGCTGAATGCGGTGAGTGTCCAAAAGAAACCTTCTCCCTGTTTCCAGAATTTGCCAGGCAGCCGACCGGTATCGATACCTTGCGGTATCTTCCTCAGGGCGTATTATCCTGGCTGTTAGGGGAGTGATATTTATACCTCCCCCACTTCTCAATAAAAAAGACCTAATACCAGACATAGACATGCTACCTGCTAACATCCTAACAGAAAATACTAAAAACGACGCAAGTCCATTCCTTGTATTCCGTTTAGCAGCAGTAATTCCTTCTCTTCCACGTGCACGGTGTTTTTGCCGCTACTTCCGGTCGCGGCTTGAAGCGGAAGTGACGCGTGCGTGTCATCGTCTAAAGAATCTTAAAAAGAATCTTGAAAAAACATTGGGGACTTCTTAGCAAAGATCCAGTAATAGGAAGTAAATTACCGCCCCATCCCAACATTATTTTCAGACGTGCTCCAAACCTAAAAAATAAACTGGTAAAGAGTCTTTGCCCCACTTCACCCAAAAAATCAACAATTACCTCAAAAGGCTTTTATCGTTGCGGAAGTTGTGTGGGTTGTAAAAATGTCACAAACACCTTTGGGATGAAAATAGAAAAAGTGGACATAAATGATAAAAAAATTTTAATTAAAGACTTTTTAACCTGTAATTCTTCCAGTGTCATATATGCAATTCAGTGCACATGTGATAAATTTTACATTGGTAGAACTAGTAGAGTTTTTAAGATTCGTTTAGGAGAACATTTTAGAAATATTAAAAAAGGGTTGGTAGTTCATGCATTATCTGAGCATTTTAAATTGCATCACGATTGCAATGTTTCGCATATAAAAATTTTTTTTGTGTTACAAAAAATAATTCCAGATATAAGAGGAGGAGATCTGGCAAAAAAATTAGCAAAAAGAGAGATGACAACAATTTTTAATTTTAATACCCTTGTTCCATTTGGTCTTAACAAAGATTTTGAAACTAAGTGGTTTTTATGATTGTTTTTATCATGATTATATCTGTTACTGATCCCCCTCTTTTTATCATCCTTTTTATTATATTTTGAGGTAATCCTACATGTAAAGGCACATCCGCACTTTATATGGGAACCTGATGCAATAAACATTGAAAGAGGAACCCTTTTGTAAGATGCGAAGTTGCACATAGGAACCTTATACCAAGCAGGACTGTAACATACGATACCGGAAGTCCCGCAGATGACACGCAAACCGGAAGTAGACGATGACACGCACGCGTCACTTCCGCTTCAAGCCGCGACCGGAAGTAGCGGCAAAAACACCGTGCACGTGGAAGAGAAGGAATTACTGCTGCTAAACGGAATACAAGGAATGGACTTGCGTCGTTTTTAGTATTTTCTGTTAGGATGTTAGCAGGTAGCATGTCTATGTCTGGTATTAGGTCTTTTTTATTGAGAAGTGGGGGAGGTATAAATATCACTCCCCTAACAGCCAGGATAATACGCCCTGAGGAAGATACCGCAAGGTATCGATACCGGTCGGCTGCCTGGCAAATTCTGGAAACAGGGAGAAGGTTTCTTTTGGACACTCACCGCATTCAGCATCCGGGGACGCCTGAGAGCGATTACACCTTATGCTTTACTTGTCTACAAATCTCTTGTGGACAACACTGAATGGTGAGAGTCTTAAGATTCACATCCCTGTATTTTAATGTGTTTTTAAGTGAATAAATTGGATATACTGCACCATGATGTCCTCTTTTCATCTCATATGAGTGATTGTCCATTGTGGGAAGAAGACAAGAAGAGGTCTTTTCTCCTTGGTGGTGACATCCTGTCCCTCATATAAAACGCTTATGTCTACTTGAATGTGTAGACATAATTATCTGGTACGAGTTCACAATAATATGGTCAAAGTTTATTATATCTATCAAACTTAACAATATTACACTATTGCAAATTCTTTTTATCTTTTGGGTGCAATACATTGTGGAACCCGATTGATTTGAGAAATAGCGCCGTGGAAACCTGCCAAAACCCTGTTTGGTACTGTATGTCGATTTTGATGAATTGGTGATTCAATCTTTTGGAGGTGGTTACTGTGGCTGCTAATTAGCGCACGATCTTTGTAGTTTAAATCTCTTCTTTTTACTATATCTTCCATGTCCATATACATATCTATTCTATGGAACCACTCTTTGATTGTTGGAGGAGAGGAAGATCGCCAGCGCACAGGTATAATTGCCTTTGCAGCATTGTTTAGACGGCATAAGAGGGATTTTTTGTATCTTGGGACGGATCCAGACGAATAATGAAACAACCAAAACAGGGGGTCTGAGGGGACCGTTTCACCTAGTATCTTTGTGGAGATAGAGATGACACTATTCCAGTAAGGTTGTAATGAGGGACAGTCCCACCAAATGTGAAAGGGGTTTCCGGGGCCTGAGGAACAACGCCAACAGATATTTGGTATACCTAGCCCCATCTTAGATATAGTGTCGGGGCATCTGTACCACCGTGACAGTAATTTATATTGTGTCTCCACTACCAGTATGCTGGGGGAGCACGCATGAGCAAGATGGAGGATTTTTCCCCATATGGCATCTGTTAGGTCAGTCCCCAGGTCTTTATTCCATTTTTTAGTGAAGCAGGGGAGTTCGTGACTAGCATCATCTAATAGTAGGTTGTAAATCTTGGATATAGGGCGGGAAGGGGACTCTTCAGATGAGCATAAAAGTTCAAAGGGGGTTAGAGAAGGGGATCCAGAGATATTGGGATCTAGAGATGACAGGAAATGGCGGGTTTGTAGATAGCGCCAGAAATCACTTGCCGGTAAATTCCATTTCCTGCGCAAATCCTCAAATGGAACCACCCTACCCCCACTCACCAGCTGTCCCATGCGGAAAAGACCCACTTTATACCACGGCCTAAATGTATTGGCCTCTAAACCCGGGGGGAAACGTTTGTCATATAGGAAAGCCATGTAGGAGGATGAGGGTGAGGAGACAGAAGGAGAATTGCGGACTGCTTTCCAACATGCCAAGGTTGGGCCTACTGTGGGGTGGGATGAGCTGGGGAGGTGGCGGAGCCATGGGACAACATTAATGGGAAAGGGCAAGGAGTGACTCTCTATTTGGACCCACTGTTTAACGGTGTGCAACCTGGACCAGTCTAGTATTCTACTCATCAGACAAGCCTGGTAGTACCCTTGGACATTTGGGAGACGGACACCGCCTACATTTTTCTGTCTCTGCAGTAGGGCTAGTTTCAGTCTGGGTCTCTTACCACCCCATATGAAGTCTCTAATCAAGGTCTGGACATCTCTGAACCATTTGGGGGGAATTTTTATCGGCAAGGTCTGGAGAAGATAGAGAATTCTAGGGAGGGAGTTAAATTTAACTATCCCCACTCTGCCAAACCAGGAGAACGGTTTTGATTTCCAAGTCTGAAGATCTGAACGTAGTTTAATAAGGAGGGGGGCGAAATTGAGGTCATATAGTCTCGAGAGGTCGTTGGAGAGGATGACCCCTAAATATTTGAGATGAGAAGTGTGCCAGGCAAAGGGGAATGCTGATTTGAGTCCTGACACGACAGTAGGTGGGGCAGAGATGTTTAAAGCCACTGATTTAGTAAGGTTTATTTTGAAGTTGGAGAGGTCGCTAAAAAGACTGAATTCCTCCATCAGGCTGGGAAGGGATACTACAGGATTTGTGATTGTGGCAAGGAGGTCGTCCGCGAACAATGCAAGTTTATATTCATGTCCAGATAGAGAGACCCCACTAATATTCGTGTTCAACCTAATTGCCCTGGCCAGAGCTTCTATACATAAGATAAAAATTAAGGGGGACAATGGGCATCCCTGTCGAGTACCATTACTAATACTAAATGAGCTTGATAACGAGCCGTTAATCCTTACTTTGGCAGAAGGGGAGGCGTACAGTGCTAAGATGCGTTGTAGGCATAGTGGACCTAGTCCCAGATGGTTGAGTACACCCTTCATAAAACCCCAGTCAATTCTGTCAAACGCCTTCTCGGCATCTGTAGATAGGAGAATTCCTGAGGTTTTAGTTGAGGAGAGATGATGTACCAGACTTATTATCTTAGAAGTGTTATCTTTGGCCTCCCGACCTGGGACGAATCCCACTTGGTCACTGTGAATAATGGATGGAAGGAATTGCTTAAGTCTATTCGCTAAAAGTTTCGCATAAAGCTTCACATCAATATTAAGAAGGGAAATGGGGCGGTAACTAGGGCATAGTGAGGGGTCTTTATCATCTTTCGGGATTACCGAAATGTGTGCCTCTAGGGATTGGGGTGAGAATGGGTGGTTATCTGAGACTGTGTTACAGGCCCGTAGGAGTAGGGGGATTAGTTTGTCCTTAAATGCTTTGTAATAGGAGATGGTGAAACCATCTGGGCCCGGGCTCTTTCCGGAGGGGGTTGATTTAATCGCCTCTTCCAACTCTGTGGCAGAGAAGGGTCTCTCGAGATTATCCCTGATATCAGTTGTTAAAACAGGAAACCCAATTTTTGTTAGATAGGATTCTATATGACTTTGTTTGTCCTCAGTGTTCGCAAAGGCTGTCGACGCGGGCAGGTTATATAAAGAGGAGTAATATGAGCAGAATGTCGATGCAATGGAATCTGTATCATGTACTGTTTGCACTCTAGTATCCTTAATGGATGAGATGAAGGAAAGGGCCCTCTGGGTGCGGAGTGCTTTGGCGAGCATTTTACCTGGTTTGTTCCCCCAGCGATAAAATCGGTTACGACACTTTCTGTATGTCAGTTTTACTTTGTCTAATAGTAATTGATTAAGAGCTGATCTGGCGGCAGTGAGTTCCACAAAGATGGCGGAGGAGAGGGAAGCTTTGTGCGTAGATTCTAATAGATTAATTTTTTGGAGAAGGGCATCAATCTGACCCTGCCTCTGTTTTTTCAAGTACGATCCCAGTTGGATACATTTCCCACGTACAACGCATTTATGGGCCTCCCATATCGTCAGATCAGAAACGTCAGGGGTGACATTGTGATCTATATATGAATCTAGTGTGTCTACCAATTGAGATTTACAATAGGGATCAAAGAGGAAGGAATCGTTGAACCGCCAAGAGCGATGTTTTGGCTTTGTGGCTTCTAGAGAGATATCTAGGAGAACGGGCGCATGGTCGGACCAGGTTATAGGGCCAATTGAGGTGTCTCGAACCATATGTAGGTGGCCGTGATCTAGGAGAAAGTAATCTAATCTGGAGTAAGATTTATGCGGAACCGAGTAGTACGTAAAGTCTCGGTCAGTGGGGTGGCCTATTCGCCATACATCGGACAGCTGGTGAGTGTGCAGCAAGCGTCTTATCCTTCTGGATCGGGAACCCAGGGCGGTGGCGGGAGGTGGGGTAGTATCTTGAAGGGGATCTAATGCCCAATTGAAGTCCCCACCTACCACTAAGATTCCCTGCTTAAGTGAGTCAACCGCGTCTAGGATCCTCCCAAGAAAAGTCGCTTGTCCCTGGTTTGGGGCATATACATTGACAATTGTAAGCGTTGTATTAAAAACAGAGCAAATAAGCAACAGGCATCTTCCCTCCTCCAATATATGTACTTGAACATCAGTAACTGGTATGTGTTTAGCAAATAAAATTGCAACACCTTTGGATTTTGAGTGTGGGTAGTTGCAGTAGTAGGTAGTGGGGAAGTAGTGATTACTGAGGCGAGGGGCTGATTCAGCCTGGCGGAAGTGGGTCTCCTGGACTAAGACTATGTCTGCTTTTTCCCTATGAAAGGAATGTAGAGCCTGTGTTCTCTTTTCGGGGATATTGAGGCCCCTAGCATTGATAGAAATGATACGCAAGTTTACTGCCATCTGGTCGTATGAAGAGATATCGGATCAAGGAGAGAGGTACGGAAGGGAAAAAGGAAAGGGGGGTGGAGTGAGATGGCAATGGGGAGAGAGAGAAGGGGAGGAAGGATGAAGAAGACATTAAAACAGGAAAGAAAAACATAGTTTAACCATGAACATCTGGCAAAAACTACAAACACACAACCGCATCCGGACATAAGGAGGGCCATAGCGGCATCCATGTCACGGAAGAAAAACATTTAGCGGTAGGGGAAACTAGGGGGCCGTGACTCCGCCAAACCACCTGGGATTATCTCAGATAATGGCGGGAAGGAAGGAAAACAAATGGTTCCTACCCAGGCAAAGAGGAAGAGCGGATCCTAACGGGAAGAAAAAAAAAAATATATATATACACATGTATATATTCATACATACCCGTACGTGTGCATACATAAACATACAACAGTCGTATTCAAATAAGGCCGGTACAATGTAAGAATAACAATTAGGATCTAAGTGGGTAGTAGAAGGTAGCAATTCTAAACGCACATTAAGTGCCGTTAGTCAGCATTGATAATTACCACCCATAGTCCAGTCAGGGAGGAACTCGTGGTTGAGAGGAAGATGGTCCTCTGGATTTCTTCGAGTTGCTGATTTGTTGCCATCTCCCTCTTTTTGAAGTGTTGGAAGGAAGGGCATTCGGCAGGTGGAAAGCTTGCCAATCGGGAAGAGAGATGTTGTCTAGACCCAGACTGGAGCAGAAATCTGGCAGGTCAGCAGGAGAGCGCAGGGACATTAGATTGCCGGCATGGGAGACTTGCAGAGAGAATGGAAAGCCCCATCTATATTTGAGATTCGATTTCCGTAGAGCATCTGTTAGTGGTTTTAACAATCTCCTCTGTTGTAGCGTGCGCCACGAGAGATCCTGGAAAATCTGCACTTGAGTTCCATTGAATTCGACAGCCTCCAATTGTCGGACCTTTCGTAGGAGTTCTTCTTTTTGGGAAAAGTAGTGAAGTCGGCATATTACATCCCTTGGGTATTCAGATGCTGGGCCCTTAGGCTTAAGGGCTCTGTGGGCCCGGTCAAATTCAATAGGTGTTTCGGGGTCCAGGCTCAGTATCTCTCCAAAAATCTTGTTAAGGGCATCTATGATCCCTGACGGAGGGACAGATTCCGGGAGGCCCTTCACCCTAACATTATTTCTACGACCTCGATTGTCCAAATCTTCCAGCCTGTCTTGCATTGTTTTCAAGTCAGCGGCTTGTTGTGAAAGCACCTCCTTAATAGAAGTGAGTTGGTCGGAGTCATTTTCCCTCTCATCCTCCAGAGAAGCAATTCTTGTCCCCATAAGGGTGACATCTGCTTGTACTGTAGCAATCTGAGATTGAAAGGAATCTTGCAGACGTGTTTCGAGTGCTTGTAGGTCTTGTTTAGAAGGGAGCGTTCGAACGTGCGTTAGTACTTCTCCAATTTCGCTTCTCAGTTGTGACATTTGAGCTTGGAGATCTATTGCGGGGGGAGATTGGGCCATCTCGGGAGGGTCCGCTGAAGTGGGTTCAGGGGGGAGTGTAGGTAGTCGACCTGCGACCTGAGAGGTGGAAAGATAAGACCGAAGACTGGATTGCGAGGCGTTCGGTGTAGAGCGGGAGTCTTTACCCTGCGTACTCTTCCTGCCTCTGCCCATTAGATGTGTGTGAAGTTTTTAGACTAGGTCATCTCGCAAGGCGGAACCATTAGCAGGTGGGTAGGCGGAGGTCACATTCCCCTATATCATGGGCCTGGCATTAGGGATGCATTATAATCACATAGTGGTGCCAATAGCGGGAGTGCGTGCCATAGAGATGTATTGTGGTGGGCACGTCAGAGAGTCTTTGGGTCTGAGGGACTGAATCTGGGAAAGTGCACAGAAGGATTAGATGCCAGAGATGCAGGACTGATATGCTGCTGAAGAATGCCTGTGGGACCTGCAATAGAGCAGGGACAGTACATTCACTGTGTGTACTTCTCAGCTATAGGTAGATCACCCTCCAGGGTTACCCCAGGCAGCAGGGGTCAGGGTAACAGTAGCAATTAGTGTGGATACAGCTGGGGAGAAGTTCTTGGGCAGCGCTAGCTGTTGCTGTGTGCGTGCCTCTACCAAGATGGCCGCCGCGGCCTGTACTTGCAGGCTATTGTAGCGTGGATGGGCTATTAAAAACCCCTTGGGCAAGTCCCCCAGCAAGGGGTGAGCTCACCTGGAGGTCCGGGCAGCGTTGGCCGCGATGGCTGGCACTTCTGGGGCAGTCAGGGAGGCTGTCCGGCGGTCTGGGAACGAGCGCCCCACTTCCGGGATCCCGGAGAAATTGAGGCCCCGTCTTGGCGTCGGCGGTAGGCCGCAACCTGCAGGGACGGAATTATCCGTCCCCCGGCTCCGCAGCTGCAACCACCAGGCACCGGAGGGGGTCAGCGTGATAGGTAAGCAGGGTGGGGGCGGTTTGGTGGGCTTTGAGGGCTTTTTGGAGGTGGCAGAAGTGACACTCTGTAGGAGCGCTGTGAATTGCGGCTTCCCTCAGTCCCGGCCAGGCCACGCCCCGATGCGTGCTATTTAAGTGCAGAACGGATCCGTTAAACGGACCGTGTATGGGCACCTTTAAGGTGCCCATACACGTTACAATTATTGTATACAATATCGCATCTCATCGCATCTCGGTTTTGCGATGAGATCAGATGAGATTAGATCTAGTACAAAAAGTATGTGCTGCACCTACTTTTTGTATTAGATCTCATCTCATCTGATCTTATCACAAAACCAAGATACGATGAGATGCGATATTGGGTACTTGTGGATTATCACGGCTCCCACGATGGCCATCGTATGTGAAAAAATCGCATGCGATCGCATACGATTTTGCACTGAAAAGCATCCAAATGCATTGGAATTAGTATTAAACATGTTCAATGGCCCCCAAATGGCATTTTTGAGGCTGTACCACCCCCACTATCAACGTGAAGCGTGGCGAGCGCAGCGAGCCCTGCGAGGGGACGCGGATACCTTCACAGGTATCCGCGTCCCCTCACGGGCTTCATAGGTGTCCGCTCGCCACGCTTCGGGCTCGGTGGCTCGCTGCGCTCGCCACACTTTCTATTCTCAACTCCACGCCGACGTGGATAGTGGGGGTATGAAAAGGTCGTAGGACGCGTACCGCCGCCCCTCACGGGCTCGCTGCGCTCGCCACGCTTCGGGTTCGCATTGATAGTGGGGGTAGTACAGCATCAAAAATGCCATTTGGGGGCCATTGAACATGTTCAATACTAATTCCGATGCATTTGGATGCTTTTCAGAGCAAAACCGTATGCGATTTTGACAAAAAACGGCAAAAACTGTAAAAATCGCATCGCATGCCATCGCATGGCACTATATATGGCATTCGATGGCATGCGATGGGAGCCGTGATAATCCACAAGTACCCGATATTGTATACAATATTTTATACAATAATTGTAACGTGTATGGGCACCTTTACTCGGATGAGACTATCCACTTCAGTTCCATGAGCCACTACACCACCATCAATTATCTGGGTGTTAAAACCAGTCGAGTACAGAACAAATGGATGGAAACAGACATCTTTTATAAGGCCACAGATAAGAACACTATCTTACACTTATTACTGACACATCAAGAAAACATTGGCCGTTTGTTACCACTGATACAAACCTACAATATCTTCAGAACACCTATTTGATGAACTGCCACCAACGTGGACGCAACATCAAGGACTGGTTAGTCCAGAACAATGTAGCCATACCAAGGAATACTATCTGTGGCACTTTTCTAGGCAGGAAACCGGGTGCAAATAAATGCACCAACTGTATCACTTGCCGCTACATGGAGATAGGGAACTAGTGGTTTCCGCTTGGCTGTTATAGCAGTGCTCTGCACCCTGCCCGATTTAAAGGGCAAAATACGGCCTGCTCCTCTAGCAGCGCCCTGCTAAAACAGCCTCTGCTTTAGTGACGGAGGCGGGCGCACCCGCTCCCTTTAGTGATGGCGGTGACCCGGAACCGCCCACAATGGTGACAGCAGCGGAACCGGTCCTCCCCACTTATACTGCCCCTGTGTGGCAGCACCCTGCCCAGTTCCTAGAAGGAACACTAGGGAACTACATATTACATCCTCATTCTGAACACAAAATCCCTATGAAACACATCCTCGCATGTAGTAGCTACCGGATTCGGTGCCCGTGTGGATATGTCTATATAGGCAAGACGTCTTGCACGTTTAAAGAAAGAGTAGGCCGACATCAATCCGTGATCCGTATGGATCTGCAGTTGTATATTTTGCTTTTCCTTAGTTTTTTGTTTCATATTTTTCTATATAATTTGTTTGTATTTCTTATGTCATTTTGCAGCTTCCTACGATTGGTGAGCCAGTCGAGGTTATTATAGGCTGGATGCTTTCTGCTGTACCACTATACAGTTCCATATATATATAGATGTTGGCTATACATACCACCCCCACCGGGATCGTCAGTGGGTAGACACCCCAAAATTCCTAAATATAGCCCAGAGACACAGACACTCTCTTACCTGAGATAACGGCATTTTCCCAATACAGTATACCCCCTGCAATCTCATGGGAGCCGTGCCTCTCACAGCAATGGTGCCATCCACAGGACTGTGTGTATATAGTAATAGAATGTGACTTCATTAGATATCAGATGTAGTCCCTCGTTTCTATAAGTATTGCGCCCATCAGGGCATATACCACTGAGCCTGATATGTGTCTGTCATGGTAATGTACTGTTTATTGCATGTGTGTAATAACTTGTTGTCCAGTGTGGTCCCAGCCAGGTAACTGTCCTCTGTGAGTGATACATAGGAAGTCCGGTACTTGTGTATTATCACGGCGCCCAGATCGCAAAATCGCATCGCATACCATTCTTTGCATGCAATGCGATGCGATTTTCCTATGTAATTAATGGACTGCTATTTTTTTCACCCGGTGATATCTCTTTGTATCACATCGCATGCGATCGCATGGTGCCGCAAAATTGCATGCGATTGCATAGGGTGCGATGCCATTGACTTTACTATAGAGTTTTATTGTAATTTTGAGTCTATACGCTATGCGCTGAATTGAATGTCTGCTGCACTAATCGCTTAAAGTTACTCCCTTAGTAACAATGGATAAATTGGTAAAGAAAGAATAAGTGATTTTGTGCGCTGACACCCTTCCAGAAAAAAGTGAGGAGATGACCCAAAGGTTAGAATATCAGATGAATAAAAGAAATATACTCTCCTTGTCAACCAATTCTTCTCATTCTCATAATAGTGTGATATCGTCAAAATAACAGATATATTTATTTATACACATTAATAAAACATACATAAAACCACACACTTAGATAGTGAACAATGATGTTGTCCCTTATATAAAGCTAAAGTTGTAGGTTTACCAGAATCTGGTGTCTCGAACGCCTGTAGAAAGGTCTTTCAAATCTGGAAAGCCTCCGGTTCTCCGGAAAACCAAAGGCTTCAGGTGCTTCAAACAAATCCAGTACCGGTAATAGACCCCCTCTGGTGACTCACTCCAGGCTGCTGCAACGGTTATCGGGATCCAAATCTCCCTTTGTCAGGCAGTACTCTGGAGAGTGAGTCACTTCCTCTATTTAAACATATCCCCTCATTAACCTCCGGGTCAAGAGGTCAAATCTTAAAAATACTGTATATTTCCTTTCTACATAAAATAAAAGAGGAAATCACTACAAATCTATCCCAGAACCCATTACTATGGTCTACATATCGCTTGTGGCATATATTAACCCCTTCCTGACATTTGACGTATATATACGTCATGGTCGGGAAGTACTTCCCGACACATGACGTATATATACGTCATGGCTTTAAACTGTCACCGCGTCTATAGACGCAGTGACAGTTTGGAGATGTCTGCTGTCCCTGACAGCAGACATCCCCCCTCGCCGCCCAGGGGGGGCAGGGGTGCCCCCCCGGTCGGCGATCGCTGCGATTGGCTGTTCAAAAGTGAACAGCCAATTGCAGCGTTTTCTGTGTTACCGGCGGCTAAGCCGCTCGGTAACACAGAGATCGGTGGTGATCGGTGCTGTTAAGTACAGCACCGATCACCACCGAGCGGCAAACCGCCCTCCCACCCGCCCGGCAGCCCGCCCTCCCTCCCGGCAGCCTCCCTCCAGCCAGCAGCCGCAGTGCCAGCCCCCCTCCCACCCCCCCGCCAGCAGCAGCACAGTTAAAGATTTTATTTCCGGTTAAATTCATTTATATGACCAATATATATATATATATAAATATATATATATGTGTATATATGTATATATATATATATATGTGTGTGTGTATATATATATATATATATATATATACACATATATATATATATATATACACACACACATATATATATATATATATATATATATATATACAGTGATCGGTGCTGTTAAGTACAGCACCGATCACCACCGATCGCCAGCCCCCACCCGGCAGCCCCCCCTCCCACCCACCCGGCTGCCGCAGCGCCAGCACGTCTCCCACCCCCCCACCAGCCGCAGCGCCAGCCCCCCTCCCAAAGCTGGTGAGCAAAATGGGGTCACATGTGGGGGGGTTCCACTGTATTGGTGCTTCGGGGGTCTTGCTAATGCGACATAGCACCCACCTTTCATTCCACCTCCAAAAATCACTCCTTCCCTTCTGAGTCCTGCCATGCACCCAAATGGTATTTTTGGGTCACATATGAGGCATTGCCGTACTCGGGAGAAATTGGGGCACAGATTTTGGGGTGCTTTGTCTCCTTCATTCCTTGCGAAAATGAAAAATTTTGAGCCAGAACTGCATTTTTGTGTAAAAAATTACATTTTTTTACACAAAAATGCAGATCTGGCTCAAAATTTTTCATTTTCACAAGGAATGAAGGAGACAAAGCACCCCAAAATCTGTGCCCCAATTTCTCCCGAGTACGGCAATGCCTCACATGTGACCAAAAAATACCAGTTGGGTGCATGGCAGGACTCAGAAGGGAAGGAGTGATTTTTGGATTTTGCAGCACAGATTCTGGTTGAATGACCCCTGAAGCACCCATACAGTGGAACCCCCCCACAAGTGACCCCATTTTGCAAACTACACCCTTCAGGGAATTCATCAGGGGGTATAGTGTACATTTCAAACCCCCAGGGGTTTCACCAATTTTGATACAACTGAGCTGTGAAAATGAAAAATTAAATTTTTTCATTTTCACAGCCCAGTTGTATCAAAATTGGTGAAACCCCTGGGGGTTTGAAATGTACACTATACCCCTAAATGAATTCCCTGAAGGGTGTCGTTTGCAAAATGGGGTGACTTGTGGGGGAGGTTCCTAACTTTTAGCACTTATGGTGCCTAGAAACCTACATGGTGCCTAAAAAAAAATCTCATAAAAAGGAGGCTCCAAAATCAAGTAGGTGCTCCTTCTATTATGAAGCCTGTGGTTTGGTCAACGTGCACACTAGGGCCACATATAGGATATTTATGAAAACAAAAGAATTGGGGGAATCAATTTTTAGTCACATTTCTCTAGTAAAATCTACTGTATTCGTTAGAAAAATGTATTAAAATTGAAACTCTGCAAAAAAAAGAAATTTTGAAATTTCACCTACACTTTGTTTTAATTCCTGTGAAACACCTAAAGGGTTAACAAACTTCCAAAATGCTGTTTTGAATACTGTGAGGGGTGCAGTTTTTGAAATGGCATCATTTATGGGGGTGTCTCACATACAAGTCCCTCAAAGTCACATCAGAACTGAACTGGTCCCTAAAAAAATCAGTGTTTGAAATTTTCTTGAAAATTTGAGAATTTGCTATTCATATTTGAAGCCTCCTAGTGTCCAAAAAAATGAAAAGGAGGTTGAAATAATGATGGCAACATAAAGTAGACATATGGTCTTTGTTAGTTATTAACTATTTTGAGTGGTATGTTTATTTGTCTCACAAGCAGAAAATGTGACATTTTGCAAATTGCAAAATTTTCCATTTTTTCACGACATTTTGGTATTTTTCACAAAAAAACACAGACTGTATCGACCCAAATTTACCACTAACTTGAAGTACAATGTGTCACGAGAAAAAAATCTCAAAATCACTGGGATAAGTAAAAGCAAAAAAAAGTTATCCCCACTTAAGTGAAACATGTCAGATTTGAAAAAAATGGCTGTCAGGAAGGCAAAAACTGGCTCTGTCAGGAAGGGGTTAAGAGACAATTTTTGGCCGGCATGCCAAACACAGGACACTGTGGTAAGTGTCAAGCCCCACAAGCCGACCTTTTTCACTGCTTGTGGGCGTGCCCATTTATCCGCAAATTCTGGCTACAGGTAAAATCTTTCGCCCTAGACCACCTATTAAACTACATACCATTTACTGCGGAGTGGGCGATTTTTGGCATACTTCCCGAACAACAGAGGATAACAAGAGGCTGCAAAAATCTATCAGTTGCAATCAGTGCAGCAGCTTGCAAGGCTATTCTACAAAATTGGATTGACCCCTCCCCCCCCTCCCTTAGAGTTATTCAAGGTAAAACTCCACCATCTGTTCATGATGGATTGCTTGGAGACCACACTGCATAAAGAAAAACTCACAAAAACTTATTTTAACACATGGGAGAGTTATATTAATACATTACCGAGAGATTTTCAGAGCAGGATCAAGCAAACCCTCCAGAACACAGAATATTACGAAACAAGATTGGTACAGGGAGATCCACCAATTCCCTAGGATATTGACAAGGAAGAGGGTCTGGAATGGGGGACGGGAGTTTCTGGGGACACGGCCTCCCCGCTGATGATATTTAATAATTGAAACTAAAAACAAGTGTCGAACAATGACTGATGTGGACACAGGTTAATTGTCAATGCTGTTTGTATTTTGAACTTCTTTTATTTTTCTCATTACTCTTATTGTGATTCAAGCTAATATGTATACCAGTAACTCTGTGTTCATGACAACATCACAATTATTTTGTACATATAATGCATTTGACAAATGTATTGTAAGGAGAAAGCATAATAATAAAAAAATAAAACTTAAAAAAAAAAAAATACTGTATATTTACTACTAATATTTAGTACCATTAAAAAATCATGCAGTGTATTCCATAAGGTAAAACCGCTAACCCCCATTGCTTAAAAACTGTTGAAATGTCCTCTAGAAGTTAGAACTCCGGGTGGAACACATTTCCTGTTTCTAATTGGAACGCATTGCTCCGTGCGACGAAACCGGAAGTTCCTCAGCACTGCGTCATACCTAATAAGTGTAAAATTAATAAAATAAAAAACACCTATCTATCTCTAATCTGCGCAGCAGCCTCTTCAGTATAGCACCCACTCCGGTGGGCACCTAAAAAGAACTGGGGATTCTGGGATGCAGTCGGAGGAGCCTACCAATCTAAAAGCTTTGGTATAGGTGCCTGGCTCCTGCGGACCCTCCTACATCCCAATGTGAAGCTGTGTCACCAGGACCATTGAAAGAGAAATGATTTATGCCCAAAATGCAGTATACAGCAGGGTACATGTATGCATAGGATTTGGCAGCATCACGCGAAGGAGATTTTGGGAGAAAGTCCAAATTATAATGGTCAAGGTGGGACTACCGGTAGAATATCTGGATGTAACTATGTATTTTGGGCATAAACCCACAGGTAAGGGCAATGACCCGTTTATACCACCGGTGGAGAACCTAGCTGCTCTGGCAAAAGTAATAATAGCAGGGAAATGGAGGCGCATGAGGCACCGGATTTATACCACGGGATCCATCTGGTAAACCATACAGTAGATAATGAGAAGTACACATACACCAAAAGTAATAATGTAAGAAAGTGTCATCAAACGTGGGAGAGATGGACGCTGTCAGAATTCTATGAGGCTTATACAGGAGTATACACAACTATACATATACATTATACAAATCCACACTATTACACAGGACCAGACAGACACAGGAATAGCTTTATTATAAACTAGTTGATTCATCGCGCCCTACGGGCGCTCTTCACACCGTCGTAAGGGGCTGCGCCCCCTTAATTTGTAAACGTTTGTATATGAGAAATATGGTTAGAATTGTATGAAAGATGCCCTGTATTGCAACTTAGGTGTCCGCGAATTGCAGGAGGGGGGGTCGCGGGGGGTGCCGCGAATTGCAGGTGGGGGGGTTGTGGGGGGGTGGATGCTGCGAATCGCGGGAGGGGAGGGATTGCAGAGAATCGCGGGAGGGGGGTCGCGGGGTGGGTTGCCGCAAATCGCGGGAGGGGGATTACGGGGGTGGGGGTTGCGGCGAATCATGGTAGGGGGGGTCGCGGGGGGTGTGCCGTGAATCACGGGAGGGGGGGTCACGGGGTGGGGTGCCGAGAATCGCGGGGGTGTGTGTGTGTGCCGTGAATCGCGGGAGTGGGGGTTGCAATGGGGGGGGGTGTGACGCGAATCGCCACAAGAAAAAATCAACACAGAAAGGTCAACACATGCAAATGTTGACATAAGTGTGGCACTTCATTGGTGTCCATGTCGACACATGAGAATGAATATGAAAACATTCAAAAAATGAAAAAAAAAAACTTCAAAAACTCATGTCAACCTTTTTCATTGTCGACCATAGCCATGTCAGTGTTTTCCATGTGCAATTTAATTCTGGAGCTGGCGCGAATCGCGGGGGGGTGCCGCGAATTGCGGGAGGGGGGGTTACGGGGCGGGGGTTGCGGCGAATCATGGGAGGGGGGTCGCGGGGTGGGGTGCCGAGAATCGCGGGGGAGGTGTGTGTGTGCCGTGAATCGCGGGAGTGGGGGTTGTGGGGGGGGGGTGTGTGACGCAAATTGCCACAAGAAAAAATCAACACAGAAAGGTCAACACATGTAAATGTTGACATAAGTGTGGCACTTCATTGGTGTCCATGTCGACACATGAGAATGAATATGAAAATATTCAAAAAATGAAAAAAAAAACCTTCAAAAACTCATGTCAACCTTTTTCATTGTCGACCATAGCCATGTCAGTGTTTTCCATGTGCAATTTAATTCTGGAGCTGCCGCGAATCGCGGGGGGTGCCGCGATTTGCGGGAGGGGGGGGGTTTTGGGGGGTGGGTGCCGCGAATCGCAGGAGAGCGGGGTTCATGGGGGTTCCGGTGGGGGGTTGCCGCGAGTTGCGGGGGGGGTGCCGCGAATCGCGGGAGGGGGGTCGCAGGGGGGGTGCCGCCAATCGGTGCAAGGAGGGGTCGCGGGGGGGTTCTTTTTGCCGCGAATCGCGGGAGGGAGGTCGCGGGGGGGGGGGGGGTGTTTTTTCCGCAAATCGGGGGGGGGGGGGGGGGTCACGGGGGAGGGTTTGCCGCGATTCGCGGGGTGGTGGTTATGCCGCGAATTGCGGGAGGGGTCGTGGGGGGGTTCTTTTTGCAGCGAATCGCGGGAGGGGGGGTCGCGGGGGTGTTTTTGCTGCGAATCGCGGTAGGGTGGGTGGCGGGGGAGCGGGTGTTTTTGCAGCGAATCGCGGGAGGGGGGGGCGCGCGGGGGGGGTTGCCGCAAATCGCGGGAGGGGGGCGCTCACCTGGTGGCTGTGGAGTAGCAGTGCTGGGCAACATGGGAAGGCAGTGGGTGTCTGGCACTGTCTGTGGGCTCACTGGGCTGGTTCTCTATCACATACCTCCCAACATGACCCTCTCCAGGAGGGACACAATGCTCTGTTTCTAGACTTCACCTTAATGTATGATTGCCATCACCTGTTTTAAACAGGTTAATTTCTCAGAAAGGTGTTCAGCACAGATGAAGGCAATCACACATTAAGAGGAAAGTCCAGGAACAGAGCGTTATAGACACAGACACCCACTTTGAGTGACAGATGTAGCCAAATATATAGGAGATGGCAGTATACAGAAGGTGAGATAGATGAGGCACAATGTAAGTTTAGTATAACCGGTATAATGGCATCGCTTGTCAGATATAAAGCACATATACACTGCACAGATATAAGGTAGGGGAAAGGATGGGATGTAACTAGGGGTGCCAATCCCGGGGCATTTTTTCAATCCCGGGATTCGGGATTGAAAAATGCTCAATCCCGGGATTGGCTTCCCTAATAATAAAAAACACCCTGGCCGCCCAAGCGCTGGGCGGGTGGGTGGCAGGGACCGCTGGGTGGGAGGGTGGGTGGGTGGCAGGGACCGCTGGGTGGGAGGGTGGCAGGGACCGCTGGGTGGGAGGGCGGCAGGGACCGCTGGGTGGGAGGGCGGGTGGGTGGCAGGGAGCGCTGGGTGGGAGGGCGGGTGTGTGGCAGGGACCGCTAGGTGGGCGGGTGGGTGGCAGGGACCGCTAGGTGGGCGGGTGGGTGACAGGGACCGCTGCCGCTGGGTCCCCGTGAGCGCTGGGTGGGTGAGCGGGCGGGTGGCCGGCCGTGAGTGCTGCCGGCCGTCAGCGCTGGGTGGGTGGGCGGGCAGGTGGCCGGGAGCGCTGGGCGGGCAGCCGTGGACGTGCGGCTGTGCGTGCTTGGAAATTCCAATCCCGGGATTGAAATCCCGGCGTTTTGGGGGCCAAATCCCGGGATCCCGCCGATCCCGATCCCGGGATTGGCCACCCTAGATGTAACATCTTATATCTGTATCATACGCATATTGTAATAAGAAATACTGAATAAAAAAAAAGCAGTGATTGGGTGGACGGTTGTATCCCAGGATGTAAATGTCCCAGGAGCAGCCTGGCTTCCTGCTGAGCTGGTGCCTGGAAGCCTGCAGTATGATTACAGTAATGTGGGGTACACATCAGGATGATTTATCCCAAAATGAGCCAACTTAGATACAATCTCGACCGATTTTATGTAAATTGGCCATTTCACTGCCGTTCTGATGCGATCCCGATCCGATGTGCAGCCCTGCAGATCGTTCGGTCTTCTCTAAGATCCTACCATTGAAGTGGGTTCGGGTCGCGATCACATCAGATGCAGTTCCTGAGCGTGTCGTAGGCTCCGCCAGATCGTGAGCGGGTCATACATTCCCCTAACAACCCGCTCACAAGCTGCATCATGCTGTTGTGTACCCAGCATAAGCCGGCAGCTCTGGAGAGGGGGGAGGGGGCTGGTTGTGTAGGAACATCAGCCATCGGGGGGGGGGGGGGGGGGAAATCGAGCCTGCATTGTGTTGGGGAGACTACTCTCAGGTGATCCCTGTGCATGCAACAGGGGTATCCTCTCATCAATGCTCATGTTTAATGTAGATCTGCTCATCAAAATGTTATTTTTCTGGTATTTACAAAGTATACATTTATTTATAAAACATTTCCCACACTGCAAGCATGGAAAAGGCTTCTCTGATGTCTAACAAGATGTGATTTATTGGTAAAACATTTCCCACATTCAGCATGAAAATGGTTTCTCACCTGTATGTAACCTCTCATGTATAACAAGACAGGATTTTCTGGTAAAACATTTCCCACATTCAGAACATGAAAATGGTTTCTCACCTGTATGTACCCTCTCATGTGTAACCAGACTGGATTTTCTTGTAAAACATTTCCCACATTCAGAACATGAAAATGGTTTCTCACCTGTATGTTCCCTCTCATGTAGAACAAGACTGGATTTAAGTGTAAAACATTTCCCACATTCAGAGCATGAAAATGGTTTCTCACCTGTATGTACCCTTTCATGTATAACAAGATGAGATTTATGTAGAAAACATTTCCCACATTCAGAGCATGAAAATAGTTTCTCACCTGTATGTAACCTCTCATGTATAACAAGACTGGATTTATTGCTATAACATTTCCCACACTCAGAACATGAAAATGGTTTACCACCTGCATGTACCATCTCATGTATAACACGACTGGATTTATGAGTAAAACATTTCCCACATTCAGAACATGAAAATGGTTTCTCACCTGTATGTACCCTCTCATGTATAACAAGAGTGTGTTTATTCCTATAGCATTTCCCACACTCAGAACATGAAAATGGTTTCTCACCTGTATGTATCCTCTCATGTATAACAAGATTTGACTTACGAGAAAACGATTTCCCACATTCAGAACATGAAAATGGTTTCTCCCCTGTGTGATGTCTCTGATGTAAAGCGAAAACTGACTGACTTATAGAACTGGAAGATATTGTATCATCTTTATGGTCTGCACTGTGTGTAGTAAGGTCTGAATGATCAGGAGAAGGTTCCTCATGACTAGAGGGACCAGATGAAATATCTGCACTGGGAAATGTTGGGTGTGTATTGGGGATAATGGGTTTTTCTTCTGGAGAATCTTGTCTGATGTTCTTATCTTCTAGTATATAATCTGGAGACAAGATGAGATCTCCCTCCGAGGTATTCCTGCTTGTGCGCCCATCTACAGGAAACAGATGAATGACGACAGACAGAATTGGTTACATTGAGAAGGAAATGTTCATGGATGTTTTATCACTTACACTGAACATGTCTAATGCTGCGTACACACTGGCCGATATATCGCTGGTCTGTCAGCCAATGAGTACCAGCAATAGGTCTGTAACCAGCGTGATCTCTACAACAGAGCCGATGACCGATATATTGGTGCATTGTGCTATGGTACATAAGGGGAGGGGCCCTAAACTGCACACCCTGGACATATGAGGTGCTACCTGCTGAGACTTGTAGTGCAGCAAGCAGGAGGAGGAGTTTGCAGGTGCACACTAAATATATATGCTAGACCTTTTAATATCTTGCTATATTGCATTTGAGGTTATTAGCATAGTAATGGCCATTAGTATCGGCTTGTCCACCGCGTCCAGGTTACCTCATTAGGACAAGTCCCTAACACTACTCTGGGACAGGTCCAGGGCACAGGGCCCCCCAGGCCAGCCCAGCAGAACCACCCCATGGCATCACATTAGTGTGAAATTAAAGTGATAGTACAAGGGATAGGGGAAATTATATGTGATAGGACTTACCAAGGTAAGAAGTAATATTAAATGTGAAGGGTGCTACATATATATTAAACAAACTAAAGGGGTGATTGAAAGTATACGATATGATGCCATGGAGCAGCCCAGCAACAGCAGCCCAAAGAGCCCTGAGCCCCAAACACGGTCCCACAGACTAACACTCAGCATATATGTATAGTAGGACTTACCCTCATAGTGCCAAGCTGAGGTGTGCAGTCTTGAATGTTGGGACTCCAACCTAATTAAAATCAATTTGCCCTGGACCTGTCCCAGAGTAGTGTTAGGGACTTGTCCTAATGAGGTAACCTGGACGCGGTGGACAAGCCGATACTAATGGCCATTACTATGCTAATAACCTCAAATGCAATATAGCAAGATATTAAAAGGTCTAGCATATATATTTAGTGTGCACCTGCAAACTCCTCCTCCTGCTTGCTGCACTACAAGTCTCAGCAGGTAGCACCTCATATGTCCAGGGTGTGCAGTTTAGGGCCCCTCCCCTTATGTACTATATATTGTGTATTCATACACACTGGAAGGAACTAGAGACGCCTTCCTCCTAAGCTTGCACCCCACCCACCTGTCCCAAATTGATTTTAATTAGGTTGGAGTCCCAACATTCAAGACTGCACACCTCAGCTTGGCACTATGAGGGTAAGTCCTACTATACATATATGCTGAGTGTTAGTCTGTGGGACCGTGTTTGGGGCTCAGGGCTCTTTGGGCTGCTGTTGCTGGGCTGCTCCATGGCATCATATCGTATACTTTCAATCACCCCTTTAGTTTGTTTAATATATATGTAGCACCCTTCACATTCAATATTACTTCTTACCTTGGTAAGTCCTATCACATATAATTTCCCCTATCCCTTTTACTATCACTTTAATTTCACACTAATGTGATGCCATGGGGTGGTTCTGCTGGGCTGGCCTGGGGGGCCCTGTGCCCTGGACCTGTCCCAGAGTAGTGTTAGGGACTTGTCCTAATGAGGTAACCTGGACGCGGTGGACAAGCCGATACTAATGGCCATTACTATGCTAATAACCTCAAATGCAATATAGCAAGATATTAAAAGGTCTAGCATATATATTTAGTGTGCACCTGCAAACTCCTCCTCCTGCTTGCTGCACTACAAGTCTCAGCAGGTAGCACCTCATATGTCCAGGGTGTGCAGTTTAGGGCCCCTCCCCTTATGTACTATATATTGTGTATTCATACACACTGGAAGGAACTAGAGACGCCTTCCTCCTAAGCTTGCACCCCACCCACCTGTCCCAAATTGATTTTAATTAGGTTGGAGTCCCAACATTCAAGACTGCACACCTCAGCTTGGCACTATGAGGGTAAGTCCTACTATACATATATGCTGAGTGTTAGTCTGTGGGACCGTGTTTGGGGCTCAGGGCTCTTTGGGCTGCTGTTGCTGGGCTGCTCCATGGCATCATATCGTATACTTTCAATCACCCCTTTAGTTTGTTTAATATATATGTAGCACCCTTCACATTTAATATTACTTCTTACCTTGGTAAGTCCTATCACATATAATTTCCCCTATCCCTTTTACTAATCACTTTAATTTCACACTAATGTGATGCCATGGGGTGGTTCTGCTGGGCGGGCCTGGGGGGCCCTGTGCCCTGGACCTGTCCCAGAGTAGTGTTAGGGACTTGTCCTAATGAGGTAACCTGGACGCGGTGGACAAGCCGATACTAATGGCCATTACTATGCTAATAACCTCAAATGCAATATAGCAAGATATTAAAAGGTCTAGCATATATATTTAGTGTGCACCTGCAAACTCCTCCTCCTGCTTGCTGCATTGTGCTATGGGCCTGTTTCTGGATGACCTGGTACCAAGTCCCAGAGTGCCGACCTGACGAATAGCCGCTACCCCACCCGGATCCACTCGCATGTGCCCAATGCTGGAGAGATCATTGAAATCTCCAGGGCTCAGGGCAGCTGACGCCATGTGAAGTCAGCTACCCGCCCCTGGCACGAGGCTGGAATTTACATGGGAATGCCCATGAAACACTGGGCGTTCCCATCCATGGCCCATCACCGCCAGTGTCCCCCCCCACAACCGGATGGACTACAGATCGGGCCCTATGTGTACAGGCAATCTGCCATCCGCCCATATAACCCGCTGCAGGAGCCAGCGGTGATTGGCAGCTGAAATGGGCGGGAGCATGTAAAGGTGTGACATTAGTCACAATGGATCAGGCAGGGGGAGAGGGGAACTTGTAGGGGAGCCCGGCACCGGTGAATAGGAGTCCTGCCGATACTGGTAAAGAAAAAAAAATCATACCTTCTCTTTCCCCCCTCATATTACCACATCACCTTGCCCCGGTCACCTCCCCTTTCTGCTCCCACCCTTTCCTACTTGTCGCTCTCTCCCAGTCCCCCCCTTCTCTTTCCCCCCTCATATTACCACATCACCTTGCCCCGGTCACCTCCCCTTTCTGCTCCCACCCTTTCCTACTTTTCACTCTCTCCCAGTCCCCCCCTTCTCTTTCCTCCACCCCGTCTGCCCCCCTCTCCCTTGCTCTCTTCCTTCTGCCCCATCTCTTTATCTCTGCCCCTAGTCTCTCTCTCTCTCATTACCTCCTTATCCAGATGCTGCTTAGACGCAGTTATACTATACTGTACTGTAGCCGCTATCGACTGAAAGTATCATTCACCTATTCTATCAATATAAAATAATTGGCTTCTGGCTACTGAGCTGCGTATATGCACCTTACAGGATCAGCACTAGTGATGGTGGTACGGGTCTGTTCTGTCAGCATACACACGGTGGGATATGAATGCAAAATGCAATTACAGTAACCACCTACAGAAGATTATATCTGTGGGAATTATTATTATAGTGTCAAATATGTACACCTAATATCTTTTTTTATTTACTAGTTAATGCTAATAATCTATACTTCTGTTATAGCGCTCTCTTAATTGTTATTTTATTTGTGTCTAATTAAGTTATACAGAATACCTATTGGGAGCTGCAATAGCCATAAGTCGTCTTAGAATTATCTCGTTAGACAGCATTCATTTTGATTGATTATTATATTTTCAATGTAAAGTATTAGCGCCCGATTATCAGGATTATCATTTTCTACCAGAGAGTGTGGGGAGGAGGCTGGTCATTTATCTGGGCTGGTAACACACAGGGACATGATGTGAGGGGAGAGCAGGAGTATAATAGGGGCTGATGGCTCCTGATGTATGAGATACACCAGAGAGTGTGGGGAGGAGGCTGGTCATTTATCTGGGCTGGTAACACACAGTGACATGATGTGAGGGGGAGAACAGGAGTATACTGGGGGCTGATGTCTCCTGATGTATGAGATACACCAGAGAGTGTGGGGAGGAGGCTGGTCATTTATCTGGGCTGGTAACACACAGTGACATGATGTGAGGGGGAGAACAGGAGTATACTGGGGGCTGATGTCTCCTGATGTATGAGATACACCAGAGAGTGTGGGGAGGAGGCTGGTCATTTATCTGGGCTGGTAACACACAGTGACATGATGTGAGGGGGAGAACAGGAGTATACTGGGGGCTGATGTCTCCTGATGTATGAGATACACCAGAGAGTGTGGGAAGGAGACTGGTCAGATCTCTGGGCTGGTAACACACAGTGACATGATGTGAGGGGGAGAGCAGGAGTATAATAGGGGCTGATGGCTCCCAATGTATGAGATACACCAGAGAGTGTGGAGAGAAGACTGGTCAGATCTCTGGGCTGGTAACACACAGTGACATGATGTGAGGGGAGAGCAGGAGTATAATAGGGGCTGATGGCTCCTGATGTATGAGATACACCAGAGAGTGCGAGGAGGAGACTGGTCAGATCTCTGGGCTGGTAACACACAGTGACATGATGTGTCACTCCCCCTCCAGCAGATCCGCCCAGCTGAGATAGTCCGCCTCCACATTCCGGAACCCCGGAATGAATACAGCTGACAGTGCTGGCACCTGCACTTCCGCCCAGGTGAAAATCCTCACAATCTCTGCCATCGCCATCTTGCTGCGAGTTCCGCCCTGATGGTTTAAGTATGCCACTGTTGTGGCATTGTCGGATTGAACTCGTACTAGCAATCCCTTCAGAAACTCTTCTGCTTGGCACAAGGCATTCCATAACGCTCTCAGTTCCAGTATGTTTATAGGAAGTATTGGATTCCTCCTCGGACCAAAGGCCCTGTAACCTTAGATGGAGCATAACTACTCCCCAACCCCTGAGACTGGCATCCGTTGTGATGACCAACCAATCCCAAGAGCAAAGGGACCGCCCCATCTGCAGAGTCTCTATATCCGTCCACCATTCCAAGGATATTCTTGTTTTCTGAGACAGAACCAGCCGTTCCGGCTTCATTGTATTTGCATTTCCGGACCAGCATGCTAGGATGTTCCACTGGAAGCACCTCGAATGGTATCTGGCAAACTGTAGCGTCTCGAAAGTCGCTACTATTTTGCCCAGTAACCTTACTCCCTGCCACACCTTCGGTGCAGGAGCCTGAATAAGTGTTAGCACCATGTGCCGAATCTCCACTGCCTTGGGATGTGGCAAGAACACCCTGTGAAGGTGTGTGTCCAGGATTACCCCGAGGAATTGCAGACTCTGAGTGGGTGTTAAATGCGACTTGGGAAGGTTTAGCACCCAACCCTGCTCTTGCAAGAACTGTGTCGCAATACTCAGGTGTTCCTGAAGTTTTCCCGCCGACTCCGCCTTGAATAAAAGGTCGTCCAGATAAGAAATAATTACTATTCCCTTTAGACGTAGAGCTGCGGCCATGACCGCCATCACTTTTGTGAACACTCTCGGAGCCGTAGCCAAACCGAACGGCAGTGCCTGAAACTGACAATGGTCTTCTCCAATTGCAAACCTTAGGAGAGCTTGGTGATCCTTGAAAATGGACACATGGAGATATTCATCCTGAATATCTACAGATGCCAGCAACTCCCCCGGCTCTATGCTCAGGAGCACAGAACGCAGGGACTCCATGCAAAAATGATCTACCCACAAGTGAAGATTTAAAGACTTTAAATTTAGAATAGGCCTGAAAGACCCGTCTGGCTTGGGGACTAGGAAGAGGATCGAATAAAATCCTTGTTTTCTTTCCTCCTGAGGCACCGGAATCACTACTCCCTTCTCCCTTCGGGACAAAGCTGCCCCCAAAAGAGTGGACCTCAGTGACGCAGTCCGAGGCAAAGGAGTAGGAACAAATCTCTTGGGTGGAATGCCTCTGAGATTTATCCGGTAACCCTCAGAAATGATGGAAAGGACCCAAGGATCCACTACGGATTCCCTCCACCGGTCCCGAAAGTGCAGGAGGCGACCCCCCACTCTGAGCCCAGAACTGGAGCACCCGCCTCGTCATGCAGAGGACTTATCATCATTTTTGGCTGCATGCTTTTTTGTAAAGGCCCCAAACCGAGACATGGAAGACTTTCCTCTGCTGGCCTGAAATCTGCCATGGCCAGTCTGTCCTCTGTTGGACATCCCGCTCGGAAATGGCGACCGAAAGGATGGCTTGAAAACTCCAAACTTGGAGCCTGAACTCTTGGAGGTGGTGGAGAGGAAGGTACTTTTACCCCCAGTAGCCTGTTTAATGATGGCTTCCAGCTCTGAGCCAAACAATAGCTCCCCCTTAAAAGGCAAGTTCTCAAGGGACTTCTTGGACTCACTATCAGCTTCCCAAGCGTTGAGCCAAAGAGCCCTCCTAGCTGAAACTGAGGTGATAGACACTCTGGACGCCATTTTAGCTCCTTCCTCACAAACATATTCTGCAGCACATCTCAACTTCTCTGCCAGTATGAAAGCCTCAGAATTTTGGTGGAGAAGACCACTCAGTTGCTTCGCCCACTTGATCATAGCTTTTGTAACCCAAGCAAAAGCAAATATAGGCCTCAAAGTATAACCTATGCCTTCAAAAATAGCTTTCAAGCAACCTTCCACCTTTTTGTCCACTGGGTCTTTAAAGGCAGCACCCCACTGGACAGGTAACGCAGTGGATTTAGACAGCCTAGCAACAGATGCACCCACTAATGGGGCTTTTTCCCATAATGTTCCTCTGGCATGGGGTACATATTAGCATACTTTTTAGCCATCAACAGTCTTTTATCAGGAGTTTTTCCTGATTCATTTATAACAGAGGTCATTCCCTCATCAGAGGGGAAGCACACAGGGTCCCTGCGACTCTTTTTAAACACACAAGAGACAGGAGTCTTTTCTTCCTCTGCAAGATTCAGAGTCTGTCTAACAGCCACAATCAAATCCTCAATGCCTGAAGTTAAGGCCTCAGCTTCATCACTCATGTCCCAACTCCAGTTCTCCTCACACACACACACACCATCATCATCCAAATCCTGTAAAATGGGTGGTGTTGATACAGATCCTCTCATCAGAGGATTTTGTAAACTGCTCCATTAAGGCAGTCATTTTATGAACCCCCTGAGCAGTATCCTGCATAGCTTGCAGCAAAAAGGGGCCCCCCTGAGCCGGGGTAACTGACCCCCCAGAAACCAGAGAAGAGGTAAAGTGGCCAGGAGACCCTAACAAGGAATCCTTCTGCCTATTCAAAGCCTCAGTAAGAGCATTCATAGACCTGCCCAACGCCAAAGCCCAAGCAGGTTCAGCTATCTACGTCCTGGGGGCGCGTGACCCACTGGGAACAGCCTCACAGGACGGGCATAAATCCCCCTGATCCTCATGTTCACATGTAAATTTAGCCTCACACTTCTTGCAGTAAATAAGCATGTCCAGCGCTCCCTCCTCCACAGCAGCAGAAGTAAACCCCTCAGCCATGTAAAATACAATGCAAAACGAACAGGCACCGCACAGAGCAATGTATCAGTGTACTTATCTGACTGTATTCCGGTCAGCGATCAGCGAGGGAACCGCTTGTTCGAAGAGACTGGAGTCTGTGTAAAATCACCCTGTCAGCTCCGCAGCGCGGGGAAAAGGCGCCAAAAACACAGTGCAGGAAGAGACCAAGTCTCTGCAACAGCGGGGAGACTAGCCCATCTGGTGCTTTCTCCCCCATCAGCCGCTCCCGCAGTTGTCTCTGCTTACCTCCTTGTACCTCCCTTCCATGGGACCACAATGGAGTCGTCCAACAGCGCCGGACTCCTGTGAGAGACTTCACTTCCCTGGCGGGATTTCAGTCTCTAAACCCTTCAAGATGGCAGGCGCCATCGCGGGGGGGGTCCATCCCCCAAGATCTCCTTCTGCAAGGAGCCGGTTAGGACACCCCCGGGGCCCAGGAAAGTCTCTAACACAGAGACGAAGCGCTGTGTAGAAGGAATAAAAAGTGTCCCTCTGCACACAGAGAGCTGACAGGACGCGCTTCTGTGTGCATGAACTTCAAGTAGAAGTAACTCACTGGAAAACCTGCTCTATCTTCAAAAAAATCCAAAGAAAAAAAACGCAGCTGCGAAGCATAGCACCCGCTCCTGTGGGAACCTAAAACTAACTGGAGCATTATGGGATGCAGTAGGGAGGAGCCTGCTCCCAAAGAAATTAGAAGCATAGGTGCCTGGCTCCTGGCGGACCCTCCTATCCCATCGTGAGCTGTGTCACCGGACTGGATGAAAGAGAAAGAGCCGAATTATACTCACCGATAACTCCTTTTTCTTCCTAGAGATCCCATGGCAGCCATAACACTGGGATGTTTCCCTTCCCCCATAGATTAGACAGGAGTTTTTTCTCTGGGACCGCCCACCTTGTGTATAACAGCCGCCTCCTCCTCCTTCACCTCAGTGTCTTTTGAATGTCTCCGTCATCCTGGAGAAAAAACACAGTAATAACATGGGAGGGCAATCAGTGGCTGCCATGGGATCTCTAGGAAGAAAAAGGAATTATCGGTGAGTATAATTCGCCTCTTTCTTCTACGATCCCCATGGCAGCCATAACACTGGGACATACCCAAGTAAACACACGGGAGGGAAAGCTGCATGAAATATTTATTATCTCGGGACCAGTCAAACTGACATAGCTCCTTGTAAGACATGATTCCCAAAGTGGGCAGTAGATACATTAAGTGCGTAATGGTTAGAGAAAGTATGAAACGAGGTCCAGGTAGCAGCCCTACAGATCTCTGTAATAGATGCCTTCGCCTTATTCGCCCATGATGTGGAAACTGCCCGAGTGGAGTTTGCATGGACGATAGGAGGTGCCACCTTGTTTTCTTTCTTGTAGGCAAATAGGATAACCTCTCTTATCCATCTCAAAATGGTTTGTTTGACTGGTGCTTCTCCTTTCTTTATTCCTTCTGGAATTACAAATAGGTGCTTGGTGGATCTAAAACTCTTGGTTCTTTTCAAGTATATAGAGATGGCTCTAACAAGATCTAATTTGTGCCACATTTCTTCCTCCTCATTCTGAGGAATTGGGTAAAACTCAGGAAGTGTTATCTCTTGGTTGAGGAGAAATCTTGAGATTACCTTTGGTAGAAATTCTGGGTGCGTCCTCAGCACCACTCTATCAGGAAAAACAGTCAGATAGGGTTCCTCAATCCACAGCGCTTGTAACTCACTCACCAGTCTGGCTGAGGTGACTGCCACCAGAAAGACCACTTTCCAGATAAGTAGTTTGAGTGGAATGTCTATAAGTGGTTCAAACGGATGTTTGGATAACACTGTAAGCAATAGGTTTAGATCCCAAGGAGCCACAATAGATTTGATTGGTGGTCTAATTCTCTTAATGGCCCTGCTAAACCTTTTGACCATCTTCTCTTCTGCTAATGGTCTGTCCAGTAGAATGCTCAAAGCAGAGATTTGTGCCTTGATAGTAGCTGTTGCTAAACCTAATAGGAATCCGTCAAACAAGAATTGTAATACTTCGCCAGTGGAAATCTTAGAAAAGTCACCTGAGAACTGACCCCATTTGTTGAATTTTATCCATGTTCTGTAATATGCTAATGAAGAGACATCTTTTCTGGCCTTCAACTTCATATCAGTGACTTGTGATGAGAGGTTATGCTTTTTTAATATTTGCCGCTCAATCTCCACGCCCTTAGACAATGTCACGGGTTCTGAACGTAGCACTGGACCTTGTCTCAGTAGATCCGGTCTGTTGGGCAATTCCCATGGTTTCTGTACAGATAGCCTGAGGGCATTCGAGAACCAACCCCTCCGTGGCCAATATGGTAGGATTGCCACCAGGTCTACTTTGTCCTTTTGTATCTTCTTTATCACCTTGTTTATCAAGGGAGAGGGCGGAAATATGTACCCCTGTTTGAACTGCCATTTGATTGTAAAGGCATCCAACGTCACTGCTTGGGCATGATAGTATTTTGAGCAGAATGTCCTCACCTTTCTGTTGGAGTGAGTAGCCATCAGGTCTACCTCCGGAACTCCGAACCTCTGTATTATTTCTCCGAATACCTTTTCGTTCAGTTCCCATTCTTCTGGATCCAGCAACTTGCGACTCAGGAAATCTGCAATGACATTTCTTCTGCCCGGTATGCACACTGCCGAGACTGAGAGAAGATATCTGACATTATCATCAACTTTCTGCTCCTGGTACCTCCTTGATGATTTATGTGTGAGACCACCGTCACGTTGTCTGACATAATTCTGACGTGAGTTCCCTTGGTATACTCCTTCAATCATCTTACTGCTTCCCAGACTGCTTGAAGTTCTCTTACATTTGAGGAATTAATCACCTCTTCTAGGGATCATACTCCTTGTACTGATACATTTGCCATGTGTGCACCCCAATCGGTTAGACTGGCATCAGTGGTTAGTACCAAATAACTCGGACTCTCCAGACTGGGTCTCTTCTCCTCCAGACCTCTTGTCCACCATAGTATGGATTTTCTTATCGGGCCCTTTAGTACTACTGGATGATGATCGCTGCATCCCCTTCGGATCAGAGGTAAAAGGTACCATTGAAGCTTCCTCATATTTGATTGAGCCCAGGGTATGACTTTTATGCAGGATGTCATCATGCCCAACAACTGTACAGCCATAATCAGTGTCACCTTCTTTGAGTATAGAACAGTCTCTATCATTCGCTGGATTCTTAGGCATCTCTCTGACGAGAGAGCAATATTGAAGTTTACAGTGTCTATTAGGACGCCCAGGAACTGAATATTTTGGCTTGGTGAAAGACAGCTCTTGACTTCGTTTATAACCCAGCCATGCATCTGTAGTGTCTACACTTTGTAGAACTTCTTCTTCCGAATCTCCAGCGATTAATAGATCATCCAGATATGGCCATATTAGGACTCCTAGTTTTCTCAATTCCGCAATCAGGGTGACCAATACTTTTGTGAATACCCTCGGAGACGTCCTTAGCCCAAAGGGTAGGCATGTGAACTGGAAGTGCCTGTTTGACACCGAGAACCTGAGGAATTTTCAGTGATAGGTGTTTACTGGAATGTGATAGTAGGCTTCCCTTAGGTCTATTGCGGCTAAGTATGCCCCTTTCTTTATTCCGGCCACTATAGACGTTAAATTTTCCATCCTGAACTTTATCATTTTTATGTTTTTGTTCAGGTCTCTTAGATCCAGAATTGTTCTGTATTCCCCATTGGTCCTCTTCACTAGAAATAAGTTTGAATAAAACCCTCTCTTGTGATGTTGCCTGGGAATCTCTTCTTCAGCGTTTATTTCTAGAAGTTGTTCTATCTTCAGTGACAATTCCCTTCTTTCTTCCATCGTTCTTGGTATTCTGGATCTTATAAACCGATCTTGTCTCGGAAATCTTGCAAATTCTATTGAATAGCCGTTCTGTATTGTGTTCAGGACCCATCTGTCCCCAATCGTCTTCCTCCATACATCTGGGAATTTCAATAATCTCGCTCCTATCTTGATTCTTTGTAGATAGTCATAATCTTCCACCTCTGTCAGATTGAAATAGTCCACGAAAAGGTTGCCGAAAGGACTGACGGGATAAGTTCGGATTCCCTCTTCTATAGTATGGTCTTCCGGGCCTGTAACTTCTCGCCTCCTTAAAAGATGGTTTAGGTGTCCCAGGATATGGGAAACGATTTCTCCTGTCCTGTGGGAGACGGACAGATTTACCTCCTGATCGTTTTTAAATCATAGCGTCAAGTTTGGATCCAAATAAATAATTTCCTTCAAAGGGTAGTGCTGTCAATTGATTTTTAGAATTTGCATCGGCACTCTATGGCTTAAGCTACAATGCCCTTCTTGCCGTCACTCCAGCCGCCATGGACTTTGATGCAAAAGACACAGAGTCAAGAGATGCTTCACATAAATAATCAACGGATTTTTGCATTATTTCTAAGCTGCGTAATATATATGACTTTGATATCTTGTCTTCTACATCGGTATGTAGGTTGGCTGCCCAGAGTCTAAGGGCACGGGATACAGAAGCAATAGCTACCGATGATTTAAGAGCCCCCAAAGAAGCGGTATGCACCTTCCGTAAAGAATTTTCTACTTTCTTATCCATAGAGTCCTTGAAAGCAGCCGCGTCTTCCACTGGTATAGTTGACCTCGACGTGAGTTCCGCTACAGCTGCATCCACCTTTGGTATCTTACACCATCCAATAAACTCTTCATCCTTGTACGGATACATCTTATCCACTCTGTTACTAAGGGTGAACTTCTTGTCCACATTTATCCATGCTTTAGCAATCATCTCTCTTACTACTTTGTTCAGCGGGAAGGTCCTTCCCCTTCTAGATCGGTCTTCAAATAGAGGATACTTTTCAACCGAAGTACCTGGGGCTTCCTGGTAGTTCATAGCTTTATATATGGTTTTTAACACATTTTCAACAATATCAAGATTGAAGGTCCTGTCATTCCCAACTTCACCCGATTCATCTGTGGAATTCTTTACTGGATCATCCATACCTGATGAACCTTCATCCGATTCCTGACTAAACCCAGCTTGGGATCTGGATCTCTTTGCTATCTGTGATTGCGCAAATTCGTCTTTAGATACAAAATTCTGCTTCATCCATAACATAAGTTCCTTCAGTATGATCAGGTTTCTTCTTTATTTCATACCTTGTGGAATCCTTTTGTTTTATCTCACAATTTTCACATAATGATTTATTCTGACTAGCAGAGAATACTTTGTCACATGACATGCACTTTGATTCAATGTATTTCTTCTTAAATACTCTTTTCTTCGGTACTGGTGTCCTTCTGTAGGCACACTACAAGAAAAAAGGGATTTTTGTAAGAAGTTACCATTCTAATCCCTTTCTCTGATATGGTCCTGGTGACACAGCTCAACATTGGGACGTAGGAGGGTCCGTAGGAGCCAGGCACCTATCCTAAAGCTTTTGGAGGGTAGGCTCCTCCCTTCTGCATCCCGGACTCCTCAGTTAAATCTTGCAAAGTCACTGGAATACATTAACTCAGTACAAATGCCTGCACATATTATATGCACAATTTTTTAAATTTTTTTTTACTTTTCAGCCATATATAACATGAAACATCATGAACACTGGCATACTTACAGAGCGTAAGGGAGGGATCGCTGTGTCACCAGGACCATATCAGAGAAAGGGATTCGAACGGTAAGTTCTTACAAAAATCCCTTTTTCTCTTTCAATTGTCCTGGTGACACAGCTCAACATTGGGACGTTCAACAGCCGGTCCTTTGGGAGGGTACGCTCAGGTCTGCAGCTCTCATCACTGCTCGCCCGAATGATGCATCCTCCGACGCGAACTCATGGAACCTATAGAATTTGGCAAAAGTGTGAACAGATGACCAAGTGGCGGCCCTGCAAACCTGCTCAGCTGTGGCCCCATGTCGAACCGCCCAAGAGGTGGCGACCGACCTGGTGGTATGCGCGTTGATCCTGGCCGGAACAGGCCTACCAACCTTCGTATATGCAAAGGCAATGACCGAACGCAACCACATAGCAATGGTCTGCTTAGACGCAGGCCAACCAATCTTGTGCACATCATACAAGACTAGCAAAGTATCAGTCTTCCCTGTCCACATAAATGCGCAAGGCGCGAACAACGTCCAAATTCCTCAATTTGTCCCTCTTCCTGGAACCCTCTGGGGGTTGAAACACAGGCAGAACTATCTCTTGATCCAAATGAAAAGCAGAGACTACTTTTGGCAAAAATTGGGGTACTGTTCGAAGAACAGCCCTGTCATCATGAAAAATAAGAAAGGGAGACTTGCAGGACAATGCTCCCAACTCTGACAATCTCTTTGCCGAGGCAACACCCAACAAAAAGACAAGTTTCCATGTAAGGAACTTAAGGTCAGCCGACCTTAATGGCTCAAAAGGCGCCCTTAGGAGACACTCCAGATCCAGTGATAAATCCCATGGAGCCACTGGTTGCTTGTAGGGAGGTTTCAACCGTGAAACCCCTTGCAGGAAAGTCTGCACCTCCGGTAGCAATGCTATCCTCTTCTGGAAATCTGTACCTTGAGTGACTGAAGGCTTAGACCAGACGAGAAACCATCCTGCAAAAACTCCAGAAATTTAGAAAGTCAAAATCGCAATGTATTCGACTTCTGCCTTTCACACCACCCAATATAGGTCTTCCAGACCCTATAATAGTTAGCCGAAGACACCGACTTCCTAGCCTTTACCATGGTGTTAACCACAGCCTCTGAGAAACCCTTGTTCTTGAAGATGGCGGTCTCAATAGCCAAGCCATCAAATTTAATGAATCCAGGTGGAAGAACGGCCCTTGGCTTAACAGATCTGCCCTCAGAGGTAGACGCCACGAGTCCACAGACAATCTCTGAACCCTCGAGTACCAGGACCTCCTTAGCAAATCTGGGGCTACTAGAATCACCGGAATTCCTTGGGATTGGATTCTTTTCAACACTCTCGCCAGCATTGGAAACGGCGGGAAAACATAAAGCAGATTCCCCTCCCAGGGGATAGTCATTGCATCCACTGCTTCGGCCAGTGGATCTCTTGTCCTGGCATAGAACCTGGGTACCCGATGATTGAACCTGGATGCCATAAGGTCCACATCCGGAGTTCCCCACTTTACTGTAATCTGGTGAAATACCTGTGGATTCAGGCTCCATTCCCCCTCTAGCAGTTCCTCCCTGCTCAGGAAATCGGCCTCGACATTCTCCACCCCTGGGATGAACATCGCTGACAACGCTGGAACATTCTGCTCCGTCCACAAGAAGATCCGGGAAACCTCCCAAATGGCCAGCCTGCTGCGTGTGCCTCCCTGATGATTCAGGTACGCCACAGCCGTGGCATTGTCCGTCTGAATCCGCAAAGGAAGACCCTGTAATCTTTCTCCACACAGCCCGCAGTTCCAGGATATTGATCGGCAGACTCCTCCGAGGACCACAAGCCCTGAAGGCGAAGGTCAAGAACAACTGCCCTCCAGCCCCTGAGACTGGCGTCGGTAGTGACTACCAGCCAGTCCCAGGACTGCAAAGACCGACCCCACTGAGGGAATCCACCTCCATCCACCATTCCAGGGAAGACCGGGTTTCTGGAGACAGCACTATGCGCTCTGACTTCATGGTCTGAGTATTCCCTGACCAGGATGTCAGAATGTTCTACTGGAATACTTGAGAGTGGAACCTGGCAAACTGTAGCATCTCGAAAGTCGCCACCATATTTCCCAGCAGTTTGAGACACCTCCAAACCGATGGACTCTGAGACCCCAGGATCTCCCGAACCAAGATGGATATGTCCCTGGCCTTTGTCTCTGGTAGAAATACCCAATGTAGATAGGTATCCAGGACAACACCCAGGAACTGGATTCTCTGTGACGGCACAAGCTGAGACTTTTGTAATTTAAAAGCCAACCGTGAACTTGCAAAAACCTGATGGCTTCTACCAAGTGACTCTGCAACCTCTCCGCCGACTCTGCTTTGAACAGCAGGTCGTCCAGGTACGGAATCACAGTGATTCCCCTCAGTCGGAGAGCAGCCGCCATCACGGACATAATTTTGGTGAATACCCTTCGTGCTGTGGCCAGTCCAAAGGGCAACGCCTGGAATTGCAAATGTAGGTCTCCTATTGCAAACCTCAGGAGAGCCTGATGTTCCGGGTGGATAGGAACATGAAGATATGCGTCCTGGACATCCATGGACGCCAAAAATTCTCCATGGTCCAGGCTTAGCAGCATGGACCGTAGAGATTCCATCTTGAAATGGTCTACCCACAGATGGAGATTCAAAGACTTTAAATTTAAGATTTGATAAAGCTACAGGACGCAGTGAAACGCGTTAGGTGACTGCCCCCCACCTCTGGACACAGCTGTGACACCTTTGTTTCATTTGGACATCATTTCCATTCATATTCTTCACTTGGACATTTTGTTCCTATTGGCGGACACCGTGCAAACTACCACTGGTCATCACCATCTACACCAGTGTGGACTGCTACTAAGCACGGAAGCCACATCTGTATTCCATCGCTGGGATCATTCATCTGGGATCGCTGCAGACAAATTCTGGTATTCCGAGTCAACATTCACCAGTCTCGCACCAACATATGGTCTGTTTACACCAAGCGATACTTACCACCTCCAGCGGCAACCATTCCAGCCGCATACATCGTGAGGACTCCCAGCATACTTCATATTCAAAGGATCCACCGTTTATTATTGGTAAAGTGCACTTACCTGCATACTTCATATCAGTGTCAACACAGCTTACTCTGACTGTCCATTGAGGCGGGGCCTATTCTTATTATTTACCATTTTGATATTCATTCCAATTTACGTTTATTCCCCCCCCCCCACTATCTTATACCATTATTGTATTATATTTATTGTCATTGTTTTATTATTGTGATTTTAACAGAATCAGTAAAATTGTTATACCTTTTCATTACTGGTATCCTTCATTGATTTAAGCGCTGCTTCACCCACCTTGTGTGAGTATTTCTTTTCTGTGGTTTTCTTCCAGTGGGGAGTGACTACCTCCACAGTAAAGCAGTTGCTTTCACTGGAGATCCAGCTCATTGCAAGGCGCCTGATTATTCCTAGTGAATACCTTTTTTCCCCTAAATTTAAGATTGGTCTGAAGGACCCGTCTGGCTTGGGCACCAAAAACAGAGTGGAATAAAAGCCCTTCTTCCGCTCGAGGGACCGGGATCACCACTCTAAGAGAGATTGAGCCGCCCCCAGAAGAGCAGCTCCTTTGGCAGTGGTGTAGGTATGAATCTTCTCGGAGGAAGACCTTTGAAGGGAATCCTGTAACCCTGGGATACAATGTCCAACACCCAAGGATCCCGGTCCAACAATGCCCAAGCGTCCCTGAACCATCTCAGACACCCCCCCACCTTGACCACCACTGGGATATTCCCCAGATAGTCATGCTGAGGGCTTATCCTCACCTTTGGTGCTCAGTTTCTTATGAAAGGAACTGAACTTTGACTTTGGGGCCTTGCCCCTGGAGGACTGAAACTTTCCCCTAAATGACTGTCCCCGAAAGGACGCACCCCCTCTAGGGGCGGGCCGAAAGGACGGCCTAAAAGCAGAGAACCTTGAGGACTGTTTAGCTGGAGGAGCCGGCAGGAAAGTACTTTTGCCTCCCGTGGCCTGCTTAATAATCTCTTCCAGCTCGGAACCAAACAACAGCTTTCCTTTAAAAGCCAATGCCTCCAAGGCCTTTTTTGATTCATTATCTGCCTCCCAGGCTTTAAGCCAAAGCACTCTCCTGGCATTGACGGACACCGTGGATACTCTGGAAGCCATTTTGAGTGCTTCCTCCTCAGCCTCAAGCACATACTCCGCAGCTGCTTTTAGCTTCTCAGCTAGCAGTAACACACCTGGATCAGCATGCAAAATTGTACATAAGTCATTGGCCCACACAATCATGGCCTTAGAGACCCAGGCTGATGCTATCACAGGGCGTGAAGTGAAGCCTACCCCTTCAAATATTGCCTTGAGGTTTCCTTCAAGCTTCTTGTCTACGGGGTCCTTAAAGGCTGCCCCCCATGGACAGGGAGCACCGTGGCTTTAGAAAGCCGTGCCACAGAAGCGTCTACCACCGAAACTTTTTCCCAGAAGGTCTGCATGAGCCTCAGGCATGGGGCATAGACTTAAAAATCTCTTAGGCATCTGAAGCCTTTTATCGGGCATTTTCCAAGCCCCTTCCAATAAATCCTGTAAACCTTCATCCGCAGGGAAGGTAACAGTCTCCTTACGCTGCCGTTTAAATACACCTCTTGCAGGAGTTTTATCCTCCACAGACAAACTCAGAGCCTGTTTATCAGCAGTAATCAAATCCTCCACCCCTGGGGCCAAGGAATCCTCAGAGTCATCACCCTGATCCCAGGGGATGTCTGTGTACTCTCCCTCCTCTTCAGATTCAGCAACAAGCAACGGCACTGAATAAGACCTTTTAGGGGTACCCACAGTATCACCATCAAATTTGTTTAACAAATCATTAAATCTGCTGATCCCTTTAGCAGTATCCTGCATGACCTGTAAGAAACCAGGATCTGCTTGGGTCAGAGGCAAGGAGCCAGAGGACTGCTGAGATGATGACATAGGTCTAGGGGAAGATACCAACACATCACTCTGCCTGTCCAGCAATTGCACTAAGGTATTTACAGACCTGCCCAGGGCACTGGCCCACGCAGGCTCCGATTGCTATACCCTCTGGGGTTCACTGCCCATGGGTCTCACACCTGCGCAAGTAATACACAAGCCCCCCTTGACCATCTGTTCAGGGGTAAAGTTTAGTGTACAAACACTACAAGCGCACAATGCATTAAGGGCTCCCTCCCCCAAAGCCACAGACTGTTGCTCAGACATGATGCAAAAGATAACACAGTCACAGTGCACAAAGTACAGGCGTTTTATACAGAGCCAATGTACCACAGTCACTTATCTGTCTGAAGCTTTCAGAAGTGGGGAAATCGATGCCCAGGAAATCCAATCACTCTGCAAGGATCTGTCAGCCAGCTCAGCTCCGCTGCAAGCGTTCGGAATGGCGCCAAAACAGAGTGAGGGAAGAGACCAAGTCCCTGCTGCTGCGGGGTCCGTGGCTTTTGGCGCCAACCACCCCCAGACAGCCGCTCCCACTGTAGGATCTCCTAGTTCCAGTGTCTCCCCCTCTGCTGGGGATCACTCGGAACATGCCTGTGACACACTGCTGTCCTCTCATACAGGAGCTCAGTGTGTAAGCTCCTCAGAAAATGGCCGCCGCCATCACGGAGCGCCTGTCCCCTACGACCCCCACCTAGCGTGAAGCCGGTTTCAGTGCGCTCCGGAGCCCAGGCAGCTTCTTAATAGAAGCTGTAAGCGCTGCACAGGGAGACCAGACAGTGTCTCCCCTGTGCACAGTGAGCTGACAGGACGCGCTTCTGTCAGCTCCTGCTGCGGTGTCAGTGTGAGGATTCAATGAGATTCCTCACACTGTGCCTACCTAGCTAGTGTAAAAGTTAATAAAATAAAAAACTCCTAACAAACTCTAATCCTTCGGCTGCTCCTGCAGCCCTTTAGAATAGCACCCACTCCAGTGGGCACCTAACACGAACTGGAGTCTGGGATGCAGAAGGGAGGAGCCAATGTTGAGCTGTGTCACCAGGACCATTGAAAGAGAAATAATGTATACTAAGTAACTAGAAAATAAAACAACTAAATGCCCAAAACCAAAGGGCTTACCTCACAGGGGCATTATCCAGCTTAGGGGGAGGAAGGCACATCCATATCGGCAAAAGCTAACTCAATGCAAGGAGTAGCGTTTGAGCTCTGTTTAAATAGGGCGACATTAACCCTTAATGCACCGCCAGTCTAATAATCAGGATGGCTGAGCGGAACAAAAATTGTTCCCTGTGTTTCCGGGGAAGTACTTTAGCTGCACACCAGTGTTGCTCTGGGCAGAAGTAAGACGCCGCCGCGTACTTCCGCCCTCACAGTGCTAACTCTGCAGCGTGCAGTCGCGGCTTACAGCCCAGACTGCAGCATGTCTCTTACCAGAGCCGCCTACTTATGCCTTGACTCCCAGACCAAAACGCTGTATCCATGCTGGGAAAGCTTCCTGAAACGTACGTACATAGCGCCATAATGTGACTGCATTTGCTGTGAAGCATTTCACTTCTGCAGGAATAATCAGGCATATGCATAGGGGTATAGATAAATCCATTCCCCCTCACATCTTCTTCTCCCCGGGGAGCCACCCCATAGAGAAGAGGTAACCCTGCTTGAAACAAACAAAATACTCCTACTCTGTCCTCTCTAAACGGACACAGGAAAAAAAGACACTGAGGTGAAGGAGGAGGAGGCGGTTATACCCAAGGTGGGCGGTCCTAGAGAAAAAACTCCTGTCTAATCTATAGGGGAAAGGAAACATCCCAGTGTTATGGCTGCCATGGGGATCGTCGAAGAAATGATTATTCCTCACCTGTGCTGATATCTTTAGGGATTTCCTCTTTATTACACTGCTGATCACCCCTCATATGTGTGTCTTCTGTCTCTGTATCTTCTTTCTTATCAGACACATAAGACTCTTCTCTTATCTTCATATCCGTCACATACGTCTCTTCTTCCTCTGTGTCTTCTGCCTTAATGTCAGTCACATACGTCTCTTCTTCCTCTGTGTCTTCTGCCTTAATGTCAGTCACATACATCTCTTCTTCCTCTGTGTCTTCTGCCTTAATGTCAGTCACATACGTCTCTTCTGCCTTAATATCTTCACATTGAACCTACAAAAAAATATCTCATTAGTAATGTTTGATGCTAGTGAGTTTACACAGTACAATATCCGTGCAGTCACTTAGGAATATTGGGGAGACCCTAATTCCCACCTACCTGATCCTCCTGTGGGGTCCTGTGAGTCTCCTCTGTACAGTGCTGGGAATACAGAGGACGGGGCCATCTCTCTGGGGTATCTCTGTTACTGGGCCCATCTGTAGGACACACAGTGACTGAATATATTGTACATGTGGATTAGCAAATGATACGTGTATATAGGGGGGCCCAATACCTGCTCGCCCCTGTACAATAAAACAAAGTCTCCTCTTACCCAGTGATGTGAGGGCCAAGTGATTCTCCATCATTACATTCCTGCACAGACCCTTGTGTTCCTCTATATACTCCCGTTCCTGCATGGAGAGATAGACAGTGACATCCTGACACCTTATAGAAACCCGACACACACAGTGATACAGTCATCACCCAGACACATCCCCCGGTGTTACTGTATAACGTCCCATTCCCAGTAGTCACCTCTCCGGTCACATCCCATGGTGTTACTGTATAATGTAGCATTCCCAGCAGTCACCTCTCCGGTCACATCTCCCAGTGTTACTGTATAATGTCCCATTCCCAGCAGTCACCTCTCCGGTCACATCCCCCGGTGTTACTGTATAATGTCCCATTTCCAGCAGTCACCTCCCCGGTCACATCCCCCGGTGTTACTGTATAATCCCCATTCCCAGCAGTCACCTCTCCGGTCACATCCCCCGGTGTTACTGTATAATATCCCATTCCCAGCAGTCACCTCTCTGGTCACATCCCCCGGTGTTACTGTATAATGTCCCATTCCCAGCAGTCACTTATCCAGTCACATCCCCCAGTGTTACTGTATAATGTCCCATTCCCAGCAGTCACCTCTCCGGTCACATCCCCCGGTGTTACTGTATAATGTCCCATTCCTAGCAGTCACCTCTCCGGTCACATCCCCTGGTGTTACTGTATAATGTCCCATTCACAGCAGTCACCTCTCCGGTCACATCCACCGGTGTTACTGTATAATGTCCCATTCCTAGCAGTCACCTCTCCGGTCACATCCCCTGGTGTTACTGTATAATGTCCCATTTCCAGCAGTCACCTCCCCGGTCACATCCCCCGGTGTTACTGTATAATATCCCATTCCCAGCAGTCACCTCTCTGGTCACATCCCCCGGTGTTACTGTATAATGTCCCATTCCCAGCAGTCACTTATCCAGTCACATCCCCCAGTGTTACTGTATAATGTCCCATTCCCAGCAGTCACCTCTCCGGTCACATCCCCCGGTGTTACTGTATAATGCCCCATTCCCAGCAGTCACCTCTCCAGTCACATCCCCCGGTGTTACTGTATAATGCCCCATTCCCAGCTGTCACCTCTCCGGTCACATCCCCCGGTGTTACTGTATAATGCCCCATTCCCAGCAGTCACCTCTCCGGTCACATCCCCGGTGTTACTGTATAATGTCCCATTCCCAGCAGTCACCTCTCCGGTCACATCCCCCGGTGTTACTGTATAATGTCCCATTCCCAGCAGTCACTTCTCCGGTCACATCCCCTGGTGTTACTGTATAATGCCCCATTCCCAGCAGTCCCCTCTCCAGTCACATCCCTGGGTGTTTCTGTATAATGCCCCATTCCCTGCAGTCACCTCTCCGGTCACATCCCCCGGTGTTACTGTATAATGCCCCATTCCCAGCAGTCACCTCTCCGGTCACATCCCCGGTGTTACTGTATAATGTCCCATTCCCAGCAGTCCCCTCTCCGGTCACATCCCCAGTGTTACTGTATAATGTCCCATTCCCAGCAGTCACCTCTCCAGTCACATCCCCCGGTGTTTCTGTATAATGCCCCATTCCCAGCAGTCACCTCTCCGGTCAGCAGCTGGATGATCTTATTGGTGAGATCCAGGATCCTCTGCTCCTTGTCTCTCCCATGTATCAGTGAGTGAGGTGGAGGCACTGTGATGGGGCTCTGGGTCCTGCTCAGTTCTCCTGACACACAGGGATGGCAACTGGGTGTCTCATGGTCACTGGATGTCTTCTTCACTACTTTGTAACCCTGTGTATTGGAAAATATACTATTACTGCATGCACTCGCATACTTTGCCCGTACCTTACCGTTTACAATATAAAACACTTCTACTCGCATATAAAGCTATTAACCATACTGCACCATATGTCTCTTTACTTCACACAATATCTCCCATCTCGACCACTCCGCTCTACACAAGATCTGCGTCTCTCTCCTGCACGGATCACTAGCTCCCATTCACTATTGCAGGACTTTCATCGGCCTGCTCCCAGCCTATGGAATGCCCTTCCATGCACAATAAGACTCTCCACTAGCTTCCAAACTTTCAAGTGTTCCCTGAAAACTCCCCTCTTCAGGCAAGACATAATATTTATATACCACACGCATAACACTCTGAGGCACTTATGTATTATATAGCTTCCCTTCTGGACTTGTAACTTGGTGGGACTGCTATGCTATTACTGGTGCCTGTCCTTGTGTTTCCCTCCTATGTCCCTATAGATTGTAAGCTTGCAGCAGGGCCCTCTAACCCCCAAGTCTGTCTGTTGTTACCCAGTTCGTTTTATCACTGTCTAAAATTGTAAAGCGCAAAGGAATCTGCTGCGCTATATAAGAAACTGTAAATAAAAATTATACTCCCAGTCATCACCCTCTATTAGTGCTATGATATGTAATTACCAAAATCCACCAATTAGGTCACTGTAGTAATAATATATCAGTGATATCACTGACACTCTCAGATATCCTCACCAGCATAGTGATGTCCCTGTATTATTACTATAGATATACTGTAAGTGATGTCACATTGACGCTCCCAGATCCCCTCACCACCCCAGCCATGTCCCTGTATTATTACTATAGATATAAGTGATGCCACAGTGACACTCCCAGATCCCCTCACCTCCCCAGTCACGTCCCTGTATTATTACTATAGATATAAGTGACGTCACAGTGACGCTCCCAGATCCCCTCACCTCCCCAGCCACGTCCCTGTATTATTACTATAGATATAAGTGATGTCACAGTGACACTCCCAGATCCCCTCACCTCCCCAGTCACGTCCCTGTATTATTACTATAGATATAAGTGACGTCACAGTGACGCTCCCGGATCCCCTCACCTCCCCAGCCATGTCCCTGTATTATTGCTATAGATATAAGTGATGTCACAGTGACGCTCCCAGATCCCCTCACCTCCCCAGTCACGTCCCTGTATTATTACTATATATATAAGTGATGTCACAGTGACGCTACCAAATCCCCTCACCTCCCCAGTCACGTCCCTGTATTATTACTATAGATATAAGTGACGTCACAGTGACACTCCCAGATCCACTCACCTCGCCAGTCACGTCCCTGTATTATTACTATAGATATAAGTGACGTCACAGTGACGCTCCCAGATCCCCTCACCTCCCCAGTCACGTCTCTGTATTATTACTATAGATATAGGTGATGTCACAGTGACACTCCCAGATCCCCTCACCTCCCCAGTCACGTCCCTGTATTATTACTATAGATATAAGTGATGTCACAGTGACGCTCCCAGATCCCCTCACCTCCCTAGTGACGTCCCTGTATTATTACTATAGATATAAGTAATGTCACAGTGACACTCCCAGATCCCCTCACCTCCACAGTGACGTCCCTGTATTATTACTATAGATATAAGTGATGTCACAGTGACACTCCCAGATCCCCTCACCTCCCCAGTCGCGTCCCTGTATTATTACTATAGATATAAGTGATGTCACAGTGACACTCCCAGATCCCCTCACATCCCTGTATTATTACTATAGATATAAATGATGTCACAGTGACACTCCCAGATCCCCTCACCTCCCCAGTCATGTCCCTGTATTATTACTATAGATATAAGTGATGTCACAGTGACGCTCCCAGATCCCCTCACCTCCCCAGTCACATCGCTGTATTATTACTATAGATATAAGTGATGTCACAGTGACGCTCCCAGATACCCTCACCTCCCCAGTCATGTCCCTGTATTATTACTATAGATATATGAGGTCACAGTGACGCACCAGATCCCCTCACCTCCCCAGTCACGTCCCTGTATTATTACTATAGATATAAGTTATGTAACAGTGACACTCCCAGATCCCCTCACCTCCCCAATCATGTCCCTGTAATATTACTATAGATATAGGTGATGTCACAGTGACGCTCCCAGAACCCCTCACCTCGCCAGTCATGTCCCTTTATTATTACTATAGATATAGGTGATGTCACAGTGACGCTCCCAGATCCCCTCACCTCCCCAGTCACGTCCCTGTATTATTACTATAGATATAAGTGATGTGACAGTGACACCCATAGATCCCCTCACCTCCCCAGTCACATCCCTATATTATTATTATAGATATATGTGATGTCACAGTGACACTCCCAGATCCCCTCACGTCCCTGTATTATTGCTATAGCTATAAGTGACATCACAGGGACACTCCCAGATCCCCTCACCTCCCCAGTCACGTCCCTGTATTATTGCTATAGCTATAAGTGATGTCACAGTGACACCCCCAGATCCCCTCACCTCCCCAGTCACGTCCCTGTATTATTACTATAGATATATGTGATGTCACAGTGACACTCACAGATCCCCTCACCTCCCCAGTCATGTCCCTGTATTATTACTATAGATATAAGTGATGTCACAGTGACACCCCCAGATCCCCTCACCTCCCCAGTCACGTCCCTGTATTATTACTATAGATATAAGTGATGTCACAGTGACACTCCCAGATCCCCTCACCTCCCCAGTAACGTCCCTGTATTATTACTATAGATATAAGTGATGTCACAGTGACGCTCCCAGTTCCCCTCACCTCCCTGTATTATTACTATAGATATAAGTTATGTAACAGTGACACTCCCAGATCCCCTCACCTCCCCAATCACGTCCCTGTAATATTACTATAGATATAGGTGATGTCACAGTGACGCTCCCAGAACCCCTCACCTCCCCAATCACGTCCCTGTAATATTACTATAGATATAGGTGATGTCACAGTGACGCTCCCAGAACCCCTCACCTCCCCAATCACGTCCCTGTATTATTACTATAGATATAAGTGATGTCACAGTGACGCTCCCAGATCCCCTCACCTCCCCAATCACGTCCCTGTAATATTACTATAGATATAGGTGATGTCACAGTGACGCTCCCAGAACCCCTCACCTCGCCAGTCATGTCCCTTTATTATTACTATAGATATAGGTGATGTCACAGTGACGCTCCCAGATCCCCTCACCTCCCCAGTCACGTCCCTGTATTATTACTATAGATAGAAGTGATGTCACAGTGACACTCCCAGATCCCCTCACATCCCTGTATTATTACTATAGATATAAGTGATGTCACAGTGACACTCCCAGATCCCCTCACCTCCCCAGTCATGTACCTGTATTATTACTATAGATATAAGTGATGTCACAGTGACGCTCCCAGATCCCCTCACCTCCCCAGTCACATCGCTGTATTATTACTATAGATATAAGTGATGTCACAGTGACGCTCCCAGATGCCCTCACCTCCCCAGTCATGTCCCTGTATTATTACTATAGATATATGAGGTCACAGTGACGCACCAGATCCCCTCACCTCCCCAGTCACGTCCCTGTATTATTACTATAGATATAAGTGATGTCATAGTGACACTTCCAGATCCCCTCACCTCCCTGTATTATTACTATAGATATAAGTGATGTCACTGTGATGCTCCCAGATCCCCTCACCTCCCCAATCATGTCCCTGTAATATTACTATAGATATAGGTGATGTCACAGTGACGCTCCCAGAACCCCTCACCTCCCCAGTCATGTCCCTGTATTATTACTATAGATATAAGTAATGTCACAGTGACGCTCCCAGAACCCCTCACCTTGCCAGTCATGTACCTTTATTATTACTATAGATATAGGTGATGTCACAGTGACGCTCCCAGATCCCCTCACCTCCCCAGTCACGTCCCTGTATTATTACTATAGATATAAGTGATGTCACAGTGACACTCCCAGATCCCCTCACCTCCCCAGCCACGTCCCTGTATTATTACTATAGATATAAGTGATGTCACAGTGACGCTCCCAGATCCCCTCACCTCCCCAGTCACGTCCCTGTATTATTGCTATAGATATAAGTGACGTCACAGTGACGCTCCCGGATCCCCTCACCTCCCCAGCCATGTCCCTGTATTATTGCTATAGATATAAGTGATGTCACAGTGACGCTCCCAGATCCCCTCACCTCCCCAGTCATGTCCCTGTATTATTACTATATATATAAGTGATGTCACAGTGACGCTACCAAATCCCCTCACCTCCCCAGTCACGTCCCTGTATTATTACTATAGATATAAGTGACGTCACAGTGACGCTCCCAGATCCCCTCACCTCCCCAGTCACGTCCCTGTATTATTACTATAGATATAGGTGATGTCACAGTGACACTCCCAGATCCCCTCACCTCCCCAGTCACGTCCCTGTATTATTACTATAGATATAAGTGATGTCACAGTGACGCTCCCAGATCCCCTCACCTCCCTAGTGACGTCCCTGTATTATTACTATAGATATAAGTAATGTCAGTGACACTCCCAGATCCCCTCACCTCCACAGTGACGTCCCTGTATTATTACTATAGATATAAGTGATGTCACAGTGACACTCCCAGATCCCCTCACCTCCCCAGTCGCGTCCCTGTATTATTACTATAGATATAAGTGATGTCACAGTGACACTCCCAGATCCCCTCACATCCCTGTATTATTACTATAGATATAAATGATGTCACAGTGACACTCCCAGATCCCCTCACCTCCCCAGTCATGTCCCTGTATTATTACTATAGATATAAGTGATGTCACAGTGACGCTCCCAGATCCCCTCACCTCCCCAGTCACATCGCTGTATTATTACTATAGATATAAGTGATGTCACAGTGACGCTCCCAGATACCCTCACCTCCCCAGTCATGTCCCTGTATTATTACTATAGATATATGAGGTCACAGTGACGCACCAGATCCCCTCACCTCCCCAGTCACGTCCCTGTATTATTACTATAGATATAAGTTATGTAACAGTGACACTCCCAGATCCCCTCACCTCCCCAATCATGTCCCTGTAATATTACTATAGATATAGGTGATGTCACAGTGACGCTCCCAGAACCCCTCACCTCGCCAGTCATGTCCCTTTATTATTACTATAGATATAGGTGATGTCACAGTGACGCTCCCAGATCCCCTCACCTCCCCAGTCACGTCCCTGTATTATTACTATAGATATAAGTGATGTGACAGTGACACCCATAGATCCCCTCACCTCCCCAGTCACATCCCTATATTATTATTATAGATATATGTGATGTCACAGTGACACTCCCAGATCCCCTCACGTCCCTGTATTATTGCTATAGCTATAAGTGACATCACAGGGACACTCCCAGATCCCCTCACCTCCCCAGTCACGTCCCTGTATTATTGCTATAGCTATAAGTGATGTCACAGTGACACCCCCAGATCCCCTCACCTCCCCAGTCACGTCCCTGTATTATTACTATAGATATATGTGATGTCACAGTGACACTCACAGATCCCCTCACCTCCCCAGTCATGTCCCTGTATTATTACTATAGATATAAGTGATGTCACAGTGACACCCCCAGATCCCCTCATCTCCCCAGTCACGTCCCTGTATTATTACTATAGATATAAGTGATGTCACAGTGACACTCCCAGATCCCCTCACCTCCCCAGTAACGTCCCTGTATTATTACTATAGATATATAAGTGATGTCACAGTGACACCCCCAGATCCCCTCATCTCCCCAGTCACGTCCCTGTATTATTACTATAGATATAAGTGATGTCACAGTGACACTCCCAGATCCCCTCACCTCCCCAGTAACGTCCCTGTATTATTACTATAGATATAAGTGATGTCACAGTGACGCTCCCAGTTCCCCTCACCTCCCTGTATTATTACTATAGATATAAGTTATGTAACAGTGACACTCCCAGATCCCCTCACCTCCCCAATCACATCCCTGTAATATTACTATAGATATAGGTGATGTCACAGTGACGCTCCCAGAACCCCTCACCTCCCCAATCACGTCCCTGTAATATTACTATAGATATAGGTGATGTCACAGTGACGCTCCCAGAACCCCTCACCTCCCTGTATTATTACTATAGATATAAGTGATGTCACAGTGACGCTCCCAGATCCCCTCACCTCCCCAATAACGTCCCTGTAATATTACTATAGATATAGGTGATGTCACAGTGACGCTCCCAGAACCCCTCACCTCCCCAGTCATGTCCCTGTATTATTACTATAGATATAAGTGATGTCACAGTGACGCTCCCAGAACCCCTCACCTCGCCAGTCATGTCCCTTTATTATTACTATAGATATAGGTGATGTCACAGTGACGCTCCCAGATCCCCTCACCTCCCCAGTCACGTCCCTGTATTATTACTATAGATAGAAGTGATGTCACAGTGACACTCCCAGATCCCCTCACATCCCTGTATTATTACTATAGATATAAGTGATGTCACAGTGACGCTCCCAGATCCCCTCACCTCCCCAGTCACATCGCTGTATTATTACTATAGATATAAGTGATGTCACAGTGACGCTCCCAGATGCCCTCACCTCCCCAGTCATGTCCCTGTATTATTACTATAGATATATGAGGTCACAGTGACGCACCAGATCCCCTCACCTCCCCAGTCACGTCCCTGTATTATTACTATAGATATAAGTGATGTCATAGTGACACTTCCAGATCCCCTCACCTCCCTGTATTATTACTATAGATATAAGTGATGTCACTGTGATGCTCCCAGATCCCCTCACCTCCCCAATCATGTCCCTGTAATATTACTATAGATATAGGTGATGTCACAGTGACGCTCCCAGAACCCCTCACCTCCCCAGTCATGTCCCTGTATTATTACTATAGATATAAGTGATGTCACAGTGACGCTCCCAGAACCCCTCACCTTGCCAGTCATGTCCCTTTATTATTACTATAGATATAGGTGATGTCACAGTGACGCTCCCAGATCCCCTCACCTCCCCAGTCACGTCCCTGTATTATTACTATAGATATAACTGATGTCACAGTGACGCTCCCAGATCCCCTCACCTCCCCAGTCATGTCCCTGTATTATTACTATAGATATAAGTGATGTGACAGTGACACCCATAGATCCCCTCACCTCCCCAGTCACATCCCTATATTATTACTATAGATATAAGTGATGTCACAGTGACACTCCCAGATCCCCTCACCTCCCCAGTCACGTCCCTGTATTATTGCTATAGCTATAAGTGACATCACAGGGACACTCCCAGATCCCCTCACCTCCCCAGTCACGTCCCTGTATTATTACTATAGATATATGTGATGTCACAGTGACACTCACAGATCCCCTCACCTGCCCAGTCATGTCCCTGTATTATTACTATAGATATAAGTGATGTCACAGTGACACCCCCAGATCCCCTCACCTCCCCAGTCACGTCCCTGTATTATTACTATAGATATAAGTGATGTCACAGTGACACTCCCAGATCCCCTCACCTCCCCAGTAACGTCCCTGTATTATTACTATAGATATAAGTGATGTCACAGTGACGCTCCCAGTTCCCCTCACCTCCCTGTATTATTACTATAGATATATGTGATGTCATAGTGACACTCACAGATCCCCTCACCTCCCCAGTCACGTACCTGTATTATTACTATAGATATAGGTGATGTCACAGTGACGCTCCCAGATCCCCTCACCTCCCCAGTCACGTCCCTGTATTATTACTATAGATATAAGTGATGTCACAGTGACACTCCCAGATCCCCTCACCTCCCCAGTCACGTCCCTGTATTACTACTATAGATATAGGTGATGTCACAGTGACGCTCCCAGAACCCCTCACCTCCCCAGTCACGTCCCTGTATTATTACTATAGATATACATGATGTCACAGTGACACTCCCAGATCCCCTCACCTCCCCAGTCATGTCCCTGTATTATTACTATAGATATAAGTGATGTCACAGTGACACCCCCAGATCCCCTCACCTCCCCAGTCACGTCCCTGTATTATTACTATAGATATAAGTGATGTCACAGTGACACTCCCAGATCCCCTCACCTCCCCAGTAACGTCCCTGTATTATTACTATAGATATAAGTGATGTCACAGTGACGCTCCCAGTTCCCCTCACCTCCCTGTATTATTACTATAGATATATGTGATGTCATAGTGACACTCACAGATCCCCTCACCTCCCCAGTCACGTACCTGTATTATTACTATAGATATAGGTGATGTCACAGTGACGCTCCCAGATCCCCTCACCTCCCCAGTCACGTCCCTGTATTATTACTATAGATATAAGTGATGTCACAGTGACACTCCCAGATCCCCTCACCTCCCCAGTCACGTCCCTGTATTACTACTATAGATATAGGTGATGTCACAGTGACGCTCCCAGAACCCCTCACCTCCCCAGTCAGCAGGTAGATGATCTCCAGGGTGATATTTAGAATACTCTCAGTCATGTGACTCTGGTCCTTGTCCATCCTCAGGGAATCAGTGACGTGTCTCATCCTCACGTGACGTCTAGTAAACACTCCGTTTCCGCACCGCTCGGTTGTCTAGGTGTAAATATAATTACAATAAACACCACACAGTACACATGTAACATATTAGGTAAAAGGTGCCCATCCACTAGTCCGATTTGGGCCAATTTCACCCGATCCCGATGGAACGGGCTGAGAAATCGGATGTGTTTGACGTCTGCCTTGGGTTGGATTCACCTCGGACCTGAGCAGGAGGTCGGACCTGCTGCCCACCCGCCGACTCGGCCCTCATCCTGGTGGCTGGGAATGGGGTCGCATGGGATACATTGCATGTGAAATGACAGCATGTGATGCATCGTATGCAGGTCCCAGGTGGCTCGGAGGGGGTCGCATGGCCATACACTGCTGCGATACATCCCAGTAGTGTATGGCCACCATAAGAAAAATCTACACAGAGGCAGAACAGCTGCCTCTAATGTGCACATATATATATATCATACAGAGAACAATGGGTACATGTATAGTATAAGCGCTATAGAATACCACTACAACGTTCATTGTAGTACATGGTTGTCTGAAAACAATTGTAATAGGGCACCAAAGGCTGCTCGCACTGTATAATCATCATACTACTACGAAGATATCAGAGACTCAAAACCCTGAAAAAAATTATATAAAATAAATTTGTTTTGTAACAGGACACCAAAAGCTGCTCCCTAATGGTAATCTTAAAAAAAGGCAGAGGCAGCTGAACTATATAATAATAACACCACACCAGAGGCTGCTCCCTCTGTATAACATTTGTAACAGGATGCCATAGGCCGCTCCCCCTGTATAAATAGGACGGCAGAGGCCGCTCACACCACAGGCTGCTCCAACTGCATAAACAGGATGCCACAGGCCGCTCCTCCTGCATAAACAGAACACCCCCCCCCCCCCCGGTATAACAGGACGCTGCAGGATGCTCCTCCCTGTATAAAAGGACGCAGCAAGCCGCTCCCCATGTATAAACAGTATGCCCCCCCCCCTGTATGACAGGATGCCGCAGGCCGCTCCCCATCTGTATAAAATGACATCACAGGCCTCTCCCCCGTATAACAGGACATCATAGGCCGCTCCCCCTGAATAACAGGACACTACAGGCCACTCTCCCCCCCGTATCACAGGACACCACAGGCCGCTCCCCCTGTATCACAGGACACCACAGGCCGCTCCTTCTGTATCACAGGACACCACAGGCCGCTCCCCCTGTATCACAGGACACCACAGGCCGCTCCCCCTGTATCACAGGAGTCCACCACAGGCTGCTCCCCCTGTATCACAGGAGTCCACCACAGGCTGCTCCCCCTGTATTACAGGACACCGCAGGCCGATCCTTCCCTTATAACCAGACACCACAGGCTGCTCCGCCTGTATAATAACACCAGGGCAGTACAATACCATCACCTGCTGCCAGATACAGCAATATCTTCTCTCGGTCCCCCGTAACCTTATCACCGTGGCTTCTGGAAGTGAGAGGCCTCACCTAAGATTCAGCAGCGCTGCCCCAGCAGGAAGCCGAGATGCTGCCGCCACTGAACGCGTGGATTGGTCTTCGGGAAAATGGCCGCCGCTCCGTTACACAAGGGACAATTATTATGGAACCTTTCTGGTCGTATTATAGCATGGAAACTACTACCGGTGACCGCACCTCACAGAACTCTCTCTGTGCATTCTCTCAATGCAATTGCCGCTTCTACCAGTCTCTTAGTGATGTCTCATTGTGTGTCCTCATACAGCGGCGGCCATTGTGTTGTAGTTTGTACTCGGCTGGGCTCCCAGACTCCCCCGAGGCTGTAGCCACAGTGTATTTCCTGTGTGGGGCAGAGTGGGAGGAGCTGTGTTACCAGGGAAACGTCCCTTCCTCGTGTGCATGGCAGGCAGGAGGGAGAGTGCTGCAGCTGGCACCAGGTGACCCCAGGTATTATACTGCTAGTAACAGCATAGTAGTGATTGCTGGGTGTGAGCCATATGTGCACTTATATCCCTTTTACACCAGAGTCGCGAACCGGGTTATTGCCGCTCCAGTCCGGGCCGGGGCTTGGTGTAAAAGGGCAAATAAAAAAAAAATAACCCGGGTCCTGTTACCCTTGTCCGACCCGGCAAATGTTCAGGGTCGGACACTGGGCTTCCCCGGAGTCAGGGGCCGTGTAAATGGGTGACCCAGTACTATGCAAACAGCAGCAGAGGTGAATGTATGCCTGTGTGCGGCATCCATTCACCTCATAAACGGAGGCTGGGGGCAGTCCAGCAGCTTACTTGGGTGTTGGGTTGGCCCCAGCACGTCGGTCAGCGTTGCAGGGTTGACGGTTGGCAGGTTTCCCGGTGCTTGGAGATGATTTTATCTCCGAGAGCCGGCTCCGGGCATGAATTCACCGGCGTCCCCTACCCAGCATAATTCCGGGTAACGCTGGTGTAAAAGGGAACAACTTCCGGGTCGAATCCGGGTCCAGAAAACTGGGAGCAGATGGCGTCAGAGGGAGGGGGAGGAGATGGAATTAGAGAGAGGTGGAAGGAGATGGCATCAGAGAGAGGGGGGGAGGAGATGGCATCGGACAGAGGGGGAAGTAGACGGCATCAGAGAGAGGTGAAAGGAGATGGCATCAGAGAGAGGTGAATGGAGACGACATCAGAGAAAGAGAGGGAGGAGACAGCATCAGAGAAAGAGGGGGAGGAGACAGGGTCAGAGTAAAGGGCCCCATACATCAGCAATTAATTGTGACAATTTTCAGATATGGAGATGATTGCCACAATTAATTTTAGGTGTGTGGGCTCCCCCTTTTGTCAATCCCAATCAAAATCGCCAATCGATTGCTTAATCAGGTTTTTAAACATGCTTAATAATCTGGTATTATCTGCAGATCCTTTTTTATATGTGTGGGCATTCCCAATTCGTCTTCTTCATCTATTTACATTATGAACAGCTGAAATGACAATTGATTGGGGCAATTTCCAGATATGAAGATGCAATCTTTAGATGGAAAAATCTGCCGATCACTGAAATAAATCTTTAATGTGTGGGCAAAGTCAGATATATTGTAAAATCCATTTATCTGGCCAAAAATCCCTGGATCTGGAAATCCATAAATTGTGATTGCTGATGTATGGGGCCCTTAAGAGCGGGAGGAAATGGTGTCAGAGATAGGTGGAAGGAGACGGCGTCAGAGAGAGAGGTGAATGGAGACGACATCAGAGAAAGAGGTGGAGGAGACAGCGTCAGAGAAAAAGGTGGAGGAGACGGCATCAGAGAAAGACGGGGAGGAGACGGCATCAGAGAGGGGGAATAGGCAGCATCAGAGAGGGGGGATGTGACAGCGTTAGAAAAAGAGAGAGGTGAGAAGTTAGACAGCTTCAGACAGAGAGTGGGGATGAGCATACCTCATTACAGCAGTCGGTGGGAGCACAGCCAGGGGGCCTCTTATGGGGGTGGGCACTTCACTGCATTAGGCCACACCCCCTAAATGACCGCAAATCGCGGGACTGCTGGAAGCCAGCCAGGAGGGTTGAGGGACCACAGCTTCATCCTCAGTGGATGTGCTGCAGCTTGCGTTGGCCGGGCCAAGGTGAGGGGGCCGTGGCAAGGTGGAGCAGGTAGCGCTGAATGCTGCTGATCTTTGGTGCAGTCAGGACTTGGTACAGGGGGGAGCTGCGGGCCCTAGAAACAGCTCGGGCCCGATAGCAGCTGCACCCTTGGTAGTTAGTTACACCATGTCACGTTCTTAGAAGCACCAGCTGTAGTGTAACGGAGGCTGGGTGCTTTAATGTAAGGATGTTGCATCCACGACAGAAGGGAGTGAAACAATAGAATAAAATGAAATTGATTTAATAAAGATATTGCAAGACAAGTGATACTGATGGCACAAATGTTATACTGTAGATTATGCCAATGTAAAAGTCAATAGTCCAATACGTTATTGCCGAATATGATGATGCTTGGTACTTAAAAGAATATTATAATGTTGCTTGAAGAATTGAAGAATAAATGAAGAAGGGATTTGATTGGGTAATTGATGGCTTGACTGAAGGATTGGATGTTTGAATGAAGAAATAACTGGAAGATTGGATGGTTGATTGGAAGATTGGATTATTGGTTGGAGGATTGGATGATTGGATGGAAGATTTAATGATTGGTTTGAAGATTGAAGAATAAAGAATATTAATGAAGAAGACTGTCCTTGCTAGATTGGATCATGGCTGCAATCAGAGACACAAAGGATTGTAGTGGGAACTACAGAGCCAGACCGGAGCAATGATGCATAGGGGTAGACATCATTGTACTGACTGCCGCTCTAACCCGGCCAGTCAGTACTTAACAGGTGGACTGTGTGGCTATTGGTCAGCATATTGACAGGGGAGGCGGAGCCGCACAGGAGAGGCTAAGGGAACCAAAAAGATGGCGGCCGCCAGAGGGGGCGACAGGTTACAGCCGGCAATGAGTGTGCGCAGCTGCGCAAACACCGGCATTCAGACACAGGCCTAACCAGGCACAAACACACATGGTGGTTCAGGTCTCATACCGCTCATGCCCTGCATGGCACCAGAGCACACAGCACCACCGTCACCACGCGGTGACAGCGCGGACACATGTACCCCACCAGTACCAGGGACATAAGCAGAGGTGAGCGCCATAGTGTTACACATGCGGTTAGAGAGCCTAGGGCTGGGCACAGCACAGGGGATTTGGGTGAGAGCCATGGTGGATGTGACACACCACTTCTAATACTGCTAATTACCCACTTTCCCAGTCAGTCAGGAGAAAGTGCATAGTCAGATGCTTTGCATTATATAGGTTTCCTTTCAAAAATATATGGCTTTTATTTTCAACTAACTGGGTTTGTAGGCCATGCCCCCTTGCCGCCAGGCCACGCCTCAAATTTCGGGCGCGCGCCTATGAAGCATGTTTATGTCCCTCTTGCCGTGGGTTAGAAGTTGGGAGGTATGGGTTGCTGGGGCCCGCTAGTTCCACCACCACCACCCACCCTGCTAGTCTATTTATGCTTACTCCGTGCCTATTAGTATTATTCATACTTTTTTCTTCAATTTGTGTCCTCCTTTTCATTGTAAAAAAGTTGGTCACCTTAATATATACAGTGTGTGTGTGGGCGTCTCTAATATATATATATATATATATATATATATATATATATATATATATATATATAGACACACACACTAGTAAGCCTACTCGAAGCAAAAGCTTCGAAAGCTAGTCTGCTACCTTGTGATTGCCTCTGTGTTTGTGCATGTGTGAGAGAAAGAGATGTAGTTTCACTCTCTACCAGCAGATGGCAGTATTTCAGAGACACACAGACACTAGACATATATAGATGATAGGTTGTGGTTGGCAGAGCGGCACTCACCCAAGCTGGGTAACAGATGCTCCGGTGCCCTCCAGAGATAGCAATAGTAAGTTGTAGAAAAAGCGGCACTCGCAGGCTTCATCAATTCAAAAATCCAATAAAATGATGCGTAATTTCCAACATTTGAAGGACTAATGGTGCCCATAGACGGTCCGTTCTCTACTATGAGATGCGCGCTCCCGCACTAGGGATGCGATCCGATGCGATGCGTGCTAATTAAGTGCAGAACGGATCCGTTAAACGGACCGTGTATGGGCACCTTTAAGGTGCCCATACACGTTACAATTATTGTATACAATATCGCATCTCATCGCATCTCGGTTTTGCGATGAGATCAGATGAGATTAGATCTAGTACAAAAAGTATGTGCTGCACCTACTTTTTGTATTAGATCTCATCTCATCTGATCTTATCACAAAACCAAGATACGATGAGATGCGATATTGGGTACTTGTGGATTATCACGGCTCCCACGATGGCCATCGTATGTGAAAAAATCGCATGCGATCGCATACGATTTTGCACTGAAAAGCATCCAAATGCATTGGAATTAGTATTAAACATGTTCAATGGCCCCCAAATGGCATTTTTGAGGCTGTACCACCCCCACTATCAACGCGAAGCGTGGCGAGCGCAGCGAGCCCTGCGAGGGGACGCGGATACCTTCACAGGTATCCGCGTCCCCTCACGGGCTTCACAGGTGTCCGCTCGCCACGCTTCGGGCTCGGTGGCTCGCTGCGCTCGCCACACTTTCTATTCTCAACTCCACGCCGACGTGGATAGTGGGGGTATGAAAAGGTCGTAGGACGCGTACCGCCGCCCCTCGCGGACTCGCTGCGCTCGCCACGCTTCGGGTTCGCATTGATAGTGGGGGTAGTACAGCATCAAAAATGCCATTTGGGGGCCATTGAACATGTTTAATACTAATTCCGATGCATTTGGATGCTTTTCAGTGCAAAACCGTATGCGATTTTGACAAAAAACGGCAAAAACTGTAAAAATCGCATCACATGGCACTATATATGGCATTCGATGGCATGTGATGGGAGCCGTGATAATCCACAAGTACCCGATATTGTATACAATATTTTATACAATAATTGTGTATGGGCACCTTTACTCGGATGAGACTATCCACTTCAGTTCCATCGCCACTACACCACCATCAATTATCTGGGTGTTAAAACCAGTCGAGTACAGAACAAATGGATGGAAACAGACATCTTTTATAAGGCCACAGATAAGAACACTATCTTATACTTATTACTGACACATCAAGAAAACATTGGCCGCTCGTTACCACTGATACAAACCTACAATATCTTCAGAACACCTATTTGATGAACTGCCACCAACGTGGACGCAACATCAAGGACTGGTTAGTCCAGAACAATGTAGCCATACCAAGGAATACTATCTATGGCACTTTTCTAGGCAGGAAACCGGGTGCAAATAAATGCACCAACTGTATAACTTGCCGCTACATGGAGATAGGGAACTAGTGTTTTCCGCTTGGCTGTTCTAGCGGTGCTCTGCACCCTGCCCGATTTAAAGGGCAAAATACGGCCTGCTCCTCTAGCAGCGCCCTGCTAAAACAGCCTCTGCTTTAGTGACGGAGGCGGACGCACCCGCTCCCTTTAGTGACGGCGGTGACCCGGAACCGCCCACAATGGTGACAGCAGCGGAACCGGTCCTCCCCACTTATACTGCCCCTGTGTGGCAGCACCCTGCCCAGTTCCTAGAAGGAACACTAGGGAACTACATATTACATCCTCATTCTGAACACAAAATCCCTATAAAACACATCCTCGCATGTAGTAGCTACCGGATTCGGTGCCCGTGTGGATATGTCTATATAGGCAAGACGTCTTGCACGTTTAAAGAAAGAGTAGGCCGACATCAATCCGTGATCCGAATGGATCTGCAGTTGTATATTTTGCTTTTGCTTAGTTTTTTGTTTAATATTTTTCTATATAATTTGTTTGTATTTCTTATGTCATTTTGCAGCTTCCTACGATTGGTGGCCAGTCGAGGTTATTATAGGCTAGATGGTTTCTGCTGTACCACTATACTGTTCCATATACATATATATATATATATATATATATATATATATATATATATATATATAGATGTTGGCTATACATACCACCCCCACCGGGATCATCAGTGGGTAGACACCCCAAAATTCCTAAATATAGCCCAGAGACACAGACACTTTCTTACCTGAGATAACGGCATTTTCCCAATACAGTATACCCCCTGCAATCTCATGGGAGCCGTGCCTCTCACAGCAATGGTGCCATCCACAGGACTGTGTGTATATAGTAATAGAATGTGACTTCATTAGATATCAGATGTAGTCCCTCGTTTCTATAAGTATTGCGCCCATCAGGGCATATACCACTGAGCCTGAAATGTGTCTGTCATGGTAATGTACTGTTTATTGCATGTGTGTAATGTCTTGTTGTCCAGTGTGGTCCCAGCCAGGTAACTGTCCTGTGTGAGTGATACATAGGAAGTCCGGTACTTGTGTATTATCACGGCGCACAGATCGCAAAATCGCATACCATTCTTTGCATGCAATGCGATGCAATTTTCCTATGTAATTAATGGACTGCTATTTTTTTCACCCGGTGATATCTCTTTGTATCACATCGCATGCGATCGCATGGTGCCGCAAAATTGCATGCGATTGCATAGGGTGCGATGCCATTGACTTTACTATAGAGTTTTATTGTAATTTTGAGTCTATACGCTATGCGCTGAATTGAATGTCTGCTGCACTAATCGCTTAAAATTACTCCCTTAGTAACAATGGATAAATTAGTAAACAAAGAATAAGTGATGTTGTGCGCTGACACACTTCCAGAAAAAAGTGAGGAGATGACCCAAAGGTCAGAATATCAGATGAATAAAAGAAATATACTCTCCTTGTCAACCAATTCTTCTCATTCTCATAATAGTGTGATATCGTCAAAATAACAGATATATTTATTTATACACACTAATAAAACATACATAAAACCACACATTTAGATAGTGAACAATGATGTTGTCCCTTATATAAAGCTAAAGGTGGAGGTTTACCAGAATCTGTAAAAAGGTTTTTCAAATCTGGAAAGCCTCCGGTTCTCCGGAAAACCAAAGGCTTCAGGTGCTTCAAACGAATCCAGTACCGGTAATAGACCCCCTCTGGTGACTCACTCCAGGCTGCTGCAACGCGTATCGGGATCCAAATCTCCCTTTGTCAGGCAGTACTCTGGAGAGTGAGTCACTTCCTCTATTTAAACATATCCCCTCATTAACCTCCGGGTCAAGAAGTCAAATCTTAAAAATACTGTATATTTACTACTAATATTTAGTACCATTAAAAAACCATGCAGTGTATTCCATAAGGTAAAACCGCTAACCCCCGTTGCTTAAAAACTGTTGAAATGTCCTCTAGAAGTTAGAACTCCGGGTGGAACGCATTTCCTGTTTCTAATTGGAACGCATTGCTCCGTGCGACGAAACCGGAAGTTCCTCAGCACTGCGTCATACCTAATAAGTGTAAAATTAATAAAATAAAAAACACCTATCTATCTCTAATCTGCGCAGCAGCCTCTTCAGTATAGCACCCACTCCGGTGGGCACCTAAAAAGAACTGGGGATTCTGGGATGCAGTGGGAGGAGCCTACCACTCTAAAAGCTTTGGTATAGGTGCCTGGCTCCTGCGGACCCTCCTACATCCCAATGTGAAGCTGTGTCACCAGGACCATTGAAAGAGAAATGATTTATGCCCAAAATGCAGTATACAGCAGGGTACATGTATGCATAGGATTTGGCAGCATCACGTGAAGGAGATTTTGGGAGAAAGTCCAAAATATAATGGTCAAGGTGGGACTACCGGTACAATATCTGGATGTAACTATGTATTTTGGGCATAAACCCACAGGTAAGGGCAATGACCCGTTTATACCGCCGGTGGAGAACCAAGCTGCTCTGGCAAAAGTAATAATAGCAGGGAAATGGAGGCGCATGAGGCACCGGATTTATACCACGGGATCCATCTGGTAAACCATACAGTAGATAATGAGAAGTACACATACACCAAAAGTAATAATGTAAGAAAGTGTCATCAAACGTGGGAGAGATGGACGCTGTCAGAATTCTATGAGGCTTATACAGGAGTATACACAACAATGCATATACATTACACAAATCCACACTATTACACAGGACCAAACACAGGAATAGGTTTATTATAAATGGCCGTATACAGAAGGTGAGATAGATGAGGCACAATGTAAGTTTAGTATAATCGGTATAATGACATCGCTTGTCAGACATAAAGCACATATACACTGCACAGATATAAGGTAGGGGAAAGGATAGGATGTAATGTCTCATCTCTGTATCATACGCATATTGTAATAAGAAATACTGAATAAAAATAAGATCTGGGCAGCGATTGGAAGGATGTTTGTATCCCAGGATGTAAATGTCCCAGGAGCAGCCTGGCTTCCTGCTGAGCTGGTGCCTGGAAGCCTGCAGTATGATTACAGTAATGTGGGGTACACATCAGGATGATTTGGCCCAAAATGAGCCAATTTAGATACAATCTCAACCGATTTTATGTAAATTGTCCATTTCACTGCCGTTCTGATGCGATCCCGATCCGACGTGCAGCCCCGCGGATCGTTAGGTCTTTTCTGAGATCCTACCATTGAAGTGGGTTCGGGTCGCGATCACATCAGATGCAGTTCCTGAGCGTGTCACAGGCTCCGCCATATAGTGAGCAGGTCATACATTCCCCTAACAACCCGCTCACAAGCTGCATCATGCTGGTGTATACTCAGCATAAGCCGGCAGCTCTGGAGAGGGGGGAGGGGGCTGGTTGTGGAGGAACATCAGCCAGGACAGTTTCTGCTAGCCTTACATTTAAGAACCCATGGGTAGCTCCCACAGTTTCTAGGGGGTGAATCGAGCCTGCATTGTTTTGGGGAGACTACTCTCAGATGATCCCTGTGCATGCAACAGGGGTATCCTCACATCAATGCTCATGTTTAATGTAGATCTGCTCATCCAAATGTTATTGTTCTGGTATTTACAAAGTATACATTTATTTATAAATCATGTCCCACACTGTAAGCATGGAAAAGGCTTCTCTGATGTCTAACAAGATGTGATTTATTTTTAAAACATTTCCCACATTCAGAGCATGAAAATGGTTTCTCACCTGTATGTACCCTCTCATGTAGAACAAGATTATATTTATGTAGAAAACATTTCCCACACTCAGAACATGCAAATGGTTTCTCACCTGTATGTAACCTCTCATGTAGAGCAAGATTGGATTTATTGCTATAACATTTCCCACATTCAGAGCATGAAAATGGTTTCTCACCTGTATGTACCCTCTCATGTAGAACAAGACTGGATTTATGAGTAAAACATTTCCCACATTCAGAACATGAAAATAGTTTCTCACCTGTATGTTCCCTCTCATGTGTAACAAGATTGGACTTCTGTGCAAAACATTTCTCACATTCAGAACATGAAAATGGTTTCTCACCTGTATGTACCCTCTCATGTGTAACAAGATGTGACTTACAAGAAAATGATTTCCCACATTCAGAACATGAAAATGGTTTCTCACCTGTGTGTTCCCTCTCATGTGCAACAAGACTGGCTTTATGAGTAAAACATTTCCCACATTCAGAACATGAAAATGGTTTCTCACCTGTATGTACCCTCTCATGTAGAGCAAGACTGGATTTATGAGTAAAACATTTCCCACATTCAGAGCATGAAAATGGTTTCTCACCTGTATGTACCCTCTCATGTAGAACAAGATGAGATTTATTTAGAAAACATTTCCCACACTCAGAACATGCAAATGGTTTCTCACCTGTATGTACCCTCTCATGTAGAACAAGATTGGATTTCTTGTTATAACATTTCCCACATTCAGAACATGAAAATGGTTTCTCACCTGTATGTTCCCTCTCATGTGTAACAAGATTGGATTTCTGTGCAAAACATTTCTCACATTCAGAACATGAAAATGGTTTCTCACCTGTATGTACCCTCTCATGTGTAACAAGATGTGACTTACAAGAAAATGATTTCCCACATTCAGAACATGAAAATGGTTTCGCACCTGTGTGTTCCCTCTCATGTGCAACAAGACTGGCTTTATGAGTAAAACATTTCCCACATTCAGAACATGAAAATGGTTTCTCACCTGTATGTTCCCTCTCATGTGTAACAAGACTGGATTTATCCCTATAACATTTCCCACATTCAGAGCATGAAAATGGTTTCTCACCTGTATGTACCCTCTCATGTGTAACAAGATGTGACTTACAAGAAAACGATTTCCCACATTCAGAACATGAAAATGGTTTCTCACCTGTATGTTCCCACCCATGTGTAACAAGATGTGATTTATGAGTAAAACATTTCCCACATTCAGAACATGAAAATGGTTTCTCACCTGTATGTACCCTCTCATGTATAACAAGATGTGACTTAAAAGAAAACGATTTCCCACATTCAGAACATGAAAATGGTTTCTCACCTGTATGTTCCCTCTCATGTCTAACAAGACTGGGTTTATTCCTATAACATTTCCCACATTCAGAACATGAAAATGGTTTCTCACCTGTATGTACCATCTCGTGTGCAACAAGACTGGATTTATGAGTAAAACATTTCCCACATTCAGAACATGAAAATGGTTTCTCACCTGTATGTAATCTCTCATGTGAAACAAGATGTGATTTACGAGAAAATGATTTCCCACATTCAGAACATGAAAATGGTTTCTCCCCTGTGTGATGTCTCTGATGTAAAGCGAAAACTGACTGACTTATAGAACTGGATGGTATTGTATCATCTTTATGATCTGTACTGTGTGTAGTAAGGTCTGAATGATCAGGAGAAGGTTCCTCATGACTAGAGGGACCAGATGAAATATCTGCACTGGGAAATGTTGGGTGTGTATTGGGGATAATGGGGTTTTCTTCTGGAGAATCTTGTCTGATGTTCTTATCTTCTAGTATATAATCTGGAGACACAATGAGATCTCCCTCCGAGGTATTCCTGCTTGTGCGCCCATCTACAGGAAACAGATGAATGACAACAGACAGAATTGGTTACATTGAGAAGGAAATGTTCATGGAGGTTTTATAACTTACACTGAACATGTCTAATGCTGCGCACACACTGGCCGATATATCGCTGGTCCGTCAGCCAGTGGGCACCAGTAATATGTCTGTAACCAGCGTGATCTCTACAACAGAGCCGATGGCCGATATATTGGTGCATTGTGCTATGGGCCTGTTTCTGGATAACCTGGTACCAAGTCCCAGAGTGCCAACCTGACGAATAGCCGCTACCCCACCCGGATCCCCTCGCATGTGCCCAATGCTGGAGAGATCATTGAAATCTCCAGGGCTCAGGGCAGCTGACGCCATGTGAAGTCAGCTACCCGCCCCTGGCACCTTGCGTCACGCTCAAATTTACATGGGCGTTCCCATCCATGGCCCATCACCACCAGTGCCCCCGTCCGTCCGTCACCCCCCCCCCCTCATCCCCTCTCACCCCCCAGCACCTCATCTTACCACATCACCTTGCACCCAGCCACCTTCCCTTTCCGCTCCCACCCATTCCTACCTTTCGCTCTCTCCCAGTCCCCTTCTCTCTCTCCTCCACTCAATCTGCCCCCCCCTCTCCCCTGCTCTCTTCCTTCTCTTAATTGTTATTTTGTCTAATTAAGTTATACAGAATACCTATTGGGAGCTGCAATAGCCATAAGTCGTCTTATAATTATCTCGTCAGACAGCATTAATTTTGATTATTATATTTTGAACATAAAGTATTAGCGCCTGATTATCATGATTTTCCTTTTCCATCAGAGAGTGTGGGGAGGAGACTGGTCAGATCTCTGGGCTGGTAACACACAGTGACATGATGTGAGGGGAGAGCAGGAGTATAATAGGGGCTGATGGCTCCTGATGTAGGAGATACACCAGAGAGTGTGGGGAGGAGACTGGTCAGATCTCTGGGCTGGTAACACACAGTGACATGATGTGAGGGGGAGACCAGGAGTACAATAGGGGCTGATGGCTCCTGATTTCTTAGATAGCTGTAAAGCTGTATTAATAGAACAAGGAAAATACTGTATGCAGTAAATGATTATTACTCACCTGTGCTGATATCTGTAGGGATTTCCTCCTTCTTACACTGCTGATCACCCCTCATATGTGTGTCTTCTGTCTCTGTATCTTCTTTCTTATCTGACACATAAGACTCTTCTCTTATCTTCATATCCGTCACATACGTCTCTTCTTCCTCTGTGTCTTCTGCCTTAATATCTTCAAATTGAACCTACAAAAAAATATCTCATTAGTAATGTCTGATGCTAGGGAGATTACACAGTTCAATATCCGTGCATAGGACACACACACACACACAACCACTGCAATTCATATAGTGACAGTCACTTTGGTATATTGGGGAGACCCTAACTTCCCACCTACCTGATCCTCTTGTGGGGTCCTGTGAGTCTCCTCTGTACAGTGCTAGGAATACAGAGGACGGGGACATCTCTCTGGGGTATCTCTGTTACTGGGCCCATCTATAGGAGACACGCAGTGACTGAGGACATTATATGTATGTGATTATCCTGGGAATACAGAGGACGGGGACATCTCTCTGGGGTATCTCTGTTACTGGGCCCATCTATAGGAGACACACAGTGACTGAATTTCTCTTTCAATGGTCCTGGTGACACAGCTTCACATTGGGATGTAGGAGGGTCCGCAGGAGCCAGGCACCTATCCTAAAGCTTTTGGAGGGTAGGCTCCTCCCCTACTGCATCCCAGACTCCTCAGTTCGTGTTAGGTGCCCACTGGAGTGTGTGCTATTCTAAAGGGCTGCCGGAGCAGCCGAAGGAGTAGAGTTAGTTAGGGTTTTTATTATTTTATTAACTTTTACACTAGCTAGGTAGGCACAGTGTGAGGATTCTCATTAGTGAATCCTCACACTGCTAGCGCAGCAGGAGCTGACAGAAGCGCGTCCTGTCAGCTCGCTGTGCACAGGGGAGACGCTGTCTGGTCTCCCTGTGCAGCGCTTACAGCTTCTTTTAAGAACCTGCCGTGGCTCCGGAGCGTTCTGAAACCGGCTTCACGCTAGGTGGGGATCATGGGGGACAGGCGCTCCGTGATGGCGGCGGCCATTTTCTGTGGAGCTTACACACTGAGCTCCTATATGAGAGGACAGCAGTGTGTTACAGGCATGTTCCGAGTGGTCCCCAGCTGAGGGGGAGATACTGGAACTAGGAGATCCTACAATGGGAGCGGCTGTCTGGGGGTAGTTGGCGCCAAAAGTCACAGACCCCGCAGCAGCAGGGACTTGGTCCCTTCCCTCACTCTGTTTTGGCGCCATTCAGAACGCTTGCAGCAGAGCTGAGCTGGCTGACAGATCCTGACAGAGTGATTGGATTTCCTGGGCATCGCTTTCCCCATTCTGAAGACTACAGAAAGCTAAGTGAACTGAGTATATTGGTTCTGTATATAATGTCTGTACATTTAATGCTGTGACTGTGTTATTTGAGAACATCATGTCTGAGCAACAGTCTGTGGTTTTGGGGGAGGGAGCCTTTAATGCATTGAGTGCTTGCAGTGGTTGTACACTGAAATTTGTCCCTGAGCAGATAGCAGGGGGCGCTTATGTATTTCTTGCGCTGCTGTGAAACCCATGGGGAGTGAACCCCAGAGGGTAGTGCTATCGGAGCTTGCGTGGGCTAAGTCCCTGGGCAGGTCTGAAAATGCTTTGGTGCATTACTGGACAGGCAGAGTGATGGCTGGTAACTTCCCCTAGACCACTGCCATTCTCTCAGCAGTCCTCTAGCTCTTTGCCTCGGACCCAGACAGATCCTGACTTATTACAGGTCATGCAGGATACTGCTAAGGCAATCAGCAGGTTTAATTACTTGTTGGACAAGTTTTATGGTTATTCTGTGGGGACCCCTAAAAGGTCTTATTCAGTGCCATTGTTAGCTGCTGATGAGGAAGGAGAGTACACAGACATACCCTGGGATCAGGGTGATGTTTCTGAAGAGTCCTCAGCCTCAGGGGTGGAGGATTTGATTACTGCTGTTAAACAGGCATTGAATTTGTCTGTGAAGGATAAACTCCTGCAAAGGTTGTTTTTAAGAGACAGCGTAAAGAAACTGATATCTCCCTGCAGACGAGGGTTTACAAGATTTATTGGAAAACCCCTGATAAAAGGCTTTAGATGCCTAAAAGATGTTTAAGCCTGTATCCCATGCCTAAGGATCATGCAGACCTCTGAGAGAAAGTTCCAGTGGTAGATACTTCTGTGGCATGCTTGTCAAAAGTCACTGTGCTACCAGTGCAGGGGGGAACAGCCTTCAAGCAAGGCAATGGTTAAAAGGGTGGGCAAAACACTCCGCCCTCGGATTGCTTCAGCCTGGGTCTCTAGGGCCATGATTGGTGGGTCATTGACCTGTGCACTATTTGACATACTGTTCCTTGTGTGTTGTTACTTGCGGAGAAGCTTAAAGCTGCTGCAGAGTATTTGATTGAGGCTGAGCAGGAAACTCTCAAAATGGCTGCCAGAGTTTCCTCAGTGTCCGTCAATGCCAGGAGAGTGCTCTGGCTTATAGCTTGGGAGGCAGATAATGAGTCTAAGAAGGCTTAGAGGCAATAGCTTTTAAAGGAAAGCTGTTATTTGGATCAGAACTGGAAGAGATTATTAAAGCAGGCCACAGGTGGAAAAAAGCACTTTCCTGCCTACCCCTGCAGCCAAGCAGACATCAAGGTTTTCTGCTTTCGGGCCGTCCTTTCGGCCCTCCCCTAGAGGAGGTGCGTCCTTTCGAGGACAGTCTTTTAGGGGATAGTCTCAGTCCTCCAGGGGCAAGGCCCCAAAGTCAAAATTTGGTTCCTTTCATAAGAAATCAAAGGAGAGGACAAACCCTCCGCATGACTGCCAGGGGTTTTGCCCGGCGGTTATCAAGGTGGGGGGACGTCTGTCACTGTTCAAAGACGCATGGGCACTGTTAGCCCGGGACTCTTGGGTGTTAGAAATTATAACCCAGGGTTACAAGATTCCCTTCATAGGTCTTCCGCCGAGAAGGTTCATTCCTACACCACTACCAAAGGAGGCTCGGCTCCGTACGGCTCTCTTGGGAGCGGCTCATTCTCTTTTAGAGAAGGATGTGGTAGTCCCGGTCCCCAGAGCGGAGTGGAAAAAAGGCTTTTATTCCACTCTGTTTTTGGTGCCCAAACCAGACGGGTCTTTCAGCTGATCCTAAACTTAAAGTCATTAAATATCCGTTTGTGGGTAGACCATTTCAAAATGGAGTCTCTACGGTCTGTGCTGCTAAGCCTGGACCAGGGAGAATTTTTGGCGTCCATGGATGTCCAGGACGCATACTTGCATGTTCCTATCCACCCAGAACATCAGGCTCTATTGAGGTGTGCAATAGGAGACATACTCTTGCAATTCCAGGCGTTGCCCTTCGGTCTGGCCACAGCGTCAAGGGTATTCACCAAAATAATGTCAGTAATGGCGGCTGTGCTTCGACTGAGGGAAATCACAGTGATTCCATTTTTGGACGACCTGCGGTTCAAAGCGGAGTCAGCAGACAAGTTGAAGAGTCACTTGGCAGAAGCCATCAGGTTTTTGCAGATTCACGGCTGGCTTTTAAATTTACAAAAGTCTCAGTTGGTGCCGTCACAGAGACTCCAATTCTTGGGGGTTGTTCTGGATACCCAGTTGCATCGGGTGTTTCTACCAGAGGCAAAGGCCAGGGATCTGGCTGCCTTGGTACAGGAGATCCTCGGGTCTCAGAGCACATCAGTATGGAGGTGCCTCAAACTGCTGGGGAAGATGGTGGCGTCTTTCGAGACGTTACAGTTCGCCAGGTTCCACTCTCGAGTGTTCCAGTGGAACATTCTGACAGACTGGTCAGGGAATACTCAGACCAAGATGTCAGAACAAATAGTGTTGTCTTCAGAAACTCGATCCTTCCTGAAATGGTGGACGGAGGTGGATTCCCTTCAGTGGGGTCGGTCCCTGCAGTCCTGGAGCTGGCTGGTAGTCACTACCGACGCCAGTCTCAGAGGCTGGGGGGCAGTAGTCTGGGACCTGCGTCTGCAAGGCTTGTGGACTTCAGAGGAGTCTGCCTTACCGATTAACATCGTGGAACTGAGGGCTCTGTGGAAGATGTTTTCTCTGGCGGGAGAAAGATTACAAGGGCTCCCTTTAGGGATTCAGACCGACAACGCCACAGCTGTGGCATATCTGAATCACCAGGGAGGCATACGCAGCAAGCTGGCTATGTGGGAGGTGTTCCGAATCTTCTTGTGGGCGGAACAGAATGTTCCAGCATTATCAGCAATATTCATACCAGGAGTGGAGAATATAGAGGCCGACTTCCTGAGCAGGGAGGAGCTGATGGAAGGGGAATGGAGCCTGAACCCACAAGTATTCCACCAGATTACACTGAGGTGGGGAACCCCGGATGGGGACCTGATGGCATCCAGGTTCAACCATCAGGTACCCATGTTTTATGCCAGGATGAGGGATCCACTGGCAGAAGCAGTGGATGCCATGACTATCCCCTGGGAGGGGAATCTTCTTTATGTTTTTCCGCCAGTTCCAATGCTGGCAAGAGTGTTGAAAAAGATACAGGCCCAGACAATTCCAATAATTTTAGTGGCTCCAGATTGGCCAAGGAGGTCCTGGTACTCGAGGCTTCAGAGATTGTCTGTGGACTCGTGGCGTCTACCTCTGAGGTCAGACCTTCTAAAACAAGGACCGTTCAACCATCTGCATTCAGCTCGATAAATTTTGACGGCCTGGCTGTTAAAACCGCCATTTTGAGGAATATAGGATTCTCAGAGGCGGTGGTTAACACAATGATTAAAGCCAGAAAGTCAGTGTCTTCTGTAAATTATTATAGGGTCTGGAAGACCTATATTCGATGGTGTGAAAGACAGCAGTCACACACACATCACGATTTAAAATGGCTAAATTGTTGGAGTTTTTTACAGGATGGCCTTTCCTCTGGGTTAAGCCTTCAGTCACTCAAAGTACAGATCTCGGCCTTGTCAATTTCTTTCCGAAGAAGGATTGCATTAATACCGGAAGTACAGACCTTCCTGCAGGGGGTTTCTCGATTGAAATCTCCCTACAAGCAACCAGTAGCGCCATGGGATTTATCTCTGGTTCTGGAGTGTCTTCAGAAGGCGCCTTTTGAGCCGTTGAGGTCGGCTGACCTTAAATTCCTTACATGGAAACTGGTATTTCTGTTGGCAGTGGCATCAGCAAAAAGAGTATCGGAGTTGGGAGCTTTGTCCTGCAAGTCTCCCTCCCTTATATGTCATGATGATAGGGCTGTCTTTCGGACAGTACCCCAAATTTTTACCAAAAGTAGTCTCTGCTTTTCATCTAAATCAGGAGATAGTTGCCACTGCTGCGGGGGGCGTGACTTGGAGTAGTATGGTGTAGCAGCAGCACGCTGTAGCTCCCTCCGCTTATCCGCGCTATCATGCTATAATCCCCCCTGGTGAAGTCTCAAGAAATCCTGAAAACCCAAAGAAACCCCAATAATTATTGTTAATGTGCGGGTAAAAGCTATTTGCTCCTGTACCTTACGCGCGGAGTCTGTTCTGAATGAGAGACACTGGCTGCAGGTCCCTCACGATCGCGACGGAACTGTTTCTCTGTGCTGAGTTGCTGCACGGCCGCCTGGAGGGACACGCGCTGGACTTCCGGCGGGCGCGCGTGTAGACAGAGCCGGGACGTGAGCGGCAGGCAGCGGCACAGACAAGAGGCGGATAGGCGAGAGGCAGTCACGCAGGACCCTGCTCTCGCTCCCCCGTCTGAAACGGGTCTCAGGCTCCCTGCTGCCCTGCTTACATCGAGAGACTGCGCAAAGAGTCGGCACAGAGAATCCGGCTCACTGGCGCTGAGAATCGGACACCACTGGCTATTATTGTTGAGGACTGGGCACCAAGACACAACTGCTGGGCTCATTGAGCCCTATACTACGGCACAGGTGCATGGAGTTGTGGGGCAAAGATAAAGCAGGTGTGTTGGCTGCAGTAAAGCATCTGCCAAAGGACAGCCTGGAAGCACAGACACCAGCAGCTGCCAGGATAACAAAGAGGTGCTACTATTACTTTGCGGTCCCTCTCTTCTTCTAAGTGGACACATAAAACAAAGTTGTGGTAAACCAACTGATCCGGCCGATACTGGTACTTCCTGGACCAGTGGAGTATACCAGGAGTTGGGGGCAGAGCTCTGTGCGGTGGGCACACCACTAAAGGTACTATATATATATATATATATATATATATATATATATATATATATATATATATATATATATATATATATATATATATATATATATATATATTTTTTTTTTTTTTTTGGCTATCATATTTTTTTTCCTGCTTCACCATTTACTCCTCGCTGTGAATTTAAAGGGGTAGCCGTGGAGGATAATAGTTGTGGACTAAGTATACACTGCAAGGCCCCCTTAATTCTGTGACATACTGACGCAGACAGGTGCCTATTCTGAAGCTGGTCACTCTCTTACTGGGATACAAGAGAAAGGGAAAATCATTGGTCCGTATTAATCTTATGCACGTAACTGTTTTCCCTACCTATCCCACCCTGCTCGAACTGAAATATGGGGAAGACTGGTACTGCTGCGGCGGCAGCTGCTAAGCTAGAAAAGTACTCACGAAACGCTCAGTCGTCCAGATCCAACACACAAAGTGTTCCAAGTTCACCAGCCCCACATACGGAAATAGACAACTCCATTAACGAGCCAGTCCATTCTACACAGCAAATAATACAAGCAATATCTGAATCAGAGCACAGGGTCACGGAAAAAATTGGCCAAGTACAGTCAGATGTGTCCGTGCTCCGACAAGATTTGCAGAAAATGCGTGAGAGGGTAACAGAAACAGAGAACCGTATATCGCAGCTGGAGGATGACTCCTCCCCGTTAAAAAGAAAAGTGGAGGACTTATCAACCCAAGTGGCAACAGTTCAGTCTAAGCTCTCAGATATGGAGGGCAGACTGAGGCGAAACAATATACGAATAGTAGGCCTTCCAGAGAGAACCGAGGGCACCGATCCAGGAAAATTTGTTGAAAGTTGGATGACACAACTATTCACTAAGGAAGTATTCTCTCAACAATTTGCTGTTGAACGGGCACACAGAATACCGGGGGGAGCACCTAAGCCCGGAGTCCCCGCAAGAACATTAATAGTTCGCTTCCTGCATTTCAAAGACAGGGACACTGTGCTACGTTTGGCCCGAGTAAAGGGTGCACTTCTGTATGATAATCATGCAGTCTCTCTGTATCCCGACTTTGCCATTGAGGTACAGAAAAGCCGGGCCAGCTTTTCACAGGTCAAACGCAAATTGAGAGACAAACATATACAGTATTCAATGCAGTTCCCAGCGAGACTGAGAGTTGTCTATGAGGACTCAACCCATTTTTTTAACAATGCCGCAGAAGCAGAAAAATGGGTGGAGGAGCGTCTCCGCACTATGTGAAGTTTGGGGGTTTATACATAAAAAATTAATTTTTTTTTTTTTTTTTTGGGTGCCAGGAGATAAAGTAGGAGAATCTATGTGATGAAGTAGACTCTCCATAACAACTTCTGTCTATATGTGGGAAATAATGTCTATGTGTTCTCTATATATATATATATATATATATATACGTAACCCTCATAGATACTTGCTGGCACAACACTACGGGCATTCTGGTTGTTAATTTATTTTTATGTACTTGCAATTTATCTTTTTTTTTTATTTAAGATGATGCTGACTATGTTAGATAAAGCTGTAGATCTACGTGATGAGGTAGATTCTCTAGCTATGATGCATATTGCAGCATTGGTGGTTTATTTATCTAGTTATTTATTCTTTTTCTCCCTCCCTCTTCTCTTTGGGTCCATCCCTTTTTGAGGCATTAGTAGCTAAAGTAGGAGAATAGAGATTCTGGTTGGCATATACTATGTGTATTCTTGTACCTAATTTCTCCTCTTTGGGGATATAATATTTAAGAAGGTGGAGAATATGATAGATAAAGCTGGGGATCCAGGCGATGTGGTGGATTTCCTAGCCAAGGAAGTGAGAGATATACACTGGTACTGTATCTATTTTTTATTATTTTTCTTGGTGTTTCCCTATATGGGTTTTTTTTTTTTCCTCATTTAAGACGATGCTGACTATGTTAGATAAAACTGTAGGTCTACGTGATGAGGTAGATTCTCTAGCTATGATACATATTGCAGCATTGGTGGTTTATTTAATTTAGTTATTTATTAATTTCTTCTCTCCCTCCTCTTTTTGGGTCCATCCCTTTCTGAGGCACCAGTAGCTAAAGTAGGAGAATGGAGATTCTGGTTGGCATATACTATGTGTATTCCTGTTCCTAATCTCTCCTCTATGGGGATATACTATTTAAGAAGGTGGAGAATATGATAGATAAAGCTGGGGTTCCAGGCGATGTGGTGGATTTTCTAGTCAAGGAAGTGAGAGATATATACTGTTATTTTTTTTTTTTTTTTGTCCCTTCACCAGGGTAACGACTAAGCAAAGGGGGAGTAACCATAAACTACAGATAGAGGTAGGAAATTATTTCCTGCATCTCCCAAAAGGGTTAAGTTAGGTAGTTTATTTTATCTAGGGAGTTAGGTATTCCTCGGGGTGAGGTTATACAGGGCGGGCTAGGGTGGGTACCAGGGACGATACTAGGGAAGATGTCTGGGTTGGGGTCTATAAATGTATGTCTTTATTATTATTATTTTTTTTTTATTGTTAATAGTCTTTTCAATATGGATGTTTAAGGTCAGAGAGAAAAAGCTTGAAACTCAAACTGTTACGTATCTTAATGCAATACTCGTAGAGCGCAGAGTGAAGTCAATTGTGCTCATTAATACTATGAATCAAAAAAATATATATAAATATACATTATGACTAAACGAGCACTGGGATTGAATATTATGAGCTGGAATGTCAGAGGTCTAAATAATAACATCAAAAGATCCCTTGTGATGTCTCAGATTCGTAAATACTCGGCAGACATAATCTGTCTATCTGAAACACACTTATATGGAGATAAGATCAAGGCATTAAAAAAGCCTTGGATCGGATCCGCGTTTCATTCAACCTTCTCCCAGAACGCCAGAGGTGTAACAGTGCTGGTAAAAAAAACTGTGAATTTCCGTGTCGATAAGAGCTTGTTAGACACAAAAGGAAGATTTGTATTTCTTAAAGCTGTAGTAAATTATAAACCTCTCTATATAATAGCCATCTATATACCACCGCCTTACAACAATGAGGTCCTCCATGAATTATTAAAATTCATAGCAGACTATCCTGAAATTCCTATACTCTGCATGGGGGACTTTAATAATGTAATGTGTAAAAACTTAGATAGATGGAAAGAGTGTGGCGTAAAAATGTCTACCTTGAATAAAGGTGCCCCCACTCCCTTTTCTAAAATAATAGCGGAATTGGGTTTAATAGACATCTGGAGGCAGAGGAATCAAGAGTCGTTACAGTTCTCATGCTACTCACCCTCATACAACACCTACTCAAGAATAGACCTTGCCTTGATATCCCCTATACTAGCTCCTGCAATTACTGATGTAAAATACCTAGCTCGGGGGATCTCAGACCATTCTCTCATCCTGTTAACTATCGATCTAACGTTGGATCGTGGAGAAGTGGCCTGGAAACTAAACCCCTTTTGGTTGGAGCAGATGGGCACAGATAGAGCCCTGACTCAGGATTGGGAGGGATATGTCTTGGATAACAGGCAATATTCTAACATCGACATTAAACATGATGCCCTAAAAGCAGTGATGCGGGGGACATTCATAAAAAAGATCACAGAGATAAAAAGAAAGGGAAAGATAGAGGAAGACAATTTGGCAAATAAATACCAGTTGCTTGAATGGGAATATATTAGCTCTGGGAATGGCAGTGTCAGAATACAGCTAATGGAAGCAAAACAGGAGTGGGTGGAATACTTGTATGATAAGACAAAAAGACAGATGCAGTTCTCCAGGCATAGGCATTACTATCAGACAGAAGTGGGGGGTAGCTATCTGGCATATTTGGCCAAAGGCGAAAACGGTAATAATGCAATATCCAGTATCAAAAATCCCCAAGGGAAAATATGCTATACGGCCGGAGAAATGGTGGAGGTTTTCTCGGGGTATTACTCTGACCTATATGATTCGGGGTGTATAACAAATCAAAAACAGATAGAGGAGTACCTGAGTCCAATAGATATGCCATCCCTCTCTCAGGCAGATTCAAATCTGCTAGAAGCCACATTCACTAGGGTGGAGGTAGGCCAGGCTATATCATCTCTTCCGGCTTCTAAAGCGCCGGGAAGGGACGGTATTCCTGCCGAAGTCTATAAAAAGTTTGCAGACTTTTTTGTTCCCTACCTTACAGAGTTGTTTAACTCATTATTGGAATGGGGCTCACTCCCGGCTACTATGTCAGAGGCACTGATTATATTGATAATAAAAAAAGATAAGGATCCTCTACTCCCTGAATCATATAGGCCAATCTCGTTGTTAAATACCAACGTAAAAATATTGGCGAGAATCCTAGCCACACGGCTTAATAAAGTAATAACCTCCGTAGTACACCCAGACCAGGCAGGGTTTATGCCAGAGAGAGCCACAGCTCAGAACCTGCGACGTTTATACCTTCACCTACAGAGAGGCCAGAGTTTAACCCCTTCCTGACAGAGCTAGTTTTTGCGTTCCTGACAGAGCCATTTTTTTCAAATCTGACATGTCTCACTTAAGTGGGGATAACTTTTTTTTGCTTTTACTTATCCCAGTGATTTTGAGATTGTTTTTTCGTGACACATTGTACTTCAAATTAGTGGTAAATTTGGGTCGATACAGTCTGTGTTTTTTTGTGAAAAATACCAAAATGTCGTGAAAAAATGGAAAATTTAGCGATTTGCAAAATGTTAAATTTTCTGCTTGTGAGACAAATAATCATACCACTCAAAATAGTTAATAACTAACATAGACCATATGTCTACTTTATATTTCCATCATTATTTCAACTTCCTTTTAATTTTTTTGGACACTAGGAGGCTTACAATATGAATAGCAAATTCTCAAATTTTCAAGAAAATTTCAAACACTGATTTTTTTAGGGACCAGTTCAGTTCTGATGTGACTTTGAGGGACTTGTATGTGAGACACCCCCATAAATGATGCCATTTCAAAAACTGCACCCCTCACAGTATTCAAAACAGCATTTTGGAAGTTTGTTAACCCTTTAGGTGTTTCACAGGAATTAAAACAAAGTGTAGGTGAAATTTCAAAATTTCATTTTTTTTGCAGATTTGCAATTTTAATACATTTTTCTAAGGAACACAGTACATTTTACTAGAGAAATGTGACTAAAAATTGATTCCCCCAATTCTTTTGTTTTCATAAATATCCTATATGTGGCCCTAGTGTGCACGTTGACCAAACCACAGGCTTCATAATAGAAGGAGCACCTACTTGATTTTGGAGACTCCTTTTTATGAGATTATTTTTTAGGCACCATGTAGGTTTCTAGGCACCATAAGATGCTAAAATTTAGGAACCCCCCCACAAGTGACCCCATTTTGCAAACTACACCCCTCAGGGAATTCATCTAGGGGTATAGTGTACATTTCAAACCCCCAGGGGTTTCACCAATTGTGGTACAACTGGGCAGTGAAAATGAAAAATTAAATTTTTTTACACAAAAATGCAGTTCTGGCTCAAAATTTTTCATTTTCAGAAGGTATGAAGGAGAAAAAGCACCCCAAAATCTGTGCCCCAATTTCTCCCGAGTACGGCAATGCCTCACATGTGACCAAAAAATACCAGTTGGGTGCATGGCAGGACTCAGAAGGGAAGGAGTGATTTTTGGATTTTGCAGCACAGATTTTGGTGGAATGAATGGTGGGTGCTATGTTGCACCAATACAGTGGAACCCCCCCACAAGTCACCCCATTTTGCAAAGTACACCCCTCAGGGAATTCATCTAGGGGTATAGTGTACATTTCAAACCCCCAGGGGTTTCACCAATTTTGATACAAGTGGGCAGTGAACATGAAAAATTACATTTTTTTACACAAAAATGCAGTTCTGGCTCAAAATTTTTCATTTTCAGAAGGTATGAAGGAGAAAAAGCACCCCAAAATCTGTGCCCCAATTTCTCCCGAGTACGGCAATGCCTCACATGTGACCAAAAAATACCAGTTGGGTGCATGGCAGGACTCAGAAGGGAAGGAGTGATTTTTGGATTTTGCAGCTCAGATTCTGGTGGAATTTTGGTGGGTGCTATGTCGCATTAGCAAGACCCCCCAAGCACCAATACAGTGGAACCCCCCCACAAGTCACCCCATTTTGCAAACTACACCCCTCAGGGAATTCATCTAGGGGTATAGTGTACATTTCAAACCCCCAGGGGTTTCACCAATTTTGATACAAGTGGGCAGTGAACATGAAAAATTACATTTTTTTACACAAAAATGCAGTTCTGGCTCAAAATTTTTCATTTTCAGAAGGTATGAAGGAGAAAAAGCACCCCAAAATCTGTGCCCCAATTTCTCCCGAGTACGGCAATGCCTCACATGTGACCAAAAAATACCAGTTGGGTGCATGGCAGGACTCAGAAGGGAAGGAGTGATTTTTTGGATTTTGCAGCTCAGATTCTGGTGGAATTTTGGTGGGTGCTATGTCGCATTAGCAAGACCCCCCAAGCACCAATACAGTGGAACCCCCCCACAAGTCACCCCATTTTGCAAAGTACACCCCTCAGGGAATTCATCTAGGGGTATAGTGTACATTTCAAACCCCCAGGGGTTTCACCAATTTTGATACAAGTGGGCAGTGAACATGAAAAATTACATTTTTTTACACAAAAATGCAGTTCTGGCTCAAAATTTTTCATTTTCAGAAGGTATGAAGGAGAAAAAGCACCCCAAAATCTGTGCCCCAATTTCTCCCGAGTACGGCAATGCCTCACATGTGACCAAAAAATACCAGTTGGGTGCATGGCAGGACTCAGAAGGGAAGGAGTGATTTTTGGATTTTGCAGCTCAGATTCTGGTGGAATTTTGGTGGGTGCTATGTCGCATTAGCAAGACCCCCCAAGCACCAATACAGTGGAACCCCCCCACAAGTCACCCCATTTTGCAAACTACACCCCTCAGGGAATTCATCTAGGGGTATAGTGTACATTTCAAACCCCCAGGGGTTTCACCAATTTTGATACAAGTGGGCAGTGAACATGAAAAATTACATTTTTTTACACAAAAATGCAGTTCTGGCTCAAAATTTTTCATTTTCAGAAGGTATGAAGGAGAAAAAGCACCCCAAAATCTGTGCCCCAATTTCTCCCGAGTACGGCAATGCCTCACATGTGACCAAAAAATACCAGTTGGGTGCATGGCAGGACTCAGAAGGGAAGGAGTGATTTTTTGGATTTTGCAGCTCAGATTCTGGTGGAATTTTGGTGGGTGCTATGTCGCATTAGCAAGACCCCCCAAGCACCAATACAGTGGAACCCCCCCACAAGTCACCCCATTTTGCAAACTACACCCCTCAGGGAATTCATCTAGGGGTATAGTGTACATTTCAAACCCCCAGGGGTTTCACCAATTTTGATACAAGTGGGCAGTGAACATGAAAAAGTACAGATTCCTACCTGTTAATATGCTTTCCTCTACTCCACCATGGCAGCTAACTCATGGGTTAAGTCCCGAAGGGTAGTACTCTGGAAGGAAACAAAAAAGAACACTGGCCCCTATATAAGCTCCACCTCCTTAGGACTCAGTGTCTTGATTAAATAGCACACAACACACCATTATACATCAACTTAAAACATAACCACCAACAACCGGGCGGGATAATGCTGCCATGGTGGAGTAGAGGAAAGCATATTAACAGGTAGGAATCTGTACTTTCCTCTACCTCCCCATGGCAGCCAACTCATGGGTAATACCCAAGCAGTTACCACACTGGGTGGGCATAATAACACAATACTGATAATATAATGAAAATAATGAAAATAAGGTTACATCACCTTACTTAAACAACTGCGCTCAGCACCTTCCTACCAAACCGGGCGTCCGCCGACGCCGCTACATCCATTCTGTAATGTCTGGTGAAGGTATGTACTGAGGCCCAGCATGCCGCCTTACATAACTCCTGAATTGACGCCGCCTCCTTCTCCGCCCAGGAGGCCGACATTGCTCTCGTTGAATGAGCCTTCAAGCCCATCGGCGGGTCTTGACCCCTAACTCTGTACGCCTCCAGAATACAGGATTTGATCCACCTTGAGATCGTAGTCTTGCTGGCCCCCTGCCCTTTATTCTTCCCCTCGGTAAGCACGAACAACCTTTCTGTTTTTCTGTGAGATTTGGTCCTTTCTAAATATATTTTTAGCGCCCTAACCACATCTAGCGTATGTAGCCTCTCTTCCTTTGAGTTAGCGGGGTTCGTGCAGAACGAGGGCAGGACAATCTCCTGATTAATATGAAAGGTGGACACCACCTTGGGCAGAAACCGCGGATTCGTCCTTAGAACTACTTTATCAGGAAAAAAGTTCAAGAAGGGTTCTTTTGCCCAAAGGGCCTGGAGTTCCGATACTCTCCTTGCAGATGTGATAGCTACTAAAAACACCACTTTCATAGTAAGCAGTTTCAACGATACTTCTTGCATAGGCTCGAAAGGATTTTCTACTAGCGCGTTCAAGACCAGATTGAGGTCCCAAGGTGACAGCGGGTTATGGAATGACGGCTTTATCCTCTTAGCTGCTTGAATAAATCTTTGAACGTACTTATTATCTGCTAGTCTCCAGTCCAGCATGGCCGACAGAGCCGAGACCTGCACCTTAACTGAACTAACGGACAAATTCCTGTCCAGACCCTGCTGTAGAAACTCCAGCACCGCGCCTATCTCCTTTGACTGATTGTTTCTTGACTTACAGAACTCCACGTACCTCCTCCAAATTCTATGGTACGTAATGGACGTAGATTTTTTCCTGGCCTCGAGCAAGGTCCTTACCACTCTACTGGAAAAACCTTTCCTCTCTAACATACGTGTCTCAACAGCCATGCCGTCAGTTTCCAGGTGCAGGGCTGCGCCTTCCATAACCTGTTCTGACCTATTAGGTTGTTCAGATCCGGCAGGTGCCATGGGTCTGCTATCGACATCTCCAGCAGTTTGGAGAACCACGGTCTCCTTGGCCAGTACGGAAGGATCACTATTGCGGTCACTCTTTCTTGTTGAATTTTCCTCAGCAGCCTTGCTATTATTGGGAAGGGTGGAAACGCGTACACAAATTCTGCTTCCCACACTGATGTCAGTGCGTCCTGCTTCTCTGCCCCCGGCTCCCAATGCCTTGAGAAGAATCTCTGGAGCTTTGCGTTTCTCCTGGTGGCCATGAGGTCCACCTGAGGTTGACCCCACATTTTTACGATTTGCTCGAACACTTCCGGGGACAACTCCCATTCCCCCGGCTGCACAAGCTGCCTGCTGAGGCTGTCCGCCTGCAGGTTCTCCTTGCCTGCCACAAACACCGCCATGAGATTGTTTACGTGGCTCTCTGCCCAAGATATTACTTCCGATACCTCCGACATGAGCTCTCGGCTCTTTGTCCCCCCTTGCCTGTTTAGGTAAGACACCACCGACTGATTGTCGGACCTCACGACAACGTCTCTTCCCACTAGGCATTTCTGTAGGTGTATGCAGGCCATCAGCACTGCCCTCATCTCCCGGACGTTTGAGTGCTTGGCTCTTGCTTCCTGGGTCCAGACCCCTTGAACTATCTGTTCTCCACAGACCGCTCCCCAGCCTGTCAGGCTGGCATCCGTGGTCACCACTTTTTGTTCTGACACCGCGAACACTCTCCCCTCTTCTAGCCTCGGTCTGTCCGACCACCATGCTAGATCCTGACGCGCCCTTTTCGACAGGACAATCCTTTGGGACTTGTTTTTTCCATCGCCGTCCCACTGCATAAGAAAACAGCCTTGGAAAGCCCTCATATGGAATCGGCCCCATTGCACTGCATCTAGAGCCGCCGAAATGAGTCCTAGCACTCTCATGCAGTCCCCTGACGAAATGCTCTTTTTGCTTAGGAGAGAGGATACTTCGCGTCTTAGCTTCTGTCTTCTGTCCTCCGTTAGCTTGATCGTCATGCGATTCGTGTCTATCCAGACACCCAGATATTTTGCCGCCCTTGCCGGGACGAGCTGACTCTTCTCCTGGTTTATCAACCACCCGTGTTGTTCCAGGTACTGCTTTACTTGGGACGTACTCCTCTCTGCCTCTTTCCTTGTCCTGGCCATGATCAACAAGTCGTCGAGGTATGGCCACACGCAGATCCCCTGCTGCCGCAGGTTGGCGACCAACACCACCAGCACCTTTGTGAATGTCCTTGGGGACGTAGCCAGGCCGAAAGGCAGGGCGACAAACTGATATGTTACATTTCCAAGACGAAATCTCAGATACCTGTGGTGCCCTGCGTATATTGGTACGTGCAGATATGCGTCCCGAAGGTCTATTGTGGTCAGAAATGACCCTTCCACAATATCCGGTAGGATAGACCTTAGTGACTCCATCCTGAATTTTTTCGTTATGATGAACGTATTTACTCTTCTCAAATCGAGGATCGTTCTGAAGCCTCCTGAAGGCTTTCTGACTATAAAAAATCTTGATTGGCAACCTTTCCATTCTTGCTCCTTTGACACTTTGATCACTACTTTCTGGTTGATCATTTTTTGTAAACTGTCCAGTAACGCGGCCTTTTCTCTCGGCTCCCGGGGTATTGGAGACTCCGTCCTCCAGTAACCGGGGAACTTCGCAAACTCTATTTTGTACCCGGATTCTATTATGTCCAGTACCCATTTGTCCTGGACGGATTGGGACCAAATCTGCTTGAACTGCAGCAGTCTGCCCCCAACTGTCTCTCTGGCGTCATTGGGTAGAGTGCTTTGCGGAATACCTTCCGTCTCTGCCCCTTTGGCCTCGAAAAAAGCTCCGATTCGCCCAGGACCTTCTGAAGCTTCTCCCCGGTCTATACGCCCTTGCTTCCTTAAAGTCCTGCGACTGGAATTTAAGTGACCTGTTGAAAAAGGGTTTCTTCCCCTTATCCTGCGGCAGCCACACCGACTTGCCGCCCGAGATCTTGGTGATGATATCATCCAGCTTGGAGCCAAATAGATACTGACCCTGAAATGGTAGGGCCAGCAGTTTCTGCTTCGACTGTGTGTCTGCTGCCCATGGCTTAAGCCAGAGCGCTCTTCTTGCTACTGCCATCGTGGCGCTTGATCTTGCCGCTAACTTCACCGCATCTACAGACGCATCACACATAAACTCCACGGCAATCTGAATGTTCTGGATGGTCTTTATCAGATCTGACCTCTGAATTCCATCCAGCGTGTCTGACTCTAGGTCATGACACCAGGACCTCATTACCCTGGCTGTTACCGCCATGGCTGCGGCCGCCTTGATTGCTGCCCCCGAGGTGACATGCTGCTTCCGCAGACTGACCTCCATCTTCCTTTCCATCGCGTCTTTAAAATTGTTCGCGTCTTCCAGAGGGAGCGTCGTCTTTTTGGAAATTCTTGCAATCGCCGCATCAACCCTCGGGGCTTCCTCCCAGTGTTTCACCTGCTCACTCTCGAATGGATACATCTTGGCTACCCTAAGTGGCACCGCCACCTTTTTATCCGGGTGCCTCCATTCTTCGTCCACCATTTCCTTCAACGCCTTTGTTAACGGAAATGTTTTACTTTTTTCTTTTTGTCCTGGAACAGCAGGTCCTGCAATTTCTCTTCCCCCTGAGTCTCTTCTATTTTCAGAGACTTATTGATAAGAACCAACAGGTTCTCCAATAACACTGGGTTAAAGTCAGCCTCTGCTTTATCCTGCGCTATCTCTCCTTCTTCCATTTCCTCCTCTCTGAATGCCGGTCCTTCTGCCGAGTCTTGGGATCCCCCTGAGAGCTCAGCTCTGCTCCTTTTTGCCTGCATTTTTTCCACATCCTGCTTTGTCATAAACGTGTCCGCCAACGCTGTCTTCAGCATAGACACCAATTCGGTCATCTGGGGCATACCCATCTGTTGGGTTAGTTTGCAGGCGCTACACGAGGAGCCTATCCACATATCCGGCAGGGCCTTGTCACACAAACTGCACTTGGCAGGATGGTGTTTCTTGTGCTTGGCCTTTGCCTCAGCCTGCCCCTTGCTTGTGTCTGACCTAAAACACATATATCACAGTCAGTACCCGAACTGCTTCACCAACCAGTGTTTATCTATGGCTTACCCTGACTTTCTGTGCTGCTTCTTCCCCTCATCCATAGTGACAGCTTTAAGCCTGCAGCTAAAGCAAATAACACAGAGTAAGGATGATGATAACTCCTCCAGCTAATGCTGTCAGCGGAGTCTTACCGTCTGCTGGAATACTGCGTGCGTACACTTCACTGCTCCCCGCAGTCTATCAGCTCTCACCGTTCACTGGCTTCAAAGAGCTTGCTGGCCCGCTTTTAGGAGCTTCATGCTCCGTTTTTAAAGATTACCGGCGCCTTAATGACGCGCCCCCCGGTGCGTGCGGCGCGTCCGTGACGTCAGACGCCCGCCGCACATAGCCACTGGGCTCACCGCCCGACGGGCGCCCAGCTCCTGCGTCCCTGCGTGGCGCTGACGTCAGACGCTTACACGCCGGACACCCAGCTTCCGCCCGACGGGCGCCCGGCTTCAGCGTCTTCTCTCCTGCCCCAGACGCCGCACGCCGGACTCGACCTGCACCAGCCCATGTCCGCCGCCATTACCACGGACGAGCGTGCTCCCTCCGGCAGGTTCCAGCAGACCTCAGGTACCCCTTACTGCCCTCGACAGCGGGGACCCGTTTTTTCCTCAATCCATGCCACACCCCCGACTGCTCTAGGCAGCGGAGAGGGCTGCAGCTCAGGGTAAGCCCTTCCACTACCCTGGAAGGAAAAAAAAAGACACTGAGTCCTAAGGAGGTGGAGCTTATATAGGGGCCAGTGTTCTTTTTTGTTTCCTTCCAGAGTACTACCCTTCGGGACTTAACCCATGAGTTGGCTGCCATGGGGAGGTAGAGGAAATTACATTTTTTTTACACAAAAATGCAGTTCTGGCTCAAAATTTTTCATTTTCAGAAGGTATGAAGGAGAAAAAGCATCCCAAAATCTGTGCCCCAATTTCTCCCGAGTACGGCAATGCCTGACATGTGACCAAAAAATACCAGTTGGGTGCATGGCAGGACTCAGAACGGAAGGAGTGATTTTTTGGATTTTGCAGCTCAGATTCTGGTGGAATTTTGGTGGGTGCTATGTCGCATTAGCAAGACCCCCCAAGCACCAATACAGTGGAACCCCCCCACAAGTCACCCCATTTTGCAAACTACACCCCTCAGGGAATTCATCTAGGGGTATAGTGTACATTTCAAACCCCCAGGGGTTTCACCAATTTTGATACAAGTGGGCAGTGAACATGAAAAATTACATTTTTTTACACAAAAATGCAGTTCTGGCTCAAAATTTTTCATTTTCAGAAGGTATGAAGGAGAAAAAGCACCCAAAAATCTGTGCCCCAATTTCTCCCGAGTACGGCAATGCCTGACATGTGACCAAAAAATACCAGTTGGGTGCATGGCAGGACTCAGAACGGAAGGAGTGATTTTTTGGATTTTGCAGCTCAGATTCTGGTGGAATGAATGGTGGGTGCTATGTTGCACCAATACAGTGGAACCCCCCCACAAGTCACCCCATTTTGCGAAGTACACCCCTCAGGGAATTCATCTAGGGGTATAGTGTACATTTCAAACCCCCAGGGGTTTCACCAATTTTGATACAAGTGGGCAGTGAAAATTAAAAATTACATTTTTTTACACAAAAATGCAGTTCTGGCTCAAAATTTTTCATTTTCAGAAGGAATGAAGGAGACAAAGCACCCCAAAATCTGTGCCCCAATTTCTCCCGAGTACGCCAATGCCTCATGTGTGACCAAAAAGTGGCAGGACTCAGAAGGGAAGGAGTGATATTTGGATTTTGCAGCACAAATTCTGGTGGAATGATGGTGGGTGCTATGTCGCATTAGCAAGACCCCCAAAGCACCAATACAGTGGAACCCCCCCACAAGTGACCCCATTTTGCAAACTACACCCCTCAGGGAATTCATCTAGGGGTATAGTGTACATTTCAAACCCCCAGGGGTTTCACCAATTTTGATATAAGTGGGCAGTGAACATGAAAAATTACATTTTTTTACACAAAAATGCAGTTCTGGCTCAAAATTTTTCAATTTCACAAGGAATGAAGGAGAAAAAGCACCCCAAAATCTGTGCCCCAATTTCTCCCAAGTACGGCAATGCCTCACATGTGACCAAAAAATACCAGTTGGGTGCATGGCAGGACTCAGAAGGGAAGGAGTGATTTTTGGATTTTGCGGCTCAGATTCTGGTGGAATGAATGGTGGGTGCTATGTGGCATTAGCAAGACCCCCGAAGCACGGTGAAATTATGAACCTAATATTCCATAGATGTGTGGTATCATTTAAAACACTCCTTTATACATAGGCCGGGTTTGTCGGGGCAAGTGTCACACTGGAAAATAGTTTGCTTTCTTATTCCCTTTTTATAGCAAACTTTGCACCTTTTTTGTGTCCTGCCCTTTTTTCCAGTGGAGGGGATTTCATCAGGAAAATGCTGCCCTGGTACAATACGGGGGCCAGTACTAGAAGTACTGGGGCCCTCTGCCTGCTGGTTCCCAAATATTAGGCCCTTTATGACTTCCTCTTGAAAGTGCATAAATGTCCCCCTCTGGCCGGTAGAACGGAATAGCACGTAAGCGTTATACAGTGCCATCTGGATGATATACACGGCCACCTTCTTGTACCAGATTTTTGTTTTCCGCAGGGCACTGTACGGCTTCAGTACCTGATCTGAAAGATCCACTCCGCCCATGTACCTATTGTAATCCAGGATACAATTAGGTTCGGAGGTGTGGGTACTGGTACCTCGTACAGGGACGGAGGTGGTACTGTCTCCGTGAATTGTTGTCAGTATAAGGACATCCCTCTTGTCCTTATATTTGACCAACAACATATTTTCGTTGCATATTCCCCTGCTTTCACCCCTTCTCATTACTTGGGCAATGTGCGTTTTTGGGAGGCCTCTTTGGTTCTTGCGCACAGTACCGCAAGCTGCTGTACCTCTTGAACCAAGGGCCTTAAACAGGGGGATGCTAGTGTAAAAGTTATCCACATAGAGGTGATAACCTTTATCCAGGAAGGGGTGCACTAAATCCCAGACAATTTTCCCACTAACACCTACGAGGGAGGGGGGGCATTCTGGCGGTTGAATTCTTGAATCCTTCCCTTCATAAACCCTAAACCTGTGGGTGTACCCTGAGGTGCTTTCACACAGTTTATACATTTTTATGCCATACCTTGCCCTCTTACTGGGAAGGTACTGGCGGAATTTAACCCTTCCTTTAAAATGTATAAGGGACTCGTCGATACAAATAAATTTTTCAGGGATGTACACCTCTTCAAATTTGGCACTGAAATGATCAATGACCGGCCTGACTTTGAATAGCCGGTCAAAGGTGGGATCATCTCTGGGTGGGCACTGTGCATTATCGGTGTAATGTATAAATTTAAGAATTGTCTCAAATCGAGTCCGGGGCATGGCCATACGGTAAAATGGAGTACTGTACAGAACATCTGTACTCCAATATTGCCTAATTTCTGGCTTTTTTACTATGCCCATATGAAACACCAGACCCCAAAACGCCATCATCTCTACTGCATCTACAGGGGTCCACCTAGCAAATGATGACGTGGGGTTTTGAGCAATAAACTGCTGGGCATATAAATTAGTTTGGTCCACCATTAAATTTATAAAATCATCAGAGAAAAATAATTTGAAAAAGTCAATTTCTCTGAGACCTGTGGAATCAAATTGGATTCCTGGCATGGCCAAAAACTCAGGAACCTGGGGCTCAAAATTGTCTGGTGGTGGGGTCCATACTAGATCAATTATTGGGGGGGGAATCTCAGCTGATCTACGGGGGCGTCTTTGAGGGGGTCCCTCATCACCAGAGGAGGAAGAGGAGCTTAAGACGAATCCTTCAAATTCCCCGCTTGCATCACTGGCTGTGTCAGAGTCAGAGGCTAGCATGGCATATGCCTCCTCCACTGAATACATTCTCCTGGATGACTGGGAGGACATTTGGGAGGACATTTGGGATGCCATTTTTATTTTTGTGTTACTGGTAGTGAAATGTTTCAACACGTGTATAGTGTAGGGGGGGGTACAAACTTTATTTCAACCCGGGGGGTATGTAGTGTGTAGTGTGTATGTAGTGCAGAAAAAAAAAATACTTTATACCAATAAAAAAAAAAAAAAAAATGAAGGGGTTAAAAATAAAAAATTGAAGGGGTTAAAAAAAAAAAAAAAAAAAGGTCCTGCGCCAAAAATTGAGCACAGATGTTGGTCAGTAACGTCTGTCACTGAACAGCGCTCAAAGGCAACAGGAATCTGATCAAAAAAAATAGATCAACCCTGTGCCGAAAAAGCTGATCAGTGATGTACGTCACTGATCGGCGCACAGTGGCCACAGGACACCCACAAAATCAGTGTGTGTAAAAAAAAAAATTAAAAAAAGACCCCACAGCACTCACAAAAAAAAAAAAAGGTGATCAGTGATGCGACACTGATTACCAGTGAGGGACAGCAGGTGCACAACCTTTGGTGCAACTGACAGTGCAACTGGCAGCAACTGACAGGTATATATATAAAAAAAAAACCTCTGCGCCCCCAAAAAGTTGCTGATCAGCACAGATATACTGATCAGCACAAAAGGGGGGGTAGCAGACACAAAATATACACTCTCTATCACTCTCTGTCACTATCTCTCTCTATCTCTCACTATCTCTCACTATCTATCACTATCTATCACTCTAGGACACTGCAGCAGCAGCACTGACAGTTATATGTATAAAAAAAAACTGCACCCCCAAAAAGGGGGGGTAGCAGACACAAAATATACACTCTCTATCACTCTCTGTCACTATCTCTCTATCTCTCACTATCTATCACTATCTATCACTATCTATCACTATCTATCACTATCTATCACTATCTATCACTATCTATCACTATCTATCACTCTATGACACTGCAGCAGCAGCAAAATAAAACCCCTGCACCCCCAAAAAGGGGGGGTAGCAGACACAAATCTCTCTATCTCTCACTATCTATCACTATCTATCACTATCTATCACTGTATGACACTGCAGCAGCAGCACTGACAGTTATTTATATATAGAAAACCCCTGCACCCCCAAAAAGGGGGGGTAGCAGACACAAAATATAGCTCTCTCTGTCACTATCTCTCTCTATCTCTCTCTCTATCACACTGCAGCAGCAGCAGGAAGTCACAAGAAGTCAGATCCAGGAAGCATCCAGCACGCTACAAGCAGTGAGTAGGTGATCAGGTAAGGTATTTGCAAGGATCAGGTAAGTATTAGCAAGGATCAGGTCGGTATTCACGGCAGGCAGGCACGGTGACCGTTCTGCACGCTATTCCAGACCGGAATGGCGTCTGCAGCGCAGTCACCGTCAGTTTAAATGTCGCGCCTTGGCTGTGATTGGTCCGTGGGTCCCACGGACCAATCACAGCCTTGGGGGCAGGTGGGGTGAGGGTGGGGTGAGGTGTCATCGTCACCGATGACCCCCTCATGCCCCCTGACGCCCGGCGGTGATTGACACCTGTGTTACCGAGCGTCTGATTCGCTGGTAACACAGGAAAACGCTGTGAATGGCTGTTCACACTGAACAGCCAATCACAGCGATCGCCGACGGGGGGGCGGCATCGCAGCCCCCCCTGGGCATGCAGGGACATGTCTGCTGTCAGGGACAGCAGACATCGTCCCACTGTCACTGCGTCTCGAGACGCAGTGACAGTTTAAACTCATGACGTACATTTATGCCATGTGTCGGGAAGTACCTCCCGGCCATGACGTAAATGTACGTCAAATGTCGGGAAGGGGTTAAAGTCGGAAGCCCTGGTTGTGTCCTTGGACGCAGCCAAGGCTTTCGACACAGTGGATTGGAATTTTATGTGGGCTGTGTTACGAAAATTGGCATTTGGACCCCAATTTGTCAAGTGGATTCAGATGCTATATGCATCCCCAGTGGCAAGAGTCTCGGTAAATGGGTATATCTCAAATTCATTTAAATTAAAACGGGGCACTCGCCAGGGTTGTCCCTTATCCCCAGCACTATTCTCACTAGTTATAGAACCACTTGCATGTTTAATACGGACAGACCCAGAAATAAGGGGGATTAAAAATCAGGGAGGTAGAGGAAGTTATAGCCCTATATGCAGATGATATGCTGCTTTTTCTGCAAGATGCTGGGAAATCCCTACAACAAACTCTGGATGTGGTAAATAAATTCGGGGATTTATCCGGTTTACGTATTAACTGGGATAAATCAAATACAGGTTGAGTATCCCTTATCCAAAATGCTCGGGACCAGGAGAATTTTGGATAACGGATTATTCCGTATTTCGGAATATTTTAATATTTCAATGATGTATTTTGAAGTATCTTGCATTTATGCTGTATAAACACATAATATACACACAAATATATTTTATTACCACATAAAATACACACAAATATATTTTAATTGTTCAAAAAACAAGGTTTCAAAACGTGAAACAAAATGTGTGTACTATCTCAGCACTGAATTTGAATGCCAAGCAATCATTGTCTTGCACATATATAGTGCCAGTTACATATCATGTCCCCAGTGATGCTGTTACAAATGTCCCCAGTGAGTTTTTAGCAAAAAAAAAAAAAAAATTTCACTTTCTGGAATGTCCGTATTTCGGAATAATTCGGATAACGGATATTCGGATACGGGATACTCGACCTGTATATTACCAATCTCAGGCCACATACCTGAAGATCAGCAGGCTGTATCCGTATTGAAGTGGACCACAAAAATCAAATACTTAGGTATATGGATTACTTCGTGCCCAAAGAGCTATGTGGACCTCAATATCCACCCAGTAACAGACGGATTTAAAGACCGTATGCATACATGGAAAAAGCTACCCATGACACTTACTGGGCGAATAAACTTATTTAAAATGATAATACAGCCAAAATATCTATACATCTGGCAGAACTCACCCATATATATACCAAAAAAGGTGTTCATTGCAATAGAAAAATTAGTGGTTTCCTTTATATGGAATGATAAGTCACCACGTATAGCAATTAAAACTTTATACAAATCGAAAAATCAGGGAGGTTTGGCTCTTCCAAATTTAAGAAACTATTATATGGCGGCTCAGGCGGCACATCTTGTCGGATGGGTAAAAAACTCAAAGGATTTATTACTATATGCATATATAAGAGAACAGGTTGGCCAATGGGCTTCCCCATTGGCTCTGCTCCTGTCAGGAATTTCTACATATAAACTGCCCCCTATTCTTCGTCAGGCGGTCCTAATATGGAGGTCTCTTCATTCTGCAGGGAAATGGTCAGGGACAGATAAGGATTCACCACTGTGGTTCAATAGAAAATTTGCAGAATTAGAAAAATTATCCTCCAACAATGTATGGTACCAAAACGACATCATAGTTATTAGTCAAATATATACCAATGGATTGCTTAAAACCTTTGGACAATTGCAAGTAGAATTTAATCTCCCAAATGAATATTTTTTTAGATACCTGCAATTGAGGCATGCAATCCAGGCCCAATTTGGGGGGCTCAGGATAGAAATATCCGAATCCCCGATAAAAAAAATGCTCCAAAATTTGGGTAATAGAGGCCGGGTATCCAGCCTATACAACACCCTGAGTATATGTCAACATTTACCCCCAATGGAGAAATTAAAAATCAAATGGGAGATGGACTTGGGCCCAATATTGTTGGAGGATTGGGAAGCCATATTGGGATCTATTAAACACGCAACTTCCTCTGTTAGATATCAACAAATACACTACTTCTCACTCCATAGAACCTATCGCACTCCACTGGGGATGTATAAGGCTGGAATAAGAGAGGATGATAGCTGCCCGAGATGTAGGGCATCAGAGGCCGATTTCCTACATATGATTTGGGTCTGCCCAAGAGTATATTCATTCTGGGAAAAGGTCTGGAAAGATATTAGGATAACAACTCCTGCCACAACTCAACTGAATCCCAGAACTTGTCTGCTGGGTCTAGAAATGGGGGGGGGGGGGGATCACTCACCAATGCTCTATTCCTATGTTATTAGTCTGATCACAATGGCGAAAGTGATGATAGCTCGCATGTGGTTTTCAACTAAAAGTCCAGCACTGGCAGGGTGGAGAGCATTGGTTAGTGAAACCATGAAGCACGAAAAGCATATGTTCTATGCAAGAAACTCTAAAAAAAAAATTTCATGACAAGTGGGATAGATGGCGAGATCACTATTTGCTATGGCAGGAAGATGAACAAGATGAGATAACAAACCCAGTGTAAACTTCGCTAAAGGCGCAGGATTAGTCATGGTCGGTAAAGAGGGAAGCATGCATATTTTGTGCGTTTTTTAAGTCACAAATACTATAATACGTACATAACACACTCTTCACAAAAATCAGAGAGAACCACTCACACCGCTTACATAACACATAATTCACAATCATCACAAGACTATAAATAGAATTCCTCAATTTGTAGAATACACTTGATAGAGTTTATCTTAATCAACATTATATTACTTATACCATAGCATAATTCTTGTCAGTACAAAGTATTATAAAGACCCATATGTACTAGCATTATATATAATTATCTTGTGTACAGGAAGCTGAATGGGTTAAGAGATATATTCCTTCTGAGTTTCAAGCTTCTGTAGATAACTCAAGGTTACCCATATGAGGAAATACACTCTTCCATGTCATCGGAGATGGCATAGTAAAGTTACATCAAACCAGTTATAGACTTTGTAACACCACACTAGGGGAGTGTAGCATGTGAACATGTATGTATTTGGTAATATCCCCTCCCATAAGGGGGAGGAATCATTTGTGTTTCATGGTATAAGTATGACCAACGAGCTATGGAAGTTACGGTACGGTGAATAAACCTGTTTGAAAGAGAACGTCTGCAGTCATTTCTAAACCTCTGAGATATCTGCGTGCTCTAGAAAGGAAGGTCGCATTCCAAGCTTTCAGTGGTGGCCCGTCCTGGGATGACAAGAAGCAAGAAAGAATGCGTACATTTGTGTCTGCTATTTACAGAGGGATCTGAGGTGAGTGGAATCTCTTTTAAAAAAATATATATATATATAAATATATGTATATATTTTACTCTCTCAGAATCCCTGTTTTGAAAGGCAGAGCATAAATATACACTTGCATTTTTCTTGCAAACCTCATATAAAAAAACCCATATATAGAGCATTTGGATATCGCACAGCTTTGGATATGACTGCATAAGTTGTGTTGTTGTTTTTTTTTATTTATTTTTATTTTATTTATTATTATTATTTTTTTTTATTCATTTTTTATTTTTAATTTATTTATTTATTTTATTTTTTTGGAGTTTTTGTTTGTTTTGTCAGAATTTTGTATGCACATGTTTCATGTTGTATGAATTGGCCATCTTAACGAGGCTTGTAAGTGGAGCGATCTGAGTCCGGTATTACTTCTGGTTAACGCCGGACAAAGTGCTCTAAGGCGTTTTTTGTTGTTTGTCTTGTAAACACAAATAAGTTATTTATAAGGTGTGAATAAAGTTCAAAAAGCTTCAAAGACTTTCATTTGGAATATGCTGTTATAGGCTGGACCTGCCTTATTACAAAGAAGGCCCCTGGAAGCCATTTTGAACCAATTAGGATACAGCCCTTATAAAACTAGAAGTGTTTACGTATATGTTGGGGTGTGAGTGGCGGATTGTCTGTCTAATTTTCATTTAAACAGCAACAAGCTTAAGGTGCATATAACAGAATTGCTTGCAGTAATACATTTTTTAAGTGCTCAGAACAGGGTGCCTGCCTAGGTTATAAAAAGTGGTATCATATTATTGTCCTGATAGGTGGTTATGATATTTTGACTTAGATTGAAAACAAGGAACTGAAAGCCGCATCTATATTAAACTTTAGCCAATAGAAGCACAGTTGTTTTACCTTTCTGCACAACGTTACACACTGCTTTACGCACGTGGATAATGGCCACACCCACAGGAAGTAATTAATCCAATGGGAGTGAACAGTGGAAGGTTAATGGAGCGCTCCCCCCCCTAAGAGGTTGTAGCAGAAAGGGAAGGTAAGAAATCTATCAAATCGATCGTTTCGATTTTAAGAAGGGCTAATTTTCATAAGGATAGAATTTTAGATCCTGTCGCATGGAAGCAATTCCAAGTGACGAACGCACATTGGCTACAGGAAAAAGGTTATATAGTTACAGTTAATATATGGCTTACAGTGTTACAGGAATTACAAGATAAAAAGAAACAGAAACAGGAGGAGGTGCCATTTGAAAGTCCACCCAAAGATGGGTTATCTGAGGCTAGGACACGCAAGCAATTAAGAATAAAAATAAGTATCTTAAACAAAGACAGACAGTATAAAAATCCAGATAAAAAATGACATCCAAAGTAACTATAAAAAGAAATTAAAGTATTGTTTTTATTTAAAAATCATAGGAATAAATAAATATGTGCCCAGATCAAACAACTGATCTGAGAAAATAAAAAAAAAAAAGCTTTATGTTTGAAAGTCTGCAAATTGGTGATTTTGGAAAATGTATCCTGGCCAGGAAAATACTGTAAATGAATATCTTAATTTTCCCTATATTACCAATGAGCAGAATCAAATGTACAGTTTTGTGTTCAAAGTGATGAACTAAAATCATCAAATTTGTGTCATTACATGTGTGTAATCATTTGTAATGTTTAATGTGCATGTCTAATTCATATGTATGCAATTATGATCTTTGCATTTGGTGAATTTTAATACTAAAGTGTATTTAAACATTCAGTATTTAACATTTGAGCATGTTAAGGATTTTAACTGACTGCATGACAGCTAAAGGTCACGAAAGGTCACGTAGCTGCTCTATGCTTAACACAGTATGTGTAACAGTGAATGTCTCTTTATGTTCAATGCATGTGACGTCACAACAGCTGCTATTGCAATAAGCTAGCTAAAAGAATCATTTTTTTAGGATTGAAGCGCTGATTTTAAAATTGTCTTTTTATTTTTCTTTTAGAAATCTGATCAGTATTTAAGTTGTATGTTTAATTTGTTTTTTAAAAACAATTATGTGACAGTAACATTTGTTTTTTCTGTCTCCTTAGTAGAAGTTAAAGATACGAGCTGACTGCTATTTCTGTTCTTTTTTATAGAATCATAGCAAACTTTTCAGTACAATTAAATGTATTTTTTTGCATATCAGATATTTCTTAATTTTCATTGGGTATTACTACTTGAATTTTTCCTTAAAGTAAGAAAATATGTGGATATATACACACATACTCAAACACATATGTGTGCATTTAATAAGAACTTAGTATTTGAAGGGAACGTTATACTTCTTTACTATGAAATTATTTGGAAATTTAGTTTTACGTTAAAAATGCAGTGCTAAAATAAACACGGTTCCTATTGTTGTTCATATGTGACTATGTTATCTTTCATAGCCTAATATGAACAATGATACTACATTGTTACAAGCCACAGAGTGGCTCATTCCTGTTTTGGGTATTTCGTTAGAAATTTTCTGTTTTGTGTTTAGTTTGTATGGTCTCTCTGGATTAGCTTTCCAGGTTTTGCATTAGCTTTTGGGGTTTTGCCTTATTCACTTATTCACAGCTACTCCTGTGGATCTATAGCTTGAGTGTTCTGTTAGGCTGCACAGGTGTAGCATGTGTGCTCATTAGTGGAATTTATAGTCTGTTTTGTGTCATTTGTGGGTATAGGCAGTCTCTCTCCCCGTCATCTATTACAGATTTTGCTGAAGTTATCCTTCCAGATTGGATCACATCCCAAGTACCAGACAAGCTGTGGTCTAAGGGGAAGATGGACACTGGCAAGCTGAACGTACAACCTGTCCAACTGCAACTAAAGCCAGGAGCAGTGCCAGTATCCGTAAAGCAATATCCACTGAATCCTGATCAAAGAGTCGCCATCACCAAGCAACTACAAGCTTATCTACAGTCCGGCATCCTTGTTCAAAGTAGATCTCCATGGTCGACGTCTTTGTTTCATGAATGATTCATGACCTTAGAGAGGTCAACAAGAGACTGTTAATTAATTGCTCCATTGTGCCTAATCCACACACCTTGCTGAATCAGATCCCACCATCAGGGGCCTGGTTTACGGTGAACGATCTGGCAAATGCTGTGCCTATCACTAAAGACTCTCAAGAACTGTTAGCTTTTACACATGATGGCAAACGATACTGCTGGACACGATTACCCCAGGGGGCTGCTAATAGTCCCAGTGACTACTCTGAAGCCATGTCATTGGTTCTCCAGGCTTGGAGACCCTTTTTTTCCTCAGAAGAAAAACTACAGCTCTGTAAGCAAAAAGTCATCTTTCTTGGACATTGTATCTCTCAAGGCATCAAACACCTGACAGAAGACAGAAAGCAGCTAATACTGCAAACCAAAGTACCAAAGACTGTGAAACAAGTCAGGTCATTCCTGGGCCTGGTAGGCTATTGCAGAGACTGGATACCTCTTGCATCAGTTTACATGCAGACATTATACAATGCCATCAAAACAGAGGGTCCACATCCAACAGATGAAGACATGGCTCAAGCAATTCAGCAACTAAAGTTGGCCATTGCTTCTTCACCTGCCTTAGGCCTGCCAGACTATTCTAAAACTTTTCACCTTATATTGTCATGAGGAAAGAGGACATGCTTTGGGAGTGTTAACACAGATCCACGGAACAAGACAAAGACCTCTTGCTTACTATTCCAGCAGGCTTGTCAATATCATCCAAGGATCACCTACATGTATTAAAGCTGTAGCAGCGGCTGCTGTATTGAAGTACAAGTGCACAGACATTGTTCGTAATCATGAACTAACTATACAAGTACCACATGCTGTTACAGAAATCCTACAACAAGCAAGAACCAAACATCTTTCAGCGGCAAGACTCACCAAGTACGAAGTGTCCCTATTGTGTGCAACCAACGTGACAATCAAGAGGTGCACTACCCTCAATCCTGACACTCTTACCAGCTCTGTTGCCAGAACAAAAAGGAGTTTGAACATCAATGTTCAAAAGGAGGGAGAATGAGGGGGACAAGCGCCTTCTGTCAGCACAGTATCATCTAACACAGCCCAGAGAATGGAAGTCGATACAGAAGCTGAAAGTGAGGACAAAAAAGGAAAAATACTAATACTTAAAATTTTTCCCATGACTGTCTTGCTTTGATGGAACAAGAAACCCAGACATTGCCACACGTCCAAGATATGCCCATACCCAATGCTCATTACGAACTATATGTTGATGGGTCCAGATACTATGAAGATGGCAAGCCCTACACAGGATATGCCATCACTACCGACACTGAAGTAGTAACTTCTGGAGCCCTACCAGCACACTTATCAGCACAAGCAGCTGAACTTGTGGCCCTTACTAAAGCATTGGAGCACGCAGAGCATACAACAGCGAACATTTATACAGTTCCAGATACAGCTGGGGAGTGACAATGGACTATGGTTTGATCTGGAAAAAACAGAGACTTTAAAACAGATACAGCACGCTGACCTCATTAAAAAACTTTTTTAAGCATTAATGAAGCCACACAAAGTTGCCATCATCAAGATTCAAGCACACACAAAGAATCAAACAAAAGAAACAAGAAGAAACAATCTTGCAGATGCAGAAGCTAAAAAAAAGCAGCAAAAGCCCAGCCAGTAGAGAAAAAAAAAAAAAAGACACTACTTGGTTGTGACGGAAATGGAAGAACCACAACACATGGCAGATATGCAGCAATTAAAGAAGTTCCAAGACCAAGTAGGTCCAGTGTAAAAAGCAGAGTGGCAAAGGAAAGGAGCGGCAAAAGATGAAGAAACAGAGCTCTGGAAAAAAGATGAACTGTTATGTCTACCCAGAGTACTATACTCAGCCATGTGCCAAGTCACTCATGGACAGACCCACCTTGGGAAAGATCAAATGACTGCCATTACTAAAGAGAGATGGATTGCTCCAGGATTCCAATCAGCAGCAACACTTCATACACAAGCATGCTGGATCTCTGGAACAAGCAATCCAGGGATAAGAGTAAAAACTCCACAAGGGGCAATACCAAAAGCAACAGCTCCTTTTCAGAGACTGCAGATTGACTACATTCAGAGGCCTAAGTGTGGAGTGTATGAATATGCACTTGTAATAGTGGACATTCTATCAAAATGGGTGGAGGCTTTCGCTGTAGCAAAGGCCACAGCAAGGAACACAGCTAAGAAAATCTTCTCAGAAATTGTCTGTAGATATGGTGTCCCAGATGTCATTGAGTCAGATTGGGGACACACTTTACAGATTCTACAGCAGAAAACAATCCGCATCATCTCCAGCCAGGAGATTGGGTGTATCTTAAGAGACATGTTCGGAAATCGCTTGAGCCCAGATATGATGGTCCATTTCAGGTCCTACTGACTGCACCAACATCAGTGAAGCTACAGGGGAGGGACACATGGATTGATGCCTCCCATTGTAAACGATTACAAAGTTAAGTTTGAAGATGCAGTTTGCTGAAATGTTATTGGGGCCCAAACCCGATAAAAGTCTATGGGGATGTATTATGTGTTTGGCAACCACAATAGTGGCAATAATATGGTTATGTACAATACTAGAGGCACCAGATTATGTTAATAACAACAGTACAGTACAAGTTACCTCTATAGTCTATCCCAAACCACATTATGTGAGAAAAAGGGAAGTAGTAAACCCTAACCATGAATGTAGGAATTCACCACTCATCACAAGGTGTATTTATGAGTATTGTGGACAGCCACCTGAGGAAACATGCATAGAATGATGAAAGGCCCCTACTGGAGAAAACCAAAACATGTTGTTGCAATTGCATAATTTGGTAGGGAATGCCCTTAATACTACGAATTGTTGGATCTGTTCACATGGTCCTACTTCAAGAGGGGGAGGAGAGTGGACATTCGTCCCCATCACATTTGATGAATGAGACAGGAAGCAATTCCAACGAGTTTGTAATTGATAGTCTAACGACAGAAAGAGGATTGGATAACTTAAGGAGAATGTGGGACAACATACCTCCAATTCTCCCAAAGAATCTATATTATTTATGTGGGAAATATGCCTACAAGTGGTTTGTTTATGGCGACTATGGGAATTTCACCCTAGGATGCATAGTACCTGCAGCACAAGTGATAAATCATGAAGATCTAAAAATTATAGGATTATGCATACTTGCTTATATTTGCTTTCAAGGTATTGATGTGTGTTTTCTCTATTTGTCTAAAACAGTGTCAGTCCGCTGCAACTACAACCAAGTTTAAAAAATTCATATCTGGAAGGACACAGAAAGCAGAGAATCAGTCTATTCCGATGGATGTGAGCGAACAGCCAATTGCTCTCTGACGACGGGGAGAAGCTACCTTGTTCTCAGGGCTATAACCCACTAGAACCATCTGATGTGACTAATCCTTTGCATAGTTAGGCAGTTTGAATTGTAAGATGTCCGACCACTATGAGTTTTCTTATATTTATAATAATTTTATTGTATTTTTGACTTTGTTTACTACTGTATGTAAACAATGTAATCTCAATTGTAATGTTTAATTATTATAAAAAGGAGGGAGTAAATGATAGAGTTTATCTTAATCAACATTATATTACTTATACCATAGCATAATTCTTGTCAGTACAAAGTATTATAAAGACCCATATGTACTAGCATTATATATAATTATCTTGTGTACAGGAAGCTGAATGGGTTAAGAGATATATTCCTTCTGAGTTTCAAGCTTCTGTAGATAACTCAAGGTTACCCATATGAGGAAATACACTCTTCCATGTCATCGGAGATGGCATAGTAAAGTTACTTCAAACCAGTTATAGACTTTGTAACACCACACTAGGGGAGTGTAGCATGTGAACATGTATGTATTTGGTAATATCCCCTCCCATAAGGGGGAGGAATCATTTGTGTTTCATGGTATAAGTATGACCAACGAGCTATGGAAGTTACGGTACGGTGAATAAACCTGTTTGAAAGAGAACGTCTGCAGTCATTTCTAAACCTCTGAGATATCTGCGTGCTCTAGAAAGGAAGGTCGCATTCCAAGCTTTCACACTACACAAAGATAGGAGAGGGAAGGGGAAGAATAAACAGAACAAAAAAAAAAAAAAAAGGAAAAAAAATGATAAAAAAATAAATAAATAAAATAAAGCTTTTTCACGATAAATGGGATAAGGGCAAGAACGTGAGTAGGAGATAACACTCCACCGCAAATATTTTTAAAAATACAGGAATAGGCTTGCTTAGCATAGAGTGCAATACGTCTATCCCAGATCACTATAAAACACAAACGACACAATATATATATATACAGTATATATATACACAATGTAAAACACAACGTATAATCACAAGAGTGCTACAAAGAGAAAGTTTATTTATTTGTTTTTTCTCTCGTATTACTAAAACTTGAACTTTTTGCACAAAATATCTAGCAACATAAAAGATGTAAATTTAAATGCATGAACAGTATTCTAAAAAAAAAAAAAAAGGCATGGATATCATCAACCGACTACAGTCCAAAATATGGGCACTATACAACAAACAAAATAAGGCAATATATAATAAGGTACAAGCAAAATTGAATAGACTAAATGACCTAATTGTGGGGGGGGGGGGGGTGTACTCTGGAGGGGTGGGGGGGTGACTTGTGTTTATTGTAATTAGATGTATGCATGTATGTAAAAAGCAATGTTATGTCATGTCTTTTAAATGTAAAACTCAAATAAAGAAAACTGAATAAAAAAAAAATAAAAAATCAGGAGATAGTTCTGCCTATGTTTCAACCCCAGAGGGTTCAAGGAAAAGGGGCAAATTGAGGAATTTGGATGTTGTGCGCGCCTTGCGCATTTATGTGGACAGAGGAAAGAGTGTCAGGAAGACTGATACTTTGCTAATTTTGTATGATGTACATAATAATGGTTGGCCTGCTTCTAAGCAGACCATTGCTAGGTGGTTGCGTTCTGTGATTGCTTTTGCATATACTAAAGCTGGTAGGCCTGTGACAGCCAGGATTAATGCGCATACCACCAGATCAGTCGCCACCTCTTGGGGCAACAGCTGAGCAGGTTTGCAGGGCTGCCACTTGGTCATCTGTTCATACTTTTGCCAAATTCGATAGGTTCCATGAGTTCGCGTCGGAGGACGCATCATTCGGGCGAGCAGTGATGAGAACTGCAGACCTGAGCGTACCCACCCAAAGGACCGGCTCTGGAACGTCCCAATGTGAAGCTGTGTCACCAGGACCATTGAAAGAGAAAAAGGGATTTTTGTAAGAACTTACCGTTCGAATCCCTTTCTCTGATATGGTCCAGGTGACACAGCGATCCCTCCCTTACGCTCAGTAAGTATGCCAGTGTTCATGATGTTTCATGTTATAATTGGTTGAAAAGTTAAATTTAAAATTGTGCATATAATATGTGCAGGCGTTGTACTGAGTTAATGTATTCCAGTGGCTTTGAAAGATTGAACTGAGGAGTCTGGGATACAGTAGGGGAGGAGCCTACCCTCCAAAAGCTTTAGGATAGGTGCCTGGCTCCTGTGGACCCTCCTACATCCCAATGTGAAGCTGTGTCACCAGGACCATATCAGAGAAAGGGATTCGAACGGTAAGTTCTTACAAAAATCCCTTTATATTGTACATGTGGATTAGCAGATGATACGTGTATATAGGGGGGCCCCATATTTGCTCACCCCTGTACAATAAAACAAACTCTCCTCATACCCAGTGATGTGAGGGGCCAGTGATTCTCCATCATAACATCCCTGCACAGACCCTTGTGTTCCTCTATATACTTCCCATCCTGCGCAGAGAAATAGACAGTGACATCCTGACACCTTATAGAAACCCGACACAATCACCTCTCCGGTCGCATCCCTCGGTATTACTGTATAATGTCCCATTCCCAGCAGTCACCTCTCAGGTCACACCCCCCGGTGTTACTGTATAATACCCCATTTCCATCAGTCACCTCTCCGGTCACATCCCCCCGGTGTTACTGTATCATGCCCTATTCCCAGCAGTCACCTCTCCGGTCACATCCACCGGTGTTACTGTATAATGTCCCATTCCCAGCAGTCACCTCTCCGGTCACATCCCCCGGTGTTACTGTGTAATGTCATATTCCCAGCAGTCACCTCTCCGGTCACATCCCTCGGTGTTACTGTATAATACCCCATTTCCATCAGTCACCTCTCCGGTCACATCCACCGGTGTTACTGTATAATGTCCCATTCCCAGCAGTCACCTCTCCGGCCACATCCACCTACTGTATAATGCCCCATTCCCAGCAGTCACCTCTCCAGTCACATCCCCCAGTGTTACTGTATAATGTCCCATTCCCAGCAGTCACCTCTCCGGTCACATCCCCTGGTGTTACTGTATAATGCCCCATTCCCAGCAGTCACCTCTCCAGTCACATCCCCCGGTGTTACTGTATAATGTCCCATTCCCAGCAGTCACCTCTCCGGCCACATCCACCTACTGTATAATGCCCCATTCCCAGCAGTCACCTCTCCAGTCACATCCCCTGGTGTTAGTGTATAATGCCCCATTCCCAGCAGTCACCTCTCCAGTCACATCCCCCAGTGTTACTGTATAATGTCCCATTCCCAGCAGTCACCTCTCCAGTCACATCCCCCAGTGTTACTGTATAATGTCCCATTCCCAGCAGTCACCTCTCCAGTCACATCCCCCGGTGTTACTGTATAATGTCCCATTCCCAGCAGTCACCTCTCCGGTCAGCAGCTGGATGATCTTGTTGGTGAGTTCCAGGATCTTCTGCTCCTTGTCTCTCCCATGTATCAGTGAGTGAGGTGGAGGCACTGTGATGGAACTCTGGGTCCTGCTCAGTTCTCCTGACACACAGGGATGGCAACTGGGTGTCTCATGGTCACTGGATGTCTTCTTCACTACTTTGTAACCCTGTGTATTGGAAAATATACTATCACTGCATACACTCGCATACTTTGCCCGTACCTTACCGTTTACAATATAAAACACTTCTACTCGCATATAAAGCTATTAACCATTCTGCACCATATGTCTCTTTACTTATCACACAATATCTCCCATCTCGACCACTGCGCTCTGCACAAGATCTGCGTCTGTCTCCTGCACGGATCACTAGCTCCCATTCACTATTACAGGACTTTCATCGGGCTGCTCCCATCCTATGGAATGCCCTTCCATGCACAATAAGACTCTCCACTAGCCTCCAAACTTTCAAGTGTTCCCTGAAAACTCACCTCTTCAGGCAAGACATAATATTTAAGTACTATACGCATAACCGTCTGAGGCACTTATGTATTTAGCTTCCCTTCTGGACTTGCAACTTTGTGGGACTGCTTTGCTATTACTGGTGCCTGTCCTTGTGTTTCCCTCCTATGTCCCTATAGATTGTAAGCTTGCAGCAGGGCTCTCCTACCTCCAAGTCTGTTGTTACCCAGTTCGTTTTAACACTGTCTAAAATTGTAAAGCGCAAAGGAATCTGCTGCGCTATATAAGAAACTGTAAATAAAAAAATAAATAATAAACTCCCAGTCATCACCCTCTATTAGTGCTATGAGATGTAATTCCCAAGATCCACCAATCAGGTCACTGTAGTATTAACATATCAGTGATATCATTGACACTCTCAGATATCCTCACCTCCCCAGTCATGTCCTTGTATTATTACTATAGATATGTGATATCACAGTGACGCTCTCACCTCCCCAGTCACCTCTCTGTATTATTACTATAGATATACGTGATGTCACAGTGACACTCCCAGATCCCCTCACCTCCCCAGTCCCGTCCCTGTATTACTATAGATATAAGTGATGTCACAGTGACACTCCCAGATCCCCTCACCTCCCCAGTCATGTCCCTGTATTATTGCTATAGATATAAGTGATGTCAAAGTGACACTCCCAGATCCCCTCACCTCCCCAGTCACTTCCCTGTATTATTACTATAGATATAAGTGACATCACAGTGACGCTCCCAGATCCCCTCACCTCCCCGGTCACATCCCTGTATTATTACTATAGATGTAAGTGATGCTCCCAGATCCACTCACCTCCCCAGTCCCGTCCCTGTATTATTACTATAGATATAAGTGATGTCATAGTGACACTCCCACATCCCCTCACCTCCCCAGTCACGTCCCTGTATTATTGCTATAGATATAAGTGATATCACAGTGACGCTCCCAGATCCCCTCACCTCCCCAGTCATGTCCCTGTATTATTGCTATAGATATAAGTGATATCACAGTGACACTCCCAGATCCCCTCACCTCCCCAGATTATTACTATGGATATGTGATGTCACAGTGACACTCCCAGATCCCCTCACCTCCCCAGTCACTTCCCTGTATTATTACTATAGATATAAGTGATGTCACAGTGACACTCCCAGTTCCCCTCACCTCCCCAGTCATGTCCCTGTATTATTGCTATAGATATATGTGATGTCACAGTGACGCTCCCAGATCCCCTCACCTCCCCAGTCACCTCCCTGTATTATTACTATATATATGTGACGTCACAGTGACACTCCCAGATCCCGTCACCTCCCCAGTCATGTCCCTGTATTATTACTATAGATATAAGTGATGTCACAGTGACGCTCCCAGATACCCACCCCAGTCACGTCCCTGTATTATTATTATAGATACAAGTGATGTCACAGTGACGCTCCCAGATTCCCTCACCTCCCCAGTCACGTCCCTGTATTATTACTGTAGGCATAAGTGATGTCATAGTGACGCTCCCAGATCCCCTCACCTCCCCAGCATGTCCCTGTATTATTGCTATAGATATAAGTGATGTCACAGTGACGCTCCCAGATCCCCTCCCCAGTCATGTCCCTGTATTATTACTATAGATACAAGTGATGTCACAGTGACGCTCCCAGATCCCCTCACCTCACCAGTCACGTCCCTGTATTATTACTGTAGATATAAGTGATGTCACTGTGATGCTCCCAGATCCCCTCACCTCCCCAGTCACGTCCCTGTATTATTACTGTAGGTATAAGTGATGTCACAGTGACGCTCCCAGATCCCCTCCCCAGTCATGTCCCTGTATTATTACTATAGATACAAGTGATGTCACAGTGACGCTCCCAGATTCCCTCACCTCCCCAGTCACGTCCCTGTATTATTACTGTAGGCATAAGTGATGTCAGTGACGCTCCCAGATCCCCTCACCTCCCCAGCCATGTCCCTGTATTATTGCTATAGATATAAGTGATGTCACAGTGACGCTCCCAGATCCCCTCCCCAGTCATGTCCCTGTATTATTACTATAGATACAATTGATGTCACAGTGACGCTCCCAGATCCCCTTACCTCACCAGTCACGTCCCTGTATTATTACTGTAGATATAAGTGATGTCACTGTGATGCTCCCAGATCCCCTCACCTCCCCAGTCACGTCCCTGTATTATTACTATAGATACAAGTGATGTCACAGTGACGCTTCCAGATCCCCTCACCTTCCCACACATGTCCCTGTATTATTACTATAGATATAAGTGATGTCACAGTGACGCTCCCAGATCCCCTCACCTCACCAGTCACGTCCCTGTATTATTGCTATAGATACAAGTGATGTCACAGTGACGCTCCCAGATCCCCTCACCTCACCAGTCACGTCCCTGTATTATTACTGCAGGTATAAGTGATGTCACAGTGACGATCCCAGATACCCTCACCTCCCCAGTAACGTCCCTGCATTATTACTATAGATATAAGTGATGTCACAGTGACGTTCCCAGATCCCCTCACCTCCCCAGTCACGTCCCTGCAATATTACTATAGATATAAGTGATGTCACAGTGACGCTCCCAGATCCCCTCACCTCCCCAGTCACGTCCCTGTATTATTACTGTAGGTATAAGTGATGTCACAGTGACGCTTCCAGATCCCCTCACCTTCCCAGACATGTCCCTGTATTATTACTATAGATATAAGTGATGTCACAGTGACGCTCCCAGATACCCACCCCAGTCACGTCCCTGTATTATTACTGTAGGTATAAGTGATGTCACAGTGACGCTCCCAGATCCCCTCGCTTCCCCAGCCATGTCCCTGTATTATTGCTATAGATACAAGTGATGTCACAGTGACGCTCCCAGATCCCCTCACCTCACCAGTCACGTCCCTGTATTATTACTCCAGGTATAAGTGATGTCACTGTGATGCTCCCAGATCCCCTCACCTCCCCAGTCACGTCCCTGTATTATTACTATAGATATAAGTGATGTTCCCAGATCCCCTCACCTCCCCAGCCATGTCCCTGTATTATTACTGCAGGTATAAGTGATGTCACAGTGATGTTCCCAGATCCCCTTACCTCCCCAGTCACCTCCCTGTATTATTACTGCAGGTATAAGTGATGTCACCTCACCAGTCACGTCCCTGTATTATTACTCCAGGTATAAGTGATGTCACAGTGACTCTCCCAGATCCCCTTACCTTCCCAGTCACGTCCCTGTATTATTACTATAGATATAAGTGATGTCACAGTGACGCTCCCAGATCCCCTCACCTCCCCAGTCAGCAGGTAGATGATCTCCAGGGTGATATTTAGAATCCTCTCAGTCATGTGACTCTGGTCCTTGTCCATCCTCAGGGAATCAGTGACGTGTCTTATCCTCATGTGATGTCTAGTAAACACTCCGTTTCCTCACTGCTCCGTTGTCTAGGTGTAAATATAATTACAATAAACACCACACAATACACATGTAACATATTAGGTAAAGGTGCCCATACACTAGTCCGATTTAGGCTAATTTCACCCGATCCCGATGGAACTGCCGAGAAATCAGATGTATTTGACGTCCCCCTTGGGTCCAATTCGTATCGGACCTGAGCAGGAGGTCGGACCTGCTGCCTACCCGCCGACCCTGCCCCCCTCCCAGTGGGAAGGGGCCATACACTGCTGCGATACATCCCAGTAGTGTATGGCCACCATAAGAGAAATCCACACAGAGGCACAAGAGCTGCCTCTAATGTTTCCGCATATAAATATATCATACAGAGAACAATGGGTACATGTATAGTATAAGCGCTATAGAATACCACTACAACGTTCATTGTACTACATAGCTGTCTGAAAATAATTGTAATAGGGCAATTATAATATCGCCCTGTATAATCATCATACTATTACTACTAAGAAAATATCAGAGACTCGTAACCCAGAAAAAAATAATATAAAATTAATTTAAGTATTGTAACAGGACAACAAAAGCTGCTCCCTAATAGTAATAAAAAAAACAGAGGCTGATGAACTATATAATTATAACACCACACTAGAGGCTGCTCCCTCTGTATAACATTTTTTAACAGGACACCACAGACCGCTCACACCACAGGTCACTCCCCTGTAAACAGGACGCTACAGGCTGCTCTCCCTGTATAATGGGACGCTACAGGCTGCTCCCCCAGTATAATGGGACACCAGGGCAGCACAATACAAACCTGCTACCAGATACAGCAATGCCTTCTATCGGTCCCCCGTAACTTAATCACCGTGGCTGCTGGAAGTGAGAGGCCTCAGGTAAGATCAGCAGCGCTGCCCCAGCAGGAAGCCGAGATGCTGCCGCCTCTGAACGTGGAGACTGGTCTTCGGAAATATGGCCGCCGTTCACTCGCACAGGGGACAATTGTTATGGATCGTTACTAGTAGTACTTACAGCATGGAATCTATCAGCTACCGGTGACCTCGCATCACATACTGTAACTCTCTCAATGCATTCACACAAGGCAATTACCGGCACTGATGCGGTATGTGTGTCTACATATAGCGGCGGCCATTTTCCTGTGGTTTTTACTCAGCTCCCAGACTCCCCCACGGCTGTAGCCAAAGTGTATTTCCTGTGTGGGGCAGAGTGGGAGGAGCTGTGTTACCAGGGAAACGTCCCTTCCTGGTGTGCATGGCAGGCAGGAGGGAGAGTGCTGCAGCTGGCACCAGGTAACCCCAGGTATTATACTTTTAGTAACAACATAGTAGTCTGACGAATGATCCCATTCCATTAGTACACATATGGCTCACACCCAGCAATCACTACTATGTTGTTACTAAAAGTATAAGGAATGGGATCATTCGTCAGACTGCATTTAGGTCTACAGTCATTAGGTCGACCCCACTAGGTCGACTGGCAGGAAGGTCGACCTGACTTAAGGTCGAATTTGCATAAAGGTCGACATGAGGAAGGTTGACTGGTCATAAGGTCGACATGGGTTTTTCACTGTTTTTTTATCCGAATGTCGACACAGTCGACATGGACACAGTTGGCAATGAGAATCGGACCCTCGCATCCGAAGCACGCTCGCGATGCTTCGGGCACGGTGCCTCGCTGCGCTCGGCACACTATTTTATTCTCCCACCACGCCCTAGTGGATGGTAGGGCATGAAATACCGCCTGTCGGCACATGTCGGCTCAAAAAACAGTGAAAAACCCATGTCGACCTTATGACCAGTCGACCTTCCTCATGTCGACCTTTATGCAAATTCGACCTTAAGTCAGGTCGACCTTCCTGCCAGTCGACCTAGTGGGGTCGACCTAATGACTGTAGACCTAAATGCAGTCTGACCGAATGACCGCATCCCGTACTAATACCCTTTTACACCGGAGCCGCAAGGGTTATTGACGCTACAGTCCGGCCCAGGGCTTGATGTAAAAGCGCAAAAAAAAAAAAAATAACCCGGGTCCTGTTACCCGGTGTCCAACCCGGCAAATGTTCAGGGTCGGACACAGGGCTTCCCCTGAGTCAGGGGCCGTGTAAATGGGTGACCCGGGTCATCCGACCCAGGGACCCGTTCCTTCAATCAGGGAGCCCCAACCTTTCGGACCACAGCGCCCTGAGGTCAGTCTGGAGGTTGGGCAGGGACTGCGTACAGCCTCCGCTGCTGTCTGCGGTACTATGCAAACAGCAGCAGAGGTGAATGGATGCCTGTGTGCGGCATCCATTCACCTCATGGACAGAGGCTGGGAGCGCACAGAGGCTGGGGGCAGCCCAGCAGCTTCCCGGCGCTTGGAGATGATGTCATCTCCGAGAGCTGGCTCAGGGCCCGAATTCACCGGCTTCCCCTACCCGGCATCATGCTGGTGGAACAACTGACGGGATACATCCAGGTCCAAAAACCAGGAGGAGATGGTGTCAGATAGAAGGGGAGGAGATGGCATTAGAGAGAGTGGGAAGGAGATGGCATCAGAGAGAGAGAGGGGCAGAGACATCATCAGAGAGAGGTGAATGGAGACAACATCAGAGAAAGAGAGGAAGGAGACAGCATCAGAGAAAAGGTAGAGAAGAGGGCATCAGAGAAAGAGGGGGAGGAGACAGCATCAGAGAGGGGGAGGAGACAGCATCAGAGAAAAGGTAGAGAAGAGGGCATCAGAGAAAGAGGGGGAGGAGACAGCATCAGAGAGGGGAATAGACAGCGTCAGAGAGGGGGAATAGACAGCGTCAGAGAGGGGGGAGGACACAGCGTTACAAAAAGAGAGAGGGGGGAGTTAGACAGCTTCCGAAATAGAGTGGGGGTGGGCCTTGACGGTATTAGGCCACAACCCCTAAATGTCCGCGAATTGCGGGACTGCTGGAAGCTGGCCAGGAGGGTTGAGGGACCGCAGCTTCATCCTCAATGGATGTGCTGCAGCTTGCGTTGGCCGGGCCAAGGTGAGGGGGCCGTGGCAAGGTGGAGCAGGTAGCGCTGAATGCTGCTGATCTTTGGTGCAGTCAGGACTGGGTACAGGGTGAGCTGCGGGCCCTAGAAACAGCTTGGACCCCATAGCAGCTGCACCCTCGATAGCTACATCACTGCTAATACTGCTAATTACCCACTTTTCCAGTCAGTCAGGAGAAAGTGCATAGTCAGATGCTTTGCATATATAATTTTCCTTTCAAAAATATGGAAAAGAAAAAGGGGGGGGGGAGACTGCGCTAGTATCCAATAATTTGCATAATTAATACTTGGATGTATCAAGTACCACTAAAATAGTTTTTTAAAACATCCCAGCTGTTTGTACAGTGTAACATAGATTATTCAACCTTTAAAGACGATTAAATAGTGGTTTCACCTTTGTCACCCAGAAAAAAAAAAAAATTAAAAATAAACAATCGAAACATCACAAGTCAAATATTGCCCAATGAAAACCTTTAAAATAAGGAAAGGGGGAGGGGGAATGGGGAAGAAAATTTCACGCTTCTGATGGAACAAATGGATTTTTTTGGGGAGATCTGTATATGCAGAGTTGGTGTTCTTATTCTTGGATATCCTCACATAGGCCCTTATTCAGATCTGATCACAGTACAAATTTGTTCTCAAAATGGGCAAAACCATGTGCACTGCAGGGGGGGGGGGGGGGCAGATGTAACATGTGCACAGAGTTACATTTGGGTGGGGTGTGTTGAAACTGAAATATAAATTGCAGTGTCAAAATAATGCAGCCAGTATTTACCCTGCACAGAAACAAAATAACTCCCCCAAATGTAACTCTCTCTATACATGTTACATCTGCCCCACCTGCAGTGCACATGGTTTTGCCCATTTTGAGAACAAATTTGTACTGTGATCAGATCTGAATAAGGGCCATAGTGTTTGCGTGAGTGGGACGTAAGCAGTAGAGCCCCGCTGGCAGTTTTATGTTGGGGATCCGAATTCCTCCTTTGTATATTTGCCAAAAATAAATTAGGGGTTGCCTCTGGGTGATGGTGCGGCCCAGGTTAGTGTCCACGATGGTGCAGATCTTCAGAGGATTTGAGATAGGAACACTCTGCTGTGTCTCAGGATTTGTGGGTTCAGTCAGTCAGGATAAACCACCAACGCGTTTCACTCCACCAGGGAGCTTTTTCACCTTGAAATCCATTTGTTCCATCAAAAATACGGTACCGTATGGACTTCTAATAACTATTTCATCAGTTCAGTCAGAAACGTGAATTTTTCTTCCCCATTCCCCCTCCCCCTTTCCTTATTTTAAAGGTTTTCATTGGCCAATATTTGACTTGTAATGTTGTGATGTTTATATTGTTTAGTGTAGTTTCACTCTCTGCCAGCAGATGGCAAGTTTCAGAGACACACAGACACTAGACATATATAGATGACTAGGTGATTCATCGCGCCCTACGGGCGCTCTTCACACCGTCGTAAGGGGCTGCGCCCCCTTAATTTGTGAACATTTGTATATGAGAAAGATGGTTAGAATTGTATGAAAGATGCCTGTATTGCAACTTGAGTTATAGGTGAAATGTGTTAAATAGAGAGCATATGATGTAGAAGGGGGTGTGTATTGTTTTGTTTACTTAAAAAGCGGTTACAGAGAAAGATGTACATTGATAGTGAGGATGGTACAGTGACATTTGTGGGTGTGGGGGGGGGGGGCTGTGTGTGCATGTTGTTTAGGTGTGTGTGTGCAATAGTATAGTAGGGTGTTTCTGAGTCAGCGGCTCCCCACTGGCGGAGGTCACGACACAGGAAAACAGGAGGCTGGGTAGTGATAGGGGTGTGTGGGCATAAGGGGGACTAAAGAGGAGGGTGGGAGATACTGTGCAGCTTCTGCCAGTGGGTGAGGGTCCAGCGTGGCAGTACAGGATGGTGGCCCTTAGTCAGTGTCTCCTCCTACTGGGTGGGAGTTCGGGTGCATAGAGCAGGAGGCTGGGCTATGAGGCATGATAGGGGCATGTGGGCAAAACAGCGTTAGCGACTCCCCAGTGTGGAAGTTACGGTTCAGGAGAGCAGGAAGCTGGGTAGTGATAGGGGTGTGTGAGTATACGGGGGACTAAAGAGGGGCTTAGGTGTGCAGTGAATTGCGGGAGGGCCGGGGGGTGCCGTGAATCAAGGGAGGGAGGGGGCGCAGGTGTCGGCGAATCGCGGAAGAGGGCGTGAATTGCGCGAGGGGGGGTCCGTGAATCAAGGGAGGGGGGGCACGGGGCGCAATGAATCACCTAGTTGGTTATACATTCTTGTAGAAGGATGGTAGGATGTTGCTGTCATTCAGAATGCATTTACATAAACAGTAATAGTAGCAGTAAAAGGTCTGACTTAAAACACCCTACAGTAAAACAGAACAGATGTTATATATTATACAAAGAATTGGTTGATGATGTTGTAGGTTGACGTGCACATAGTTCATAGTTGTCACTGGAAAAAAATTGCTACAAGAAAAAATCAACACAGAAAGTTCAACACATGTAAATGTTGACATAAGTGTGGCACTTCATCGGTGTCCTTGTCGACACATGAGAATGAATATGAAAACATTCAAAAAAAGAAAAATAAATCTTCAAAAACTCATGTCAACCTTTTTCATTGTCGACCATAGCCGTGCCAGTGTTTTGCATGTGCCATTTAATCCTGGGGTTGCCGTGAATCACGCATGGGGGTGGGGGGGGAGAGGGAGGAGGTGAGGGGTGTCCGCGAATCACGGGAGGAGGGGTCATGGGTGGATGCCGTGAATTGCGGGGGGGGGGGGGTGTGGGTGCCGCGAATCGTGGGATTGGGGGGGGAGCGGGGGGTTGCAGTGAATCGCGGGAGGGTGGGTCACGTGGGCGGGGGATTGCCGCAATGATAGGAGGGGGGTCAGGGTGGGGAATCGCGGTAGGGGGGTCGTGGGGGCACTGTGAACCACGGGAGGGGGCCCCGGGGGGTTGGTGCGAATCGTGGGAGGGGGGGTCGCGGGTGCCGCGAATGGCAGGAGGGGGGTGTCACAGGTGGGGGCCGCGAATCGCGGGAGTCACCGGGGGTGCTGCGAATTGCGGGGGGTGTGCTGCAAATCGCGGGAGGGGGGTCGCGGGGGGTGCCGCGAATCGCCACAAGAAAAAATCAACACAGAAAGGTCAACACATATAAATGTTGACATAAGTGTGGCACTTCATTGGTGTCCATGTCGACACATGAGAATGAATATGAAAACATTGAAAAAGTGAAAAATAAATCTTGTCAACCTTTTCATTGTCGACCATAGCCATGTCAGTGTTTTGCATGTGCCATTTAATCGTGGAGATGCCGTGAATGGGGAGGGGGGGGGGGAGGGAGGTGCATACCCAACATGACCCTCTCCAGGAGGGACACATAGCACTGTTTCTGGACTTTCTTCTTAATTTATGGATTACCATCACCTGTGCTTAAACACCTTTCTTATCAATTACCCTGTTTAAAATGACAGGTGATGACAATCATAAATTAAGATGGAATTCCACAAACAGAGCATTCTGTCCCTCCTGGAGAGGGCCATGTTGGGAGGTGTGGGGCGCTCACCTGGTGTGTCTGGTGAGTAGTTGTGTCTTTGCTGTGTAACATGGGGCCTTATTCTAGTTCACTCTTAGAGGCAAATTCCTTCTTAGCTGGACAAAACCATGTGCACTGCAGGTGGGGCAGATGCAACATGTGCAGAGAGAATTAGATTTGGGTGGGGTTTTTTCTTCAAAGTGAGATCTATATTGCAGTGCAAAAATAAAGCAGTCAGTATTTTCCCTGCACAGAAACAAAATAACTCCCCAAATCTAATTCTAGCTGCACATTTTACATCTTCCCCCCTGCAGTGCACATGGTTTTGTCCAGCTAAGAAGGAATTTGCCTCTAAGGGTGAGCTAGAATAAGGCCCATGGAGAGGTAGAGGGTGTCTGCCGCTGTCTGTGGGCTCACTGGCTGGTTCTCTGTCATGTGAGTCAGTCATGTGAGTCAGAGGCTCCACCCAGCGTTATAGCTCCAGACACACTTTGAGTGACAGATGTAGCCAAATATATAAGAGATAGGTTGTGGTTGGCAGAGCAACACTCACCCAAGCTGGGTAACAGATGCTCCAGTGCCCTCCAGAGATATCGATAGTAAGTTGTAGAGAAAAAGCGGCACTCGCAGGCTTCATTAATTCAAAATCGTTTCATCCAATAAAATGGTGCGTAATTTCCAAAATGTCAAGGTCTAACTCGGATGAGACTATCCACTTCAGTTCCATCGCCACTACACCACCATCAATTATCTGGGTGTTAAAAGCAATATAAATGCACACCAACTGTATCACTTGCTGCTACATGGAGATAGGGAACTAGTGTTTTCTGCTTGGCTGTTTTAGCAGGGCGCTGCACTCTGCCCGATATAAAGGGCAAAATGCGCCATGCTCCTCTAGCAGCGCCCTGCTAAAACAGCCTCTGCTTTAGTGACGGAGGCGGGCGGACCCGCTCCCTTTAGTGACGGCGGTGACCCGGAACCGCCCACATGGTGACAGCAGCGGAACCGGTCTGCCCCACTTATGCTGCCCCCATGCAGCAGCGCTCTGCCCAGTTCCTAGAAGGAACACTAGGGAACTACATATTACATCCTCATTCTGAACACAAATCCCTATGAAACACATCCTCACATGTAGTAGCAAATGTAGTAGCCACCGGATTCGGTGCCCGTGTGGATATGTCTATATAGGACGTCTTGCACGTTTAAAGAAAGAGTAGGCCGACATCCGTGATCCGTATGGATCTGCAGTTGTATATTTTGCTTTTCCTTAGTTTTTGTTTAATATTTTTCTATATAATTTGTTTGTATTTCTTATGTCATTTTGCAGCTTCCTACGATTGGTGGGCCAGTCGAGGTTATTATAGGCTAAATGCTTTCTGCTGTACCACTATACTGTTCCATATCTCTTATATATTTGGCTACATCTGTCACTCAAAGTGTGTCTGGAGCTATAACGCTGGGTGGAGCCTCTGACTCACATGACTGACTCACATGACAGAGAACCAGCCCAGTGAGCCCACAGACAGTGGCAGACACCCTCTACCTCTCCATGGGCCTTATTCTAGCTCACTCTTAGAGGCAATTCTTCATAGCTGGACAAAACCATGTGCACTGCAGGGGGGAAGATGTAAAATGTTGCAGCTAGAATTAGATTTGGGGAGTTATTTTGTTTCTGTGCAGGGAAAATACTGACTGCTTTATTTTTGCACTGCAATATAGATCTCACTTTGAAGAAAAACCCCACCCAAATCTAATTCTCTCTGCACATGTTGCATCTGCCCCACCTGCAGTGCACATGGTTTTGTCCAGCTAAGAAGGAATTTGCCTCTAAGAGTGAACTAGAATAAGGCCCCATGTTACACAGCAAAGACACAACTACTCACCAGACACACCAGGTGAGCGCCCCACACCTCCCAACATGGCCCTCTCCAGGAGGGACAGAATGCTCTGTTTGTGGAATTCCATCTTAATTTATGATTGTCATCACCTGTCATTTTAAACAGGGTAATTGATAAGAAAGGTGTTTAAGCACAGGTGATGGTAATCCATAAATTAAGAAGAAAGTCCAGAAACAGTGCTATGTGTCCCTCCTGGAGAGGGTCATGTTGGGTATGCACCTCCCTCCCCCCCCCCCTCCCCATTCACGGCATCTCCACGATTAAATGGCACATGCAAAACACTGACATGGCTATGGTCGACAATGAAAAAGGTTGACAAGATTTATTTTTCACTTTTTCAATGTTTTCATATTCATTCTCATGTGTCGACATGGACACCAATGAAGTGCCACACTTATGTCAACATTTATATGTGTTGACCTTTCTGTGTTGATTTTTTCTTGTGGCGATTCGCGGCACCCCCCGCGACCCCCCTCCCGCGATTTGCAGCACACCCCCCGCAATTCGCAGCACCCCCGGTGACTCCCGCGATTCGCGGCCCCACCCTGTGACACCCCCCCTCCTGCAATTCGCGGCACCCCGCGACCCCCCCTCCCACGATTCGCACCAACCCCCCGGGCCCCCCTCCCGTGGTTCACAGTGCCCCCACGACCCCCCCTACCGCGATTCCCCACCCTGACCCCCCTCCTATCATTGCGGCAATCCCCCGCCCACGTGACCCACCCTCCCGCGATTCACTGCAACCCCCCGCTCCCCCCCAATCCCACGATTCGCGGCACCCACACCCCCCCCCCCCCCGCAATTCACGGCATCCACCCATGACCCCTCCTCCCGTGATTCGCGGACACCCCTCACCTCCTCCCTCTCCCCCCCCCCCACGCGTGATTCACGGCAACCCCAGGATTAAATGGCACATGCAAAACACTGGCACGGCTATGGTCGACAATGAAAAAGGTTGACATGAGTTTTTGAAGATTTATTTTTCTTTTTTTGAATGTTTTCATATTCATTCTCATGTGTCGACAAGGACACCGATGAAGTGCCACACTTATGTCAACATTTACATGTGTTGAACTTTCTGTGTTGATTTTTTCTTGTAGCAATTTTTTTCCAGTGACAACTATGAACTATGTGCACGTCAACCTACACATCATCAACCAATTCTTTGTATAATATATAACATCTGTTCTGTTTTACTGTAGGTGTTTTAAGTCAGACCTTTTACTGCTACTATTACTGTTTATGTAAATGCATTCTGAATGACAGCAACATCCTACCATCCTTCTACAAGAATGTATAACCAACTAGGTGATTCATTGCGCCCCGTGCCCCCCCCTCCCTTGATTCACGGACCCCCCCTCGCGCAATTCACGCCCTCTTCCGCGATTCGCCGACACCTGCGCCCCCTCCCTCCCTTGATTCACGGCACCCCCCGCAATTCACTGCACCCCTAAGCCCCTCTTTAGTCCCCCGTATACTCACACACCCCTATCACTACCCAGCTTCCTGCTCTCCTGAACCGTAACTTCCACCACTGGGGAGTTGCTAACGCTGTTTTGCCCACATGCCCCTATCATGCCTCATAGCCCAGCCTCCTGCTCTCATGCACCCGAACTCCCACCCAGTAGGAGGAGACACTGACTAAGGGCCACCATCCTGTACTGCCACGCTGGACCCTCACCCACTGGCAGAAGCTGCACAGTATCTCCCACCCTCCTCTTTAGTCCCCCTTATGCCCACACACCCCTATCACTACCCAGCCTCCTGTTTTCCTGTGTCGTGACCTCCGCCAGTGGGGAGCCGCTGACTCAGAAACACCCTACTATACTATTGCACACACACACCTAAACAACATGCACACACAGCCCCCCCCCCACACCCACAAATGTCACTGTACCATCCTCACTATCAATGTACATCTTTCTCTGTAACCGCTTTTTAAGTAAACAAAACAATACACACCCCCTTCTACATCATATGCTCTCTATTTAACACATTTCACCTATAACTCAAGTTGCAATACAGGCATCTTTCATACAATTCTAACCATCTTTCTCATATACAAATGTTCACAAATTAAGGGGGCGCAGCCCCTTACGACGGTGTGAAGAGCGCCCGTAGGGCGCGATGAATCACCTAGTATATATATAGATGTTGGCTATACATACCACCCCCACCGGGATCATCAGTGGGTAGACACCCCAAAATTCCTAAATATAGCCCAGAGACACAGACACTCTCTTACCTGAGATAACGGCATTTTCCCAATACAGTATACCCCCTGCAATCTCATGGGAGCCGTGCCTCTCACAGCAATGGTGCCATCCACAGGACTGTGTGTATATAGTAATAGAATGTGACTTCATTAGATATCAGATGTAGTCCCTCGTTTCTATAAGTATTGCGCCCATCAGGGCATATACCACTGAGCCTGATATGTGTCTGTCATGGTAATGTACTGTTTATTGCATGTGTGTAATGACTTGTTGTCCAGTGTGGTCCCAGCCAGGTAACTGTCCTGTGTGAGTGATACATAGGAAGTCCGGTACTTGTGGATTATCACGGCGCCCAGATCGCAAAATCGCATCGCATACCATTCTTTGCATGCAATGCGATGCGATTTTCCTATGTAATTAATGGACTGCTATTTTTTTCACCCGGTGATATCTCTTTGTATCACATCGCATGCGATCGCATGGTGCCGCAAAATTGCATGCGATTGCATAGGGTGCGATGCAATTGACTTTACTATAGAGTTTTATTGTAATTTTGAGTCTATACGCTATGCGCTGAATTGAATGTCTGCTGCACTAATCGCTTAAAGTTACTCCCTTAGTAACAATGGATAAATTGGTAAAGAAAGAATAAGTGATTTTGTGCGCTGACACACTTCCAGAAAAAAGTGAGGAGATGACCCAAAGGTCAGAATATCAGATGAATAAAAGAAATATACTCTCCTTGTCAACCAATTCTTCTCATTCTCATAATAGTGTGATATCGTCAAAATAACAGATATATTTATTTATACACACTAGTAAAACATACATAAAACCACACACTTAGATAGTGAACAATGATGTTGTCCCTTATATAAAGCTAAAGGTGGAGGTTTACCAGAATCTGGTGTCTCGAACGCCTGTAGAAAGGTTTTTCAAATCTGGAAAGCCTCCGGTTCTCCGGAAAACCAAAGGCTTCAGGTGCTTCAAACGAATCCAGTACCGGTAATAGACCCCCTCTGGTGACTCACTCCAGGCTGCTGCAACGGTTATCGGGATCCAAATCTCCCTTTGTCAGGCAGTACTCTGGAGAGTGAGTCACTTCCTCTATTTAAACATATCCCCTCATTAACCTCCGGGTCAAGAGGTCAAATCTTAAAAATACTGTATATTTCCTTTCTACATAAAATAAAAGAGGAAATCCCTACAAATCTATCCCAGAACCCATTACTATGGTCTACATATCGCTTGTGGCATATATTAAGGCCGGGATGTATCAATATTCGTGAGTGTAAAGTTTTCTTACCTATTTTTTTTCGTGCCCGTTTCGCAGCCGTTTTCCGGAAGTTTCCACGTCATGTACTATTATTTTTTCAATTTCAATGGGCTGCGTTAACTGAGCTCTCCTGCGTTATTTTTTCGTGAATTTTTTATCATTATACGCATGCGCAATGGGGCCGGGCAAGTGTTCCTGCTTTTAATTTAATGTTCTCTTCAGAGAGAACTTTGCAGATGTGACCCGCGCTGTGCAGAGAGGAGATCCCGGGGTGTCCGACCATTACACCCTCCGTTGTACCGGGCGCTGCTCCCTCATACCCGGCTCTTCTCCTCCAGCACCCTCCTCCTGCCATGGAGCTGCTGGACCCCACTGTCTCCTGCTGAGTCTGATGCCGGAACCCCTGGAAATAAAGCTGGGCATTGCTGGGGTGAGAGATGAGTGCTGGGTCTGCCGGCTGCTGTATTGGGTGGCAGGGATCACGGGCAAAATAGGCTGTAACGCCACTCAAACTTGGCGAAAAAAAACAGGGCTGATCAGAGCGCAACGAATGTTAATACATTCCACAGCGCTTCAACTTACATTGGACCCAATGCAAGTGTCAGCCGCGTCGGAAGCTCTGCGATAGTTTAGACAGGCGGAGTTTTTTTTTTTTTTTAGAACGCGAAACTTTATTAGTACATAAGAGAAGGCACTGCGGATGCGGAAACGGGATGTCAGCGCTGCGGTAAGTGTTGATACATCCCGCCCTAAGAGACAATTTTTGGCCGGCATGCCAAACACAGGACACTGTGGTAAGTGTCAAGCCCCACAAGCCGACCTTTTTCACTGCTTGTGGGCATGCCCATTTATCCGCAAATTCTGGCTACAGGTAAAATCTTTCGCCCTAGACCACCTATTAAACTACATACCATTTACTGCGGAGTGGGCGATTTTTGGCATACTTCCCGAACAACAGAGGATAACAAGAGGCTGCAAAAAGCTATCAGTTGCAATCAGTGCAGCAGCTTGCAAGGCTATTCTACAAAATTGGATTGACCCCTCCCCCCCTCCCTTAGAGTTATTCAAGGTAAAACTCCACCATCTGTTCATGATGGATTGGTTGGAGACCACACTGCATAAAGAAAAACTCACAAAAACTTATTTTAACACATGGGAGAGTTATATTAATACATTACCGAGAGATTTTCAGAGCAGGATCAAGCAAACCCTCCAGAACACAGATTATTACGAAACAAGATTGGTACAGGGAGATCCACCAATTCCCTAGGAAATTGACATGGAAGAGGGTCTGGAATGGGGGACGGGAGTTTCTGGGGACACGGCCTCCCCGCTGATGATATTTAATAATTGAAACTAAAAACAAGTGTCGAACAATGACTGATGTGGACACAGGTTAATTGTCAATGCTGTTTGTATTTTGAACTTCTTTTATTTTTCTCATTACTCTTATGCCCCTTTCAGACCGCACTTTTAAAACGGTAAATTGCCGTTTTTTTACCGTTTTAAAACGGTAATGTGTGCGGTCTGAAAGGTCCAGTCCCACTTAACCGGTTAGAAAATGCCGTTTTTTCTAACCGGTTAAAATGCAGGGTCCTACCCGTTTCTGAACCGGTATTTTAGCGCAAAAATCGGCTCAGAAACGGTATTTAGGACCCAGCCAATGAGCTGGGTCCTAAATTCAGCACAGTGAATACTTAATGAGCGCTCATTAAGTATTCACAGCACTGGAGCCCCCCCCCCCGCGCGTGTCGACACCCCCCGCGCGCGTGTCGACGCCCCCCGCGCGTGTCGACGGCCCCCGCGCGTGTCGACCCCCCCGCGCGTGTCGGCGCCCCCCCCGTGTCGACTTACCCCGTGCCGGTATCTCCGTTGTGGTTCCCGGCACTGCAGCTCAGTATGCTCGGAAAGCACTTATGAAAAAAGTGTCTTTCAGAAAATGGCTGCCCCCCATACGGAAGACAGTTTTTTTAAACAGGGTTTCCTATGGGGCAGCCATTTTCTGGAAGACACTTTTTTCATAAGTGCTTTCCGAGCATACTGAGCTGCAGTCCACAACGGAGGTACCGGCACGGGGTAAGTCGACACGGGGGGGGGGGGCGCCGACACGCGGGGTGGGGTGGGGGGGCGTCGACACGCGCGGGGGCGTCGACATGCGCGGGGGGCGTCGACATGCTCTCGGTCGACACGCGAGGGGGGGGGGGGAGCTGCACGGAGGGGAGGGCTGAAGGCTGCACTGGCTTTGACCCTGTATTTGGAAAGTTTCCAAAAACGGGTCTGCCAGTGTCAAAAAATCGGCACTTAAACGGTAATATACCGTTTAAGTGCTGCGGTGTGAAAGGGGTTTTATCTGGCAGACCCGTTTTTGGAAACGTTTCCAAAAACGGGGGGGGGGGGGGGGGCGCTGACACGCGGGGTGGGGTGGGGGGGGGGCGTCGACACGCGCGGGGGGCGTCGACACGCGCGGGGGCGTCGACACGCGCGGGGGGCGTCGACATGCTCTCGGTCGACACGCGAGGGGGGGGGGAGCTGCACGGAGGGGAGGGCTGAAGGCTGCACTGGCTTTGACCCTGTATTTGGAAAGTTTCCAAAAACGGGTCTGCCAGTGTCAAAAAATCGGCACTTAAACGGTAATATACCGTTTAAGTGCTGCGGTGTGAAAGGGGTTTTATCTGGCAGACCCGTTTTTGGAAACGTTTCCAAATACAGGGTCAAAGCCAGTTATGCGGTCTCAAAGCAGCATTATTGTGATTCAAGCTAATATGTATACCAGTAACTCTGTGTTCATGACAACATCACAATTATTTTGTACATATAATGCATTTGACAAATGTATTGTAAGGTGAAAGCATAATAATAAAAAAATAAAACTTAAAAAAAAAAAAAAATACTGTATATTTACTACTAATATTTAGTACCATTAAAAAATCATGCAGTGTATTCCATAAGGTAAAACCGCTAACCCTCATTGCTTAAAAACTGTTGAAATGTCCTCTAGAAGTCAGAACTCCGGGTGGAACACATTTCCTGTTTCTAATTGGAACGCATTGCTCCGTGTGACGAAACCTGAAGTTCCTCAGCACTGCGTCATACCTAATAAGTGTAAAATTAATAAAATAAAAACCACCTATCTATCTCTAATCTGCGCAGCAGCCTCTTCAGTATAGCACCCACTCCGGTGGGCACCTAAAAAGAACTGGGGATTCTGGGATGCAGTGGGAGGAGCCTACCACTCTAAAAGCTTTGGTATAGGTGCCTGGCTCCTGCGGACCCTCCTACATCATAATGTGAAGCTGTGTCACCAGGACCATTGAAAGAGAAATGATTTATGCCCAAAATGCAGTATACAGCAGGGTACATGTATGCATAGGATTTGGCAGCATCACGCAAAGGAGATTTTGGGAGAAAGTCCAAATTATAATGGTCAAGGTGGGACTACCGGTACAATATCTGGATGTAACTATGTATTTTGGGCATAAACCCACAGGTAAGGGCAATGACCCGTTTATACCGCCGGTGGAGAACCTAGCTGCTCTGGCAAAAGTAATAATAGCAGGGAAATGGAGGCGCATGAGGCACCGGATTTATACCACTGGATCCATCTGGTAAACCATACAGTAGATAATGAGAAGTACACATACACCAAAAGTAATAATGTAAGAAAGTGTCATCAAACGTGGGAGAGATGGACGCTGTCAGAATTCTATGAGGCTTATACAGGAGTATACACAACAATGCATATACATTACACAAATCCACACTATTACACAGGACCAAACACAGGAATAGCTTTATTATAAATGGCCGTACACAGAAGGTGAGATAGATGAGGCACAATGTAAGTTCAGTATAATCGGTATAATGACATCGCTTGTCAGACATAAAGCACATATACACTGCACAGATATAAGGTAGGGGAAAGGATGGGATGTAACATCTTATATCTGTATCATACGCATATTGTAATAAGAAATACTGAATAAAAATAAGATCTGGGCAGTGATTGGGTGGACGGTTGTATCCCAGGATGTAAGTGTCCAAGGAGCAGCCTGGCTTCCTGCTGAGCTGGTGCCTGGAAGCCTGCAGTATGATTACAGTAATGTGGGGTACACATCAGGATGATTTGGCCCAAAATGAGCCAATTTAGATACAATCTCAACCGATTTTATGTAAATTGTCCATTTCACTGCCGTTCTGATGCGATTCCGATCCGACATGCAGCCCCGCGGATCGTTAGGTCTTTTCTGAGATCCTACCATTGAAGTGGGTTCGGGTCGCGATCACATCAGAGGCAGTTTCTGAGCGTGTCGTAGGCTCCGCCATATAGTGAGCAGGTCATACATTCCCCTAACGACCCGCTCACAAGCTGCATCCAGCATAAGCCGGCAGCTCTGGAGAGGGGGGAGGGGGCTGGTTGTAGAGGAACATCAGCCAGGACAGTTTCTGCTGGGCTTACATTTAAGAACCCATGGGTAGCTCCCACAAATTCTAGGGGGTGAATCGAGCCTGCATTGTTTTGGGGAGACTACTCTCAGATGATCCCTGTGCATGCAACAGGGGTATCCTCACATCAATGCTCACATTTAATGTAGATCTGCTCATCAAAATGTTATTGTTCTGGTATTTACAAAGTATACATTTATTTATAAATCATGTCCCACACTGTAAGCATGGAAAAGGCTTCTCTGATGTCTAACAAGATGTGATTTATTGGTAAAACATTTCCCACATTCAGAGCATGAAAATGGTTACTCACCTGTATGTACCCTCTCATGTAGAACAAGATGAGATTTATTTAGAAAACATTTCCCACACTCAGAACATGCAAATGGTTTCTCACCTGTATGTACCCTCTCATGTTTAACAAGATTATATTTCTTTGTAAAACATTTCCCACATTCAGAGCATGAAAATGATTTCTCACCTGTATGTACCCTCTCATGTGTAACAAGATTATATTTATTTGTAAAACATTTCCCACATTCAGAACATGAAAATGGTTTCTCACCTGTATGTACCCTCTCATGTATTACAAGACTGGATTTATCCCTATAACATTTCCCACACTCAGAACATGAAAATGGTTTCTCACCTGTATGTACCCTCTCATGTATAACAAGATTGGATTTATTGCTACAACATTTCCCACATTCAGAACATGAAAATGGTTTCTCACCTGTATGTACCCTCTCATGTATAACACGACTGGATTTATCCCTATAACATTTCCCACACTCAGAACATGAAAATGGTTTCTCACCTGTATGTACCCTCTCATGTATAACAAGATTTGACTTACGAGAAAATGATTTCCCACATTCAGAACATGAAAATGGTTTCTCCCCTGTGTGATGTCTCTGATGTAAAGCGAAAACTGACTGACTTATAGAACTGGATGATATTGTATCATCTTTATGGTCTGTACTGTGTGAAGTAAGGTCTGAATGATCAGGAGAAGGTTCCTCATGACTAGAGGGACCAGATGAAATATCTGCACTGGGAAATGTTGGGTGTGTATTGGGGATAATGGGTTTTTCTTCTGGAGAATCTTGTCTGATGTTCTTATCTTCTAGTATATAATCTGGAGACACAATGAGATCTCCCTCCGAGGTATTCCTGCTTGTGCGCCCATCTACAGGAAACAGATGAATGACAACAGACAGAATTGTTTATATTGAGAAACAAATGTTCATGGATGTTTTATCACTTACACTAAACATGTCTAATGCTGCGCACACACTGGCCGATATATCGCTGGTCCGTCAGCCAGTGGGCACCAGTAATATGTCTGTAACCAGCGTGATCTCTGCAACAGAGCCGAAGGCCGATATATTGGTGCATTGTGCTATGGGCCTGTTTCTGGATGACCTGGTACCAAGTCCCAGAGTAATAGCAGCTACTCCACCCCGGATCCCCTCGCATGTGCCCAATGCTGGAGAAATCATTAAAATGATATCTCCAGGGCTCAGGGCGGCTGACGCCATGTGAAGTCAGCTACCCGCCCCTGGCACCTTGCGTCACGCACAAATTTACATGGGAATGCCCTTGAAACACTGGGCATTCCCATCCATGGCCCATCACTGCCAGTGCCCCCGTCCGCCCCCCCAACCGAATGGACTACAAATCGTGCCCTATGTGTACAGGCGATCTGCCGTCCGCCCATATAACCCACTGCAGGAACCAGCAGTGATTGGCATCTGAAATGGGTGGGAATATGTAAACATGCCCACCCAGCTGTGACATTAGTCACAATGGATCAGGCAGGGGCAGAGGGGAACTTGTAGGGGAGCCTGGCACCAGAGAACAGGATGCCCTCCGATACTGGTAAAGAAGATAGATACCTACCCCCTGCCTCATCCCGTTATCCCTCAGCACCTCATCGTATCACATCACCTTGCCCCCAGTCACCTCCCCTTTCTGCTCCCACCCTTTCCTACTTTTCGCTCTCTCCCAGTCCCCTTTTCTCTCTCCTCCACCCCATCTGCCCCCCCCTCTCCCCTCCTCTCTTCCTTCTGCCCCATCTCTATATCTCTGCCCCTAGTCTCTCTCTCTCTCTCTCTTATTACCTCCTTTTCCAGATGCTGCTTTAGATGCGGTTATACTATAGCCACTATCAACTGAAAGTATCATTCACCTATTTTATCAATATAAAATAATTGGCTTCTGGCTACTGAGCTGCGTATATGCACCTTACAGGATCAGCACTACTGATGGTGGTACGGGTCTGTTCTGTCAGTATACACACGGTGGGATATGAATGCAAAAAGGAAAGTTATGGTAGACCTACCTTTGTTAACTTCTTTTCCTTGAAGTCCATGGGAACCACAGGGGACATCGGGTTGTACGCGGATCCAGGGGGTCCGAGGCACCAATCAGCAAAGCTCTTTTAAGATTTCCCAGGATGCGTAGGGCCCTCTCCCCTGCAACCCCGCCTCCAGGCTCAACTAGTTCCGTTTTGGTACCAAGCCATAAGCAGGGAGCGGAGAAAGGAAGAGGACAGAGAGGACACATGCCCAAGTACTCACACATACATATCACAGCACATGGACAAGGGTATGGTCATTACAGATTACAGTGTAATATATCACACATAGCGATACCTCAGGAACAAATTGAAGGGAGGGCGCCCTGTGGTTCCCATGGACTTCAAGGAAAGGAAGTTAAAAAAAGGTAGGTCTATCATAACTTTCCTTTTCGGGGTCCATGGGTCCCACAGGGGACATCGGGGAAGTCACAAGCCGTAATTAAGGGAGGAAATTTGCCTGAGGTGTAAGAAGTACCTGCTGACCGAAGGAGGCATCCTGAGAGGCGAACGTGTCAAAAGCATAGAATCCAATAAAGGTATGAACCGATGACCACGTTGCAGCCTTGCACAGCTGTTCGGCAGATGCACCCCGGCGTGCTGCCCATGAAGGACCAACCACTCAGAGCCCTGACCACATCCAGCAGGCGTTCTTCTGGAGAGAGACCTTCAGCTGTGAATGCAGGGACCACAATCTCCTGATTAACATGAAATCTGGAGACAACCTTAGGCACGTAGGATGGTTTTGTCCTCAACACTGCTCTATCAGGATGAACAATGAGGAAAGGTGATTTGCAAGAGAGAGCTTCGGGCAGAAGCGATGGCCGAAAGGAATACTGTTTTGGCAGTCAGACACTTGAAATCCACCACAGTTAGCAGTTCAAAAGGGGCTTTAGTCAAAGCCTGTAACACTAGTGAGAGGTCCCAAGGTGTTGTAGGAGGGACATACGGAGGTTGGACATGCAGAACCCCTTGGAAGAATGTACGAACATCCGGTAGGAAGGCAATCTTCTTCTGGAACCAGATGGATAAAGCGGAGACCTGTACTTTTAAAGACGCTAATCTCAGCCCCATGTCTAGGCCCTTCTGTAAGAATGCCAGGATTCTGGCAACCTTGAAGACCTTCGGATCATACCTCCTATCCCTGCACCAGGTAAAGTAGGTGTGCCATATCCGGTAATAAATCCGGGAAGATGCCGGCTTGCGTGCCTGAATCATGGTTCTCGCCACTCTGGACGAGAAACCCTTGCGTTTCAGCAAGGCAGTTTCAAGTGCCGGGAAGAAATGGTGTACCAGCGCAGCCTGAATAAAGAAAAGACTGTGAGGGTACGAGTTCCTCAATCACTCAGACACCGAGCAGATGAAACCAAAATATGGTTTATTTTTATCACAGCACACGAAAGTAGATGAAGACAGGAAAAAGAGGCAAATGTAGCATAAAAACATCCGGGTAGCAAAGTCCTTGTATCATCACAGTCCAAAGCACAAAACTATCACTTAATCCGCACAGCAGTGATAGCAGATAAGTCCACACGATACCTAGACAGAGCACAACCTCTTAGTCCAGGACAGTCCATCAAATCTCCCTCCTGGCTTGTGTGCCAGTCATTTTAAAAACTTCCAATTTCCCACGGGGCTTAAACTGCCAGTGGGCCGGTACTTGGTTCGGATTGGTGGACCCCAGAGTCAGACACATCCCCCCAGGTAATATTCAGCTGGCCATCTGCTGCAGCCCCCCCTGCTGGGTCGGTTCCAGTAAGTCTGCTAGTGACCAGTGATATGCAAGGGAGTATCAATACAACGAACAATAACCAGCTGATTACGTTGTGTGGTGGTCACCCCCTGTGGACAACCTTCCTGTTGATAGTAGGGGGATTCGATCACCCCCTGCGGTGCCCGGTTCCACAAAGTCTGCTAGAGCCCAGAGGTTTACAAAGAATTGTAAACCCCCCTGTGGAGATGGTTCCTCTGCTAGGGAGCTGGAAACAGGTGTAGTCAGTCGCACAGATATAAATGGATTTATATTCAGAAATGGACCCTCATTGTATTATTATCACCAATCAGTTTTTAATTAATGTGAGGGTGTGCTACCATAGACACGGAAAGGACAAATTTATTTGAAAAGAAAAGAGTGTCTTTTTATGGTGCACCTGGAGAGAGAATTAATTATAAAATATCACTTTTATTTGATTCATTAAAAATGGTTGCGAAATATAAAAGAAAATAGGACAAGACATTAGACAACATATAGTGGTATAAAAAAGGATAGAAATCCTTCACCTAGTGGAAACCCCACTGTCCGTTCTCCCAAGTGACTCAAATTATATTGCTGCTGAGCTGTGTTTCATAATAAACATTTATTTGTAACGTGGATCAGGGTTATTATCATGATCTGCAATGTTGCAATTACACCCTGGGCTCTCTCTAGTAGCCGCCGGTAAGCGCCTGAGCACGGACACAATTCCGTCTCAGCGCTGCTGCTGGCTTGCTGGAGCCAGTGATATCACATACTGTGTTCTCCCACAGAGCTGTATCAGAGGGGTGCTTGCGTGCTCTTCCTCGCTCTAGTGGGTTTAGAACAGACAGGGACACTACCGGTTCTGGCGCCAGATACCGTGTCAGTGTCTTTAGGTAGGGGACCGTGTCCAACGGTGACCCCTCTCGCAGCCAACAGTTCAAAATTACAATTAGTAAGTGGGGAGGGGAGAGTGGGGTATTAAACACACTAGGTGTGTAGTTAAGTCGAGCGTACGCTTTCGCAAAAAAGCTTCCTCAGGACCACCGGGCAAGCCACCGGAAGCTCCTTAAATACCAGTTCCTCACTGCATATTCATAGTATGCAAATTTCAATGGGAGTGTATGTGTCGATCCCTTTGTGCCATTGGTCATAACGTTTAGGTGTCACGCATGATGCGTGAGTGTACACCCACTGTCAGTGATTTTCCAAACACTCGTCCTAAGTATTGTGTTAAATTACGTTTTTACACTTGTCATATTGTGAGTAAACTTTGGGCATTAGCGGTATGCTTCCATGTCCCATGGGTTGACAGTGTATCTGTCTGGATTGTTACTGGCAATTAGCGGTGTCATAAAGTAATCACTCAGAGACAGCGGAGAAAAAAGTGTTTAAGTCAGGATTGACTCGGTGTGGATCTCGCGTGTATTGTTGAGATCAAAGCAGTTTGGCAGATATGCCGTTGGTGAATCTAAGCTGTGTCGGCATGCCCTGTGATTCATGGCATGATACATCTAACTGCGACCGCACAGTTTCTATATAATGATCACGCTCCCTCCCTGTTGGGGCATGACATAGATCAAGCGGGGTGCCGGTAAGTCGCCCCGTGTGTGTGCTGCCCCATTCATCACGTGGGGTGCAGCATCAAACTAAGTGGCCCCGTGTATATTGCTTGACGCAGTGTTCTTATTGTTTATCTAGGTTGCCACGGCAACCTACATTGCTATGTTTATCGGTCCAAAAATGACAGTTAGACACCGGTAGTGTGCCCTACTGTCAGATGGACTCATAATGTGTTTAACTGGGCCCCCGATCAATGATGATGTCGTGGCGTCGATTTGCACCGAGTAAGGGGGAGAAAAAGGCAGACAAAGGCGCATAGGTCAGCATTGTCTCGGGGTAGATTTTGCATGAATGACTTGAGTCGGAGCATCCTGATCATAGAGAGATTAGGAGATCAGTGCTGTACTGATACGTTCCTTCGTCCGGGGCGCTATGTACCTTAATTGTTTAATTGTTGCCCTGTATTCATGGTCATGGTGGGAGACATATTCTTCTTCTACTGAGGCGTAGTAGTGGTCCAAAAGGGGGAGATGATAAGTTGCCTCATGTGTGCGCTACCCTGTATGTCAATCGAATGCATCTGTGACAGAAATCGCCCTGTGTGTGTGCTGTTAAAAACATCATTCTGGGTTGCCCGGGCAGTATTCATTTCTACCGTTATCGTGTTGCCCGTAGTAGTAGGTAGTAGCGGTATGTTGTCGTGTCAGGTGAGTTCATGAAACGCCTGTCTAGATGCCCTGTTTCATATTGTTATCATCACTGGTGTAATCACCCGGTTCTCCCAATTGCAGATGGATTTGAGTGCTATATAGACCTCAATATAACACCTGAAGCGGTAGTTAGTGGGCTGAGTATCCCATCAATGATAGATACACTCCTGCCCTCGGTAGGTAATCAATCGTTACACAGTTCTAATAATATTTATCAGCAGAGAGAAAAATTATGATCATAAAAATATCAAAATGGGGTGTCACTCTATATAATCAAAAAAGTGACCTCAACCCCTGTATAAAGTCCCAAATAGAGACTATCTCAATGCTGAATGAACCACAGTGTGTTACCCAGTTTCTCTATCCACTGCCACCATGGAATGGTAATCTGCAGGTGAGTATATGATAACCCTTTTCCTTTATGACCAAGTAAGGGCACGGGCAAATGGTATCATGCTTACATGAATAAAGTCCTGGGAAATACAGACATTACATTTCTGGTGGGCTCATACAGCCTAATAATATATGATCTGGAACTACACACACATATAGGGGGTATATAGACATACATAGAGACTACAGGGTACAGACTGACTAAAGTGTACATTTTTCACTACAAATAATAAAATATCATAATTACAGTCTTACGGTCAGCCTGCTAACCTCACAAAGACCAATATAAACAAAGGTGATGAACCCCATAATTTTTTAGGGGCAAGACCAAAAAGCACGCGCTGGAGCTCTCTGGAACACCACCAGAGAGAAACCCCAAAAAGAAGAAGAGAATTAAGCCCCGAGGAAAACGAGGGGCAAACTCATACAAAAGAAATTATAGAAAGCTCTAAATAGGAAAGAAACCTCACAAAACAATATTAAATAGGTTTATAATCTTTCAGACAAACAATTGAATGCCAATGAATTGTCAGTATTGGCAAAGGGTTAAAATTTTCCCCGACATCCAATCCAAACATTTTTGATTTATAAACCGTTATATTCGCACTCTGTGCCGAAAAAAGTTTTTTTGCCAAAAAAACATTTAAACAGTATAAAAGAAAACTCCATCCCAATTATTCTAGATCCCACTGACAGTGCAAAATTAACTATTTTGGAAGACCTTTAGGAAACCAATCATACAGATACCATACAGACTCCTAAATTTGAACAAATTTTTTATTTAAAATCATCCCAGAATAAATTTATGAACAAATCAGAATTCTTTCCTATTTCCGCTAAAAGCAGTAGTATCGAATCTTTCTACAAAATCACCCTAGAAGATTTTAAGAATTTAAGCTCAGAGACACAAATATCCATCTACTTCTAACCTATCAAAACAAGATAAATTAGCCTTAAAAAAACTAACTAAAGATAATGACGTGATAATTAAGGAGGCTGACAAGGGAGGCAGAGTGGTGGTCATGAACAAAACTGACTATATTAACCACTTGAGTGGTATGCCCTGAGCCCAGATTTTCCGGGCTCAGCTGCGCTGCCGCAGCGGGCTGTCCGGGAAAATCTCCCGGCATACCACTATTATTCAATAGGTGCGCGCCAGTGGTGTCCAGGTGTGCACCACTGGCGCAGCACCTCTACAGCACACCCCCGTGACCAGCTCCAGTCCCCCCAGTACCTTTGCTCCGGCGATTGGTACACCGGAGCTTCCCTGACCCACCCGCCAGCCAGCCCGTCACTCATTTTACAGTGATGTAGGCGGCAGGCTCGGGTATGGTCGGCCAGGCTCGGGGAGACTCGGAAGCACTCAGGCACCCGAGTCCTCCCGAGCCGTGAACATCCCCCAGCCTGCCGCCGAAGTCACTGCTAAATGTGACAGGCGGCTTAGGCAGGGGGGAGAGGTGCAGCAAGGAAGCTCCGGCGTACTAACACTGGAGCTGCTTCTAGCTTTCTGTGGTGGGTTTTGCTGGGGCAGGATAAACCTGTCCTGGTAGGTTTGTCCTGCCCCAGCAAAACCCACCACTCAAGAGGTTAAAGAAGCTGAAAGACAACTATATAATATAGAATTCTACAGTACTTTACCTCGTGACCCCACTACCACTTTCCTGTCAGACCTAAAGTCACGCTTAACATCAGCACTTCAAGAAGAAGTCATATCCAGAGAAGAATACACGTTTTTGTTTTCCAAATTTCCTATCACCCCCACATTTTACTTTCTCCCTAAGATTCACAAGTCACTCACTTGCCCACCTGGGCATCCTATCATTTCCGGTATCAACTCTTTAACTTCTAATCTATCCTTTTATGTTGATCACTTTTTAAAACCCTATGTTGTACAGCTGAGGTCCTACATACGACCGACCTATCTAAAATTCAAAACATCCCCTGGAAATCCACATATGCATTCATGACCCTAGATGTCAGTGCCTTATATACAAACATCCCGCACGACCTAGGGTGTGGAGTGATAGAGAGGCAGTTGTTATGGGCTGTGGACCTCAGCTGTAGACATAGGGCCTTTCTAATTGATTCCATCAAATGTATACTTTCACACAATTATTTTCTTTTTTCGGATCAATTCTTTCTTCAGGTGAAGGGGGCGGCCATGGGGACCAGGTTTTCCCCCAGCTATGCCAACCTATACATGGGCGAGGTCAAAGACATCCATGTGTGGGGCGGCCACTGGGGTGACAGCCTGGTCTTCTATGGCCGTTATATAGACAATCTCTTTATTATTTGGGATTGGTACCTAGACTCTGAAACACAATTTGTCACACACATTAATAATAATTAATTTAATCTAACATTCACACACACTTACAACACCAGTAACATTAATACATTAATTTTCTGAATCTGACTCTCCAATCTAATGTAGATCATATAGTTTCTCAGAACTATATTAAATCTGTCAATACAAACTTCTATCTCCATTATACAAGTGCGCACCATTTACCGTGGAAGCAAAACATACCGAAAAGTCAATTCATGAGACTTAAATGGAATTGTACCTGTGATAATATATTTAATAAACAAGCTAATGATCTCAAACAGTCATTCAGAGATAGAGGCTACCCCAATAAACTGATAGACTTAGCTATAGAAGTCCAAAGTATGAACAGACAGGACTTACTCTCTAAAAAAGTCCTTAAAAAAGATAAATTCAATCAGAATGAAGACATAACCTTTGTGTGTAAATACAATAATCAAGCTACTGCAATAAAGAAAATAATATCCCAAAATTATAGAATTCTCCAACAAGACAAAATTCTTGGAAACATCCTTCCAAAACTTCCCAAGGTCATATACAGAAAAAAACAGTCACTTAAAATAATTCTAGCACCAAGTCATTTGACTCTATGGGGGAAATTTACTAATATGAATTCGTAAAAAATAGGTGTATTCGTAGGCAGAAATAAACCTATTTTTTACACATTTGTATTTTCGGGATTGACTATCTCGAAAATACAGCAATTCGTAATCCTAAAGATGGCACATTTGTAGTTGTATTTACAAATATGAATGTCCACACCATCTATAGGATAGGACAGGAATCAACATTCAAAAGAATGGTGGTTCCTGATTTACTAAGCAGCCGTATTGAAAATACTGCTGCTAATTGGCGTAAAACAGCCACGAAAATACACCTAATTTTCCTGTCTTATTTGCTTTAAGCGTGCAGGCTTCAGTGCAAAAAAAAAAAATAATTGAAAAAATAAATAAATAAAAAAACAGCGTGGGGTCCCCCCCACAGCTGTAACCAGCACCAGGCTGAAAGAGCCGGGGCCGGTAATTAAAAGTCAGGAAACCCGACAAATAGGGGTTCCCCGATTTTTAACAACCAGACCCAGGCTTCAGGTCCGGGGCTGGTTCCCAAAATACGGGGGACAAAATGAGTAGGGGTCCCCCGTATTTTAAGAATCAGGCCAAACCAGCCAGCAGGGTAATGCCACAGCCGGGGGGAGACTTTTTACACAAGTCCCCCCGGCCAAAGCATTAACCCTCAGACCAGTCAGCCTGGTCAGGGGCCCTGGGGGAGTGGGGACCCCCCCCCCTCCAGGACTTACCTGACCAGGCTGAAACCTGGTGCTGTCCCCGGTGGCCCTGTGCGGTGGCCACTGGGCTGATTGAGTGTAAAAAAAATAGATGTAAAAACTATTGTTTTAAACTGTGGAACCACAAGTCCCAGCCTGTGGGGCATTAAAGGGCCCGCTGGCACTTGTAGTTCCACAGTAAAAAAAAATTAGTTAAATAAATACACACTGACACATAAGAAAAATAAAACTTTAATACATACATTACAAACATACTGATACTTCCCTATCTTGATCCCATAGGTAGGTCCCAGGGTCTTGATCCGGTGCCTTGTCCTGCTCCCTGTTGACGGTGTCTGTCGGCGTCCATCCGGTCCGAAGAAATCCATGGGGGACCTGTGGAAGGAAATCCTACTCACCCAGGTCCTCCATGGAAGCTCTGAAGTCTTGATCCAACGTAGTCCTGGTCTTCTGTCACCTTCTGTGACACTCCGGCAACTCCATCGGCGGCTCCCCGCATCAGACTGTCAGAGGCGCAGAGATCCTTCATCCTCTGCGGCTCTCATCAGAATGATTCTATTGGCCGCTATCAGGAGCTGAGAAAGTCGGCTCCTGATTGGCCGCCTAGCGGCCAATAGAATCATTCTGACGAGAGGCGTGGCACTGGTGGAGGGGACTGGACTACAGGGGGTGCAAAGGATTGCGGAAGGCGATCCACTAGAGTACCTAATAATTGCTGAAAGGCTGCCATGGGGGGTTGTGGTGAAACCACCGAGGCAGAGGGCTGACCAGGGGAGATAAAGCAATTGACACATAACCCGTCCTGGATAACATCCTGCTCAGATAATCCTGCTGCACAGCCTCTGCAGGACAGAAGCTGAGGAGACTCTGTCTGTTTGCAGCCCGTTTGTACATATTACCCACAGGGGGAAGATACAGTGCACAATAGGAGAATTCACCAAAGAAACCCTAGAGTGATATGTGACCTATGAGGCAGCACTTCAATATGAGAGATTATATAGAGAAAAGCTTACACAGTAGTGAAAGATAGAACTAGCACAAGGTCACACACACACACACACAATAGCCTAATAACAGCTATGACACCCTGCTATCAACCGCTTAAGCTCTATGGAGCAAGTGGGATCTAGGGTGGCTGTGAAAGTAATCTACTTAGCCTGTAGACTGTTTCATAGGGGAGAGCTCGTGCCTGGACTCTGGAGACTCTGTGCCTCTGGAAATGGCGCTGGTCTGAGAGGAAGGGGGCGGGCACAGCGTTACGCAGCTAATGGCCGGCAAATCTCTGAGAGAATGGCACCAAAGCTGGGGAAGGGACTGTAAGCCAAGCGCCACCTCCCCTTGCTGGACTTCCCCCACCGGAGCTATGAGTCTGAAAATGGGTCCCCGGCCTCGGCTTAAACTCAGTCCCCAGTGGTCTAGTGGAGTCCCTGACCTAAGCCAGTGTCCACGCCAGCTACCACGGCTATCTCCCACAGCCGCGGTAAGACAGCGATTTGCACTCCCTAAGGGAGCCTTACCTGCTTGCGCTCTGGCCACGCTGTCTGGGATCAAAAACTGCGGTACTAGGCGCTGATGTCCCCCCCCCGCCGGGCTACCCCGCTTGGCTGACGCCGTGGGACGAATGTCGGCGCCGGGCAGAGTGATGCGGCGGTTCGCGCCGCCGTCAATGACTGACTGCTGGGGCAGCCTCAGCCGTAAGAGCGGCAAATTTAAAAGTAAAAATTTAAAATGAAAAATGACCTTCCTATGAGGTTACCTCAGGGAGGTAATCCCCGCTGAATTCAGGTGCGTCTGCACCAAACAAAAACAAAAACAAAAACAAAAGGCAGGGTTGTAGGGGAGAGGGCCCGGGCATCCTGGGAATTCTAAAGAGCTTCGCTGATTGGTGCCTCGGATCCCCTGGATCCGCCTACAACCCCGATGTCCCCTGTGGGACCCATGGACACTGACAAGGAAAGGTGCGTCTGCTTTCTGCAGGCACCAAACAAAAAACGGAGCTAGCTGAGCCTGGAGGTGGGGTTGCAGGGGAGATGGCCCTAGGCATCCTGGGAAATCTTAAAAGAGCTTCGCTGATTGGTGCCTCGGACCCCCTGGATCCGCCTATAACCCGATGTCCCCTGTGGGACCTGTGGACCCTGAAAAGAAAATGCAATTACAGTAACCACCTGCAGAATATCTGTGGCAATTATTATTATAGTAGCAAATATGTATACCGAATAAGTTTTTTATTTTCTTTACTTTTTAATGCTAATAAAGTAATCTGTACTTCTGTTATAGCGCTCTCTTAATTGTTATTTTATTTTTGTCTAATTAGGTTATTCAGAATACCTATTGGGAGCTGCAATAGCCATAAGTCGTCTTATAATGATTTAGTTAGACAGCATTCATTTAGATTGATTATTATATTTTTAATGTAAAGTATTAGCGCCTGATTATCATGATTATCCTTTTCTACCAGAAAGTGTGGGGAGGAGACTGGTCAGATCTCTGGGCTGGTAATACACAGTGACATGATGTGAGGGGAGAGCAGGAGTATAATAGGGGCTGATGGCTCCTGATGTATGAGATACACCAGAGAGTGTGGGGAGGAGACTGGTCAGATCTCTGGGCTGGTAACACACAGTGACATGATGTGAGGGGTGAGCAGGAGTATAATAGGGGCTGATGGCTCCTGATGTATGAGATACTCCAGAGAGTGTGGGGAGGAGACTGGTCAGATCTCTGGGCTGGTAACACACAGTGACATGATGTGAGGGGGAGAGCAGGAGTATAATAGGGGCTGATGGCTCCTGATGTATGAGATACTCCAGAGAGTGTGGGGAGGAGACTGGTCAGATCTCTGGGCTGGTAACACATAGTGACATGATGTGAGGGGGAGAGCAGGAGTATAATAGGGGATGATGGCTGCTGATGTAGGAGATACTCCAGAGAGTGTGGGGAGGAGACTGGTCAGATCTCTGGGCTGGTAACACACAGTGACATGATGTGAGGGGAGAGCAGGAGTATAATAGGGGCTGATGGTACCTGATGTATGAAATACACCAGAGAGTGCGGGGAGGTGACTGGTCAGATCTCTGGACTGGTAACACACAGTGACATGATGTGAGGGAGAGAGCAGGAGTATAAAGCTGTATTAACAGAACAAGGAAAATACTGTATGCAATAAGTGATTAATCCTCACCTGTGCTGATATCTTTAGGGATTTCCTCTTTATTACACTGCTGATCACCCCTCATATGTGTGTCTTCTGTCTCTGTATCTTCTTTCTTATCAGACACATAAAACTCTTCTCTTATCTTCATATCCGTCACATACGTCTCTTCTTCCTCTGTATCTTCTGCCTTAATATCTTCACATTGAACCTACAAAAAAATATCTCATTAGTAATGTCTGATGCTAGGTAGATTAGACAGTACAATATCCGTGCATAGGACACACACACACACACACACACACAAACACACACACACACACACACACACACACACACAACCACAACCACTGCAATTCATATAGTGACACTTAGGAATACACTTAGGAATATTGGGGAGACCCTAATTCCCACCTACCTGATCCTCCTGTGGGGTCCTGTGAGTCTCCTCTGTACAGTGCTGGGAATACACAGGACGGGGACATCTCTCTGGGGTATCTCTGTTACTGGGCCCATCTATAGGAGACACACAATGACTGAGGACATGGTATATATGTGATTATCCTGGGAATACAGAGGACGGGGACATCTCTCTGGGGTATCTCTGTTACTGGGCCCATCTGTAGGAGACAAGCAGTGACTGAGGACATGGTATATATGTGATTATCCTGGGAATACAGAGGACGGGGACATCTCTCTGGGGTATCTCTGTTACTGGGCCCATCTGTAGGAGACACACAGTGACTGAGGACATGGTATATATGTGATTATCCTGGGAATACAGAGGACGGGGACATCTCTCTGGGGTATCTCTGTTACTGGGCCCATCTATAGGAGACACACAATGACTGAGGACATGGTATATATGTGATTATCCTGGGAATACAGAGGACGGGGACATCTCTCTGGGGTATCTCTGTTACTGGGCCCATCTGTAGGAGACACACAGTGACTGAGGACATGGTATATATGTGATTATCCTGGGAATACAGAGGACGGGGACATCTCTCTGGGGTATCTCTGTTACTGGGCCCATCTGTAGGAGACACACAGTGACTGAGGACATGGTATATATGTGATTATCCTGGGAATACAGAGGACGGGGACATCTCTCTGGGGTATCTCTGTTACTGGGCCCATCTGCAGGAGACACACAGTGACTGAGGACATGGTATATATGTGATTATCCTGGGAATACAGAGGACAGGGACATCTCTCTGGGGTATCTCTGTTACTGGGCCCATCTGTAGGAGACACACAGTGACTGAGGACATGGTATATATGTGATTATCCTGGGAATACAGAGGACGGGGACATCTCTCTGGGGTATCTCTGTTACTGGGCCCATCTGTAGGAGACGCACAGTGACTGAGGACATTGTATATATGTGATTATCCTGGGAATACAGAGGACGGGGACATCTCTCTGGGGTATCTCTGTTACTGGGCCCATCTATAGGAGACACGCAGTGACTGAGGACATAGTATATATGTGATTATCCTGGGAATACAGAGGACGGGGACATCTCTCTGGGGTATCTCTGTTACTGGGCCCATCTGTAGGTGACACGCAGTGACTGAGGACATTGTATATATGTGATTATCCTGGGAATACAGAGGACGGGGACATCTCTCTGGGGTATCTCTGTTACTGGGCCCATCTGTAGGAGACACACAGTGACTGAGGACATGGTATATATGTGATTATCCTGGGAATACAGAGGACGGGGACATCTCTCTGGGGTATCTCTGTTACTGGGCCCATCTGTAGGAGACACGTAGTGACTGAGGACATTATATGTATGTGATTATCCTGGGAATACAGAGGACAGGGACATCTCTCTGGGGTATCTCTGTTACTGGCCCCATCTGTAGGAGACACACAGTGACTGAGGACATGGTATATATGTGATTATCCTGGGAATACAGAGGACGGGGACATCTCTCTGGGGTATCTCTGTTACTGGGCCCATCTATAGGAGACACACAGTGACTGAATATATTGTACATGTGGATTAGTAGATGATACGTGTATATAGGGGGGCCCCATACCTGCTCACCCCTGTACAATAAAATAAAGTCTCCTCTTACCCAGTGATGTGAGGGGCCGGTGATTCTCCATCATAACATTCCTGCACAGACCCTTGTGTTCCTCTATATACTCCTCCTCCTGCATGGAGAGATAGACAGTGACATCCTGACACCTTATAGGAAACCGACACATACAGTGATACAGTCATCACCCAGACACATCCCCCGGTGTTACTGTATAATGCCCCATTCCCAGCAGTCACCTCTCCGGTCACATCCCCCAGTGTTACTGTATAATGTCCCATTCCCAGCAGTCACCTCTCCGGTCACATCCCTGGGTGTTACTGTATAATGCCCCATTCCCAGCAGTCACCTCTCCGGTCACATCCCCCTACTGTATAATATCCCATTCCTAGCAGTCACCTCTCCGGTCACATCCTCGGTGTTACTGTATAATATCCCATTCCCAGCAGTCACCTTTCCAGTCAAATCCCTGGGTGGTACTGTATAATGTCCCATTCCCAGCAGTCACCTCTCCGGTCACATCCCCCTGTGTTACTGTATAATGTCCCATTCCCAGCAGTCACCTCTCCGGTCACATCCTCGGTGTTACTGTATAATGTCCCATTCCCAGCAGTCACATCCCTGGGTGTTACTGTATAATGTCCCATTCCCAGCAGTCACCTCTCCAGTCACATCCCCCGGTGTGACTGTATAATGTCCCATTCCCAGCAGTCACCTATCCGGTCACATCCCCCGGTGTTACAGTATAATGTCCCTTTCCAAGAAGTCACCTCTCCAGTCATATCCCCTGGTGTTACTGTATAATGTTCCATTCCCAGCAGTCACCTCTCCGGTCACATCACCCAGTGTTACTGTATAATGTCCCATTCTCAGCAGTCACCTCTCCGGTCACATCCCCCGACGTTACAGTATAATGTCCCATTCCCAGCAGTCACCTCTCCGGTCACATCCCCCAGTGTTACTGTATAATGCCCCATTCCCAGCAGTCACCTCTCCGGTCACATCCCCCCAGTGTTACTGTATAATGTCCCTTTCCCAGCAGTCACCTCCCCAGTCACATCCCCCTGTGTTACTGTATAATGTCCCATTCCCAGCAGTCACCTCTCCGATCACATCACCCAGTGTTACTGTATAATGTCCCATTCCCAGCAGTCACCTCTCTTGTCACATCCCCCTACTGTATAATATCCCATTCCCAGCAGTCACCTCTCCGGTCACATCCCCGGTGTTACTGTATAATGCCCAATTCCCAGCAGTCACCTCTCCGGTCACATTACCGGTGTTACTGTATAATGCCCAATTCACAGCAGTCACCTCTCCGGTCACATCCCCTGATGTTACAATATAACGTCCCATTCCCAGCAGTCACCTCTCCGGTCACATCCCCCTACTGTATAATGCCCCATTCCCAGCAGTCACCTCTCCAGTCACATCCCCGGTGTTACTGTATAATGCCCCATTCCCAACAGTCACATCTCTGGGTGTTTCTGTATAATGCTCCATTCCCAGCAGTCACCTCTCTGGGTGTTTCTGTATAATGCCCCATTCCCAGCAGTCACCTCTCCGGTCACATCCCCCGGTGTTACTGTATAATGCCCCATTCCCAGCAGTCACCTCTCTGGTCACATCCCCCGGTGTTACTGTATAATGTCCCATTCCCAGCAGTCACCTCTCCGGTCAGCAGCTGGATGATCTTATTGGTGAGTTCCAGGATCTTCTGCTCCTTGTCTCTCCCATGTATCAGTGAGTGAGGTGGACGCACTGTGATGGAACTCTGGGTCCTGCTCAGTTCTCCTGACACATATGGATGGCAACTGGGTGTCTCATGGTCACTGGATGTCTTCTTTACTACTTTGTAACCCTGTGTATTGGAAAATATACTATTACTGCATGCACTCGCATACTTTGCCCGTACCTTACCGTATTTAATATAAAACACTTCTACTCGTATATAAAGCTATTAACCATACTGCACCAGCTTATATCTCTGCACTTATCACACAATATCTCCCATCTCGACCACTCCGCTCTGCACAAGATCTGCGTCTCTCTCCTGCACGGATCACTAGCTCCCATTCACTATTGCAGGACTTTCATCGGCTGCTCCCAGCCTATGGAATGCCCTTCCACACACAATAAGACTCTCCACTAGCCTCTAAACTGTCAAGTGTTCCCTGAAAACTCACCTCTTCAGGCAAGCCTATCATATTTAAGTTCCATACGCATAACCCTCTGAGGCACTTATGTATTATATAGCTTCCCTTCTGGACTTGTAACTTGGTGGGACTGCTATGCTATTACTGGTGCCTGTCCTTGTTTCCCTCCTATGTCCCTATAGATTGTAAGCTTGCAGCAGGGCCCTCCTACCTCCAAGTCTGTCTGTTACCCAGTTTGTTTTATCTCGGTCTACTATTGTAAAGCTCAACGGAATCTGCTGCGCTATATAAGAAACTGTAAATATATATATAAATAAATTAATAAATAATACACTCCCAGTCATCACCCTCTATTAGTGCTATGAGATGTAATCCCCAAAATCCACTGTAGTAATAATATATCAGTGATATCACTGACACTCTCAGATATCATCACCTCCCCAGTCACGTCCCTGTATTATTACTACAGATATAAGTGATGTCACAGTGACGCTCCCAGATCCCCTCACCTCCCCAGTCATGTCCCTGTATTATTACTATAGATATATGTGATGTCACAGTGACGCTCCCAGATCCCCTCACCTCCCCAGTCACGTCCCTGTATTATTACTATAGATATAAGTGACGTCACTGTGAAGCTCCCAGATCCCCTCACCTCCCCAGTCACGTCCTTGTATTATTACTATAGATATAAGTGACGTCGCAGTGACACTCGCAGATCCCCTCACCTCCCCAGTCATGTCCATGTATTATTACTATAGATATAAGTGATGTCATAGTGACGCTCCCAGATCCCCTCACCTCCCCAGTCACGTCCCTGTATTATTACTAGATATAAGTGATGTCACAGTGACGCTCCCAGATCCCCTCACCTCCCCAGTCACGTCCCTGTATTATTACTATAGATAAGTGATGTCACAGTGACACTCCCAGATCCCCTCACCTCCCCAGTCACGTCCCTGTATTATTACTATAGATAAGTGATGTCACAGTGACACTCCCAGATCCCCTCACCTCCCCAGTCACGTCCCTGTATTATTACTGTAGATATAAGTAATGTCACTGTGACGCTCCCAGATCCCCTCCCCAGTCATGTCCCTGCATTATTACTATAGATATAAGTGATGTCACAGTGACGCTCCCAGATCCCCTCACCTCCCCAGTCACGTCCCTGTATTATTACTATAGATATAAGTGATGTCACAGTGACGCTCCCAGATCCCCTCACCTCCCCAGTCACGTCCCTGTATTATTACTATAGATATAAGTGATGTTACAGTGACACTCCCAGATCCCCTCACCTCCCCAGTCACGTCCCTGTATTATTACTATAGATATAAGTGATGTCACAGTGACACTCCCAGATCCCCTCACCTCCCCAGTCACGTCCCTGTATTATTACTATAGATATAAGTGATGTCACAGTGACACTCCCAGATCCCCTCACCTCCCCAGTCACGTCCCTGTATTATTACTATAGATATAAGTGATGTCACAGTGACGCTCCCAGATCCCCTCACCTCCCCAGTCACGTCCCTGTATTATTACTATAGATATAAGTGATGTCACAGTGACACTCCCAGATCCCCTCACCTCCCTGTATTATTACTATAGATATAAGTGATGTCACAGTGATGCTCCCAGATCCCCTCACCTCCCCAGCCATGTCCCTGTATTATTACTATAGATATAGGTGATGTCACAGTGACGCTCCCAGATCCCCTCACCTCCCCAGTCACATCCCTGTATTATTACTATAGATATATGTGATGTCACAGTGACACTCCCAGATCCCCTCACCTCCCCAGTCACGTCCCTGTATTATTACTATAGATATAAGTGATGTCACAGTGACGCTCCCACATCCCCTCACCTCCCCAGTCACCTCCCTGTATTATTACTATAGATATAAGTGACGTCACAGTGACACTCCCAGATCCCCTCACCTCCCCAGTAACATCCCTGTATTATTACTATAGATATATGTGATGTCACAGTGACACTCACAGATCCCCTCACCTCCCCAGTCACGTCCCTGTATTATTACTATAGAGATAAGTGACGTCACAGTGATGCTCCCAGATCCCCTCACCTCCCCAGTCACCTCCCTGTATTATTACTGCAGGTATAAGTGATGTCACAGTGACGCTCCCAGATCCCCTCACCTCCCCAGTCACATCCCTGTATTATTACTATAGATATAAGTGATGTCACAGTGACACTCCCAGATTCCCTCACCTCCCCAGTCACGTCCCTGTATTATTACTATAGATATAAGTGATGTCACAGTGACGCTCCCAGATTCCCTCACCTCCCCAGTCACGTCCCTGTATTATTACTATAGATATAAGTGATGTCACAGTGACGCTCCCAGATTCCCTCACCTCCCCAGTCACATCCCTGTATTATTACTATAGATATAAGTGATGTCACAGTGACACTCCCAGATCCCCTCACCTCCCCAGTCAGCAGGTAGATGATCTCCAGGGTGATATTTAGAATCCTCTCAGTCATGTGACTCTGGTCCTTGTCCATCCTCAGGGAATCAGTGACGTGTCTCATCCTCACGTGATGTCTAGTAAACACTCCGTTTCCTCACTGCTCCGTTGTCTAGGTGTAAATATAATTACAGTAAACACCACACAGTACACATGTAACATATTAGGTAAAGGTGCCCATACACTAGTCCGATTTAGGCTAATTTCACCCGATCCCGATGGAACTGCCGAGAAATCAGATGTGTTTGACGTCCCCCTTGGGTCCGATTCGTATCGGACCTGAGCAGGAGGTCGGACCTGCTGCTTACCCGCCGACTCTGCCCCCCTCCCAGTGGTGAGGAATGGGGTCGTATTAGATACATTGTATGTGAAAGGACCGCATGTGATGCATCGTATGCAGGTACCAGATGGCTCGGAGGTTGGGAGGGGGCCATACACTGCTGCAATACATCCCAGTAGTGTATGGCCACCATCATGCTGCGCGTCCTCCGACCTTTTCATTCCCCTACTATCCACTAGGGCGTGGAGTGAGAATAGAATAGTGTGGCAAGCGCAGCGAGCCACCGATCCCGAAGCGTGGCGAGCGCAGCGAGCCCCGCGAGGGGACGCGGATACCTTCACAGGTAGACGCGTCCCTTCGCGGACTTCACAGGTGTCCGCGTCGCCACGGACACCTGTGAAGCCCGCGAGGGGACGCGTATAACTGTGAAGGTATCCGCGTCCCCTCGCCACACTATTCGATTCTCACTCCACGCCCTAGTGGATAGTAGGGGAATGAAAAGGTCGGAGGACGCGCACCGCCGCCCCTCGCGGGCTCGCTGCGCTCGCCACGCTTCGGGCTGGCGTCTATCGTGGGGTGACGACGGGGACATCTATAATGTGAAATGGGTCATATTGGCCCATTTCACATTTTTTCACTATTTCAATGTCAAAAAATATTTTAACATTGAACCCGATGGAAAAATCGGGGGCATCGCGTCGTGACCATTGTTAATGGTCCCGACCGACGCGATGCCCCCGATATTTTACCTTTCCCGACACGATTTCAATGTTAAAATATTTTTTAACATTGAAGCCTATGGGGAAATCGGGGGCATTGCGTCGGTCGCGTCGGGACCATTGTTAACGGTCCCGACCGTCGCGATGCCCCCGATATTTTATCCTAGCCGGCCAAATGGACCTGATTTCAAAGGAAATCGGGTCCATCGGGGGTAATCGTGTACCTTAAGTTAAGGTACACGATTACTCCCGATTGTGGCCGTGCTAGGAAACAAGTACCTTTTTTTTTACTGTGGAACTACAAGACCCAGCGGGCCCTTTAATGCCCCGCAGGCTGGGACTTGTGGTTCTCCAAGTCCCAGCTTGCAGGGGAGGCTTGCTGGGACTCCTAGTTCCACAGTTTAAAACAATAGTTGGTACTTGTTTCCTAGCACGGCCACCACGATTTATATCGTGGTGGTCGTGTCGGAAAAAAAATTCGGGTGCATACCAAAACGCACAGAACGCGACCGACGCAATGTACTCGATTTCTCCATAGGCTTCAATGTTAAATTATTTTAACATTGAAACTAAGTACATTTAACATGGAGAAAAAAGGTAAATGGCCCAATATGGGCCATTTCTCATTGGGTATGGCCCCGGCAGGTGTGTAAAAAATAATGGCCCCCCATTGTGGCCGCCACCCCCACGATTGACGCAAACCCGAAGCGTGGCGAGCGCAGCGAACCCGCGAGGGGCGGCGGTGCGCGTCCTCCGACCTTTTCATTTCCCTACTATCCACGTCGGCGTGGAGTTGAGAATATATAGTGTGGTGAGCGTAGCGAGCGGACGCAGATACCTGTCAAGCCCGCGAGGGACGCCCCTCGTGGGCTTGACAGGTATCCGCGTCCCCACGCTACGCTCGCCACACTATATATTCTCAACTCCACGCCGACGTGGATAGTAGGGGAATGAAAAGGTCGGAGGACGCATACCGCCGCCGCTCGCCACGCTTCGGGTTCGCGTCAATCGTGGGGGTGGCGGTCACAATGGGGGACCATTATTTTTTACACACATATGCCGGGGCCATACCCAATGAGAAATGGCCCATTTCCCATTTTTTCCTATGTTAAATGCACTCATTTTCAATGTTAAAATATTTTAACATTGAAGCCTATGGACAAATCGGGTCCATCGCATAGGCTTCAATGTTAAAATATTTTAACATTGAAGCCTATGGAGAAATCGGGGGCATCGCGTCGGATGCGCATAGGCTTCAATGTTAAAATATTTTAACATTGAAGCCTATGGGGAAATCGCGGGCATCGCGTGCCTTAAAGTTAAGACTCACGATGCCCGCGATTGTGGCCGTGCTAGGAAACAAGTACCCAATAGTTTTTTCATCTATTTTTTTATTACCAGTATCAGCTCGATGCACACCGCCCAGGGGCATCGAGGACAGCACCAGGCTTCAGCCTGGTCAGGTAAGTCCTGGAGGGGGGGGACCCCTTTATTGGGGGGGTCCCCACTCCCCCAGGACCCCTGGCCAGACTGACTGGTCGGTAGTGTTAATGCTTTGGCCGCGGGACCTTATATAATAAGTGTCCCCCGGCTGTGGCATTACCCTGCTGGCTGGTTGTGCCTGGGGGTGGTTCTTAAAATACGAAGGGACCCCTAGTCATTTTGTCCCCCGTATTTTGGGAACCAGTCCCGGACCTGGAGCTGGTTTTAAAAAAATCAGCGAAGCCCTATTTGTCGGGTTTCCTGATTTTTTAATACCAGCCCCGGCTCTTCAGCCTGGTGCTGGTTATGGCAGTGGGGGGGACCCCACGTCGATTTTTTTTGTTACTAAATACCGTTTCAGAGCCATTCACACTGCCTAAAAAACGGCTCTGAAACGTGTAGGACTCTGCTTTTTAAACGTGTTGAAATACCGGTTAACTTTAACCGGTAAATCAACTAATGTTGCTTTCAGACCGCATAACTGGCTTTGACCCTGTATTTGAAAACGTTTTAAAAAACGGGTCTGCCAGGTAAAACCCCTTTCACACCGCACCTCTTAAACGTTATATTACCGTTTAAGTGCCGATTTTTTGACACTGGCAGACCCGTTTTTGGAAACTTTCCAAATACAGGGTCAAAGCCAGTGCAGCCTTCAGCGCCGCCCCCCTCCCCTCCGTGCAGCCGGTACCTGAGTTCGGTTGCAGATCCCGGCACTGCAGTATGGTCGGAAGCACTTATGAAAAAAAGTGTCTTTCAGAAAATGGCTGCCCCATAGGAAAACCCGTTTTAAAAAACTGTCTTTCGTATGGGGGTGGGTCGACGCGCGCGGGGGGGGTGGGTCGACACCACAGACCGCTCACACCACAGGTCACTCCCCTGTAAACAGGACGCTACAGGCTGCTCCCCCAGTATAACGGGACATGTATAGTATAAGCGCTATAGAATACCACTACTACGTTCATTGTACTACATAGTTGTCTGAAAATAATTGTAATAGGGCACCAAAGGCTGCTCGCCCTGTATAATCATCATACTACTACTCAGAAGATATCAGAGACTCGTAACCCAGAAAAAAATATAAAATGAATTTGTTTTGTAACAGGACAACAAAAGCTGCTCCCTAATGGTAATAAAAAAAAACAGAGGCTGCTGAACTATATAATAATAACACCACACTAGAGGCTGCTCCCTCTGTATAACATTTGTAACAGGACACCACAGACCGCTCACACCACAGGTCACTCCCCTGTAAACAGGACGCTACAGGCTGCTCCCCCAGTATAACGGGACACCAAGGTAGCACAATACTCAGTCTCACCTGCTACCAGATACAGCAATGCCTTCTATCGGTCCCCCGTAACTTAAACACTGTGGCTGCCGCTGCTGGAAGTGTGAGGACTCAGGTAAGATCAGCAGCGCTGCCCCAGCAGGAAGCCGAGATGCTGCCGCCTCTGAACGTGGAGACTGGTCTTCGGAAATATGGCCGCCGTTCACTCGCACAGGGGACAATTCTTTCTAGTAGTACTTACAGCATCAGCTACCGGTGACCTCGCATCACATAACTCTCTCAATGCATTCCCACAAGGCAATTACCGGCACTGATGTCCCAGTGTCCACATATAGCGGCGGCCATTTTCCTGTGGTTTGAACTTAGCTCCCAGACTCCCTTGCAGCTGTAGCCAAAGTGTATTATTTCATGTGTGGGGCAGAGTGGGAGGAGCTGTGTTACCAGTGAAACGTTCCTTCCTGGTGTGCAATGTGCATGGCAGGCAGGCAGGAGGGAGAGTGCTGCAGCTGGCACCAGGTAACCCCAGGTATTATACTTCTAGTGAAAGCATAGTAGTGATTGCTGTGTGTGTGCTATAAGTGCACTTATACCCTTTTACACCAGAGCCACAACCTGGGTTATTGCCGGGTTTAAAATAACCCGGGTCCTGTTACCCTGTGTCCGACCCGGCAAATGTTCAGGGTCGGACACAGGGCTTCCGCAGAGTCAGGGGCCATGTAAATGGGTAACCCGGGTCATCCGACCCAGGGACCCATTTCCATCAATTCACCGGCATCCCCTACCCGGCATCATGCTGTTGGAACAACTGCCGGGATACATCCTGGTCCAAAAGCCCGGGAGGAGATGGCGTCAGACAGAACGGGTGGAGATGGCATTAGAGAGAGTGGGAAGGAGATGTCAGAGAGAGGGGGAAGGAGATGGGATCAGAGAGAGAGAGGGGCAGAGACATCAGAGAAAGAGAGGGAGGTGACAGCGTCAGAGAAAAGGTAGAGAAGACGGCATCAGAGAAAGAGGGGGAGGAGACAGCATCAGAAAGGGGGAATAGACAGCATCAGAGAGGGGGAGACCGAGTAAGAGTGGGGGAGAAGACAGCATCCGAGAGGGGGGAGACAGAGTCAGAGAGGGGGGATGAGACAGCGTTAGAAAAAGAGAGAGGGGGGAAGTTAGACAGCTTCAGACAGAGAGTGGGGATGACCATACCTCATTACAGCAGTCGGTGGGAGCACAGCCAGGGGGCCTCTTATGGGGGTGGGCACTTGACGGTATTAGGCCTCACCCCCTAAATGTCCGCGAATTGCGGGACTGCTGGAAGCTGGCCAGGAGGGTTGAGGGACCGCAGCTTCATCCTCAGTGGATGTGCTGCAGCTTGCATTGGCCGGGCCAAGGTGAGGGGGCCGTGGCAAGGTGGAGCAGGGAGCGCTGAATGCTGCTAATCTTTGGAGCAGTCAGGACTTGGTACAGGGGGGAGCTGCGAGCCCTAGAAACAGCTTGGAGCCCATAGCAGCTGCACCCTCGATAGCTACATCACTGATAATTACCCACTTTCCCAGTCAGTCAGGAGAAAGTGCATAGTCAGATGCTTTGTATATATAATTTTCCTTTCAAAACTATATGGCTTTTATTTTCAACTAACTGGGTTTGTAGGCCATGCCCCCTTGCCGCCAGGCCACGCCGCAAATTTCGGGCGCGCGCCTATGGAGCATGTTTATGTCCCTCTTGCCGTGGGTTAGAAGTTGGGAGGTATGGGTTGCTGGGGCCCGCTAGTTCCACCACCACCCACCCTGCTACTCTATTTAGGCTTACTCCTTGTTTCTTATTATTATTCATACTTTTTTCTTCAATTTAATTGTGTCCTTTTCATTGTAAAAAAGTTAGTCACCTTAATATATACAGTGTGTGTGCGTCTATATATAGGGGACAGAAAAATCCATCAGACTAGAGTCCAGGGCGAGGTAGGGTCACGGTAGGGTGGCGGGCTACGGTCCTAGGACCTAGCGTTGGCAGAAGTACTGCGGGCCAGCCAAGGTGGCTGCCAGGCCTGGCGTCGGGGGGCAAAATGGGATCACCCGGCGGTTACAGGTTGTCATTTGAGAGAAGGGGATCCCGGACCCCCAGGCGGTTACATGATTCAGTTGATAAGGGCTGGTGGACCGCAGTGCTATCTTTGCCACCCAAATTAAGTAACAGTAAATTTGTAATCAAGTTAATAAATTGTGACCATTTAATTCGCCAAAAATACTAGACTCCGACTGGTTATTTCAGGTACAAGGGGAAGGTTACAAAAGGGGAAAGAAGGGGGAGATGGAGCTTTGGGTTCAAGGTTAGTTGACTGGTGAGGGGCATCAGGTGCTCAGCGGTTTAAAGAGAATGAGCTGCAAATAGCAGCGAATGAGTATAAAAGCTCAGCCTGTGCCCCACAAAAGAGAGACTTAATTGCTGCAGGGGGGAAGGCAGGTAGGGTAGGTGCCAACTTAGAGCAAAAGGGAAGATAAGGTAAAGGACAATAGGTAAACGGCCCCTCCCCAGGGGATAAGCCATACTTAAGGAAGGGGGAGGAGACGGCATCAGAGAAAGAGGGGGAGGAGACAGCATCAGAAAGGGGGAATAGACAGCATCAGAGAGGGGGAGACCGAGTAAGAGTGGGGGAGAAGACAGCATCAGAGAGGGGGGAGACAGAGTCAGAGAGGGGGGATGAGACAGCGTTAGAAAAAGAGAGAGGGGGGAAGTTAGACAGCTTCAGACAGAGAGTGGGGATGACCATACCTCATTACAGCAGTCGGTGGGAGCACAGCCAGGGGGCCTCTTATGGGGGTGGGCACTTGACGGTATTAGGCCTCACCCCCTAAATGTCCGCGAATTGCGGGACTGCTGGAAGCTGGCCAGGAGGGTTGAGGGACCGCAGCTTCATCTTCAGTGGATGTGCTGCAGCTTGCATTGGCCGGGCCAAGGTGAGGGGGCCGTGGCAAGGTGGAGCAGGGAGCGCTGAATGCTGCTAATCTTTGGAGCAGTCAGGACTTGGTACAGGGGGGAGCTGCGAGCCCTAGAAACAGCTTGGACCCCATAGCAGCTGCACCCTCGATAGCTACATCACTGCTAATTACCCACTTTCCCAGTCAGTCAGGAGAAAGTGCATAGTCAGATGCTTTGTATATATAATTTTCCTTTCAAAACTATATGGCTTTTATTTTCAACTAACTGGGTTTGTAGGCCATGCCCCCTTGCCGCCAGGCCACGCCGCAAATTTCGGGCGCGCGCCTATGGAGCATGTTTATGTCCCTCTTGCCGTGGGTTAGAAGTTGGGAGGTATGGGTTGCTGGGGCCCGCTAGTTCCACCACCACCCACCCTGCTACTCTATTTAGGCTTACTCCTTGTTTCTTATTATTATTCATACTTTTTTCTTCAATTTAATTGTGTCCTTTTCATTGTAAAAAAGTTAGTCACCTTAATATATACAGTGTGTGTGCGTCTATATATAGGGGACAGAAAAATCCATCAGACTAGAGTCCAGGGCGAGGTAGGGTCACGGTAGGGTGGCGGGCTACGGTCCTAGGACCTAGCGTTGGCAGAAGTACTGCGGGCCAGCCAAGGTGGCTGCCAGGCCTGGCGTCGGGGGGCAAAATGGGATCACCCGGCGGTTACAGGTTGTCATTTGAGAGAAGGGGATCCCGGACCCCCAGGCGGTTACATGATTCAGTTGATAAGGGCTGGTGGACCGCAGTGCTATCTTTGCCACCCAAATTAAGTAACAGTAAATTTGTAATCAAGTTAATAAATTGTGACCATTTAATTCGCCAAAAATACTAGACTCCGACTGGTTATTTCAGGTACAAGGGGAAGGTTACAAAAGGGGAAAGAAGGGGAAGAGATGGAGCTTTGGGTTCAAGGTTAGTTGACTGGTGAGGGGCATCAGGTGCTCAGCGGTTTAAAGAGAATGAGCTGCAAATAGCAGCGAATGAGTATAAAAGCTCAGCCTGTGCCCCACAAAAGAGAGACTTAATTGCTGCAGGGGGGAAGGCAGGTAGGGTAGGTGCCAACTTAGAGCAAAAGGGAAGATAAGGTAAAGGACAATAGGTAAACGGCCCCTCCCCAGGGGATAAGCCATACTTAAGGAAGGGGGAGGATTGGGGTCATTACACTCAGAAGCAACTCCAGCAAGGATCCCTCCCACCCACCCCAAGAGGAAGAAGGAACAACATTAAGCAACTTCAAGAAGGCAAAGCAGTAGACGGAAGTACTGCGGACCAGCCATGGTATGGCGCTAGGCCTGGCGTCGCGGGCGGAAGTATTGCGGTCCAGCCAAGGTGGGGGCCAGGCCTGGCGTCGGGGGGCAAAACGGGATCACCCGGCGGTTACAGGTTGTCAGTTGCGAGAAGGGGATCCCGGCCCCCCAGGTGGTTACATGATTCAGTTGTGATAAGGGCTGGTGGACCACAGTGCTATCTTTGCCACCCAAATTAAGTAACAGTAAATTTGTAGGACGGGAGTCATTACACTCAGAAGCAACTGTATGTTTATGCCTCTCTTCCCACCCCCCTTGTGTTCCCTGATTGATGCTGCACTGTTACCACAAAAAATTCCAAGCATACGCAAGTATACCTGGCCAATAAAGATGATTCTGATTCTGATATATAGACACACACACACACGTAAGCCTACTCGGAGCAAAAGCTTCGAAAGCTAGTCTGCTACCTTGTGATTGCCTCTGTGTTTGTGCATGTGTGAGAGAAAGAGATGTAGTTTCACTCTCTGCCAGCAGATGGCAGTATTTCAGAGACACACAGACACTAGACATATATAAATGACTAGGTGATTCATCGCGCCCTACGGGCGCTCTTCACACCGTCGTAAGGGGCTGCGCCCCCTTAATTTGTGAACATTTTTATATGAGAAAGATGGTTAGAATTGTATGAAAGATGGCCTGTATTGCAACTTCAGTTATAGGTGAAATGTGTTAAATAGAGAGCATATGATGTGGAAGGGGGTGTGTATTGTTTTGTTTAATTAAAAAGCGGTTACAGAGTAAGATGTACATTGATAGTGTGGATGGTACAGTGACATTTGTTGGTGTAGGGGGGGCTGTGTGTGCATGTTGTTTAGCTGTGTGTGTGTGTGTGTGTGTGTGCAATAGTATAGTAGGGTGTTTCTGAGTCAGCGGCTCCCCACTGGCGGAGGTCACGACACAGGAAAACAGGAGGCTGGGTAGTGATAGGGGTGTGTGGGCATAAGGGGACTAAAGAGGAGGGTGGGAGATACTGCGCAGCTTCTGCCAGTGGGTGAGGGTCCAGCGTGGCAGTACAGGAGTACAGGATGGTGGCCCTTAGTCAGTGTCTCCTCCTACTGGGTGGGAGTTCGGGTGCATGAGAGCAGGAGGCTGGGCTATGAGGCATGATGGGGGCATGTGGGCAAAACAGCGTCAGCGACTCCCCAGTGGTGGAAGTTACGGTTCAGGAGAGCAGGAAGCTGGGTAGTGATAGGGGTGTGTGAGTATACGGGGGACTAAAGAGGGGCTTAGGGGTGCCGTGAATTGTGGGAGGGGGGTGCCGTGAATCAAGGGAGGGAGGGGGCGCAGGTGTCGGTGAATCGCGGGAGAGGGCGGGGGTCCGCAAAGCGTGGGAGGGGGCGTGAATTGTGCGAGGGGGGGTTGCGCGGGGGGTCCGTGAATTGCGGGAGGGGGGGGGCACGGGGCGCGATGAATCACCTAGTTGGTTATATATTCTTGTAGAAGGATGGTAGGATGTTGCTGTCATTCAGAATGCATTTACATAAACAGTAATAGTAGCAGTAAAAGGTCTGACTTAAAACACCTACAGTAAAACAGAACAGGTGTTATATATTATACAAATAATTGGTTGATGATGTGTAGGTTGACGTGCACATAGTTCATAGTTGTCACTGGAAAAAAATTGCTACAAGAAAAAATCAACACAGAAAGTTCAACACATGTAAATGTTGACATAAGGGTTTCACTTCATCGGTGTCCATGTCGACACATGAGAATGAATATGAAAACATTCAAAAAAATAAAAATAAATCTTCAACAACTCATGTCAACCTTTTTCATTGTCGACCATAGCCATGCCAGTGTTTTGCATGTGCCATTTAATCCTGGGGTTGCCGTGAATCATGCGCGGGGGTGGGGGGGAGGGAGGAGGCGAGGGGTGTCCACGAATCACGGGAGGAGTGGTCGTGGGTGGATGCCGTGAATTGCGGGGGGGGGGTTTGGGTGCCGCGAATCGTGGGATGGGGGGGCGCGGGGGGTTGCAGTGGGTCGCGGCGGGGGCAGGGGGTTGCCGCAATGACAGGAGGGGGGGTCAGGGGTGGGGAATCGTGGTAGGGGGGTCGTGGGGGGTACCGAGAACCGTGGGAGGGGGGGCCCAGGGGGTTGGCGCGAATCGTGGGAGGGGGGGTCGCGGGGTGCCGCGAATTGCAGGAGGGGGGGTGTGTCATGGGGTGGGGCCGCGAATCGCGGGAGTCACCGGGGGTGCCGCGAATTGCGGGGGGTGTGCTGCAAATCGCGGGAGGGGGGTCGCGGGGGGTGCCGCGAATCGCCACAAGAAAAAATCAACTTAGAAAGCTTAACACATGTAAATGTTGACATAAGTGTGGCACTTCATTGGTGTCCATGTCGACACATGAGAATGAATATGAAAACATTGAAAAAGTGAAAAATAAATCTTGTCAACCTTTTTCATTGTCGACGATAGCCATGTCAGTGTTTTGCATGTGCCATTTAATTGTGGGGATGCCGTGAATGGGGGGGGGGAGGGAGGTGCATACCCAACATGACCCTCTCCAGGAGGGACACATTGCTCTGTTTCTGGACTTTCTTCTTAATTTATGGATTACCATCACCTGTGCTTAAACACCTTTCTTATCAATTACCCTGTTTAAAATGACAGGTGATGACAATCATAAATTAAGATGGAAGTCCACAAACAGAGCATTCTGTCCCTCCTGGAGAGGGTCATGTTGGGAGGTATGGAGGTGTGGGGCGCTCACCTGGTGTGTCTGGTGAGTAGCTGTGTCTTTGCTGTGTAACATGGAGAGGCAGAGGGTGTCTGGCACTGTCTGTGGGCTCACTGGGCTGGTTCTCTGTCATGTGAGTCAGTCATGTGAGTCAGAGGCTCCACCCAGCGTTACATCTCCAGACACACTTTGAGTGACAGATGTAGCCAAATATATAAGAGATAGGAGGAGGAGGCGTTGGTCTGGCTAAAGGTATGATGATCTTGTTAACAATACATGCAAGCAGTAGCTGGTAAATAGTTTAGCGATAGGTAATCATTAAGGTTAGAAAAAAATCCTCAGATGCCCCAAATGTGGATGAAATGCCTGGATGTGATAGATTCCAGGAAGAATGCAGGGTATGGCACGAGTGTAAATGGGGGGGAGGGAACAACTAAGAAAAGTACTATGATTACGTTTATTTACTGGAATGTACGTGGGTTATAGGAAAAAATAAAAAGCGATAGTGATGAATCAGGTAAAACAATATGGGGCCCAAGTGGTAGGCTTAAGAGAAATGCATCTGCAGGTTGATAAGGCCTTACAGAGATCAGGGGTGGGGTGGGGTGGGGATAGCATTCAAAATTTTCAAGTGCACCCAGAGGTGTGTGAGTCCTTATACGCAATTTGTATGTCAAAGAACACAGATAGATAAAATGGTAGATACTGTGGGGGACATTTACCAAAATGGATTCGTAGAAAAAAGGTGTATTCGTAGGGAGAAATACACCTTTTTTTTACGAATTTGTATTTTCGGGATTTACAATCCCAAAAATACAAAAATTCGTAGTCCTAAAGATGGAACATTCGTATTTGTATTTACAAATACGAATGTCTACACCATCGATAGAATACGACAGAAATCACCATTCAAAAGAATGGTGGTTTCTGATTTACTAAGCAGCCGTACTGATAATACGGCTGCTTAGTGGTGTAAAACACCCACGCAAATACGACAGGAAAATAGAACACCATTTTCATGTCGTATTTGCGTTTTAGCCTGCACGGATCAGTCAGATCCGTGCAGGCTTCAGTGTAAAAAAATAAATAAATAAAAAAAAAAACGGCGTGGGGTCCCCCCCACAGCCGAAACCAGCACCAGGCTGACAGAGCCTGGAGCCGGTAATTAAAAATCAGGGAACCCGACAAATAGGGGTTCCCCGATTTTTAACAACCAGCCCCAGGCTCCTGCTCTGGGGCTGGTTCCCAAAATACGGGGGACAAAATGACTAGGGGTCCCCCGTATTTTAAGAACCAGCCCCAGGCAAAACCAGCCAGCAGGCTAATGCCACAGCCGGGGGGAGACTTTTTATGCAAGTCCCCCCGGCCAAAGCATTAACACTACCGACCAGTCAGCCTGGCCAGGGGCCCTGGGGGAGTGGGGACCCCCCCAATAAAGGGGTCCCCCCCCTCCAGGACTTACCTGACCAGGCTGAAGCCTGGTGCTGTCCTCGATGCCCCTGGGCGGTGGGCATCGAGCTGATAGTTGTGTAAAAAATAGAAGAAACCATTGTTTTTTACTGTGGCACTACAAGTGCCAGCAAGCCTTCCCAGCAAGCTGGGACTTGGAGAACCACAAGTCCCAGCCTGCTGGGCATTAAAGGGCCCGCTGGGTCTTGTGGTGCCACAGTAAAAAAAATAGTTAAATAAAACACACTGACACACATTTTAAATAAAAGTTTAATACATACAAAACACACATACTGATACTTACCTAGCTTGATCCCGTTGGTAGGTCGCTGGCTCCGGTGTCGGCGGCTCCATGTCGGCGGCTCCGTTGTCGGCGGCTCCGTGTCGGCGGCTCCGGGGTCGTCGGCGTCCTGTCCGAAGATAATCCATGTTGGACCTGTGGAAGGAAATCCTACTCACCCAGGTCCTGCATGGATGGTCTTCGTTCTTCATCCGTCGACATCCCGGTCTTCTGACAGCTGCTGGCGACTTCCAGCAGCTGTCGGCATCTTCCGCGACGCTCCCCGGCTTTCAGAGCCGGAGAGAGAACCTTCCTGGTCGGCGTCTGGGCTCAGAATGAATTCTGGCCAATCAGGAGCCGCCTAGCCGCCTAGCGGCCAATCAGGAAAGACCTTTCCTGATTGGCCGCTAGGCGGCTAGGCGGCTCCTGATTGGCCAGAATTAATTCTGAGCCCAGACGCCGACCAGGAAGGTTCTCTCTCCGGCTCTGAAAGCCGGGGAGCGTCGCGGAAGATGCCGACAGCTGCTGGAAGTCGCCAGCAGCTGTCAGAAGACCGGGATGTCGACGGATGAAGAACGAAGACCATCCATGCAGGACCTGGGTGAGTAGGATTTCCTTCCACAGGTCCAACATGGATTATCTTCGGACAGGACGCCGCCGACACGGAGCCGCCGACAACGGAGCCGCCGACACGGAGCCGCCGACACCGGAGCCAGCGACCTACCAACGGGATCAAGCTAGGTAAGTATCAGTATGTGTGTTTTGTATGTATTAAACTTTTATTTAAAATGTGTGTCAGTGTGTTTTATTTAACTATTTTTTTTACTGTGGCACTACAAGACCCAGCGGGCCCTTTAATGCCCAGCAGGCTGGGACTTGTGGTTCTCCAAGTCCCAGCTTGCTGGGGAGGCTTGCTGGCACTTGTAGTGCCACAGTAAAAAACAATGGTTTCTTCTATTTTTTACACAACTATCAGCTCGATGCCCAGGGGCATCGAGGACAGCACCAGGCTTCAGCCTGGTCAGGTAAGTCCTGGAGGGGGGGGACCCCTTTATTGGGGGGGTCCCCACTCCCCCAGGGCCCCTGGCCAGGCTGACTGGTCGGTAGTGTTAATGCTTTGGCCGGGGGGACTTGCATAAAAAGTCTCCCCCCGGCTGTGGCATTAGCCTGCTGGCTGGTTTTGCCTGGGGCTGGTTCTTAAAATACGGGGGACCCCTAGTCATTTTGTCCCCCGTATTTTGGGAACCAGCCCCAGAGCAGGAGCCTGGGGCTGGTTGTTAAAAATCGGGGAACCCCTATTTGTCGGGTTCCCTGATTTTTAATTACCGGCTCCAGGCTCTGTCAGCCTGGTGCTGGTTTCGGCTGTGGGGGGGACCCCACGCCGGTTTTTTTTTTATTTATTTATTTTTCTATTTTTTTTTACACATTGCAGCCTGCACGGATCTGACTGATCCGTGCAGACTGCTAGAAATAATTCGTATTAGCGGCCGTATATACGGCCGCTAATACGAATTCCTACGACATCGGTGGGTTACAAAGCAGTCGTATATGACTGCTTTGTAAATCCCCCTCCGGAACACGACTTTGCATACGACTTAAACAGTCGTATGCAGTCGTAGGGAAAATACCAATACGAAAAACTAGGTTTTTCATATTGGTAAATTTCCCCCTGTATGTTTTCTTGCAATGTTTGGTGAATGGCGTGAATATGTGTACACTGGCGGTATACGTCCAGCCACCATTTCAGTACGATGTGTTACAGCGAGCCGCGGAATTTGTAGCTAGATCTAATGGCACTGAAACACTATGCCGAAGCAATATTAATAACGTGATGGATCCCAGTAAGGATCGGTGGAATAAGCTGGCAGGAAGGAGTAAAGTGGGTAATAAGGGGTTTGATAAATTTGTGACTGATATAGGATGGAGAGATGTGTGAAGGGAAAAAATCCCAAATGCTTTGGCCTATTCATGTTATTCACAATCCTACAATTCTTTATCTCGGATTGGTATTGCTTTTGTTGATAATAAGGCAATGCCAAAAATTGAGAAAATGGAGTATCTCCCTAGGGATTTCCGACCATGCGCCCATTATGGTCCAGTTCCACCAACAGCAAAACAAGTCTCTATGGCATGGTTGGATCAGGTGGGTGCGGGGTCGGGGATAACCCAGGGACAGGAGGAATACTTTAAAAGGTACTTATGTAATATCTGGGCTCCCGTTTTTCTTATGAGACCGTGTCCCCTCGCGGGGCTCGCTGCGCTCGCCACGCTTCGGGCACGGTGGCTCGCTGCGCTCGCCACACTATATAAAATCAACTCCATGCGTATTTGGATAGTAGGGGTATGAAAAAATGGGGTTCATTTAACATGGGAGCCCAGATAATACATAAGTACCCTTTAAAATAATGAAGGGACTACTTCTAGGGATGTGGTCTGGGACGTGGGAACAGCAGTTTGAGAGGACATCTAATTAAAAGGATCCAATCTGCGATCCAACCCATGCAGGATCTTAACTCCTGAAGTGACGGGGATTGTAGTCATGGGTGCAGTGCTGGCTACCAATGTGGGTCTGTGGCACAAAAAAAGGGAGTACCCCATTCGCAACCAGAGTATTGGGATACTCCCAAATCTGGATGACCTGCTGATCCTGGCACAGTCACCCAAGGTTCTCCAGGCACACTTGACCAAGGTGGAGGTCCTGGAATGCCATGGCTGGATCATCAATTGTCCCAAGTCTTCCATGCTCCCCACCCAATCCATGGTTAATCTTGGGGCACTGTTGATCACTGTCAATCAGCGGATCTATTTGCCAGAGGTACGCCGCAAGACTCTGCTCGGTGTCTCCTCTCCCTCAGGTGTGTCTTAATCCATGTACAAAAATGGGGGTTGACTCTGTATTGTGCTATTATCTAAATGCAGCACCACCAAAATCCCTTCTGTTAGTAAGGGACAACAGGAAAATGCAACAAGGGACAACAGGAAAATGGAGTGTGCAACCTTATACATATATAGTACCCCCCAGATTACAACACAGTACAGCCAGAATAATTTCTGTAAATAATCTTCATGTGTCCAATGTTGAATGTATTCGCAATAATCATGAACAGTTAAAATGAATGATCTTTTATCTCAAGAGCTACCCGACGCGTTTCGTCAACACAACTTCATCAGGGGTAACACCGATCCGAGATCAACAATGATCCAAACATCTGAACATGCTTATCGATGCCTATTTAATAGGAAAATCTATGTGGAACTGTAGATGCACTCATCTTATTTTAGGGTGTTTAATCGTGTGTAACAGATAATCTCTTCTGAGATGAAACTCAATTCCCAAATTGAATCAGGGAATTGCAGCCTTCTCATCCACCAGCAGAGAGTGTCTCAATCCATGCCTGAATGTGGGTCATGGGCTCCATGGTGTCGGCTTTCGACATGGTGGAGTATGCGCAGTTCCACTCTCGCCCCCTCCAACGGGAAATCCTCAAGAAATGGATTTCCCGTTGGAAATCTGCGATTTTGTTTAACATAAATTCTTGTAACCTGTTATCCTTGCAGGAGAGGTAGAGGGGGGATTTGCCCAGATGGCCCTCCAGTGAAGAGATGGAACCCTGGAATGGCTTAAGAGCTCTCCGTGTCCCTCTTGCAAGTGTATTAGGCAGGAAGAGACCAGGGCAGGAAACTCACGTGGGTATATCCTAGACCAGGCCTGGCCAACCTGGTGCTCTTCAGATGTTGTCAAACTACAAATCCCATCATGCCTTGCCACAGTTTTGCTATAAGGGAGTGTTAAAACTGTGGCAAGGCATGCTGGGATTTGTAGTTTCACAACATCTGGAGAGCCACAGGTTGGCCTGTACTGTCCTAGACCCTGTCTCTGGGGAAGGGGCTGTGTGAGGAGAAGCTCCCTGCCCCCTACTAGCAAATGGCCACCAGGGTTATGACTCATGCGGCGCTGGTAAAATGGTGGGGATCCGGCACCAAGGGGAGTGTAAGTTAACTTAAGCGGTGTCCTGGTGCCCGGTTCGCGGATGCGGTCCCCCAGTGCCCGGGTCCACCCGGATACACCTCCATCTGTGGTCAGCCAATTTGGGTGGTGTGCGGTTGCCGGGCCCGGGTGATGGGTCAGCAGCGCAGGGGTCTAACAGACCTCCAGCACTGCTATCCTGTCACTGATATACAAGTCAGTGTAAAAAGAACAAAAAATGAGTTTAAAAATAAGAAGTAAGGCTGCATAAGGCAGCCCCTCTCTATAGTGCGTGTTGGCTCCTGCCAGCACAACTAAAACTGAGTAGCCTAGGAGGCGGGGTAGAGGAGGGGAGGAGCCAGGGCTGTCTGTGAGCAGCCATAAGTTTCTGGTGCTGGAATTGGTTGGAGACCCACTCTGTACCCACTGTCATCCCTGTGGTCCCTGACATCTACCGCAGAAAAAAATTCAAGTTATGATAGGCCTGGGAGTTATCTGGCGCATATTGCAAGAAAACAATACTCCCTCAAACCCTATTTGTTTTTTAAATAGAATCTTTTTTATTGGACAATAAAGAAAATAAAACTGTACAGAACACAGTAGTACATTAATCACATACAAAGATAGTTATGCATATCCGGAATCATACATGAATTTAATCTGCATTCAATGTATTGAGTATATGGAGTTATGCATATATAAAAATAAAGACAATATTGAACACTCAATGTCTGAGTCCTGTACATTCAACATATCTAAACCATAATATCGGTTTCTAATAATTAAAGGAAGATGAAAGGGGAAAAGAGAGAAGAAAAGAAAGAAGAGGGTATCATGCAGATATCAATTAGGGGATATATCCCACATACAAAAAAGGGGCGTCACATTGAAATAACATCTCCTCACAAATAGATCAGCAAAAACCGATCGGCACGAAATAGTAATAACACGTTCCAATCACATTCCCATTTCAATTACTGATCCTTAATGAGGTTACCAGAATTCGGGCCCAGTAATATTGGGGCAGATGTACTAACCCCCCCCTTTGCGCTTCTGAAATAACGTCCCGCTTCTCCTGCATAACGAGGAGAAGCGGGCACTCGTTATGGGGAGATGTATTAACATCCCCCATGCCGATAAGGAGAGCCTTATCCCCAGCGTTATCGGCTCCCTCGCCGCCCCGCACATGCGCACTCGCCGTCGCCCCCCCTGCCCGGCTTACTGGGCATGGCGAGATCTCGCTAAAACCGCGAGATCTCCAGCGCAGCCCAAGCCAGACGCAGGGCTAGCGTTGTCCCTATAGTGGGGGACAGGACAACGCTAGCCCTGAGCTGGCGAAGCAGCCGGGGCGAATTAACGCCTTGAAGGCTGTTAATACATCGCCCCGGCCATTAATCCCTGGGGGGGATTGCAGGGACAGCCCGGCGAGCGTAACTCGGCGGGCTGTCACTAGCGCACGTTAGGTGTGCTGGTAATACATAAGCAAAATCGTAATCCCCCCCCCCCCAGTTAACCAGCGTTAAGTGCATTTTTGCACTTAACGCTGGTTGATACATCTGCCCCAATATGAGTGAAACGAAGAGTGTGGGGATTCCAACCATCTGTTCCAAATTTTATCAAACTTAGCCATGGTACCGCGAGACATGTATACATATTTTTCACCTTGTGCAGTAGTGTTTACCAGACTCCACCAATGTAGGTCCCAGACTAGCCATCCAGTGCCTAGCTACCACCACCTTCGCAAGAGAACAGAGATTTATCACATACTGACATTCTGTATTGTTAAGAGGGGTATTTCCCCTACTGCCCAGTACACATAGCTTGGGTGTCAGTGCCTGGTCAGATATCCCAGTGGAAACCATGGTCGCCCGAACACCAGCCCAGAAGGATGAAACCAAGGGACAATCCCACAGAAGATGCCAAAAGCACCCCTGCAGGGAGTGGCATTTAGGACAGTCTGGGGTGGCACGTCCTCCAAAGGCTACAAGTTTTGTTGGGGTCAGATATGTCCTGTGGAGTATGAATAGTGGCACCTGTTGGAATCTCGCTGAGACCGTAGCATGTCTGGGATGTGCCAACGCCTCCTCCCATTCTTCCTCCCCCAGCTGCCCAATATCTACCTCCCACTTGGACTTCAGAGTGGGCAGGGAATCTTTATGTAAATAGGACAGTAAAAGGGAATATGTCAAAGAAATTGCCTTAGTCTGACCCAGGTTGCTTACAAAGGTCCTTATTGGGGAAGGTGTCAATACAGGGGGGCTATTATTAAATTGTGTACCCAGGGCATGGCGCAGTTGCAGGTACCTAAAAAAATAAAGCTGAGACAGTCCATACTCCTCCTTCAACTGTTGAAACGACTTTAGCACGCTGGCCTCATAAAGCTGCCCAATAGTCACCACGCCCCGAGGCGACCAGAGCCGCCTACCCGACAAACATGCGGTTTCAGAGAGTTGCATGGAGTGCCAGAGGGGAGCCTCCGGATCAATATCAGTATAGCCCATTATCCGCTGGACCTCCTGGCAAATCTTGACAGCTTGGACAACCAGTGGAGGAGCACCTCTGGGTATCTTGCCACCCAATAATAACTGTAGGGGCGTCACCATGGGGCAAATGTGATGTAGGAACACAGCGGGAAGTGATGACCGATCATTATCCTGTACCCAAAGCCTAATATGGGAAAGTTGACAAGCATGATAGTAAAGTCTAAACTGCGGCAGGGCCAAACCCCCATCCACCCTTGACCTGGTCAGTGTATTAATACTAATCCTAGGACGTTTGTTCGCCCAAATCAGGGAGGACAGCAAACTATTTAGGTGTCTAAAAAAGGAGACCGGGACATAGACTGGCGCCTGCTGTAACACATATATCACCTTAGGTTGTATAATCATTTTAGTCAAACTAACCCTGCCAAGAACGTTTAGGGGGAATCTACTCCAGACTGAGGTTTTGTCTTTAATATAGGATAAAATTGGAGTTACGTTCTGAGGAATGAAATCGTGGCTATTATTAGTGACAAGGATTCCCAAGTATTTAAACTGGGAAACCCAACGAAGTGGAAGAGGGACATCCGGGTCAAGAGGCAGGGAACCCCGCAGGGGCATAATGGATGATTTGGCCCAATTTATGGTAAGGCCTGAGAATCTACCAAATTCCTCCATTATCTGTAAAGCAATTGGCATAGATAACCTGTAGTCCTTTAGAAACAATAATAAGTCATCTGCATAAAGCGCCACAATGTCAGTTCTCTGTCCCAATGTTAGTCCGACTATATCAGAATGGTTTCTGAGCACACACGCCAACGGTTCAATTGCTATGGCAAATAGACCAGGGGAGAGCGGGCATCCCTGCCTAGTACCCCGCCCCAGCTGAAAAGGGAGTGACGTGTGGCCATTGACAGAGATCCTGGCCATTGGGTGAAGGTATAGCAGCTGCACCCATTTCAGAAACCGAGGGCCAAACCCCATAAGCTTCATTACCTGCCACAGATAAGGCCACTCAACAGAGTCAAAGGCCTTATTGGCATCGAACGAGACCACAACCGAGTGCTCCTCCTCCGTATGAATAGCCTGAATATGTGTGTACAGGCCTCTCAGGTTAGTACAGGTGGACATGCCCGTCATAAAGCCGGTCTGGTCCAGATGTATAATGGATAAAATTACACTACTTAGCCGAATAGCCAGGACCTTTGCCAGAATTTTAGCATCTGTCGTGATTAGGGAGATAGGCCTATAAGAATCAGGGTATTCAGGGTCTTTCCCGGGTTTAGGGAGGACTACTATGACCGCTTCTGACATAGAGTCTGGCATGACATTTAGGTCAAAAAGACTATTAAATAAATCTAGCAGTTTGGGGGCAAACAGGTCTAAGTTTGATCTATATAACCCCACCGGTATGCCATCGGTACCCGGTGCCTTCCCCCCGGAAAAGGATCGGACCGCCACCTCAACCTCGGTCACTGTAATAGGGGCATCCAGAGCAATTCTAGCCTCAGTGGACAACAGGGATAACTCAATGCACCCCAGGTATTCACAGAGGTCCCCCTGCGAACACGTCAATCTAGAACCGTATAAATCCTGGAAAAAGTTAAAAAGACTTCGGCAATATCCACAGTAGAGGTCTGAAGTACACCATCAGGTCTATAGATCTGGGCAACCGAGTTTGCGGGACGGTCCGAGTGCACAAGTGTGCCAAAAGACTACTTGTCTTGTCTGCACTTATATATATACGATGGGATCTAAACAGTAGGTTACGGGCATGGCGATCCTCTAGGTGCGAGATCCACTCAGCCTGCGCTAGGTCCCACTCCACTCTATTCTCCTCTAGGCCATTATTTAAATACCTAATCTCAAGGTCCCTACATCTCTCATCCAGCTCCTCACCCCTAGCCCTAGCAGATTTCTTGAGAGAGGCAATCTTAGATATCAAGGTGCCTCATATATCCCAAACCATTGGAACAGAAGCCGAGCCCACATTATCATTAAAGTACCCCTCCCATTAATTTTGGAGATCCAAGGTTTCACCGAATTGGAGCAACCATGCGGGATGCAGTTTCCAGTGGGACTGACCCCTCCGGCACTCCATATCTACTGTCAGCATGAGAGGGGAATGGTCTGAAATACCTCTAGCCCCCCAGACACATACATAGTAAGTGTGAACCCTAAGTAATCCCCCCTCCCCCCCCCCCCCCGATAGCATAGATTATAAAGAGCCCCACAGACCCAACAGGGACCACATTCCTTATGTAAGCAAACTGATAACGGCAATATCAAAAATATATGTAAGGCAATGTCCACAGCTACTGATCTTGAAAGTCCCCCCAACCCATGTGTAATAAAGGAGGAACCTTTGTGTCATTTTCAAGATGTTCGTAACCACACTTTACCACATAGTCACACGAAGATTCAGGCCGGGGCCAGCTGCCTAGCACCGGGTGCAAAGCGATCCAGCCATGCCGCCGCCTCACGAGGACTGCTGAAGAACATTGTTTCGCCATTCGCTACCACCCGCAATCTGGCTGGAAATAACATGGAGTATGGGAGGTTCAAATCTCTCAGCCTGCGTTTCACGGGCACAAACAAAGCCCTTTCCTTTTGCACTTCCATGGCGAAGTCGGGAAATGTAGAGATGGTCACGCCATCCTAGTCATGGGACCCCTGGTGCGGTTCAACCGTAGAACTGTATCCCGGTCTTTGTAGTGTATAAATTTCGCAATCATCCTAGGAGGGGCCCCAGGTGGGAGAGGCCGAGTAGGAACCCTGTGCACTCTTTCGACCTCAAACTGAGGAGTGAAGGATTCTTTACCATAAGTTGTTAGGAGCCATTCCTCCAGGAACGTCTCCGGTGCTGAGCCTTCCTCCTTCTCTGGCAGGCCGACAAATCGCACGTTGTTTCTTCTCAAGCGGCCCTCCATGTCCATTCATTTGTTCTGGATAGTAATGACCTGTTGTGACAGAGTAGACACCGTGGATTTCAGGGGATCAATCACATCCTCAACTGTAGATACATGAGTTTCGACCTCCCCCACTCGTTCACGAATGCGTTGCACATCCTGTCGGAGCAGTGACAGATCACACTGCACTTTTTCGATCTTGTCCGATAGCCTCTTTTCAGTACCGGAGATAGCATCTAGAATTTATTGTAAGGATGCAGGTGAAGGAGGGGCATCAGCATTCAGTTCCCTGGTGTCAGCTGGATTTTCAGTGTCAGGCGGGTCCTCCACATTAGATGCAGACTCTGCGCCCCAGGGCCCCTCGCATATTTGGCCAGTTTGGCCACAGGGGTACTGTGATTTTGTTTTACCATGGTAGGTAAAGGCAGGAGTATGAAATCTCCCGTATACCCGTTAGGTAGGTTCCACAGCAGCGGGCAGAATGAGATTAAGTTGCAGTATTATTCGGTGCAGCACAAGGCTGTATGCTGAGGGACAGTGAGCAGGAGGTTTAGTATAACTGTGGCAGACAAGGGGTTAAAAGTACAAAGGACTATTCACATCCAGCTGCATGCAGGGAGACAGCTCAGCCACAGCTATGCACCACCCCTCAGCCAGCGCAGGAGTAACAGTAGCACAGCAGTGTTGTTATTATATGGTGCCTTCAGGCAATGTCCCACAGCCCGCCACCTCCAATATGGCCACCGGAGTTTAGGAGTTTAAGGGGGGCCTTATTAGCAGCCACCACCCGAGTGCTGCGGGGTACAGGCTGTCGCCTAGCAGAGGGAGATGCCTGCCTCAGCCCCACCAGCCGCCGCTCACCTCCGCCCGCCCGTCCGCGTCAGCAGCAGCAGCAGGGGTCGCGTCCGACCGGAAGTGCAGGGGACCAGGCTGCAGATCTCACACCCGGCTCCCAGGCTCCAGAGGCAGCGCCCGCGGGTCTCAATCGGCTCACCGGGTGCAGCGGGGGCCACAGCAGGTATGCGAGGGTCCAGGGGAGCAGACCTCCGGTGCAGGATGTGATAGCAGGATAGGTGTCTGGGGAGACCCAGCGCGACACGTCCTATCCTCTTGCCGCCGTAGCCACGCCCCCCCCCCCCCCCCCTCAAACCCTATTTTAAGTATTGCTGCGGAACAGGGCTTTGAAGTAGACTCTGCTTCTGAAATTGCAGTAACATTTGTACAGTTATATAAAAAATTATACACATCTACCGTAGCACACAGGGAAGATACGATTCTGAGGTACTTAGAAGGGGAGAACCTGCCACAGGTTAGTAGAGAGGAATGTGCTACATTAGAGAAGGAAATTTACAACAGAAGTCAGGAATGCTATAAGGTTCTCCCCTACAGGGAAAGCACCTGGGTGCGATGGACTCCCAATGGAGGTATAGAAGAAATATAGAGAGGTGATGGCTCTGATTGTAGTGATCCTGAAGAAGGGGAAGAATTAGAAAAATCCAGAATCGTTTAGGCCTATCGCCCTTACAAACACGGATGCAAAAATATCAGCAAAGATTTTGTCCGTCAGATTGGACTCAGTAACTCAGAATATTGTACACATAGATCAGACAGGGTTCCGTAAGGGCAAAAGCAGTACCTCTAATAGCAGGAGGATGTACAATAATTTGCAGGCAGGACACCAGCAGAGACCACCGCGGTAATATCCTTGGATGCAGCCAAGGCGTATGACAGTGTAGAGTGGGTATACCTATCGGCAGTTCTAAAGCAATACAGATTCGGACAGCAGGTTATAAAAAGAGTAAAAAGGATATATATGCTGACCCCAGGGCCAGGGTCCAAATAAATGGGTATATCTCTGATTTGTTTGGGATCACCATGGGGACTAGGCAGGGGTGCGCCTGTGCCCTGTGTTATTCAAATTGGTAATAGAGCCCCTGGCATGCATTATTAGAGATCAGACAAAGTTGCAGGGATTCAAAGCTGTAGGAAATGAAGAAGAGGTAATCTCGCTTTACGCGGACGACATGTCGGTATACATCTGACTACAGAATAGAAGTACCTGTGGTCCTAGATATAATACAAATTTTGGGGTACATTCAGAGTTAAAGATAAATTGTGGGAAAAGGGGATTTTTGTAAGAAATTACCGTTCGAACCCCTTTCTCTGAGTCCAGTCCGGTGACAGAGCTCACGATGGGATGTAGGAGGGGTCCGCAGGAGCCAGGCACCTATGCTTCAAGTCTTTGCGAGCAGGCTCCTCCCTACTGCATCCCACAATGCATCAGTTCATTTTCAACAGCACACTAGGATACATAACTCAGTACAATGCCCGAACATCTTATATGCAAACTCATAACACCATAACATGGCAACACATGAACGGTATAACTTACTGAGCGTAGGGGAGGGATCACTGTGTCAACGGACTGGACTCAGAGAAATGGGTTCAAATGGTAAGTTCTTACAAAAATCCCCTTTTCTCTTTCGTCCAGTCCGGTGACACAGCTGACGATGGGACATTCATGAGCCGGTCCTTTGGGAGGGTAAGCTCAGACCGCCAGTTCTCATCTCTGCCCGTCCAAATGAAGCGTCCTTTGCCAGTCCCAAGCGGTCTACAATCTCCTGACTTCTTGATGAAGTGCCTATTCCCCCTCCAGCAGCTCTGCCCTGCTGAGGAAATCCGCTTCCACATTCCGGTTCCCCGGAATGAACACAGCCGACAAGGGAGTTCCTCCCTGGATGTTCAGGTAAGCCACTGTTGTTAGGTTTCGGGTATACACCCGTAGCCGGGACTGCTGTTCCGAACAGCCACGGCGGAGTCCTACGCTACCTCTGTTGACCCCCGGAGTTGGGTGACCGGTTCCTGCAAGAGCTAGGCTTCGCCTGTAGCCGCCACGTTTGGGAGGGCGAGTTAAGCCCGCCCTAGCTCCGGTGCAGCCAGGAGTTATGTAAGTACAAAGAACCGGGGACCCCCTCAGGGTACAGCCAAAAGGACAATCTAGCTGAAGGACCCTCACTGAAATTAAGGAAAAAAGGCAACTTGCCGTAACTAACTAACGCGGCCAGCGACCTAGTCGCCACCCACTGCGACCGCGTCGCATACACAATCAAAATACACCACACCAAAAGCACACGACGAAACGTAACGCGGGAACATGGAACACAGAAGAAAAACCCCTACTGATAACCCAAGATAGGGGAAACCGAAAACCCAGCAACTGCTGGAATAACCCTCTAAATACCAGAATGGAGGGTAATAAAACAAAGATAAAGAAATGCCCAGGAGGGCAACTTGCAAGGAGGCAAAAGAACCAGGTCCCCTACAGGGGAACTTACAGCTCCGGGAACTGGCTGGAAGCCAAGGAGGTCTCCACGCAGCAGCAACACTGACAGGCAAGGAAACAGGTGCAGAAGGGATCAGGCAGATGGCAGCTGACTGAAGCGATCACCGGCACGGTCTGACTGGGCCAGCCCCCTTAAAAAGGGAGAATGTCCAATGGGTGATCGCCTGCCTAATTAGAATTAGCTGGGACAGCATGCACTGAACAGCGTCCTGCACGCTGCCCAGCAACATAACAGCGGGGAGAGACACTTCCGCCGCTTGTCCCCCTTGGCGTCCTCCGTTGCCAGGCAACCCCGGCGGATTCCGCCGGAGGTTGTGAACTGGCGTCCCTGGTTGCTGAGCAACCAGATGTGACGCTCAACGGAAGGCGGGCGGCCGGGCACCCTTTAATGGCCGGAGCACTCCCCCGGCGTCTAATACCTGCGGCCTCCGCCGGAGATATTTTTACAGCGTCTCTGGTTGCTCATTTTCGCATGGAGTCCCTGTACTCTTAAGCATAGAGCCGGGAGAGTTTCTGGCATCTGTGGATATTCAGGATGTGTACCTCCATGTACCCATTTACAAGGGACATCAGTCCCTACTCCGGTTTGCAATAGGAGAGAACCATTGGCAGTTTCAAGCTCTTCCGTTTGGTCTGGCAACGGCTCCGAAGGTATTCACGAAAGTGATGGCGGTCATGGCTGCAGCGCTCAGACTGTAAGGAATATTAATTATACCGGTACTTCTTTACTTTCACGGCGCCAGCATGGCGCCGCGTGTACTTCCGGGTTACGCTCGCCACTAATTAAGTTAAATAAACGGAGTTAACGCCATGCCAACATGGATAGTTCATACCTTCACTATCCATGTTGGCATGGAGTTGATTTTAATTAGCGTGGCGAGCGTAGCGAGCCACCGAGCCCGCAGCGTGGGCGAGCGAAGCGAGCCCCGCAAGGGGACTCTGATGCGCGGCGCCATGCTGGTGCCGTGAATGTACAGAAGTACCATTATACCTTATCTGGACGACCTTTTATTCAATGCGGAGTCGGCGGAAAAGCTTCAGGAACATCTGAGCATCGCGACACAGTTCTTGCGAGATCAGGGCTGGGTGCTAAATCTTCACAAGTCTCATTTGACACCGACGCAGAATCTACAATTTGGATACATACCTTCACAGGGTATTTCTACCACAACCTAAGGCAGTGGAGATTCGTCAAATGGTGCTGACAATCTTACAAGCTCCTGCACCAACAGTGTGGCAGGGAGTATGGTTGCTGGGAAAAATGGTGGCAACATTCGAGACTCTTCAGTTTGCCAGATTCCATTTGAGAATTTTCCAGTAGAACATCCTGTCGTGTTGGTCGGGGAACGCAAAGACTATGAAGCAGAAAAAGTTAGTACTGTCTCAGGAGTCGAAAGCATCCCTGGAATGGTGGACAGATGTAGAGACTCTACAGCTGGGGCGTTCCCTTTGCTCCTGAGATTGGCTGGTCATTACGACCAATGCCAGTCTCAAGGGTTGGGGGGCGGTTGTTCTTCACCTAAGGCAGGGATGGGGAACCTCAGGCCCGGGGGCCGTATGCGGCCCCCGTAGCCAGTCTGAGTGGCCCACCCACCCGCCCGCAGCTTTGCCGGGAGTCAAGTACAGGGGAATTCTCGCAAGTGGTCGGTAGTTCTCGCGAGATTCCTCTTAATCAACAGCAGCCGGAGACTGTCAGTCCTATGCAGCAGCAGCCGCCGGAGCATGGGACGGCTGCAGCCAGAGACTGTCAGTCCTATGCAGCAGCAGCCCCCGGAGCGTGGGGCGGCTGCAGCCGGAGACTGTCAGTCCTATGCAGCAGCAGCCGCTGGAGCGTGGGACGGCTACAGCCAGATACTGTCAGTCCTATGCAGCAGCAGCCGCCGGAGCGTGGGACAGCTGCAGCCGGAGACTGTCAGTCCTATGCAGCAGCAGCCGCCGTAGCGGGGGACGGCTGCAGCCGGAGACTGTCAGTCCTATTCAGCGGCAGCCGCCGGAGCGTGGGACGGCTGCAGCCAGAGACTGTCAGTCCTATGCAGCAGCAGCCGCCGGAGCGTGGGACGGCTGCAGCCAGAGACTGTCAGTCCTATGCAGCAGCAGCCCCCGGAGCGCGGGGCGGCTGCAGCCGGAGACTGTCAGTCCTATGCAGCAGCAGCCGCCGGAGCGTGGGACGGCTGCAGCCGGAGACTGTCAGTCCTATTCAGCGGCAGCCGCCGGAGCGTGGGCCAATTTGTAAGGCCAATTTGTAAGAGTAATTTTTTACATGTGGCCCCCGAAGGATTTTTTCCCCCATACAAACGGCCCTTGGCACAAAAAAGGTTCCCCACCCCTGACCTAAGGCTACAGGTCTCTGGTCCAGGGAAGAATCCAGGCTTCCAATCAATATCCTGGAACTACGAGCAGTACGGAATGCCTTGTGTCAAGCAGAATAATTTCTGAAAGGATCACCGCTACGAGTTCAGTCCGACAATGCCACAACAGTTGTTAGGCGCCGGAGGAGCACCCCGGCAGGGAAGGGGTGTCCGGCTGCCCCGAGCGTCGTGTCTGGTTCATGGTGGAGCTGACCGCTCAGAGCCTCCGCCCACTTGATCATTGCTTTAGCAACCCAAGCAGAAGCAATAATGGGACGTAGCATGAAACCCAAGCCTTCAAACATAGCCTTAAGACAACCTTCTACCTTTTTGTCCACTGGATCTTTAAAGGCTGCACCCGCTTGCACTGGTAATGCTGTGGATTTAGATAATCTGGTCACAGATGCATCTACCAATGGGGCTTTTTCCCATAACTTTATATGTTCCTCCGGCATGGGGTACATAGTAGCATACTTTGTAGACATTAATAACCTCTTGTCAGGTGTTTTTCCTGCTTCACCCAGCAAAGAAACCATCCCTTCATCAGAAGGAAAACAAACACGGACCCTGCGACTCTTTTTAAATACACAGTGCGCAGGAGCTTTTTCTTCCTCAGAAAGATTTAAGGTCTGTTTCACAGCCAAAATTAAATCCTCAATACCGGGAACCAAATCTTCAACTTCATCACTCCGGTCCCAACTCAAATTTTCCTCACATACGCCAGCATTATCAGAATCCACATTCAACAGAGGCGGCGTATAAACAGGGTGTCTATGCACAATATCCTCAGAGGATTTAGTAAACTGCTCCATCAAGGCAGTTATCTTATGAACACCCTGAGCAGTGTCCTGCATAGCTTGCAACAAAATAGGGTCCCCCTGAGCTGGGGTAACCGACCCCACAGAAGTCTGCCTATTTTAAGCCTCTGTTAAGGCATTCATAGACCTGCCTAAAGCAACAGCCCAGGCTGGTTCAGCTAGCTCAGACCTCGGGGCCTGCGACCCACGGGCACAAATCCCACTGGTCTTCCTGTTCACATGTAAATTTAGCATCACATTTTTTGCAGTAAATAAACATGTCCAGCGCTCCCTCCTCCATTGCAGCAGAAGTGCACCCTTCAGCCATAATAATAAACACAATGCAAAATGTCAGGCACCGCACAGAGCAATGTCAGTGTACTTATCTGTGCTGTTTTCTTTGCCAGCGATCAGCGAGGGAAGCACTTTTCAGGAGAAGCTGAAGTCTGTGTAGAAATCCACCTTGTCAGCTCCGCAGCACGGGGAAAAGGCGCCAATGCACAGTGTAGGAAGAGACCAAGGGCCTTATTCTAGTTCACTCTTAGAGGCAAATTCCTTCTTAGCTGGACAAAACCATGTGCACTGCAGGGGGGCAGATGTAACATGTGCAAAGAGAATTAGATTTGGGTGGGGTTTTTCTTCAATGTGAGATCTATATTGCAGTATAAAAATAAAGCAGTCAGTATTTTCCCTGCACAGAAACAAAATAACTCACCCAAATCTAATTCTATCTGCACATGTTACATCTGCCCCACCTGCTGTGCAGATGGTTTTGTCCAGCTAAGAAGGAATTTTGCCTCTAAGAGTGAAATAGAATAAAGAACCAAGTCTCTGCTTCAGCGGGGAGGGTAGCCTATTTGGCGCTTCCTCCCCCTTTAGCCGCTCCCACTAGTGCCTCTCCTTACCTCCAGTGTCTCCCCCTCAGATGGGATCATTTAGAGTTGTCCAGCAGCGCCGGAGTCCTGTAAAAGACATCAACTCCCTGGCGGGATTTCTGTTTTTAAGCCCGTCCAAGATGGCAGCCGCCATCGCGGGGAGTCCGTCCTCCAAGATCCCCTTCTGTAAGGAGCCGGTTAGGACACCCCTGGGGCCCAGGAAAAACTCTTTTGATGAGAGGTAAAGCGCTGTGCAGAGGTAGTAAAAAGTTTCCCTCTGCACACAGAGAGCTGACAGGACGCGATTCTGTCAGCCTCTGCTGTGCTCTCAGTTTGTGTGAACTTCAGTGAAGTAACACACTGGAAAACCTGCTCTAACAAGTAAATTAATAAAATAATAAAAACCTAACTAGTCTATAAAAATCCAAAGAAAAATATGCACCTGCAGCGCAGCTGCTAAGCATAGCACCCGCTCCTGTGGGCACCTAAAACAAACTGATGCATTGTGGGATGCAGTAGGGAGGAGCCTGCTCCCAAAGACTTGAAGCATAGGTGCCTGGCTCCTGCGGACCCCTCCTACATCCCATCGTGAACGGTGTCACCGGACTGGACGAAAGAGAAATCTAATATTTTCCCAGTAAAAGACAACTGTATTGGTAAATATAGTCAGGGTTCGCCCCTGAGGGGGGTAGAAGAGAGGAACTACCTTGGTGTCAGAGTCTATAACTGCTCACAGGATTTTGTTAAAAAGAACATTGAACCATTAATGACACATTACCAGGAGAAGGTAAATCATGGAGGAGACTGCCCTGGTCATTGATGGGTAGAGTTAATCCGGTGATACTGCCTAAGCTGTCGTACATCTTCCAACAGTCACCAATAGACATACCAGGGAGAATGGATAGTATTACAACATCCTTTATATGGGGAGGGAAGACAGCAAGAATCAGTATTAGTACATTGACAAGGGTTAAAGAAAAGGCCGGGCTAGGCAAACTTCATTGCTAGGTGGGCGAATAAAATAGAGGATCCCGGTTGTCAATCAAGCAATTAACCACTTGAGTGGAATGCCTGGAAATATTCTGGGCTCTGCTGCGCTGCTGCAGCGGGCTATCCCGGAAAATTTCCAGGCATACCCCTATGTAGTAGGTGCACGCTAGTGGTGTCTCCAGCGGAGCACCACTGGCGCACTGCCTTTAGGTGTCACACCCCTCCCGTTGGCCAGCGATCGTATGCTGGAGCTCCCCTGCTACCAGCCGCCATTACAGCAGTGACGTAGGCGACAGGCTCGGAGATGTTCGGGGCAGCTCTGGGAGATTCGGAGTTCAGACTCAAACATCCCCGAGCCTGCCGTCTGTGTGGTCAATGATGACTGACTGGCGGCTGGGGCAGGGGAGTTCCGGCGTACTAACACTGGAGCAGAGGTGAGGGGGGGGGGGCTTCCTATGATCTGTGGTGGGTTTTGCTGGGGCAGGACAAACCTGCCCTGGTAGGTTCGTCCTGCCCCAGCAAAACCCACCACTCAAGGGGTTAAAGTATGGGAATTTGCTGATAAATTAACGGGAAACAGCTGTTTGGATCCAGATATACCAATTTGGGTACTGACAGAAGAGAAACAAGAGAGGTGTGTGAGAGAGAAAAGGATACTAAAATAAATTGGGAGCAAGTATGGATTAAAGAAATAGGACAGGTATATGAGGGAGGCACGGTTAAGCCATTCAGCCAATTGGAGGGGGGGGGTATAACCTGCCTAAGGGGTACTTTATTAGATACCTACAGAGAAGCAGATGTAATAAAATGTACGGGGGCAGGGACGTGACGACACTGTTGGAATCAGGGCAGAGTGAGAGAATCTCTGGTATCTATCGGGTATTACTGAGAGGTTGGGTGGAAACAAATAGACATAATTAGGAAATCATGGGATGAAGATATTGGGGTCCTCCAGGATAGAGAATGGGAAGGGGCACTTTCCTCACCCACTCGGGACACAATGGCTATAAAATTCCAACAGGTACAGCTCTGTATCCTACATAGGGTCTATGTAACCCCAGCTACACTTAGGAAGTATGATCATAACAAAAAAGGGATTTTTGTAAGAACTTACCCTTCGAATCCCTTTCTCTGATATGGTCCTGGTGACACAGCTTCACATTGGGATGTAGGAGGGTCTGCAGGAGCCAGGCACCTATACCAAAGCTTTTAGAGAGGTAGGCTCCTCCCACTGCATCCCAGAATCCTCAGTTCAACTTTCAAATCCACTGGAATACATCAACTCAGTACAACGCCTGAACATATTATATGCACAAACTTTAATTTTACCATCATAACATGACACATCATGAAAACTGGCAATACTTACTGAGCGTGAGAGAGGGATCACTGTGTCACCAGGACCATATCAGAGAAAGGGATTCAAAGTTCTTACAAAAAATCCTTTTTCTCTGTCAATGGCCCTGGTGACACAGCTCAACATTGGGACGTTCAAGAGCCGGTCCTTTGGGAGGGTACGCTCAGGTCTGCAGCTCTCATCGCTGCCTGCCCGAATGATGCGTCCACCGACGCGAACTCATGGAACCTGTAGAATTTGGCAAAAGTGTGAACAGATGACCAAGTGGCAGCCCTACATACTTGCTCAGCCGTAGCCCCATGGCGCACCGCCCAAGAGGTAGCAACAGACCTGGTGGTATGTACGTTTATTCTGGCTGGTACAGGCCTACCAACCTTAGTATATGCAAAGGCAATAACTGATCTCAACCACCTAGCAATGGTCTCTTTTGAAGCGGACCAGCCTATCTTGTGTACATCATACAAGACCAGTAAAGTATCTGTCTTCTGAAAAACTTTAACTCTGCCCACATAAATGTGCAAGGCGTGCGCCACATCCAAATTCCTCAATTTGTCCCTTTTCTTGGAACGCTACGGGGATTGAAACACAGGAAGAACAATATCCTGATTTAAATGGAAAGCAGAAACGCCATTAAATCCACCTCCGGGAGCCCCCACCTAGACACAATCTCCTGGAAACTCTGTGAATTCAAAGCCCACTCCCCTTCTAGCAGTTCTACCCTGCTCAAGAAGTCAGCCTCCACATTCCTCACACCTGGTATGAATACTGACGATAAAGCTGGAACATTTTGCTCCGCCCACACAAGAATTCGCGACACCTCCCGCATAGCCAGCTTGCTGCGTGTGCCGCCTTGATGATTCAAATATGCCACAGCCGTGGCGTTGTCCGACTGAATCCTTATGGGGAGGCCCCTCAGTCTGTCTTCCGCCAGGGATAAAGACTTCCATACAGCACGAAGCTCTAGGATATTGATCAGGAGAGCTGACTCCACTGCAGTCCACAGGCCCTGAAGCCTTAGGTCCAAGACTACTGCCCCCCAGCCCCTGAGACTGGCGTCGGTAGTAACTACCAGCCAATCCCTAGACTGAAGAGACTGACCCCACTGAAGGGAATGCACATCCGTCCACCATTTTAGAGAGGACCTGGTTTCCAAAGTCAGTGTCACCCTTTCGAACTTCATGGTCTGCGTGTTCCCCAACCAGGATGTTAGGATGTTCCACTGAAAGGGCCGAGAATGGAATCTGGCGTACTGCAGAGTCTCGAAAGTTGACATTTTTACCAGCAACTTCAGACATTTCCAGACGGACAGGTCTGGTAATTCCAGAATAGAAACTACCAGGAGGCAAATGTCCTTGGCATTCCCCTCTGGTAGGAATACTCGATGTAAGTGAGTATACAGAATGACTCCCAGGAATTGAATCCTCTGGGCCAGGACCAGTTGTGACTTCTGCAAATTCAACAGCCACCCGTGAGCTTGCAAAAACTGAATAGCCTTTGTAAGATGGTTTTGTAATGTCTCTGCTGATTCCGTTTTGAACAACAGATCGTCCAAATAAGGTATCACTATGATACCCCGCAAACGGAGAACAGCCGCCATTACCGACATAATCTTTGTGAATACCCTTGGAGCCGTTGCAAGCCCAAAGGGTAGCGCCTGGAATTGGTAATGTAGGTCCCCAATTGCAAAGCGCAGAAGAGCCTGATGCTCCAGGTGAATTGGGACATGTAAATATGCGTCCTGGATGTCCATGGATGACAAAAATTCTCCCTGGTCTAGGCTGAGAAGCACAGACAGCAGAGACTCCATTTTGAAGTGATCCACCCACAGGTGGAGATTTAAGGACATCAGATTCAGGATGGGTCTGAAGGTTCCGTGTGGCTTGGGCACTAGAAACAGAATGGAATAAAAACCTTTCTTCCATTCCTCCCACGGCATCACCACTCCTTTTTTCTAGAAGCGACTGAGCCGCCCCCAAAAGAGCAGTCCTGATTCGGGACTCCTTTGGAAGAGGTGTGGGTAAGAACCTTCTCGGAGGAAGACCCCTGAAAGGGATCTTGTATCCCTGAGAAACAATGTCCAACACCCAAGGATCCTGATCCAATAAGGCCCAAGCTTCCCGAAACCTTAAAAGACGACCCCCCACTCTGAAAACAGATGGAGGATTCCCCAGGCAGTCATGCCGAAGGGCTTTTCATCACCTTTGGTGCTCAGTTTCTTCGCAGGAGAGGGGTCGCGGTGGGTGCCGCGAATCGCCACAAGAAAAAATCAACACAGAAAGGTCAACACATGTAAATGTTGACATAAGTGTGGCACTTTATTGGTGTCCATGTCGACACATGAGAATGAATATGAAAACATTCATAAAGTGAAAAATAAATCTTGTCAACCATTTTCATTGTCAACCATAGCCATGTCAGTGTTTTGCATGTGCCAATTAATCGTGGGGATGCCATGAATGGGGGGGGGGGGGGGGGGGGGGAGGTAGGTGCATACCCAACATGACCCTCTCCAGGAGGGACACATTGCTCTGTTTCTGGACTTCTTAATTTATGGAATACCATCACCTGTGCTTAAACACCTTTCTTATCAATTACCCTGTTTAAAATGACAGGTGATGACAATCATAAATTAAGATGGAAGTCCACAAACAGAGCATTCTGTCCCTCCTGGAGAGGGTCATGTTGGGAGGTATGGAGGTGTGGGGCGCTCACCTGGTGTGTCTGGTGAGTAGCTGTGTCTTTGCTGTGTAACATGGAGATGCAGAGGGTGTCTGGCACTGTCTGTGGGCTCACTGGGCTGGTTCTCTGTCATGTGAGTCAGTCATGTGAGTCAGAGGCTCCACCCAGCGTTATAGCTCCAGACACACTTTGAGTGACAGATGTAGCCAAATATATAAGAGATGCTCATGCTCTTTGCATGTTCATAAATTATATATCTATATTTGTGACAAAAATTAACATCTATCTATTTAGGTTATTCACTAAGTTGTACAATAGTGAATTATTGACAATATTCATTGAGGTGTAAGAAATATATAGCCATAGAGGGCTAGACATATTTATAAGTTTGTCTATTAATTTGTGGGTTTATTTATTATTGTTATATTAGATCTCTAAACAGTGGGTCTGTGAGGTAGATTTATTACTAGGCGATCAGGGGAATCTGCGCTATCCCCGTGCGTTATAGCAGGGGATAGCGCTTCCCCTGATCTATCACACCCACCGAGCGTTTACTCTAATGCCGGCGGTGTGGGGCAGGAGGCATAGCGCAGGGGCGATATTTTGCACTGCGCTCCTGCCTACTGCCAGATTTATGAACGGTCAGCATCGCTGACCGTTCCGCCGCCTGCAGCTGTCTACTTCGCCAGCTGGAGGCGGCGATGCGCTATACCCAACAGCAGGGACAGCGCTGTCCCTGCTGCTGGCGCTCAGCTGCGCTGGGATCTCGCGAGACTAGCAAGATCCCGCACATGCGCAGTGAGCCTGCCGGGGGGGGAAGGAGACGGCGCATCAGTATTAACTGATGCGCTGTCTCCAGGAGGGACATCACCGGAGGGGGGAGTTAGCGCTCCCCCACTCCGGCGGCAAGATCTTAATAGATCTTGTCGGTGTCCCCTCCTGCTTCGCCTCGCTAATGAGGCGAAGCAGGAACTGTTATAGCGGCGCGATAGGCGGGTGGGGCAAGGGAGAACTGCAAGCCGGCAATGTCACAGAGTATCAATCTGCGCACTACCGGCAGAACTCCTGTCGTCACATGTCACCCAGATCGCCTGTATGAAGATATATATATATATATATATATATATATATATAAAAATATGGAGCTACAGTCCAAAGAGATTTAGAGGGACCAAATACAGTTTCACCTTGAATGAATTGATGAAGTTATTATATATAGTTACATGGGCAGTATCAGTCAATGCATGTGAAATCTAAAGCTTCATTCAAGCCTTGTAGGCTTAGAGTTTCCAACTTAAAGATCCAGGCTGTCTCTGCAAGGCAGAGTTTTTTTTAAATGATCTCCACCTCTTTTAGTATTAATAATGTGTTCTATCCCCATCACAGAGAGTCCATTAGGATCACTGTCATGTTTCTGGCAGAAATTGGGGGGAATACTGTGATTTTGCATTTTTTTCTGTATATTATTCCTGTGTTCTCTCATACTGCTTTCACATTGCAGAAATGGGTAATGACCCGGTATTCTTAAATGGGACTTTAAAACGGGTCTGAGCCTTGAGACCTTTCACATTGCAGGTGAAAACCGTTTTAAAAATCATTTAATACCATTCAAACATTCAACCCGTTTAACCCCCAAGGGACACGTTTCAAGCCATTGAAGTAGAGCCGTTCAAACTGCCAAAAAAACGGCTTTAAAACCTGTAGGACTCTGCTTTTTAACCGTGTTGAAATACCAGTTAACTTTAACCGGTAAATCAACTCTGGCACTTTCACATTGCAGCCTTAAACGTTTTAAAATGGAAAAAAACGGTAATATACCGTTTTAAAAGTGCGATGTGAAAGGGGTATAAATCTGCTTTTAATACTACGTGTTGTGCGACCTACGTATTGCAATTTACATGGACATTCCAAAATATAAACGCAATAATTGGTGTCACAGTTAATAAATTGTTTACATGGAAATGATTTTTTTATTAGAGGATGATGTTACTGTATTTATCACATTCAGCATGTGTTTGCACGTTAAACAAATATTTTTGTTGCATTTGAAGCTACGAAGTGGTTTTTGCGGAAGCCATGTCGGTTTGGAGATAGTGGTGGTGGAAGGGAGAAGAGAAGGTGCTATGAAATCTTTCAGATTCCTATTTCTTCTGAATATAATTTTAGGTTTTATAAGTACTTCCTGAAGAATTTTATCATGTTTTAATATTTCAGCATTTTTAAGTATAATCTTTTTGATTTGGTGTGATTTTGAATTCTATTTAGAAATAAATGATATTGATTCTTCAGAGTTATATGTTGCCCACACTTTCTTTCTGGTGTAATTTTGAATTTAAAAGGCCTTTAAGAGATTCAGCTAGCCCCACAATACGTAAATTGTTGCTTCTAGACCTGTTTTCCAAACTATCCAGCTTATTCTGAAGTTGGTATACTGTTGTCTGCAGGTCAGAAGTGCTTGTTTTTAAGCCTGTGACATCATGGAATAGCTCCCCAACCCTGCAGTCTGTGTCTTTCTGGGACTGTGTAACCTGCTGCAGCTGCTGCTTAATATCTCTCACTGCATGTGAGAACTTCTCAGCTTGGGCGTCCATTAGAGGGCCCATAGTGGCCTTGATGGCCTTAACCACAATCTCATATATAGCTGGGTAGTTTATGTCTAGCTTTGGGCACAGTGTGGAGGGGGTCTGAGGTACCTGGAGCTGTTCCTCTGGCGTGTTCTCCGATGCGGCGGCCATCTTGGATTTTGCAGCTCTCTTTTCAGCCTTTTTTTTTGCGGCTCTGGACGGCATCTGAGGTGGCAGAGCTCAGTCCATGCACCGACGCCACTGCTGACAAAGCTGGCAAGTCAGTGGGGTGAGTGTGGGGCCTCTGGTCCATTTCCTGTGGTGCTGTGAGCCGGGATGGCAGCAGAGCTCTCCTGTGTGCTACCGCTCACATCGGGGGCGGGGCTGGAACTCGGGCAATAGTCTGTTTAGTGGCCGGCCATCCTCTCTTTTGAAAGCCATACAGAACAAAGAGAGAGTCCGATTTGCGAAAAGCCAGAGAGCGGCGCACATAGATGCGCAAACGCCCAGACAACATCCAAGGAGGACTGATCCAGAGATGCATCTGACCCCTGAAAGGCCGGAACCACAATTTCCTGGTTAACGTGGAAACTGGACACCACCTTTGGTAAGTGAGAAGGGACGGTGCGAAGAACCACCCGGTCATCATGTAAGACCAGGAAAGGGGACTTACAAGACAGGGCAGACAGATCGGACACCCTCCGGGCTGATGCTATTGCCAATAAGAAAACCGTTTTCCAGGTGAGCCAACACAGGTCCACGGACCGCAAAGGCTCAAATGGTGGTTTCTGAAGCGCAGATAGCACAAGTGAAAGGTCCCAAGGAGCAACCGGGGGAACAAAGGGAGGCTGGATGTGCAAAACCCCCTGCATAAATGTGCGGACATCCCACAAAAGTGCTAATCGTCGGCGAAACAAGATGGACAAAGCCGAGACTTGAACCATCAAGGTAGATAAGCGCAATCCAGCCTCCAGGCCCTTCTGTAAGAAAGATAGAATCCGAGTCAGGCGGTAAGTCTTAGGATTGAAGTGGCGAGTTCTACACCAGATAAAGTAGGCCCTCCAAACACGATGATAAGCCCTCGCTGAGGAAGCCTTCCTTGCTCTAAGCATGGTGGAGAATACTCGCGCATTAAACCCCCTAGCCCTCAAGAGGGAGTTCTCAATAGCTACCCTGTCAAAGCCAGTCGCCTCAGATCTGGATGCAGACACGGACCCTGAGAGAGTGTAAAGTGGAAGATGAATCGGGGGGGGGGCACCGACAGAGCCTGAAGATCTGAGAACCAGACTCGTCTGGGCCAATGCGGGGACACCAGGATCAATGTCCCCCCCTCCGCCTTCAGCTTGCGAATCAGTCGCAAGAGGAGGGAGAATGGTGGGAAGGTGTACATCAGCCTGAATGGCCACGGAGCGGACAGGGCGTCCACCAAGATGGCGGCCGGGTCACGAGCCCTGGATCCGTAAAGGGGGACCTTGTGGTTGTCTTGAGAGGCCATCAAGTCCACCTCGGGTAAACCCCACCGTCGTACCAGCATCTGGAACACCTCCTGATGGAGGGACCATTCGCCGGCATTAAGTGTTTGACGGCTTAGGAAGTCCGCTTCCCAATTCTGGACTCCTGGGATAAAGACCGCTGATAGAGCCGGAATCTTCTTCTCCGCCCACTGAAAGATGCGGGATGCTTCCACCATTGCTGCCCGGCTGCGAGTGCCACCCTGGTGGCTGATATAAGCCACCGTGGTCGCATTGTCCGACTGGACTTGCACCGGGCGACCGATCAGCCAGGGTTCTGCCAGGCAAAGAGCTCGGAAGACCGCCCTCAGTTCGAGGACATTGATTTGAAGCTTGGCCTCCGATGTAGACCAAAGGCCTTGGAATGACCTCTGGCAAGTGACCGCTCCCCAACCGCGGAGACTGGCATCCGTGGTGAGGAGGGTAAATTGGTGGATCCAGAGGAGCCGACGAATTTGGGACTGCAGAGTCTGACTACGGTCCTCCAGCAGGTAGATCCTCTGATGGATGGTGTCCAACCTGGCCCCCAGGTGAACCATTGACTGGGCCGGAATCAGTGAGGACTTGTCCCAATTGATGATCCAGCGGTGTCGTTCCAGGAGCTGTATCACCACAGTCTGGTGGTCCCGGAGAAGGTCTGCAGAATGCACGAGAATCAACAGGTCGTCCAGATATGGGAGTATTCGGATACCCTGGGTGCGCAGACTGCTGCCCATTACTGCCATCACCTTTGTGAATACACGGGGGGCAGTGGATAGACCAAATGGTAGGGCCCTGAACTGGAAATGCTGGTCCAGGATGGCAAAGCGCAGGAACCGCTGATGTTCCGGACGGATGGGGATGTGTAAGTACGCATCCTGTATGTCCAAGGATGCCATGAAGTCCCCTGGCTGAAGGGCCAGGACAATGGAGCGTAGGGTCTCCATCCTGAACTTTGGAACACGTACAAACTTGTCTAGCTTCTTTAAGTTGAGGATGGGCCTGTAGGAACCGTTTGGTTTCCTGACCAGGAAGAGGTTGGCGTAAATCCCCAAACCCCTTTGGGCCAAGGGAACGGGTATGATGACTCCTGTTTGAAGCAAACGTTGAACTGCTTGTTCTAACGCTTTGCGCTTTTCCAGGTCTGATGGTAGACTCGTGGAAAAGAACGATGTCGGTGGGCGATGCCAAAAAGTTAAGGAGTAGCCCCGAGAGACCAAAGGCCTGTCCCCTACCACGACCCTGGAACCGAAAAGCCGACCTGGGCTGTGTAGTCGAGGTGGATGGTAGAAAGGCCGTTTTTGAAGCTGCCACCGTAACGACCATCTTATCCAGCTCAGGACCGAATAAGAGAGAACCGTTCAATGGAAGAGCTTCCAAAGCCTTCTTAGAGTCAGTGTCAGCCTTCCAGGAATGCAGCCAAAGTGATCTGCGGGCGGCCACTGCTGAAGCTGACACACTGGAGGAGAGAGTAGCGGAATCAAGAGCTGCCTTGCCTAAGTAGAGGGCAGCCTGATGTATCAACTCTATAGTCGGCAGTAGAGTTTCTGCTGGGGCCCCCTCAGACACCCCTGCTGTGAGGACAGCAGTCCATTTAGTTAGGGCCATAGCCACCCAGGCTGACGCCAGGGCTGGCCTGCCTGCTGCCCCTGCTGTGGTGTAGATAAGCTTCAGGAAGTTTTCCAACTTCCTGTCCGCCTGGTCCTTAAGAGACGCTGTAGGAAGAGGCTTTTACCAGTTTTGCCACATAAGCGTCTACCCTGGGGGCTGTCTCCCAGGGGGTCCTGTCCTCCTGGGGGAGAGGATAGAGGGAGAAGAAACATTTGTGAATGACAAACCTCCTATTGGGGACCTCCCAAGCCTCCCTAATGACCATGTCAAGATTATCCGACTTGGGAAACAAACTTAAGGAGCGTTTAGGGCGCTTAAATATAGGGCCCGACTCCGCAGGCGGATCAGCGTGGTCGTCTATTAGAAGGACCTTCTTAACCGCTGTAATCAGGCCTGGTACATCAAGGCGAGACGGGGGATCCTCTCTATGAGACGGGGTTCCTTTCTAACACAGACATCCCCTACGTCAATGGCGTCATCGACGGCCTCCTACAAATAGTCATCATCATCATCCTGATCGTCTTGCTCCTCCTCATCATCATCTGAGTCATGCATGAGGAGGGGCCGGAGTGCCGCCGGTCTTTTAACTAAAGACCTGCGTCTATCTGCGGGCAATGAACCCTCCCCCTGGGCATCCAATGCTGGGGGGGCTGCACCCGCCACCGATGAGGACGGCACGGGCTACCGGGGCAGTGCAGCTGAGACTTTATCCACTAGCTGCGCCATCATTTGCACAAGGGATGAGGCCCAAGCAGGCTCCTGAGAGGAGGCCGTAGGCATGGGCAGCGCCTGTGCATTGTAGCAGCTTGCGCATAGGCCGTCCTGTACGTAGTCCAGGGGAGATAGGCCCGCATTACAGGCTGTGCATGACAGCAATGCTGGGGCGTCCCCCTTCTTGGACTTGCCCTTGTTGGGCATAACTACTGTAAGTACAGGAGGGCTAAGTACAAAATCACACCAAATACACTGCAGCAGCTATTGGGTTAATAAGTACACATATACAGCAAGTATACATAGGCATACAATGCAATTACAAGGCAAATGGCACTAGGCTCTTGCAGCAGCTATGGCTGACTGGAGCACTCAGTAACTGTGACCTGTGTCCCGCAGGAGAGGTACAGGGGGGACTTGCCCAAGCCTCCTGGCAGTGAAAGAGTGGAACCCTGGGTGGCAATGGAGCTTCTCCGTGTCCCTCCTCACGTGCAGCCAGGCAAGGGATGTCAGTGGCGGGAACTCTCTGCGCGCCAAGCACAGTTCCCTGCCTACTGTCCCCGGGGGAGGGGCTGATGTGGGGGGAGCCACCTCCCCCTGCTAGCAAATGACCCCCAGGGAAGATGTCCTCCTGCAGCGCCGGTAAAATGGCGGGTGATCTGGCGCGCGCCGGGCGGCCCTGCATACCAGCGCTGCTGCCCACAAACTAAGATCCCTGGTGGTCCAGCGGGACGGGCGGCGAGCCGATCGCTTGCTAGCACAGCCGGCGGTCCCCCCTCGCCGGCTGTGACAGCCACTCTGTGCGGCTCACTGCGCTATCTTCACACACGCTCCTGGCGGGGAGCGTGAATACTCACAGTGCGTCCCATTTGTTCTGAAGGGGGCGCCTGTGGTCCCCAGCGTCCGGCTGTGACTGAAGGCTCCCCAGTGCCCTGGGGCCACTGCAGGTCCCCACCCGCGGGTGGCAATGCAGCGCCGGACCCGGGTGATGGAGCCAGCAGCGCAGGGGTCTGTTCAGACCCCCAGCGCTGCTGCTCTGACACTCGCAGTAGAAAAAATAAAAAATAAAGTTATGGCTGCTAATATAGCAGCCCCTCTTTTGGGTGCATCTGGCTCCTGCCAGCACCCTAGAAAAACTGAGGTCCTTGGCCTGGAGGCGGGGTATAGGAGGGGAGGAGCCTGGCTGCCTGGGAGGCAGTTAAAGTTAACCTCTAGGGTGCTGGAGCTCTCTCCCACTCCTATTACCCACTGTAAAGCTGTGGCCCCTGATGTCTCCCGAAGGAGAAATTTTAACATTGATTCCTATGGAAAAATCGGGTCATCGCATCGCATCGCATCGAATCGCATGGTCGCATGCGATGCGATGCGATCTCCCGATCCGACCCGATTTAGAAATCGGCAGCCCAGTTACTACATAAGTACCGCGCTTCCCGATGGCGGAGCGGCAGGAGGTCACTATCTGTGACCTCCTGCCGCCAAGTGAGGAACAGTGCACAGCAGCACTTGCCTTCCTACTATCGCCAGCGCTAGAAATCGCGCTTTATTCCTCCCTCCTTCCCTCATGAAATGCAGTCAACGCCGCTGCTCCTCTAAATCATCTCCCTGCATCTGGTAATCAATGTTTAATTTTAAAACGGTGTCTGACTCCAGCCTGCATACTACCTACTGAAGTATAATGGGCATCATGTGTGTGGCATATGTTTAATGGAGCATCACGCTGTGGGGCATATGTATAATGGGCATCATGTGTGTGGCATAAGATTAATGGAGCATCACGCTGTGTGTCATATGTATAATGGGCATCACAGTGTGCGTCATATGTATAATGGGCATCACGCTGTGGGGCATATGTATAATGGGCATCATGTGTGTGGCATAAGATTAATGGAGCATCACGCTGTGTGTCATATGTATAATGGGCATCACAGTGTGCGTCATATGTATAATGGGCATCACGTTGTGGGGCATATGTATAATGGACATCATGTGTGTGGCATATGTATAATGGACATCATGTGTGTGGCATATGTATAATGGGCATCACAGTGTGCGTCATATGTATAATGGGCATCACGTTGTGGGGCATATGTATAATGGACATCATGTGTGTGACATATGTATAATGAGCATCCAGGTGTGGGGCATATGTATAATGGAGCATCACGGTGCGGATCATATTTATAATGGGCATCACAGTGTGCGGCATAGGTATAATGGGCATCACGGACTGCACTTTTGGGGTCATGTGTATCTGGCACTGTACTATTGTGGGCATATGTGTATCACACCTCCATTTTCTATGGCCGCACCCCATGTGGCTACAGCTCTTAGAGAGCTGACCATGCCCTCATAGCGGAAAAAATGGGGGATGTAGCCTCGCAGGAGTACCACGGTAGTGGGTGAACCCTCTAATTTTGGGCGCGTGCCTCCTCTCCGCTGCCTCGTGTTGGGAGGTATGTTTGTGACATATTGGACATTGCAGTGTGGCATATTGTGTATCATTCAGGGACAGTGTTCTATCCAGTGGCAGCAGCAATTAACCATTGCTTATAATGTGTACTGGGGGGCATAACGGTGTGTGCTATAATGTGTACTGGGCATTACGGTTTGTGGTGTAATGTGCTCAGGGCATTACGGTGTGTGCTGGAATGTGTACTGGGCATTACGGTGTGTGCTGGAATGTGTACTGGGCATAACGGTGTGTGCTGTAATGTGTACTGGGCATTACGGTGTGTGCTGGAATGTGTACTGGGCATAACGGTGTGTGCTGTAATGTGTACTGGGCATTACGGTGTGTGCTGGAATGTGTACTGGGCATAACGGTGTGTGCTGTAATGTGTACTGGGCATTACGGTGTGTGCTATAATGTGAATTGATACTACTATGTGACCACACCACTTCTCTCCCCCCCCCCCCCAAAAAAAAATGCCCTATATTTTTACCACGCACCTTTGGCGCGCACTGTCCCTATTTATAATTATATATGATATATTGACTTGATTCTTGGTTTAATATCACCCTTCTGCTGTCTGTAAGCATATATATATATATATATATATATAAAAAAATGGGGGGGGGGGGCACTAAATGAATGTCTTGCCCCGGGCACCAGAAACCCTAGTTTCGGCCCTGCCAAAATGAGCCAACTTAGATACAATCTCGACCGATTTTATGTAAATTGGCCATTTCACTGCCGTTCTGATGCAATCCCGATCCGATGTGCAGCCCTGCGGATCGTTCGGTCTTCTCTAAGATCCTACCTGCAGCAGATAGTTTCTGAGAAACGACCATTGAAGTGGGTTCGGGTCGCGATCATATCAGAGGCAGTTCCTGAACGTGTCATAGGCTCCACCAGATCGTGAGCGGGTCATACATTCCCCTAACAACCCGCTCACAAGCTGCATCATGTTGGTGTGTACCCAGCATAAGCCGGCCACTCTGGAGAGGGGGGAGGGGGCTGGTTGTGGAGGAACATCAGCCAGGACAGTTTCTGCTAGCCTTACATTTAAGAACCCATGGGTAGCTCCCACAGTTTTAAGGGGGGGGGGGGGGGGGGGGGGTGTAATCGAGCCTGCATTGTGTTGGGGAGACTACTCTCAGATGATCCCTGTGCATGCAACAGGGGTATCCTCTCATCATGTTTAATGTAGATCTGCTCATCAAAATGTTATTTTTCTGGTATTTACAAAGTATACATTTATTTATAAAACATTTCCCACACTGCAAGCATGGAAAAGGCTTCTCTGATGTCTAACAAGATGTGATTTATTGGTAAAACATTTCCCACATTCAGCATGAAAATGGTTTCTCACCTGTATGTACCCTCTCATGCGCAACAAGATGGAATTTATGATAAAACGATTTCCCACAATCAGAGCATGAAAATGGTTTCTCACCTGTATGTACCCGCTCATGTGTAACAAGATTAGATTTTTTTGTAAAACATTTCCCACATTCAGAACATGAAAATGGTTTCTCACCTGTATGGTTTCTCTCATGTAGAACAAGACTGGATTTAAGTGTAAAACATTTCCCACATTCAGAGCATGAAAATGGTTTCTCCCCTGTATGTACCCGCTCATGTGTAACAAGATTAGATTTATTTATAAAACATTTCCCACATTCAGAGCATGGAAAAGGTTTCTCACCTGTATGTACCCTCTCATGTGTAACAAGATTAGATTTATTTGTAAAACATTTCCCACATTCAGAGCATGGAAACGGTTTCACACCTGTATGTAACCTCTCATGTATAACAAGACTGGATTTATTGCTATAACATTTCCCACACTCAGAACATGAAAATGATTTATCACCTGCATGTACCCGCTCATGTAGAACAAGATTGGATTTATGAGTAAAACATTTCCCACATTCAGAACATGCAAATGGTTTCTCACCTGTATGTACCCTCTCATGTATAACAAGACTGGGTTTATGAGTAAAACATTTCCCACATTCAGAGCATGAAAATGGTTTCTCACCTGTATGTAATCTCTCATGTATAACAAGATTGGATTTATTTCTATAACATTTCCCACACTCAGAACATGAAAATGATTTATCACCTGCATGTACCCGCTCATGTAGAACAAGATTGGATTTATGAGTAAAACATTTCCCACATTCAGAACATGCAAATGGTTTCTCACCTGTATGTACCCTCTCATGTATAACAAGACTGGGTTTATGAGTAAAACATTTCCCACATTCAGAACACGAAAATGGTTTCACACCTGTATGTACCCTCTCATGTATAACAAGATTGGATTTATTCCTATAACATTTCCCACATTCAGAACATGAAAATGGTTTCTCACCTGTATGTCCCCTCTCATGTATAACAAGATGTGACTTACAAGAAAACGATTTCCCACATTCAGAACATGAAAATGGTTTCTCACCTGTATGTACCATCTCGTGTGCAACAAGACTGGATTTATGAGTAAAACATTTCCCACATTCAGAACATGAAAATGGTTTCTCACCTGTATGTTCCCTCTCATGTCTAACAAGACTGGATTTATTCCTATAACATTTCCCACACTCAGAACATGAAAATGGTTTCTCACCTGTATGTACCCTCTCATGTATAACAAGATTTGACTTACAAGAAAACGATTTCCCACATTCAGAACATGAAAATGGTTTCTCATCTGTATGTACCATCTCGTGTGCAACAAGACTGGATTTATGAGTAAAACATTTCCCACATTCAGAACATGAAAATGGTTTCTCACCTGTATGTAATCTCTCATGTGTAACAAGACTGGGTTTATTCCTATAACATTTCCCACACTCAGAACATGAAAATGGTTTCTCACCTGTATGTAATCTCTCATGTGTAACAAGATGTGATTTACGAGAAAATGATTTCCCACATTCAGAACATGAAAATGGTTTCTCCCCTGTGTGATGTCTCTGATGTAAAACGAAAACTGACTGACTTATAGAACTGGATGATATTGTATCATCTTTATGATCTGTACTGGGTGCAGTAAGGTCTGAATGATCAGGAGAAGGTTCCTCATGACTAGAGGGACCAGATGAAATATCTGCACTGGGAAATGTTGGGTCTGTATTGGGGATAATGGGTTTTTCTTCTGGAGAATCTTGTCTGATGTTCTTATCTTCTAGTATATAATCTGGAGACACAATGAGATCTCCCTCCGAGGTATTCCTGCTTGTGCGCCCATCTACAGGAAACAGATGAATGACAACAGACAGAATTGGTTACATTGAGAAGGAAATGTTCATGGATGTTTTATCACTTACACTTGTGGAAGTCTAGTTACACACACGCCATTTTAGGATAGTATGGCCGCCATTTTGGTTCGCAGAGTTGCGCAAATAAAGTTACCATACCCGAGAATGTGTGACAAAGTGGACCAGAAGAGTAGCCATACTATCACACATAAATTCAAAATAACACACTTACACGAAATGAAATATAGTTAAAGGTTTAGAACGCCACACATAGCTTAGTTAGCCCTGCACACATCTGTCTGTATCATGTTTAGTACCGTTCCGTTCCGTTTCTCATGCGTAGTTTTCCGGTCATTGCGAATATTTCGCAATATACACGGCCCGATAGATATGGACATAATCCATATTCCAGAGACAGTTTCTGTTGAAAGTATATAACAAAGGAATCTATTAAAACCGATTCTACAGCTATCTACAACCCCTGACGACGATACCAACAGACAAAAGGACTGCGAAGTTCACCTTCCCCCTGCACCTTTGCACACCAGTTGTATTACTTTGCCCCAATCACAGAGGACTTGACATATGATCTCTGACCAATGAGAATGGCCTTTGACCTCCCCTTTCTGACCCTATAAGATAGGCGACCCGGAGCAGCCTCAGTCACTTCGGCACATCTACCTTTCCCTGACTTTTCCACCGGACTATAGTTCAGCCCTGAACGATAGTGAGCTCTGACCGGACTGCGCTTCGCATATTTGATGAAACGGTAAACGGTTGCATTTCACGGTATTTATTCTTATTGTTATTGTTGGCTGATTGTGTCTTGTATCTGTATTCTTTCCCCTTAGCAGAGCCTGTTTAGTATTCATTGTTAGCATATTGTATCACTTGTTAAACCTGTATTTTCTATTCCTGTAAACCCCTTTTGTCCATTAGGGACTTAAATACAACCTTTTTATGGAGTTCTTATCTCCTTACTTCTATACTGTGGTTTGTGTCTGTTATTCGCATTTAGCGATAAAGGTATATTACGGACACTGTCCATAAAGGTATATTCGCAGATTAGAGACAAATTACTGCGAAGGAATCTCTTATTAAGGTATTGGTTCTTGGTGTACAATATACAATACGTTTTGTTCGCACGTAGTTAGGTATAAAGGGTATACAGGTTGCGGACATACTACGTAACCTGCGCTTTTCACTTATTGTCTCTTTGGTCATATTAAATCGCCATTAACAATTTGGGGGCATCGTCCGGCCACTCCACATTCCAGAACTCAGTACCAGGCGTGCGACCCGACCTATACCAGCAAAAGGGTGGAAGTATTATCCATTGCTGGATAGGCCAGGTCCGCGGCGGTGCGGGGTTTGGGAAGTGCTAGCGTTGAACCCGGGGCACAATAAGTGAAAGCCACGTGTTTAAAGCATATATTAAGTGTTTAGTAAACTGTACTTCTGCCTGCCACAAGTAGTTTAACGGGGTATAGTGTCTTGAGTTGCTTGTTCATTACATTATATGTACCACGTGCGATAAGGTTCGAGTGTGTTTATTATAGTACATAGAGGATCCCCTCTGTGCAAAACTATAATTGTTTATTGTTAGTTACCGCAAAAACAGGGACTCCGCCACGTGGCGACAAGTCCCGGGCCTTTTGCAGTAACGTAAATCGTCTATTGTGTATTACGCAAGGTGCGCGCGCACGTGCCCACATCGGGAAAGTTTCGCATCTTTGTACGTGGTTTACGGATTAAGTGCGGGATTTATTTCGCATCTTGATACGTAACTCTCGGACAGAGTTAAGGGATTTATTCCACATTTAGGCGCAATTACTGCGTATAGCGAAACCCGAGCGCAACCTTGCAAATACACTATAGAACACGTGGGTGGCCGATTCATCGGCGGCCTGTGAACAACGCACGTACACACGTGGCTGTTCATTGGTACTGCACACGCAGCACACATAGGAACTAAAAGGTGAACAGTATTAAACCACTAGCTTTATTTAAACAGTATAGTAATATACTGCGAATAAGGCGGTGATTAATAAAAGAAAATAATTTTTTTTTTCTTTTTTGTTCATTTTCTCATAAGCAAGCAACTCAAGCATTATTTTAATAGATTCCTATAGTTTATTATAAGGGATTTATACCTGCATAAGTATCTAGTGACAAGCTACCAGCCTGGGAAGATTTTCTGTACAGAAATATTTCAAAAATAAGCATAAGACCAAGGTGTAACTAGCGCCCAGTGTGAAAAATAACTGAGGCGAACGGGTGTGTGACGGCACGACTCAGCGCAGTGTAGTCCAGTGTAGGACAGTCCAGTTAGGACCGGGTTCACGTGACGACGTGCCCATAGGAACTGCCCCTTCAGTGGAATTGATTCCGCTAGGAGGGTACAAGAAGATACATCGGAACGCACGTGTTTCCGATTAGCTACTTTAGAAATCCAATTTTTGGGGGTATAGGAAAACAAGTTTGTTATACCCTGGAAAAATTGTGCCACACCAAGCAAGTTGGCTAGAAGTTCGCTGCTAGTTGAAAGACTTGGTGATTGAGTATCATACCTCGTATCCTTCGCACCTCACTTGATTGTTGGGGATGTTCTAGGAAGCTGTAGAAGTGAGTGTTTGGGGAGCTCTCAGATAAGTAATAACCCACCGATATCTATTAAGCTGTGAACGTTTATTCCTGTAACTATGGGTAATAACGGGTCACGCTGTGATAACGTGCAAGATAGGGAGGAAGCAAGCCGGCCAAAAGGATCGGCTGCTTTTATTATGTGCAGGAAGCACGGTGAACTCGCAGTTGTTTACCAAAATAAATGGAGAAAAATGACACAAGGCAGCAAGTTAGAATTTCCCAGTGTTGGTAGCTTCGATCCAGAAATCTTATCGGCAGTAAAAGATGAAATATGCCTACTCTCCAGTCGCAAGGAGAGAGGGAAGCATATAGATATTCTTAAATTGTGGCAGAAGGAAGGACAGGAACAATGGGGAATCAAAGGTCTGGCAATACCAGATACAATCAGCCACAATAAAAATGCAACCGTTGCCGCAATAGAATCAACTCCCCCACCCCCATATGTGCCGAAGGGGTTAATGACTCATAAGAAAGACATGAGTAATAATGTATCCATTGCTAACTTGTACCCTGTTTTTACCCCCTATAAGCAAGATACAGATCCACAAGGGAGATTCCTGACATCAGCCATCCCTTGCGAAGCTAGCGGAAAGGAGAGAGAGGCTGAGACAGCCCAAGCTGCTGCTGCTGTTCTGGTCGAGGAGATAGCTGATGCCAGGAACACGATTGGAGACACAGGTAAGTACACACAACACAGCACAGAGATAGTTGCTCCTGGGATGTTGTCCAATGGTGCAGGGAGGATACAGATCCACCCTCTGCACACAGTGGAACCTCCTTGTGGACGGGGAGACGGGGATGAGGTAATGCCTGTAAAGGATAGTGACATGCACAAAACATGGACACGATTGGAACGTCATTCAATCATCAAAAATTTCCCTGATCCCAGCAAAGATCTGGCAAAGTGTCAGAAATTTGTAAGGGAGCGAGGAAATTCAGATGAGCCCACCAATAAGGATTGGCGATACATGTTGAGAGCTTGCCTCCCTTCACACATAGATGTCCAGAAGTTAATTCGAGACAGTGGTGTGGAGGGCGATAAGATTTTAACTGAACAGGGCAACCAGGAAAATATACGCCTAATGAATATACAATTGGGTGTATATTTCCCAGCGACGGTTGAAAATACCCTAGGATTCACCATCACACAGAAAGATGGCGAGTCCACCAGCGGATATTTCAACCGTGCTTTACAGGCGTTGCCAAAACACTCTGGTATCCACAGCCCCAGGGACAACATACATCTTAAGGGAGGAATTGTCTCTGTGCTGATACAAGGTCTTAGGGAAAATCTGAGAAACAACATAGAAACCATTCACCCCAACTGCAGACAGATGTCAATACACACTTTAAAGAAATCTGCTGTTGATCTGGACAAACGATTTATGACAGAAAGACAAAACCAAATGGTATGTTTCACATGTGGAAACAAAGGACACATAGCCAGACATTGCAGGGTAAGTAACCATAGAAAAACATATGTAAGTAACTGGGACACACAATGGGAGAAGACAGGTAGGTCTCAACACATAGCCATAGCCCCACCTAGTAGCCAACGCCACATGACACATATATGCAAACAGGGAGTAGGACACACATACACCCCACATTCAGGTAACATAAGACAATATCTGAGGGAGGAGCCTCAGATATGGGTAAGTGGAATAGTTTAAATATAAAGTTTTTTTTTTTGTATCAAACCCGTTAACAACATTCCCTCCTGGTCTAGGTTGCGCCAAGCAATTAGTAGCAGCAATTGGGGTAACAGGAAAAATACAGCATTACCCACTGACGAAACCAGCAGATGTTACAAGCGGGCCTCTGCATACCAAACACTCTTTTCTGTTGGCTGCAGCGGCCCGACTAACCTCCTGGGTAGAGATTTACTATGTAAAGTGGGATGTGTCATCTATTGCACCCCTGATGGGCGTGTGGGACGCCGAGCGGAGATGCACACGACAGGATAGAGTGGATCCCCGGACCAGTCCCCACCGCTATCCCCGCTATCCCCCCCGCTACAAGCCGGCGTAAACCGCAAGCAGCTCTGAGGTCTGTCTGGAGCTGACCTTGCGACAGACCTGGCGCGGCTCCTGACTCCCGCGCTGACCGGCTGGGTGAGCAGGGGGCATCTTGCAAACATCCCAATAGCAAGGTGCTGACCGGAGGTGATCGGAATCCCCTGAGCGGAGTGGTGCGGGTACCGGATGGTCTGATCCAGCAGCGCAGGCAGAAGCCCGGCAGCCTATTCCTATAAATTGACTCCTGTGCAGGCCCCCACCGCTGGTCCTCCGCTACAAGCTGGCATAACCCGCAAGCAGCCTCGAGGAGGTCTGTCTGGAGCTGAGCCAGTAACTGAGACCTGGCACGGCCCGACTGCCACACTGACCGATGGAATAAGCAAGGGACATCTTGCAGCAGCCTAATAGCAAGGGTGTCGACCGGAGCCCCCTGAGCAGCGCAGGTGCCATATGATCTGGTCCAGCAGCACAGGCAGAACCCCGGCAGCCTAACCCTCCAAAGTGACTCCTGAGCAGGCCCCCTGAGCAGCTGGAGAAGCGGGGAACCCTGGGTAGCAGTGGAAGCGCCCGACGTCGACTATCCTGCATGGTTGGCGAGGGGAGCAAGGAAGTGGAGGCCTACAAATCTGAGCTGGTATCGTGAGTACATACAGAATTAAAAGAAACAGTACTCTGACTAGTGACTGTATATGTGGACAGTGTGATAAACATGGGGAAAACTGGGCAGACAGCGGCAGCTGCCAAACTCGAGAAGTATGCAAGAGGCAACCCCCAGACAAGATTAGCTACCGGGGAAACCCGACAGTCATTATCTCCCCACAAAGCTGGTGGACCCAGTACGAGTGTATGTGAACCTGAACCAATACCTGAAGCCACTTTACAGCAGCTCTTAGAAGCAATAAGTGTTTGTGAGCAAAGGCTGGGGGACAAAATAGAGAAAACTCAGGCTGATATTGCGTCACTGAGACAGGAGGTTCAGAGTGTAAACAGGAGAATGGATGAGGCTGAGACAAGAGTATCTCAGATAGAGGACACACAAAACTCAGTAGAAAAACAAATAAACCAATTAAAAGGGACTGTGGCAGGGATAATATCCCAAGTATCTGAAATGGAGGGCCGGCTGCGGCGTAATAATATCAGATTGGTGGGGATACCTGAGAAAACAGAGGGAGATTCCCCGGAAGTGTGGCTGGAAAAGTGGCTGATCACAAACTTTGGGAAAGAACAACTGTCCCCTCAGTTTTGCGTTGAAAGGGCCCACAGGGTACCAGGGAGGCCGTTACCACCAGGGGCCCCTGCAAGAATGTCTATCGCCAAAATTATGAACTTTAGAGATCGGGATTTGATTATCCGACTGGCCCGATCAAAAAGCCAGTTGGAAATAAATGGTGCTAAGATCATGATTTTCCCTGACTACTCTAGAGATGTACAAAAGGAACGTCTGAAGTACATTAATATCAAGAAGAGGTTGAGAGATGCAGGGATTCAGTACTCAGTGATGTTCCCAGCAAAGCTTAGGATCATAATCGATGGAGAGACAAAATTCTTCGCATCAGCAGAGGAAGCCTCATTATGGTTGGAGAACTATAAGATTAAAAAGAAATAGGTGGAACTTGACAGTAGGACCTAGGGCCTGGATATCAGTGGATGTCGGCTCACATACGGGGGGGCCTTTGACACAGTGTCTATTACGTGGCTGTGTGCTCGTGGTTGATGTGTTGGTGTCTTGCTTTTCTCTTTTTTTGATCTTCTGTGTTTTGTTTTTTTTTCTCTCTTTTTGATTATTTGGGAGTGTCTTGATCTCTCCTTGTCTCTGAGATAATTTACCTGCCTAAAATTGAATGGGAGATAGGGGAAAGGTAGATGGATAGGAAAGAAGAAGGAAGAAGGGGAGGGGAGGAAGGGAAAGAAAGAAATGAAGGGGGAAAGAAAAAGGAAGAGAAGGGAAGCGGGAAAGAAAGAGGAGAAAAGAAAAAATATAAATATATAAATAAATAATAATATCTGGGGAAATGGTGGCCGGGGGGGGGGGGGATGTGGGGTGGGGGTAGGAATGGGGAAAACATACATATAGAGTGCATGTGCAGAAGATAATGTGCATAAGTATATGTCAGGGAGCCCACTGAATAGGTGATCATAAGGAAGAGATTCCAAATCTCGCCCGGGGAAGAAGAAGTAGGAAATAGTCATACAGTGTGAGTGTGGATGTATGGTAGGGGGGGGTGAGAAAGGAGAGGTTTTTTTTTGGTATTAAAGTATCCTTTAATGGGGAAGGTATACAGGGAGGGGGGAGGGGGCGAAAGGGAAAGTTGCAATATATCACTTTATTATGGATTGGAAAAAGAAAAAAGAGAGAAAAATGACACGAGTTGTGACACCATAGGATGTGTAAAAAATTGTAGATATGTACGCACATAGAAACACGAGTAAACACATAAAATGACGGTACTTGTTTCCTAGCACGGCCACAATCGTGAGTAATCGTGTCCCTTAAGTAAGGGACACGATTACCCACGATGGACCCGATTTCTTTTGAAATCAGGTCCATTTTGCCGGCTAGGATCAAAAATCGGGGGCATCGCGTCGGTCGGGACCATTAACATTGGTCCCGACGCGACCGACGCGATGCCCCCGATATTTCCATAGACTTCAATGTTAAAAAAAATTTTAACATTGAAATCTTGTCGGGAACGTTAAAATATCGGGGGCATCGCGTCGGTCGGGACCATTAACATTGGTCCCGACGCGATGCACCCGATTTTTACATAGGATTCAATGTTAAAAAAAAATTTAACATTGAAATAGTGTAAAAATGTCAAAAAATGTGAAATGGGTCAATATGACCCATTTCACATTATAAATGTCCCCGTCGTCGCCCCACGATAGACGCGAACCCGAAGCGTGGCGAGCGCAGCGAGCCTGCGAGGGGCGGCGGTACGCGTCCTCCGACCTTTTCATGCCCTACTATCCACTAGGGCGTGGAGTGAGAATAGAATAGTGTGGCGAGCGCAGCGAGCCACCGAGCCCGAAGCGTGGCGAGCGCAGCGAGCCCCGCGAGGGGACGCGGATACCTTCACAGTTATACGCGTCCCCTTGCGGGCTTCACAGGTGTCCGTGGCGACGCGGAGACCTGTGAAGCCCGCGAAGGGACGCGTTTACCTGTGAAGGTATCCGCGTCCCCTCGCCACGCTTCGGGCTCGGTGGCTCGCTGCGCTCGCCACACTATTCTATTCTCACTCCACGCCCTAGTGGATAGTAGGGCATGAAAAGGTCGGAGGACGCGTACCGCCGCCCCTCGCGGGCTCGCTACGCTCGCCACGCTTCGGGTTCGCGTCTATCGTGGGCTGGGGTTAACGCGCTTAAATTTGGGGGGGTTGGGAATTTTTTTCATTGAATCCAATGTAAAATTGGGTCCCAGGGACCCAATTTACATTGGATTCAATGGATTCAATGAAAAAAATCGGGTCAAAAATCGGTCGGTCGCGTCGATCGCATCGGGTGCGACCAAATCGCATGCGATGCGATCGACCCGATTTTTCCGACACGACCACCCCGATCTGAATCGGTGTGGCCGTGCTAGGAAACAAGTACCAAAATGACAAAGTTATTATGTTGGAATGTCCGCGGACTTAACGACAGGATTAAAAGAACCACGGTAATGAATGTAATTAACAAACAGGGAGCACAAATAATATGTTTAAATGAAACACATTTAATAGAGGAGAAATTAGGGGTGTTGAAAAAGGGATGGGTGGGTTCAGCATATCACTCCACATTCACGAACAATTCAAGAGGGGTCTCAGTTCTAATTCATAAAAATGTGCCATTTCAATGCAAAAGGAAAGAAATAGACAAATACGGGAGGTATGTGTTTTTAGAATGCCAGATACACAGGATAAATGTGTGCATCTTGGCTGTGTACATCGGCCCGCCATTTCAATACGAGGTATTAGAGAGGGCAGTGATCTTTGCATCTAAATCAAATGGGGCAGAAATAATATGCTTAGGAGACTTCAATAATGTGATGGACCCCAGTATGGATAGGTGGAACCGGAATATGGGGGTGGGAAAAACAGGGAATAAAGGGTTAGACAGGTTTATGGGGGATATCGGGTGGAGGGATGTATGGAGACTGAGATACCCCCAAAAATTGGAATATTCATGCTTCTCAAGATCGCTGGAAGCTCTGTCTCGTATTGACATGGTTATGGTGGATGATAAAATGCTCCCCAGAATAGAAAAGATAGAATACTTGTCTCATGGAATATCTGACCACTCCCCAATAGTTGCACAAATAAGACAACAGGAGGAAAAAGGATTTAGTATGTGGAAATGCCATCCTGTATGGTTAGAACAAATGGGAGCAGGGCTTGAATTGGAGCAGGAATGGGAGGAATACTTCAGTAAAAACTCGGGATCTGCATCACAGGCGGTGGTATGGGATACAGGGAAGGCTGTCATTAGAGGGTCATTAATTAAGAGGATAGCGCAAATAAAAAGAAGCTCGCGAGAGAAAAAACAGGAGTTGGAAAAAAATAATAAAATACTAGAGAACCAATATATGGAAAATAAAACAGAAAGAAATAAGGAAGAGTGGATGCAAGTAAATAGAACATGGATAAATGAGCTGAAATTAGAAGCCGTGAAACAAGAAGGATTCCTAGCCCATTTTAAATACATCAATGAGGATAGACCTGGGAGTTATTTGGCCCAGTTAATTAAGAATTCAGCACCCAAAAACCATATTGTACAAATAGAATCAGAGTCCGGGATATGTGTAGACACAACACCAGAAATCACACAGGTATTTGTAGAGTACTATAAAAGATTATACACATCTAAACTGGAATATGGGGTGGAGGAAGTTAAACAGTATCTGGCAGGGATACAGATTCCAAAAATAAATAGAGAACAATGTGTATTAATGGAGAGCCCTATTACAGTTGAGGAGGTTAAAGAGGCCATAAATCAAGTAGCAGGTAATAAAGCACCAGGATGCGACGGAATCCTGGCAGAAATGTATAAGAAGCATAGGGAAAAAATAGCTCCCTGGTTAACAGACTTGATTAATGATAGCCTGATAGATGGGAAACTACCTGAGTCAATGGACGAAGCCCTAATAATAGTAATCCCTAAACAAGATAAAGATCTATGTAAACCAGAGTCATATAGGCCAATCTCACTGATAAATATGGATGCAAAAATACTTGCCAAAGTACTGGCCCAGAGAATGGAGGCAGCCATGAATGATGTCATCCACCCAGATCAGACCGGGTTCAGTAAGGGTATGAGTACAGGGGTGAATATCAGACGTTTATATACAAATATTCAGATAAAACAAGAACAGGAAAAAGAAAAGACGCGGCAAAGGCATATGACTGTATTGAGTGGATATACCTATGGGCGGTGATGGAAGTATATGGGTTTGGGCCAAATTTTATAAGCTGGATCAAATTGCTATACAGAGATCCTAAGGCCAGGGTCCAAATCAATGGGTACAGTACAGAACCGTTTAAGTTGACTAGAGGAACAAGACAGGGGTGTCCTATGTCCCCGGCCCTCTTCAACCTGGCAATAGAGCCATTGGCTTGCATATAGAGAACTTCGCATGAGATAGCGGGGTTTGAGCAGGGGCGGGGAGATAGAGAAATAATATCAATGTATGCAGACGACATGCTGATCTACCTGAGAAATCAATCGGTGGAACTGCCTGTCGTACTAAAAATAGTAGAAACATTTGGAAAGTACTCTGGCCTAAGAATAAACTGGGGGAAGTCTAGTATGATGCCCTTGAGAGGGAAAATAGAGGCACAGGAAAATAATGGGGGCTTACTGAGTTGGGTGGATGACACCAAATATTTGGGCATTCGAGTTGCTAATGAGGGAAAGGAATTTATCAAAATGAATATTGAACCACTCATTAGGATATATCAGAGCAAGGTCAAAACATGGAGCAGAGTACCCATGACAGTAACAGGGAGGGTAAACCTAATAAAAATGGTAATATTACCAAAATTCTTATACATTTTCCAGAATACACCTGTATACTTACCCATGAGTTTATTTAAAAAGTTAGATAGTATCACAACCACATTTGTATGGGGGGCGAAGCGTGTAAGACTAAAAAGGGATACCTTAATAAGACCAAAAAAATTGGGGGGTCTGGGGTTACCACATTTCCGATTATATTATGTGGCAGCTCAACGGTTTCATAATCAAGTATGGCTGAGGGATCAAGAAAGCTCCCGTATAAGCGAATTAGTTATACAAGAATGTGGGAACATGACCCCAAGACAAGTTATCATAATAGGGAATAAAAAAAAAACAAAGAACCCACTGATTAAACAGGCCAAAACAGTATGGGAGTGCGCAAACAAAATAATGGGATATAAAAACATAGATCCAGAGACTCCAGTATGGATCAAAAGAAAAAAGGGAGGAAAGAATGCAATAAGCGAAGAAGAAACTAGGATAGCTTGGAAAAGAACAGGGATAGAAAATATTGGCCAAATGTATCAGGAGGGGGTATTGAAGACCTATAGCCAACTAGATCTAGAATATAGGCTACCAAGGGGCTATTTTTTCCGATATTTACAATTGCGGGGCAACCTTAATCAGCTATATGGAGGAAGCAATGTAAATATAGAAGATTCCCCAATTAAGATAATGTTAGATAAAGAAAAAAAGGTGAAGGTGGCTGAAATATATAAGAGGTTAGTAAGTATGCTTGATAATCCCCAAATAGATAAAATCAAACAAGAGTGGGAAAGAGATGTGGGAGACATCAGTGATCAACAATGGAACCGAGCACTAGCATCACCAACTAGGGCCACAGAATCTATAAAGTTCCAACAGATTCAGTTATACATCCTGCATAGGGTATATATCACGCCAATGAAAATTAAAAGATTCGATCCAAACAAAGAGGATGTATGTCCTAAGTGTAGGAGGGCCCAGGGAACATTCTTCCATATGATATGGCAATGCAGGATGGTTAAAGAATTCTGGGATCAGATAATCCACATAATGGGTAATTTAGGGATGTCGGAAAGGCACTACAATGCTAAGACATGTCTATTAGGTATTATAGAAGAAGTAAGAAATGGGGAATTAAACAGCCAATTATGTGAAAAATTAACAGCTATGGCTAAGGTTGTAATTGCTAGAAAGTGGCTGGCGCTGGAAAAACCTGAATTGGGACAGTGGGTAAAATTAGTCAATGACACAGTAGAACACGAAAGACATATGTATATTAGGAAAAGGAAAAATATTGGGAAGTTTGAAAAGATATGGACACAGTGGACACAATCACAATATTACAATAAATAAAACACAAAGGACACAATTAGAAGGTATAGAGTGAAGGAGTGAGGAGGGAAACCCTGAGGAATATATGCAACTGGGGGGGGGGGGGAGGGGGGGTAAATGTGTAGGATGTATGGGATGGATAGAAGAATGTATATAAGAATAATGAATGGTATAACTATAAGAAATAACCTTGGTAAAAAATAGAACACCGATCAAGTACTAACTGAATATGCGGATGTATATTTGTATAGAGATGATCTTATTGTTATATGTGGTTTGTTTGATGTGTTTTTTTCTTTTTGTATATAAAAAAAAAAAAAGCAATAAAAGAATACTGAATTTAAAAAAAAATAAATATAAAGTTTTTTTTTTTGTATCAAACCCGTTAACAACATTCCCTCCTGGTCTAGGTTGCGCCAAGCAATTAGTAGCAGCAATTGGGGTAACAGGAAAAATACAGCATTACCCACTGACGAAACCAGCAGATGTTACAAGCGGGCCTCTGCATACCAAACACTCTTTTCTGTTGGCTGCAGCGGCCCCGACTAACCTCCTGGGTAGAGATTTACTATGTAAAGTGGGATGTGTCATCTATTGCACCCCTGATGGGCGTGTGGGACGCCGAGCGGAGATGCACACGACAGGATAGAGTGGATCCCCGGACCAGTCCCCACCGCTATCCCCGCTATCCCCCCCGCTACAAGCCGGCGTAAACCGCAAGCAGCTCTGAGGTCTGTCTGGAGCTGACCTTGCGACAGACCTGGCGCGGCTCCTGACTCCCGCGCTGACCGGCTGGGTGAGCAGGGGGCATCTTGCAAACATCCCAATAGCAAGGTGCTGACCGGAGGTGATCGGAATCCCCTGAGCGGAGTGGTGCGGGTACCGGATGGTCTGATCCAGCAGCGCAGGCAGAAGCCCGGCAGCCTATTCCTATAAATTGACTCCTGTGCAGGCCCCCACCGCTGGTCCTCCGCTACAAGCTGGCATAACCCGCAAGCAGCCTCGAGGAGGTCTGTCTGGAGCTGAGCCAGTAACTGAGACCTGGCACGGCCCGACTGCCACACTGACCGATGGAATAATCTTGCAGCAGCCTAATAGCAAGGGTGTCGACCGGAGCCCCCTGAGCAGCGCAGGTGCCATATGATCTGGTCCAGCAGCACAGGCAGAACCCCGGCAGCCTAACCCTCCAAAGTGACAAACACTCTTTTCTGTTGGCTGCAGCGGCCCCGACTAACCTCCTGGGTAGAGATTTACTATGTAAAGTGGGATGTGTCATCTATTGCACCCCTGATGGGGTATTTCTGGACACTCCTAGAAATCTTGCACAAGAAGTGCAAGATATGCTGGACAGTCCTCAGAGGCTAATGTTGTATTCCACTGTTATAGAGTCAAATCCATCTAAGGTAGCTAAAAACTACAGCACAAATACCGAGTTCCCTTTGGACTAAAGATGGACAGGATGCTGGGCTGATGGCAAATGTAGCTCCAGTAGAAATCTGCTTAAAAGAAGGCAGGATAGCCCCAAAAATACCGCAATACCCTTTAAAACCTGAAGTTGAGCTAGGAGTACATCCAGTGATCCAAAGATTACTCCAACAGGAAATCCTAGTTAGAACTTCCAGCACGGCCAATAGTCCCATCTTTCCTGTGAAAAAGAGCGGGGGGAGGGGCTACAGACTAGTGCAGGATGTAAGAGGGGTAAACAAAGTAGTTGAGAGCCAATTCCCCGTAGTGCCAAACCCAGCTGTCATCCAAATGCAAATCCCACCTCACTGTACCCATTTCACAGTCATTGATTTGTGTTCAGCGTTCTTCTCCGTCCCTTTGCACCCTGACAGCCAGTATCTGTTCGCCTTTACTTACAGAGGAGTACAGTATACCTGGACACGACTCCCCCAGGGATTCATAGACAGCCCCAGCATCTTCTCCAAGGCCTTGCATGATTGTTTACAATCCTTTCAACCCATGAGCGGTTCGATACTGATACAATATGTCGATGACTTATTGTTGTGTTCTGAAGTCACTGGAGTCATCAGTGGATGACACTAGACAACTACTGATGCATCTCTCAGAGACAGGACATAAAGTATCCAAGGATAAGCTGCAATTATGCCAGACCAGGGTTAAGTATCTGGGCCACTGCCTTACCCAAGGGCTGAGACACCTCACCGACGACAGAATCCAAGCAATTCAGAACATGGTACTGCCACAGACCCAGCATCAGATCCGTACGTTCCTAGGCATGTGTGGATACTGTCGCAATTGGATCCCAGGATTCTCTATTCTGGCATTACCACTACAAGAGATGGTTTCCTCAACTAGGCCAGATCGGGTCTCTCATACTGAGGAATCTGAACTGGCTTTCGAGGAACTAAAGGTGAGCCTAACAAAGGCCCCAGCACTGGGAATGCCAGATTATGGGAAACCCTTTGAACTGTGCGGAACTGAATCAGGTGGGTGTGCGGCAGGAGTACTTGTACAAGAAACCTGGTGATGCCAGCCTGACCAATGTCGTACTACAGTGTACAGTTAAACCCTATTATTTGAGCACTTCCTACTTGTCTACACAGTGCAGTTGCCATAGCACTACCGGTAAACAAAACTGAGAATGTGGTGTTGGGGTGTGTTTTAACTGTTTATGCTCCTCATATAGTCTGGACACCCCTAAAATTCTGCCTAAACATGTGAAAAATATTCATCAGCCAAGTTCACTAAATGGGAACTTGCATTGATGTTACCAGTAAAATGGGTAGTATTGTAAACCCAGCAACACTCTTACCAGGTGTGCCCGCCAAGGCACAAAGGGTGGATTGGTGCTGAGGTTGCTGGAATGGTGGAATTTAGTGGGAGCCGAGACGAATATGATTGCATAACATGTTTGAATCAGACCTTTGCAGCATGCCCCCAAAGGGTGGTACCAACCCATTGGAAGAGGTAATTCATTTTTTTTCTCTCTCTCTCCCTCGTTCTTTCCACAACACCGAGAGGGAAAATTGTACACTGGCTATACCGTAATAGATGGAAAAGGCATAGTAGAGGCTGAACCCATTGGACGTCTCACTCAGCAACAGCAGTCTCATTAGTAGCACTGCGGGCTGAGAGAAAAACAGCCAATATTCATGCCGACTCCAAGTACGTTTGTTGGGGTAATACAGAAGATTTTAGGCCCTATGGCGCCTCAGATGTTTTGTTTCAGTAGCTGGCACTCCAGTGGCGCAAGCGTTGTAAGTTTAAAAGATTCTTGACAGTCACACAGCTGCCGGACAGAGTGGCTGTTATCAAGTGTAAAAACCACATCTTCAATGAGGATTCAGTGTCACTTGATGATGAACATGCTGGCAAGGCAGCTGGGTGAGCCATGCGCTCTGCGGATAATGTTTGTGTTCCCCCTATAAATGTCAGTATATTCACATAGTAATACAAGATTTGTGTCCCCTGCAGGAGAAGCAGTCTGGAAGCCGAAGGGATGTGGACAGGAATAGAAAGATGGACAAGGAAAACCAGTGACTCTGAGAACATGCCAAACTGTCAGGACAGAGATAGCCCATGGCCTGACTTGTCTTGACAGGGAAGGTATGTGGAAAATTAGTCCGAAATTACTGGTGTGCCCACAGACAGGTAAGACGACAGAATCATGCCTTACTTGTCTGGGGGAAAGAAACTGCAACGGCTGTTCCCACAGAGCCATCTCCACATCCCTCCTCCAGCAGGATCCTCTGCAGGTAATACAAAAATTGGCTTTGTACAGTCCACTCTAGAAGCATTATAGTTATTTATTTTTTATATATATATACATGTATGTGTTGACGTTTGTGTGTATAGATATGGCAGCCCAGAAGCACCCTTGAGTATGCAAATATATATATATGAAAGGTTTAAGTCATGTGTGAACCTTTAGGGACTGATGGTACACCCTATAATCTCTTTTTTTAGTAGTAGAATCACTCTCAGAACTCCACCTAATTTGTCCCCATCGAAACATTGCTTGGCGGGCAGCCACAGGTTATGGTAATCCCACAAGGAGATCCTAGACCACAAATGCAAGTGATGTATCCACACCTGGAAAACTGCAGCAAAATGACTTTGTTGACACCTGTTGTGAACTGTCATAACCATGAACCAGGAGATGTTGTTGTTTCCCCTGCTTTGCCATATACAGGTTGCTTGATAGACCTTTGGAAAGAACCACCCCAAATCTTGTTGACCAGCACTACCTCAATAACAAAGTCGCAGAGAGAGAGAGATTCGGGTACGTTCGTCCTACTGCCAAAGGAACAGAAAGCCAGAAGGTCCCTACACTCGAGGGCGAAAGAAATAAATCGCTAAGAGGCACCATTTCGGGAGGACTGGAGAGCAGCTAAGGTCAAGCAACCTGTACAAGCTACAAAAGGGACTGTGACACACCCCACTGGTAACAGGTTGAAAGCATCACTAACAAAATTTTTCCTTTCTCAGTTTTCTCTATTGTTGTGGGTCCTATTCTTGTCTCCCCCCCACTATCCGTTCTTATCTTCAAAAGCAAGGATACCGCCGCCGCCCTGCTGCCAGGCAGTGGACGGACGATACAGAGTTCTGAGAGTGTGTTACCCGTCCCAGCTTAGGTCAAGGTAGAATCTATAAACTTGACACCTTACCCAGGACCGGATGTTTGATAGTGATAATACCATCATACTTAAAAGCATACCAAAAAGAGAGACAACAAAGAGTTCAAGGGTCTGTTGTCACAAACAATACCTACCAAAGGATGCCATATCTGAAAAACAAATGTATACGTTGTAACCACCCCTGTTTTTATTTTTATCCCAAAATTGTACATTATCCTTCGTGACCCTGAGTAGATTGTTCGATAAATGCAGCCCATCGTTTATCCATGATCCTGGATCGGCCGAGAGCAGATGGTTTACTCCCCTTATATGTTTATTTCATGGATCCCAATTTCTTTGTTAGGATTATGAATTTCTGTATTGTCGTGTAAAATGTTTTGTATTGTAACAGTTTTATATTTACTGTTAAAGGGTGGACTGTGGAAGTCTAGTTACACACAAGCCATTTTAGGATAGTATGGCCGCCATTTTGGTTCGCAGAGTTGCGCAAATAAAGTTACCATACCCGAGAATGTGTGACAAAGTGGACCAGAAGAGTACCCATACTATCACACATAAATTCATAATAACACACTTACACGAAATGAAATATAGTTAAAGGTTTAGAACGCCACACATAGCTTAGTTAGCCCTGCACACATCTGTCTGTATCATGTTTAGTACCGTTCCGTTCCTCATGCGTAGTTTTCCGGTCATTGCGAATATTTCGCAATATACACGGCCCGATAGATATGGACATAATCCATATTCCAGAGACAGTTTCTGTTGAAAGTATATAACAAAGGAATCTATTAAAACCGGTTCTACAGCTATCTACAACCCCTGACGACGATACCAACAGACAAAAGGACTGCAAAGTTCACCTTCCCCCTGCACCTTTGCACACCAGTTGTATTACTTTGCCCCAATCACAGAGGACTTGACATATGATCTCTGACCAATGAGAATGGCCTTTGACCTCCCCTTTCTGACCCTATAAGATAGGCGACCCGGAGCAGCCTCAGTCACTTCGGCACATCTACCTTTCCCTGACTTTTCCACCGGACTATAGTTCAGCCCTGAACGATAGTGAGCTCTGACCGGACTGCGCTTCGCATATTTGATGAAACGGTAAACGGTTGCATTTCACGGTATTTATTCTTATTGTTATTGTTGGCTGATTGTGTCTTGTATCTGTATTCTTTCCCCTTAGCAGAGCCTGTTTAGTATTCATTGTTAGCATATTGTATCACTTGTTAAACCTGTATTTTCTATTCCTGTAAACCCCTTTTGTCCATTAGGGACTTAAATACAACCTTTTTATGGAGTTCTTATCTCCTTACTTCTATACTGTGGTTTGTGTCTGTTATTCGCATTTAGCGATAAAGGTATATTACGGACACTGTCCATAAAGGTATATTCGCAGATTAGAGACAAATTACTGCGAAGGAATCTCTTATTAAGGTATTGGTTCTTGGTGTACAATATACAATAAAAGGTACGCTACGCTGCGCTACGTTTTGTTCGCACGTAGTTAGGTATAAAGGGTATACAGGTTGCGGACATACTACGTAACCTGCGCTTTTCACTTATTGTCTCTTTGGTCATATTAAATCGCCATTAACACACTGAACATGTCTAATGCTGCGCACACACTGGCCGATATATCGCTGGTCCGTCAGCCAGTGGGCACCAGCAATAATTCTGTAACCAGCGTGATCTCTACAACAGAGCCGATGACCGATATATTGGTGCATTGTGCTATGGGCCTGTTTCTGGATGACCTGGTACCAAGTCCCAAAGTGCCGACCTGACGAATAGCCGCTACCCCACCCGGATCCCCTCGCATGTGCCCAATGCTGGAGATCATTGAAATCTCCAGGGTTCAGGGCAGCTGACGCCATGTGAAGTCAGCTACCCGCCCCTGGCACCTTGCGTGAGGCTGGAATTTACATGGGAATGCCCATGAAACGCTGGGCGTTCCCATCCATGGCCCATCACCGCCAGTGTCTCCCCCCCCACAACCGGATGGACTACAGATCGGGCCCTATGTGTACAGGCAATCTGCCATCCGCCCATATAACCCGCTGCAGGAGCCAGCGGTGATTGGCAGCTGAAATGGGCGGGAGCATGTAAAGGTGTGACATTAGTCACAATGGATCAGGCAGGGGGAGAGGGGAACTTGTAGGGGAGCCCGGCACCGGTGAATAGGAGTCCTGCCGATACTGGTAAAAAAAAAAAAAAAAAAAGTCATACCTTCTCTTTCCCCCCTCATATTACCACATCACCTTGCCCCCAGTCACCTCCCCTTTCTGCTCCCACCCTTTCCTACTTTTCACTCTCTCCCAGTCCCATTCTCTTTCCTCCACCCCATCTGCCCCCCTCTCCCCTGCTCTCTTCCTTCTGCCCCATCTCTTTATCTCTGCCCCTAGTCTCTCTCTCTCTCTCATTACCTCCTTATCCAGATGCTGCTTAGACGCAGTTATACTATACTGTACTGTAGCCGCTATCGACTGAAAGTGTCATTCACCTATTCTATCAATATAAAATATTTGGCTTCTGGCTACTGAGCTGCGTATATGCACCTTACAGGATCAGCACTAGTGATGGTGGTACGGGTCTGTTCTGTCAGCATACACACGGTATGATATGAATGCAAAAATGCAATTACAGTAACCACCTACAGAAGATTATATCTGTGGCAATTATTATAGTGTCAAATATGTACACCTAATATCTTTTTTTATTTACTAGTTAATGCTAATAATCTATACTTCTGTTATAGCACTCTCCTAATTGTTATTTTATTTGTATCTAATTAAGTTATACAGAATACCTATTGGGAGCTGCAATAGCCATAAGTCGTCTTAGAATTATCTCGTTAGACAGTATTCATTTTGATTGATTATTATATTTTCAATGTAAAGTATTAGCGCCTGATTATCATGATTATCCTTTTCTACCAGAGAGTGTGGGGAGGAGACTGGTCAGATCTCTGGGCTGGTAACACACAGGGACATGATGTGAGGGGAGAGCAGGAGTATAATAGGGGCTGATGGCTCCTGATGTAGGAGATACACCAGAGAGTGTGGGGAGGAGACTGGTCAGATCTCTGGGCTGGTAACACACAGTGACATGATGTGAGGGGGAGAGCAGGAGTATAGTAGGGGCTGATGGCTCCTGATGTATGAGATACACTAGAGAGTGCGGGGAGGAGACTGGTCAGATCTCTGGGCTGGTAACACACAGTAACATGCTGTGAGGGGGGGACCAGGAGTATAATAGGGGCTGATGGCTCCTAATTTCTTAGATAGCTGTAAAGCTGTATTAACAGAACCCGGAAAATACTTTATGCAATAAAAGGGGATTTTTGTAAGAACTTACCGTTCGAACCCCTTTCCAGTCCGGTGACACAGCTCACGATGGGATGTAGGAGGGTCCGCCAGGAGCCAGGCACCTATGCTTCTAATTTCTTTGTGAGCAGGCTCCTCCCTACTGCATCCCATAATGCTTCAGTTAAACTTCAACAGCACACTAGGATACACAACTTAGTACAATGCCTGAACATCATATATGCAATTTAACTCATAACATGGCAACCATGAACGGTACAACTTACTGAGCGTTAGGGAGGGATCGCTGTGTCACCGGACTGGACTCAGAGAAAGGGGTTCGAACGGTAAGTTCTTACAAAAATCCCCTTTTCTCTTTCGTCCAGTCCGGTGACACAGCTCACGATGGGACGTTCACAAGCTGGTCCTTTGGGAGGGTAAGCTCAGACCGCCAGTTCTCATCACTGCCCATCCAAATGAAGCGTTTTGTAAAGGTGGGAACAGAGGACCAGGTGGCTGCCCTGCACAGCTGCTCCGCTGTGGCCCCATGACGCACCGCCCACGAAGAAGCAACTGCAACTGACCTTGTAGTGTGGGCATTTATGCGAGATGGAACAGGCCTACCTGCCTTACAGTAGGCAAACACAATAGTTGATCTCAACCAACGAGCAATTGTCTGCTTTGAAGCAGGCCACCCAATCTTATGTACATCGTACAAAACCAGCAGCAAATCAGATTTGCGAACATCCTTTACCCTATTGACATAGATTCGCAAAGCGTGAACCACATCCAACTTTTTCAAACTGTCCCTATTCCTCGTTCCCTCAGGCGGGGAAAAAACCGGGAGAACAATGTCCTGATTCAAATGAAATGAGGATATTACCTTAGGTAGAAATTTAGGTACTGTCCTGAGCACAGCCCTGTCATCATGGAAAATCAAAAATGGTGACTTGCAGGACAAGGCACCCAACTCCGACACATGCCTAGCCGAGGCAATGGCCAATAAAAAAGGTAAGTTTCCAGGAAACATATTTGAGATCCGCTGATCTCATAGGCTCAAAAGGAGGCTTTTGCAGCATGGATAAAACAAGGGACAAGCCCCACGGTGCAACCGGCTGCCTGTAAGGAGGCTTAATCCTGGTCACACCCTGCAAAAAGGTCTGTACCTCTGGCAACAGAGCCACCCTCTTTTGAAAGAAAATGGAAAGTGCCGAAATTTGCACTTTCAAAGATTGCAAACTTAGACCAGACTAAAGGCCATCCTGTAGGAACTCCAGTAGCCTCGCCACCTTAAACCTGGAGATATGAACTCTCTGCCGCTCACACCACCTGATGTAGATCTTCCACACCCTATGGTAATTAGCCGCAGACACCCGGCTTTCGGGCCCTTAACATGGTAGGGATAACCGCCTCTGAAAAACCTTTCTTTCTCAATAAGGAGGACTCATACTCCATGCCGTCAAATTGAGACGAGCTAGGTCCAGGTGTAGGAGCGGTCCTTGACTTAGTAAGTCCGGATGAAGAGGAAGTCGCCACGATTCCGTCGATAATCTCAGTATGTCTGAGTACCATGACCTCCTGGGCCAATCTGGTGCAATCAGTATGGCTGGTAGTCTGGTTCTTTATACTCTTCAACACCCTCGAGATCATTGGAAACGGGGGAAAAATGTATTCCAGACTGAAACACCAAGGAATTGTCATGGCATCCACTGCCCAAGCCGACGGGTCCCTCGATCGAGCGCAAAACCTCGGCACCTGACAATTGCTCCTTGACGCCATAAGATCTATGTCTGGCAGTCCCCAGCGGTCAACAATTTTCTGGAAAACTTCCCTATGGAGTGACTACTCCCCCTCCAGCAGATCCGCCCTGCTGAGATAGTCCGCCTCCACATTCCGGAACCCCGGAATGAATACGGCTGACAGTGCTGGCACCTGCACTTCCGCCCAGGTGAAAATCCTCACAATCTCTGCCATCGCCATCTTGCTGCGAGTTCCGCCCTGATGGTTTAAGTATGCCACTGTTGTGGCATTGTCGGATTGAACTCGTACTAGCAATCCCTTCAGAAACTCTTCTGCTTGGCACAAGGCATTCCATAACGCTCACAGTTCCAGTATGTTTATAGGAAGTATTGGATTCCTCCTCGGACCAAAGGCCCTGTAACCTTAGATGGAGCACAACTGCTCCCCAACCCCTGAGACTGGCATCCGTCGTGATGACCAACCAATCCCAAGAGCAAAGGGAACGCCCCATCTGCAGAGTCTCTATATCCGTCCACCATTCCAAGGATATTCTTGTTTCCTGAGACAGAACCAGCCGTTCCGGCTTCATTGTCTTTGCATTTCCGGACCAGCATGCTAGGATGTTCCACTGGAAGCACCTCGAATGGTATCTGGCAAACTGTAGCGTCTCGAAAGTCGCTACTATTTTGCCCAGCAACCTTACTCCCTGCCACACCTTCGGTGCAGGAGCCTGAATAAGTGTTAGCACCATGTGCCGAATCTCCACTGCCTTGGGATGTGGCAAGAACACCCTGTGAAGGTGTGTGTCCAGGATTACCCCGAGGAATTGCAGACTCTAAGTGGGTGTTAAATGCGACTTGGGAAGGTTTAGCACCCAACCCTGCTCTTGCAAGAACTGTGTCGCAATACTCAGGTGTTCCTGAAGTTTTCCCGCCGACTCCGCCTTGAATAAAAGGTCGTCCAGATAAGGAATAATTACTATTCCCTTTAGACGTAGAGCTGCGGCCATGACCGCCATCACTTTTGTGAACACTCTCGGAGCCGTAGCCAAACCGAACGGCAGTGCCTGAAACTGCCAATTGTCTTTTCCAATTGCAAACCTTAGGAGAGCTTGGTGATCCTTGAAAATGGACACATGGAGATATGCATCCTGAATATCTACAGATGCCAGAAACTCCCCCGGCTCTATGCTCAGGAGCATAGAACGCAGGGACTCCATGCAAAAATGATCTACCCACAAGTGAAGATTTAAAGACTTTAAATTTAGAATAGGCCTGAAAGACCCGTCTGGCTTGGGGACTAGGAAGAGGATCGAATAAAACCCTTGTTTTCTTTCCTCCTGAGGCACCGGAATCACTACTCCCTTCTCCCTTCGGGACAAAGCTGCCCCCAAAAGAGTGGACCTCAGTGACGCAGTCCGATGCAAAGGAGTAGGAACAAATCTCTTGGGTGGAATGCCTCTGAGATTTATCCGGTAACCCTCGGAAATGATGGAAAGGACCCAAGGATCCACTACGGATTCCCTCCACCGGTCCCGAAAGTGCAGGAGGCGACCCCCCACTCTGAGCCCAGAACGGGGAGCCCCCGCCTCGTCATGCAGAGGACTTCTAATCACTTTTGGCTGCATGCTTTTTTGTAAAGGCCCCAAACCGAGACATGGAAGACTTTCCTCTGCTGGCCTGAAATCTGCCACGGCCAGTCTGTCCTCTGTTGGACGTCCCGCCCCGAAATGGCGACCGAAAGGATGGCATGAAAACTCCAAACTTGGAGCCTGAACTCTTGGAGGTGGTGGGGAGGAAGGTACTTTTACCCCCAGTAGCCTGTTTAATGATGGCTTCCAGCTCTGAGCCAAACAATAGCTCCCCCTAAAAAGGCATGTTCTCAAGGGACTTCTTGGACTCACTATCAGCTTCCCAAGCTTTGAGCCAAAGAGCCCTCCTAGCTGAAACTGAGGTGATAGACACTCTGGACGCCATTTTAGCTCCTTCCTCACAAACATATTCTGCAGCACATCTCAACTTCTCTGCCAGTATGAAAGCCTCAGAATTTTGGTGGAGAAGACCACTCAGTTGCTTCGCCCACTTGATCATAGCTTTTGTAACCCAAGCAGAAGCAATAATAGGCCTCAAAGTATAACCTACGCCTTCAAAAATAGCTTTCAAGCAACCTTCCACCTTTTTGTCCACTGGGTCTTTAAAGGCAGCACCCCCCTGGACAGGTAACGCAGTGGATTTAGACAGCCTAGCCACCGATGCACCCACTAATGGGGCTTTTTCCCATAATGTTCCTCTGGCATGGGGTACATATTAGCATACTTTTTAGCCATCAACAGTCTTTTATCAGGAGTTTTTCCTGCTTCATTTAAAACAGAGGTCATTCCCTCATCAGAGGGGAAGCACACAGGGTCCCTGCGACTCTTTTTAAACACACAAGAGACAGGAGTCTTTTCTTCCTCTGCAAGATTCAGAGTCTGTCTAACAGCAACAATCAAATCCTCAATGCCTGAAGTTAAGGCCTCAGCTTCATCACTCATGTCCCAACTCCAGTTCTCCTCACACACACCATCATCATCCAAATCCTGTAAAATGGGTGGTGTTGATACAGATCCTCTCATCAGAGGATTTTGTAAACTGCTCCATTGAGGCAGTCATTTTATGAACCCCCTGAGCAGCAAAATGGGGTCCCCCTGAGCCGGGGTAACTGACCCCCCAGAAACCTGAGAAGAGTTAAAGTGGCCAGGAGACCCTAACAAGGAATCCTTCTGCCTACTCAAAGCCTCAGTAAGAGCATTCATAGACCTGCCCAACGCCAAAGCCCAAGCAGGTTCAGCTATCTACGTCCTGGGGGCGCGTGACCCACTGGGAACAGCCTCACAGGACGGGCATAAATCCCCCTGATCCTCATGTTCACAGGTAAATTTAGCCTCACACTTCTTGCAGTAAATAAACATGTCCAGCGCTCCCTCCTCCACAGCAGCAGAAGTAAACCCCTCAGCCATGTAAAATACAATGCAAAATGAACAGGCACCGCACAGAGCAATGTATCAGTGTACTTATCTGACTGTATTCCGGTCAGCGATCAGCGAGGGAACCGCTTGTTAGAAGAGACTGGAGTCTGTGTAAAATCACCCTGTCAGCTCCGCAGCGCGGGGAAAAGGCGCCAAAAACACAGTGCAGGAAGAGACCAAGTCTCTGCATCAGCAGGGAGACTAGCCCATCTGGTGCTTTCTCCCCCATCAGCCGCTCCCGCAGTTGTCTCTGCTTACCTCCTTGTACCTCCCTTCCATGGGACCACAATGGAGTCGTCCAGCAGCGCCGGACTCCTGTGAGAGACTTCACTTCCCTGGCGGGATTTCAGTCTCTAAGCCCTTCAAGATGGCAGGCGCCATCGCGGGGGGGGGGGGGGGGGGTGGGCCAGGAAAGTCTCTAACACAGAGACTAAGCGCTGTGCAGAAGGAATAAAAAGTGTCCCTCTGCACACAGAGAGCTGACAGGACGAGCTTCTGTCAGCCTCTGCTGCGCTCTCAGTGTGTATGAACTTCAAGTAGAAGTAACACACTGGAAAACCTGCTCTAAAGCTAGTGCATTAATAAAATAATAAAAAACTATCTTCAAAAAAATCCAAAGAAAAAACCGCAGCTGCGAAGCATAGCACCCGCTCCTGTGGGCACCTAAAACTAACTGGAGCATTATGGGATGCAGTAGGGAGGAGCCTGCTCCCAAAGAAATTAGAAGCATAGGTGCCTGGCTCCTGGCGGAGAAAGAGCCGAATTATACTCAGGAAGAAAAAGAAATTATCGGTGAGTATAATTCGCCTCTTTCTGCTACGATCCCCATGGCAGCCATAACACTGGGACATACCCAAGTAAACACACGGGAGGGAAAGCTGCATGAAATATTTATTATCTCGGGACCAGTCAAACGGACATAGCTCCTTGTAAGACATGATTCCCAAAGTGGGCAGTAGATACATTAAGTGCGTAATGGTTAGAGAAAGTATGAAACGAGGACCAGGTAGCAGCCCTACAGATCTCTGTAATAGATGCCTTCGCCTTATTCGCCCATGATGTGGAAACTGCCCGAGTGTGCATGGACGATAGGAGGCGCCACCTTGTTTTCTTTCTTGTAGGCAAATAGGATAACCTCTCTTATCCATCTCAAAATGGTTTGTTTGACTGGTGCTTCTCCTTTATACCTTCTGGAATTACAAATAGGTGCTTGGTGGATCTAAAACTCTTGGTTCTTTTCAAGTATATAGAGATGGCTCTAACGATCTAATTTGTGCCACATTTCTTCCTCCTCATTCTGAGGAATTGGGTAAAACTCAGGAAGAGTTATCTCTTGGTTGAGGAGAAATCTTGAGATTACCTTTGGTAGAAATTCTGGGTGCGTCCTCAGCACCACTCTATCAGGAAAAAAAGTCAGATAGGGTTCCTCAATTCACAGCGCTTGTAACTCACTCACCCATCTGGCTGAGGTGACTGCCACCAGAAAGACCACTTTCCAGATAAGTAGTTTGAGTGGAATGTCTATAAGTGGTTCAAACGGATGTTTGGATAACACTGTAAGCAATAGGTTTAGATCCCAAGGAGCCACAATAGATTTGATCGGTGGTCTAATTCTCTTCATGGCCCTGCTAAACCTTTTGACCATCTTCTCTTCCGCTAATGGTCTGTCCAGTAGAATGCTCAAAGCAGAGATTTGTGCCTTGATAGTAGCTGTTGCTAAACCTAATAGGAATCCGTCAAACAAGAATTGTAATACTTCGCCAGTGGAAATCTTAGAAAAGTCACCTGAGAACGGACCCCATTCGATGAATTTTATCCATGTTCTGTAATATGCTAATGAAGAGACATCTTTTCTGGCCTTCAACGTCATATCAGTGACTTGTGATGAGAGTTTATGCTTTTTTAATATTTGCCGCTCAATCTCCACGCCCTTCGACAATGTCGCGGGTTCTGAACGTAGAACTGGAACTTGTCTCAGTAGATCCGGTCTGTTGGGCAATTCCCATGGTTTCTGTACAGATAGCCTGAGGGCATTCGAGAACCAACCCCTCTGTGGCCAATATGTTAGGATTGCCACCAGGTCTACTTTGTCCTCTTGTATCTTCTTTATCACCTTGTTTATCAAGGGAGAGGGCAGAAATATGTACCCCAGTTTGAACTGCCATTTGATCGTAAAGGCATCCAACGTCGCTGCTTGGGCATGATAGTATTTTGAGCAGAATGTCCTCACCTTTCTGTTGGGAGTAAGTGGCCATCAGGTCTACCTCCGGAACTCCGAACCTCTGTATTATCTCTCTGAATACCTCTTCGTTCAGTTCCCATTCGCCTGGATCCAGCAACTTGCGACTCAGGAAATCTGCAATTACATTTCTTCTGCCCGGTATATACACTGCCGAAATTGAGAGAAGATATCTCTCCGCCCATGCCATAATATTCTCTGACATTATCATCAACTTTCTGCTCCTGGTACCTCCTTGATGATTTATGTGTGAGACCACCGTCACGTTGTCTGACATAATTCTGACGTGAGTTCCCTTGGTATACTCCTTCAATCATCTTACTGCTTCCCAGACTGCTTGAAGTTCTCTTACATTTCAGGATTTAATCACCTCTTCTAGGGATCATACTCCTTGTACTGATACATTCGCCATGTGTGCACCCCAATCGGTTAGACTGGCATCAGTGGTTAGTACCAAATAACTCGGACTCTCCAGACTGGGTCTCTTCTCCTTCAGACCTCTTGTCCACCATAGTATGGATTTTCTTATTGGGCCCTTTAGTACTACTGGATGATGATCGCTGCATCCCCTTCGGATCAGAGGTAAAAGGTACCATTGAAGCTTCCTCATATTTGATTGAGCCCAGGGTATGACTTTCATGCAGGACGTCATCATGCCCAACAACTATACAGCCATAATCAGTGTCACCTTCTTTGAGTATAGAACCGTCTCTATCATTCGCTGGATTCTTAGGCATCTCTCTGACGAGAGAGCAATATTGAAGTTTACAGTGTCTATTAGGACGCCCAGGAACTGAATATTTTGGCTTGGTGAAAGACAGCTCTTGACTTCGTTTATAACCCAGCCATGCATCTGTAGTGTTGACAATGTCAGATCTACACTTTGTAGAACTTCTTCTTCCGAATCTCCAGCGATTAATAGATCATCCAGATATGGCCATATTAGGACTCCTAGTTTTCTCAATTCCGCAATCAGGGTGACCAATACTTTTGTACCCTCGGAGACATCCTTAGCCCAAAGGGTAGGCATGTGAACTGGAAGTGCCTGTTTGACACCGAGAACCTGAGGAATTTTCTGAGATAGGCGTTTACTGGAATGTGATAGTAGGCGTCCCTTAGGTCTATTGAGGCTAAGTATGCCCCTTTCTTTATTCCGGACACTATAGACGTTGAATTTTCCATCCTGAACTTTATCTTTTTTATGTTTTTGTTCAGGTCTCTTAGATCCAGAATTGTTCTGTATTCCCCATTGGTCCTCTTCACTAGAAATAAGTTTGAATAAAACCCTCTCTTGTTGCCTGGGAATCTCTTCTTCAGCGTTTATTTCTAGAAGTTGTTCTATCTTCAGTGACAATTCCCTTCTTTCTTCCATCGTTCTTGGTATTCTGGATCTTATAAACCGATCTTGTCTCGGAAATCTCGCAAATTCTATTGAATAGCCGTTTTGTATTGTGTTCAGGACCCATCTGTCCCCAATCGTCTTCCTCCATACATCTGGGAATTTCAATAATCTCGCTCCTATCTTGATTCTTTGTAGATAGTCATAATCTTCCACCTCTGTCAGATTGAAATAGTCCACGAAAAGGTTGCCGAAAGGACTGACGGGATAAGTTCGGATTCCCTCTTCTATAGTATGGTCTTCCGGGCCTGTAACTTCTCGCAACCTTAAAAGATGGTTTAGGTGTCCCAGGATATGGGAAACGATTTCTCCTGTCCTGTGGGAGACGGACAGATTTACCTCCTGATAGTTTTTGAATCATAACGTCAAGTTTGGATCCAAATAAATAATTTCCTTCAAAGGGTAGTGCTGTCAATTTATTTTTAGAATTTGCATCGGCACTCTATGGCTTAAGCCACAATGCCCTTCTTGCCGTCACTCCAGCCGCCATGGACTTTGATGCAAAAGACAGAGTCAAGAGATGCTTCACATAAATAATCAACGGATTTTTGCATTATTTCTAAGCTGCGTAATATATATGACTTTGATATCTTGTCTTCTACATCGGTATGTAGGTTGGCTGCCCAGAGTCTAAGGGCACGGGATACAGAAGCAATAGCTACCGATGATTTAAGAGCCCCCGAAGAAGCGGTATGCACCTTCCGTAAAGAATTTTCTACTTTCTTATCCATAGAGTCCTTGAAAGCAGCCGCGTCTTCCACTGGTATAGTTGACCTCGACGTGAGTTCCGCTACAGCTGCATCCACCTTTGGTATCTTACACCATCCAATAAACTCTTCATCCTTGTACGGATACATCTTATACACTCTGTTACTAAGGGTGAACTTCTTGTCCACATTTATCCATGCTTTAGCAATCATCTCTCTTACTACTTTGTTCAGCGGGAAGGTCCTTCCCCTTCTAGATCGGTCTTCAAATAGAGGATACTTTTCAACCGAAGTACCTGGGGCTTCCTGGTAGTTCATAGCTTTATATATGGTTTTTAACACATTTTCAACAATATCAAGATTGAAGGTCCTGTCATTCCCAACTTCACCCGATTCATCTGTGGAATTCTTTACTGGATCATCCATACCTGATGAACCTTCATCCTGACTAAACCCAGCTTGGGATCTGGATCTCTTTGCTATCTGTGATTGCGCAAATTCGTCTTTAGATACAAAATTCTGCTTCATCCATAACATAAGTTCCTTCAGTATGATCAGGTTTCTTCTTTATTTCATACCTTGTGGAATCCTTTTGTTTTATCTCACAATTTTCACATAATGATTTATTCTGACTAGCAGAGAATACTTTGTCACATGACATGCAATTTGATTCAATGTATTTCTTCTTAGATACTCTTTTCTTCGGTACTGGTGTACTTTCTGTAGACACACTACAAGAAAAAAGGGATTTTTGTAAGAACTTACCGTTCGAATCCCTTTCTCTGATATGGTCCTGGTGACACAGCTCAACATTGGGATGTAGGAGGGTCCGTAGGAGCCAGGCACCTATCCTAAAGCTTTTGGAGGGTAGGCTCCTCCCTTCTGCATCCCGGACTCCTCAGTTCAATCTTGCAAAGCCACTGGAATACATTAACTCAGTACAAATGCCTGCACATATTATATGCACAATTTTTAAATTTTTTTTTTACTTTTCAGCCATATATAACATGAAACATCATGAACACTGGCATACTTACAGAGCGTAAGGGAGGGATCGCTGTGTCACCAGGACCATATCAGAGAAAGGGATTCGAACGGTAAGTTCTTACAAAAATCCCTTTTTCTCTTTCAATTGTCCTGGTGACACAGCTCAACATTGGGACGTTCAAGAGCCGGTCCTTTGGGAGGGTACGCTCAGGTCTGCAGCTCTCATCACTGCTCGCCCGAATGATGCATCCTCCGACGCGAACTCATGGAACCTATAGAATTTGGCAAAAGTGTGAACAGATGACCAAGTGGCGGCCCTGCAAACCTGCTCAGCTGTGGCCCCATGTCGAACCGCCCAAGAGGTGGCGACCGACCTGGTGGTATGCGCGTTGATCCTGGCCGGAACAGGCCTACCAACCTTAGTATATGCAAAGGCAATGACCGAACGCAACCACCTAGCAATGGTCTGCTTAGACGCAGGCCAACCAATCTTGTGCACATCATACAAGACTAGCAAAGTATCAGTCTTCCCTGTCCACATAAATGCGCAAGGCGCGAACAACGTCCAAATTCCTCAATTTGTCCCTCTTCCTGGAACCCTCTGGGGGTTGAAACACAGGCAGAACTATCTCTTGATCCAAATGAAAAGCAGAGACTACTTTTGGCAAAAATTGGGGTACTGTTCGAAGAACAGCCCTGTCATCATGAAAAATAAGAAAGGGAGACTTGCAGGACAATGCTCCCAACTCTGACAATCTCTTTGCCGAAGCAACAGCCAACAATAAGACAAGTTTCCATTTAAGGAACTTAAGGTCAGCCGACCTTAATGGCTCAAAAGGCGCCCTTTGGAGACACTCCAGATCCAGTGATAAATCCAATGGAGCCACTGGTTGCTTGTAGGGAGGTTTCAACCGTGAAACCCCTTGCAGGAAAGTCTGCACCTCCGGTAGCAATGCTATCCTCTTCTGGAAATCTGTACCTTGATTGACTGATGGCTTAGACCAGACGAGAAACCATCCTGCAAAAACTCCAGAAATTTAGAAAGTCAAAATCGCAATGTATTCGACTTCTGCCTTTCACACCACCTAATATAGGTCTTCCAGACCCTATAATAGTTAGCCGAAGACACCGACTTCCTAGCCTTTACCATGGTGTTAACCACAGCCTCTGAGAAACCCTTGTTCTTGAAGATGGCGGTCTCAATAGCCAAGCCGTCAAATTTAATGAATCCAGGTGGAAGAACAGCCCTTGGCTTAACAGATCTGCCCTCAGAGGTAGACGCCACGAGTCCACAGACAATCTCTGAACCCTCGAGTACCAGGACCTCCTTAGCCAATCTGGGGCTACTAGAATCACCGGAATTCCATGGGATTGGATTCTTTTCAACACTCTCGCCAGCATTGTAAACGGCGGGAAAACATAAAGCAGATTCCCCTCCCAGGGGATAGTCATTGCATCCACTGCTTCGGCCAGTGGATCTCTTGTCCTGGCATAGAACCTGGGTACCCGATGATTGAACCTGGATGCCATAAGGTCCACATCCGGAGTTCCCCACTTCACTGTAATCTGGTGAAATACCTGTGGATTCAGGCTCCATTCCCCCTCTAGCAGTTCCTCCCTGCTCAGGAAATCGGCCTCGACATTCTCCACCCCTGGGATGAACATCGCTGACAACGCTGGAACATTCTGCTCCGTCCACAAGAAGATCCGGGAAACCTCCCACATGGCCAGCCTGCTGCGTGTGCCTCCCTGATGATTCAGGTACGCCACAGCCGTGGCATTGTCCGTCTGAATCCGCAAAGGAAGACCCTGTAATCTTTCTCCACACAGCCCGCAGTTCCAGGATATTGATCGGCAGACTCCTCCGAGGACCACAAGCCCTGAAGGCGAAGGTCAAGAACAACTGCCCTCCAGCCCCTGAGACTGGCGTCGGTAGTGACTACCAGCCAGTCCCAGGACTGCAAAGACCGACCCCACTGAGGGAATCCACCTCCATCCACCATTCCAGGGAAGACCGGGTTTCTGGAGACAGCACTATGCGCTCTGACTTCATGGTCTGAGTATTCCCTGACCAGGATGTCAGAATGTTCTACTGGAATACTCGAGAGTGGAACCTGGCAAACTGTAGCATCTCGAAAGTCGCCACCATTTTTCCCAGCAGTTTGAGACACCTCCAAACCGATGGACTCTGAGACCCCAGGATCTCCCGAACCAAGATGGATATGTCCCTGGCCTTTGTCTCTGGTAGAAATACCCAATGTAGATGGGTATCCAGGACAACACCCAGGAACTGGATTCTCTGTGACGGCACAAGCTGAGACTTTTGTAATTTAAAAGCCAACCGTGAACTTGCAAAAACCTGATGGCTTCTACCAAGTGACTCTGCAACCTCTCCGCCGACTCTGCTTTGAACAGCAGGTCGTCCAGGTACGGAATCACAGCGATTCCCCTCAGTCGGAGAGCAGCCGCCATCACGGACATAATTTTGGTGAATACCCTTGGTGCTGTGGCCAGTCCAAAGGGCAACGCCTGGAATTGCAAATGTAGGTCTCCTATTGCAAACCTCAGGAGAGCCTGATGTTCCGGGTGGATAGGAACATGAAGATATGCGTCCTGGACATCCATGGACGCCAAAAATTCTCCATGGTCCAGGCTTAGCAGCACAGACCGTAGAGATTCCATCTTGAAATGGTTTACCCACAGATGGAGATTCAAAGACTTTAAATTTAAGATTGGTCTGAAGGACCCGTCTGGCTTGGGCACCAAAAACAGAATGGAATAAAAGCCCTTCTTCCACTCCGCTCGAGGGACCGGGATCACCACTCCTTTCTCTAAGAGTGATTGAGCCGCCCCCAGAAGAGCAGCTCCTTTGGCAGTGGTGTAGGTATGAATCTTCTCGGAGGAAGACCTTTGAAGGGAATCCTGTAACCCTGGGATACAATGTCCAACACCCAAGGATCCCGGTCCAACAATGCCCAAGCGTCCCTGAACCATCTCAGACGCCCCCCCACCTTGACCACCACTGGGATATTCCCCATATAGTCATGCTGAGGGCTTGTCCTCTCCTTTGGTGCTTGGTTTCTTATGAAAGGAACTGAACTTTGACTTTGGGGCCTTGCCCCTGGAGGACTGAAACTTTCCCCTAAATGACTGTCCCCGAAAGGACGCACCCCCTCTAGGGGAGGGCCGAAAGGACGGCCTAAAAGTAGAAAACCTAGAGGCCTGTTTAGCTGCAGGAGCCGGCAGGAAAGTACTTTTGCCTCCCGTGGCCTGCTTAATAATCTCTTCCAGCTCGGAACCAAACAGCTTTCCTTTAAAAGCTAAATCCTCGAGGCCTTTTTTGATTCATTATCCGCCTCCCAGGCTTTAAGCCAAAGCACTCTCCTGGCATTGACGGACACTGTGGAAACCATTTTGAGTGCTTCCTCCTCAGCCTCAAGCACATACTCCGCAGCTGCTTTTAGCTTCTCAGCAAGCAGTAACACACCTGTATCAGCTTGCAAAATTGTACATAAGTCATTGGCCCACACAATCATGGCCTTAGAGATCCAGGCTGATGCTATCAAAGGGCGTAAAGTGAAGCCCACCCCTTCAAATAATGCCTTGAGGTTACCTTCAAGCTTCTGGTCTACGGGGTCCTTAAAGGCTGCCCCCCATGGACAGGTAGCACTGTGGATTTAGAAAGCCGTGCCACAGAAGCGTCTACCACCGGAACTTTTTCCCAGAAGGTCCGCATGAGCCTCAGGCATGGGGTATAGACTTAAAAATCTCTTAGGCATCTGCAGCCTTTTATCTGGCGTTTTCCAAGCCCCTTCCAATAAATCCTGTAAACCTTCATCCGCAGGGAAGGTAACAGTCTCCTTACGCTGCCGTTTAAATACACCTTTTGCAGGAGTTTTATCCTCCACAGACAAACTCAGAGCCTGTTTAACAGCAGTAATCAAATCCTCCACCCCTGAGGCCAAGGAATCCTCAGAGTCATCACCCTGATCCCAGGGGATGTCTGTGTTCTCTCCCTCCTCTTCAGATTCAGCAACAAGCAACGGCACTGAACAGTGGCGTAACTAGCTTTTGGCCGCCCCCGCCGTTAAAGGGAGGGCGCCCACCCACGCACCCCGCCGCACCAATCCCCGCCCGCCCCGCCGCACCAACCCCCGCCTCGCCCCCCATGCAATCCCCCCCATCGCCCGCAGTCTTACCTATGCTCAGTACGCGCTGGTCCCGGCTCCCTTCTTCTGCTATGAGGACCACCACAAAATGTCTGCCCCCATGCAGCAGACAGTTTCAGAGAACTTTCTGCTACATGGGGGCGGACATTTTGTTGTGGTCCTCATAGCAGAAGAAGGGAGCCGGGACCAGCGCGTACTGATGACTGACAGGTAAAGACTGAGGGGGATGGCGGCGGGGTGTATATATATATATATATATATATATATATATATATATATATATATATATATATATATATATATATATATATATATATATATATATATATATATATATATATATATATATATATATATATATCATAACTATAGCACTGCAGCCCCCGGCGCCCGCACATGCATAGCGCCCCCCCCGCGGTTGTGGGGGCTGCGGTGCTATAGTTACGCCCCTGGCACTGAATAAGACCTTTTAGGGGTCCCCACAGTATCACCATCAAATTTGTCTAACAAATCATTAAATCTGCTGATCCCTTTAGCAGTATCCTGCATGACCTGTAAGAAACCAGGATCTGCTTGGGTCAGAGGCAAGGAGCCAAAGGACTGCTGAGATGATGACATAGGTCTAGGGGAAGATACCAACACATCACTCTGCCTGTCCAGCAATTGCACTAAGGCATTTACAGACCTGTCCAGGGCACTGGCCCACGCAAGCTCCGATTGCTCTACCCTCTGGGGTTCACTGCCCATGGGTCTCACACCAGCGCGAGTAATACACAAGCCCCCCTTGGCCATCTGTTCAGGGGTAAATTTTAGTGTACAAACACTACAAGCGCACAATGCATTAAGGGCTCCCTCCCCCAAAGCCACAGACTGTTGCTCAGACATGATGCAAAAAGATAACACAGTCACAGCGCACAATGTACAGGCGTTTTATACAGAGCCAATGTACCACAGTCACTTATCTGTCTGAAGCTTTCAGAAGTGGGGAAATCGATGCCCAGGAAATCCAATCACTCTGCCAGGATCTGTCAGCCAGCTCAGCTCCGCTGCAAGCGTTCTAAATGGTGCCAAAATAGAGTGAGGGAAGAGACCAAGTCCCTGCTGCTGCGGGGTCCGTGACTTTTGGCGCCAACCACCCCCAGACAGCCGCTCCCTTAGTAGGATCTCCTAGTTCCAGTATCTCCCCCTCAGCTGGGGACCACTTGGAACATGCCTGTAACACACTGCTGTCCTCTCATATAGGAGCTCAGTGTGTAAGCTCCGCAGAAAATGGCCGCCGCCATCACGGAGCGCCTGTCCCCCATGATCCCCACCTAGCGTGAAGCCGGTTTCAGAGCGCTCCGGAACCCAGGCAGCTTCTTAATAGAAGCTGTAAGCACCGCACAGGGAGACCAGACAGTGTCTCCCCTGTGCACAGTGAACTGACAGGACGCGCTTCTGTCAGCTCCTGCTGTCAGTGTGAGGATTCAGGGAGAATCCTCACACTGTGCCTACCTAGCTAGTGTAAAAGTTAATAAAATAAAAAACTCCTAACAAACTCTAATCCTTCGGCTGCTCCTGCAGCCCTTTAGAATAGCACCCACTCCAGTGGGCACCTAACATGAACTGGAGTCTGGGATGCAGAAGGGAGGAGCCTACCCTCCAAAAGCTTTAGGATAGGTGCCTGGCTCCTACGGACCCTCCTACATCCCAATGTTGAGCTGTGTCACCAGGACCATTGAAAGAGAAATAATGTATACTAAGTAACTAGAAAATAAAACAACTAAATGACCAAAGCCAAAGGGCTTACCTCATAGGGGCATTATCCAGCTTAGGGGGAGGAAGGCACATCCATATCGGCAAAACCTAACTCAATGCAAGGAGTAGCGTTTGAGCTCTGTTTAAATAGGGCGCCATAACCCTTAATGCGCCGCCAGTCTAATAATCAGGATGGCTGAGCGGAACAAAAATTGTTCCCTGTGTTTCCGGGGAAGTACTTTAGATGCACACCAGTGTTGCTCTGGGCGGAAGTAAGACGCCGCCGCGTACTTCCGCCCTCACAGTGCTAACTCTGCAGCGTGCAGTCGCGGCTTACAGCCCAGACTGCAGCATGTCTCTTACCAGAGCCGCCTACTTATGCCTTGACTCCCAGACCAAAACACTGTATCCATGCTGGGAAAGCTTCCTGAAACGTCTGTACATAGCGCCATAATGTGACTGCATTTGCTGTGAAGTATTTAACTTCTGCAGGAATAATCAGGCATATGCATAGGGGTATAGATAAATCCATTCCCCCTCACATCTTCTTCTCCCCGGGGAGCCACCCCATGGATAAGAGGTAACCCTGCTTGAAACAAACAAAATACTCCTACTCTGTCCTCTCTAAACGGAGACAGGAAAAAAAGACACTGAGGTGAAGGAGGAGGAGGCGGTTATACCCAAGGTGGGCGGTCCTAGAGAAAAAACTCCTGTCTAATCTATAGGGGAAAGGAAACATCCCAGTGTTATGGCTGCCATGGGGATCGTAGAAGAAATGATTATTCCTCACCTGTGCTGATATCTTTAGGGATTTCCTCTTTATTACACTGCTGATCAACCCTCATATGTGTGTCTTCTGTCTCTGTATCTTCTTTCTTATCAGACACATAAGACTCTTCTCTTATCTTCATATCCGTCACATACGTCTCTTCTTCCTCTGTGTCTTCTGCCTTAATGTCAGTCACATACATCTCTTCTTCCTCTGTGTCTTCTGCCTTAATATCTTCACATTGAACCTACAAAAAAATATCTCATTAGTAATGTTTGATGCTAGTGAGATTACACAGTACAATATCCGTGCAGTCACTTAGGAATATTGGGGAGACCCTAATTCCCACCTACCTGATCCTCCTGTGGGGTCCTGTGAGTCTCCTCTGTATAGTGCTGGGAATACAGAGGACAGGGACATCTCTCTGGGGTATCTCTGTTACTGGGCCCATCTATAGGAGACACACAGTGACTGAATATATTGTACATGTGGATTAGCAAATGATACGTGTATATAGGGGGCCCCCATACCTGCTCGCCCCTGTACAATAAAACAGAGTCTCCTCTTACCCAGTGATGTGAGGGCCAAGTGATTCTCCATCATAACATTCCTGCACAGACCCTTGTGTTCCTCTATATACTCCCGTTCCTGCATGGAGAGATAGACAGTGACATCCTGACACCTTATAGAAACCCGACACACACAGTGATAAAGTCATCACCCAGACACATCCCCTGGTGTTACTGTATGATGTCCCATTCCCAGCAGTCAACTCTCCGGTCACATCCCCCAGGTGTTACTGTATAATGTCCCATTCCCAGCAGTCGTCTCTCAGGTCACATCCCCCGGTGTTACTGTATAATGTCCCATTCCCAGCAGTCACCTCTCCGGTCACATCCCCCGGTGTTACTGTATAATGTCCCATTCCCAGCAGTCACCTCTCCGGTCACATTCCCCAGTGTTACTGTATAATGTCCCATTCCCAGCAGTCACCTCTCCGGTCACATCCCCCGGTGTTACTGTATAATGTCCCATTTCCAGCAGTCACCACCCCGGTCACATCCCCCGGTGTTACTGTATAATCCCCATTCCCAGCAGTCACCTCTCCGGTCACATCCCCTGGTGTTACTGTATAATGTCCCATTCCCAGCAGTCACCTCTCCAGTCACATCCCCTGGTGTTACTGTATAATATCCCATTCCCAGCAGTCACCTCTGCAGTCTCCTCCCTCTGTGTTACTGTATAATGTCCCATTCCCAGCAGTCACCTCTCCGGTCACATCCCCCGGTGTTACTGTATAATGTCCCATTCCCAGCAGTCACCTCTCCGGTCACATCCCCCGGTGTTACTGTATAATGTCCCATTCCCAGCAGTCACTTCTCCGGTCACATCCCCCGGTGTTACTGTATAATGTCCCATTCCCAGCAGTCACCTCTCCAGTCACATCCCCCGGTGTTACTGTATAATGTCCCATTCCCAGCAGTCACCTCTCCGGTCACATCCCCCGGTGTTACTGTATAATGTCCCATTCCCAGCAGTCACTTCTCCGGTCACATCCCCCGGTGTTACTGTATAATGTCCCATTCCCAGCAGTCACCTCTCCGGTCACATCCCCCAGGTGTTACTGTATAATGTCCCATTCCCAGCAGTCGTCTCTCAGGTCACATCCCCCAGGTGTTACTGTATAATGTCCCATTCCCAGCAGTCGTCTATCAGGTCACATCCCCCGGTGTTACTGTATAATGCCCCATTCCCAGCAGTCACCTCTCTGGTCACATCCACCGGTGTTACTGTATAATGCCCCATACCCAGCAGTCACCTCTCCGATCACATCCCCCGGTGTTACTGTATAATGCCCCATACCCAGCAGTCACCTCTCCGATCACATCCCCCGGTGTTACTGTATAATGTCCCATTCCCAGCAGTCACCTCTCCGGTCACATCCCCCAGGTGTTACTGTATAATGTCCCATTCCCAGCAGTCGTCTCTCAGGTCACATCCCCCGGTGTTACTGTATAATGTCCCATTCCCAGCAGTCACCTCTCCGGTCACATCCCCCAGTGTTACTGTATAATGTCCCATTCCCAGCAGTCACCTCCCCGGTCACATCCCCCGGTGTTACTGTATAATCCCCATTCCCAGCAGTCACCTCTCCGGTCACATCCCCCGGTGTTACTGTATAATGTCCCATTCCCAGCAGTCACCTCTCTGGTCACATCCCCCGGTGTTACTGTATAATGTCCCATTCCCAGCAGTCACCTCTCTGGTCACATCCCCCGGTGTTACTGTATAATGTCCCATTCCCAGCAGTCACTTATCCAGTCACATCCCCCAGTGTTACTGTATAATGTCCCATTCCCAGCAGTCACCTCTCTGGTCACATCCCCCGATGTTACTGTATAATGTCCCATTCCTAGCAGTCACATCCCCTGGTGTTACTGTATAATGTCCCATTCCCAGCAGTCACCTCTCCGGTCACATCCCCTGGTGTTACTGTATAATATCCCATTCCCAGCAGTCACCTCTGCAGTCTCCTCCCTCTGTGTTACTGTATAATGTCCCATTCCCAGCAGTCACCTCTCCGGTCACATCCCCCGGTGTTACTGTATAATGTCCCATTCCCAGCAGTCACCTCTCCGGTCACATCCCCCGGTGTTACTGTATAAAGTCCCATTCCCAGCAGTCACTTCTCCGGTCACATCCCCCGGTGTTACTGTATAATGTCCCATTCCCAGCAGTCACCTCTCCAGTCACATCCCCCGGTGTTACTGTATAATGTCCCATTCCCAGCAGTCACCTCTCCGGTCACATCCCCCAGGTGTTACTGTATAATGTCCCATTCCCAGCAGTCGTCTCTCAGGTCACATCCCCCGGTGTTACTGTATAATGCCCCATTCCCAGCAGTCACCTCTCTGGTCACATCCCCCGGTGTTACTGTATAATGTCCCATTCCCAGCAGTCACCTCTCTGGTCACATCCCCCGGTGTTACTGTATAATGTCCCATTCCCAGCAGTCGTCTCTCAGGTCACATCCCCCGGTGTTACTGTATAATGCCCCATTCCCAGCAGTCACCTCTCTGGTCACATCCACCGGTGTTACTGTATAATGTCCCATTCCCAGCAGTCACCTCTCCGATCACATCCCCCGGTGTTACTGTATAATGTCCCATTCCCAGCAGTCACCTCTCCGGTCACATCCCCCAGGTGTTACTGTATAATGTCCCATTCCCAGCAGTCGTCTCTCAGGTCACATCCCCCGGTGTTACTGTATAATGTCCCATTCCCAGCAGTCACCTCTCCGGTCACATCCCCCAGTGTTACTGTATAATGTCCCATTCCCAGCAGTCACCTCTCCAGTCACATCCCCCGGTGTTACTGTATAATGTCCCATTTCCAGCAGTCACCTCCCCGGTCACATCCCCCGGTGTTACTGTATAATCCCCATTCCCAGCAGTCACCTCTCCGGGCACATCCCCCGGTGTTACTGTATAATGTCCCATTCCCAGCAGTCACCTCTCTGGTAACATCCCCCGGTGTTACTGTATAATGTCCCATTCCCAGCAGTCACTTATCCAGTCACATCCCCCAGTGTTACTGTATAATGTCCCATTCCCAGCAGTCACCTCTCTGGTCACATCCCCCGGTGTTACTGTATAATGTCCCATTCCTAGCAGTCACATCCCCTGGTGTTACTGTATAATGTCCCATTCCCAGCAGTCACCTCTCCGGTCACATCCCCTGGTGTTACTGTATAATATCCCATTCCCAGCAGTCACCTCTGCAGTCTCCTCCCTCTGTGTTACTGTATAATGTCCCATTCCCAGCAGTCACCTCTCCGGTCACATCCCCCGGTGTTACTGTATAATGTCCCATTACCAGCAGTCACCTCTCCGGTCACATCCCCCGGTGTTACTGTATAATGTCCCATTCCCAGCAGTCACTTCTCCGGTCACATCCCCCGGTGTTACTGTATAAAGTCCCATTCCCAGCAGTCACATCCCCCAGTGTTTCTGTATAATGCCCCATTCCCAGCAGTCACCTCTCCGGTCACATCCCCAGTGTTACTGTATAATGCCCCATTCCCAGCAGTCACCTCCCCGGTCACATCCCCGGTGTTACTGTATAATGCCCCATTCCGAGCAGTCACCTCTCCGGTGTACTGTATAATATCCCATTCCCAGCAGTCACCTTTCCGGTCACATCCCCCGGTGTTACTGTATAATGCCCCATTCCGAGCAGTCACCTCTCCGGTGTACTGTATAATATCCCATTCCCAGCAGTCACCTTTCCGGTCACATCCCCCGGTGTTACTGTATAATGTCCCATTCCCAGCAGTCACCTCTCCTGTCACATCCCCCGGTGTTACTGTATAATGTCCCATTCCCAGCAGTCACCTCTCCGGTCAGCAGCTGGATGATCTTATTGGTGAGTTCCAGGATCTTCTGCTCCTTGTCTCTCCCATGTATCAGTGAATGAGGTGGAGGCACTGTGATGGGGCTCTGGGTCCTGCTCAGTTCTCCTGCCACACAGGGATGGCAAATGGGTGTCTCATGGTCACTGGATGTCTTCTTCACTACTTTGTAACCCTGTATATTGGAAAATATACTATTACTGCATGCACTCGCATACTTTGACCGTACCTTACCGTATTCAATATAATACCCTTCTACTCGCGTATAAAGCTATTAACCATACTGAACCAGCTTATATCTCTTTACTTATCACAAAATATCTCCCATCTCGGCCACTGCGCTCTGCACAAGATCTGCGTCTGTCTCCTGCACGGATCACTAGCTCCCATTCACTATTGCAGGACTTTCATCGGGCTGCTCCCACCCTATGGAATGCCCTTCCACACACAATAAGACTCTCCACTAGCCTCCAAACTTTCAAGTGTTCCCTGAAAACTCCCCTCTTCAGGCAAGACATAATATTTAAGTTACATACGCATAACCCTCTGAGGCACTTATGTATTATATAGCTTCCCTTCTGGACTTGTAACTTGGTGGGACTGCTATGCTATTACTGGTGCCTGTCCTTGTGTTTCCCTCCTATGTCCCTATAGATTGTAAGCTTGCAGCAGGGCCCTCCTACCTCCAAGTCTGTCTGTTACCCAGTTTGTTTTATCACTTTCTAAAATTGTAAAGCGCAACGGAATCTGCTGCGCTATATAAGAAACTGTAAATAAATATTATACTCCCAGTCATCACCCTCTATTAGTGCTATGATATGTAATTACCAAAATCCACCAATCAGGTCACTGTAGTAATAATATATCAGTGATATCACTGACACTCTCAGATATCCTCACCAGCATAGTGATGTCCCTGTATTATTACTATAGATATACTGTAAGTGATGTCACAGTGACTCTCCCAGATCCCCTCACCTCCCCAGTCACGTCCCTGTATTATTACTATAGATATACTGTAAGTGATGTCACAGTGACGCTCCCAGACCCCCTCACCTCCCCAGTCACGTCCCTGTATTATTACTATAGATATAGGTGATGTCACAGTGACGCTCCCAGATCCCCTCACCTCCCCAGTCACATCCCTGTATTATTACTACAGATATAAGTGATGTCACAGTGACGTTCCCAGATCCCCTCACCTCCCCAGTCACGTCCCTGTATTATTACTACAGATATAAGTGACGTCACAGTGACACTCCCAGATCCCCTCACCTCCCAAGTCACCTCCCTGTATTATTACTATAGATATGTGATGTCACAGTGACACTCCCAGATCCCCTCACCTCCCCAGTCACGTCCCTGTATTATTACTATAGATATAAGTGACGTCACAGTGACACTCCCAGATCCCATCACCTCCCCAGTGACGTCCCTGTATTATTACTATAGATATAAGTGATGTCACAGTGACACTCCCAGATCCCCTCACCTCCCCAGTCACGTCCCTGTATTATTACTATAGATATAAGTGATGTCACAGTGACACTCCCAGATCCCCTCACCTCCCTGTATTATTACTATAGATATAAATTATGTCAAAGTGACGCTCCCAGATCCTCTCACCTCCCCAGTCACATCCCTGTATTATTACTATAGATATAAGTGATGTCACAGTGACGCTCCCAGATGCCCTCACCTCCCCAGTCATGTCCCTGTATTATTACTATAGATATATGAGGTCACAGTGACGCACCAAATCCCCTCACCTCCCCAGTCACGTCCCTGTATTATTACTATAGATATAAGTGACGTCACAGTGACACTCCCAGATCCCCTCACCTCCCCAGTCACGTCCCTGTATTATTACTATAGATATAAGTGATGTCACAGTGACGCTCCCAGATCCCCTCACCTCCCCAGTCACGTCCCTGTATTATTACTATAGATATAAGTGATGTCATAGTGACACTTCCAGATCCCCTCACCTCCCTGTATTATTACTATAGATATAAGTTATGTAACAGTGACACTCCCAGATCCCCTCACCTCCCCAATCATGTCCCTGTAATATTACTATAGATATACTGTAGGTGATGTCACAGTGACGCTCCCAGAACCCCTCACCTCCCCAGTCATGTCCCTGTATTATTACTATAGATATAAGTGATGTCACAGTGACACTCCCAGATCCCCTCACCTCCCCAGTCACGTCCCTGTATTATTACTATAGGTATAAGTGATGTCACAGTGACACTCCCAGATCCCCTCACCTCCCCAGTCATGTCCCTGTATTATTACTATAGATATAAGTGATGTCACAGTGACACTCCCAGATCCCCTCACCTCCCCAGTCATGTCCCTGTATTATTACTATAGATATATGAGGTCACAGTGACGCACCAGATCCCCTCACCTCCCCAGTCACGTCCCTGTATTATTACTATAGATATAAGTGATGTCATAGTGACACTTCCAGATCCCCTCACCTCCCTGTATTATTACTATAGATATAAGTGATGTCATAGTGACACTTCCAGATCCCCTCACCTTCCTGTATTATTACTATAGATATAAGTTATGTAACAGTGACACTCCCAGATCCCCTCACCTCCCCAATCATGTCCCTGTAATATTACTATAGATATAGGTGATGTCACAGTGACGCTCCCAGAACCCCTCACCTCCCCAGTCATGTCCCTGTATTATTACTATAGATATAAGTGATGTCACAGTGATGCTCCCAGAACCCCTCACCTCGCCAGTCATGTCCCTTTATTATTACTATAGATATAGGTGATGTCACAGTGACACCCATAGATCCCCTCACCTCCCTGTATTATTACTATAGATATAAGTGATGTCCCAGTGACACTCCCAGATCCCCTCACCTCCCCAGTCACGTCCCTGTATTATTACTATAGATATAAGTGACATCACAGGGACACTCCCAGATCCCCTCACCTCCCCAGTCACGTCCCTGTATTATTGCTATAGCTATAAGTGATGTCACAGTGACACCCCCAGATCCCCTCACCTCCCCAGTCACGTCCCTGTATTATTACTATAGATATATGTGATGTCACAGTGACACTCAGAGATCCCCTCACCTCCCCAGTCATGTCCCTGTATTATTACTATAGATATAAGTGATGTCACAGTGACACCCCCAGATCCCCTCACCTCCCCAGTCACGTCCCTGTATTATTACTATAGATATAAGTGATGTCACAGTGACACTCCCAGATCCCCTCACCTCCCCAGTAACGTCCCTGTATTATTACTATAGATATAAGTGATGTCACAGTGACACCCCCAGATCCCCTCACCTCCCCAGTCACGTCCCTGTATTATTACTATAGATATAAGTGATGTCACAGTGACACTCCCAGATCCCCTCACCTCCCCAGTAACGTCCCTGTATTATTACTATAGATATAAGTGATGTCACAGTGACGCTCCCAGGTCCCCTCACCTCCCCAGTCATGTCCCTGTATTATTGCTATAGCTATAAGTGATGTCACAGTGACACCCCCAGATCCCCTCACCTCCCCAGTCACGTCCCTGTATTATTACTATAGATATATGTGATGTCACAGTGACACTCCCAGATCCCCTCACCTCCCCAGTCACGTCCCTGTATTATTACTATAGATATATGTGATGTCACAGTGACGCTCCCAGGTCCCCTCACCTCCCCAGTCATGTCCCTGTATTATTACTATAGATATAAGTGATGTCACAGTGACACCCCCAGATCCCCTCACCTCCCCAGTCACGTCCCTGTATTATTACTATAGATATAAGTGATATCACAGTGACACTCCCAGATCCCCTCACCTCCCCAGTAACGTCCCTGTATTATTACTATAGATATAAGTGATGTCACAGTGACGCTCCCAGGTCCCCTCACCTCCCCAGTCACGTCCCTGTATTATTACTATAGATATATGTGATGTCACAGTGACACTCACAGATTCCCTCACCTCCCCAGTCACGTCCCTGTATTATTACTATAGATATAGGTGATGTCACAGTGACGCTCCCAGAGCCACTCACCTCCCCAGTCAGCAGGTAGATGATCTCCAGGGTGAGATTTAGAATCCTCTCAGTCATGTGACTCTGCTCCTTGTCCATCCTCGGGGAATCAGTGACGTGTCTTATCCTCATGTGATGTCTAGTAAACACTCCGTGTCCTCACCGCTCGGTTGTCTAGGTGTAAATATAATTACAATAAACACCACACAGTACACATGTAACATATTAGGTAAAGGTGCCCATACACTAGTCCGATTTAGGCTAATTTCACCCGATCCCGATGGAACGGGCTGAGAAATCGGATGTGTTTGACGTACGCCTTGGGTTGGATTCACCTCGGACCTGAGCAGGAGGTCGGACATGCTGCCCACCCGCCGACTCGGCCCTCATCCTGGTGGCTGGGAATGGGGTCGCATGGGATACATTGCATGTGAAATGACAGCACATATATATATCATACAGAGAACAATGGGTACATGTATAGTATAAGCGCTATAGTATACCACTACAATGTTCATTGTAGTACATGGTTGTCTGAATATAATTGTAATAGGGCACCAAAGGCTGCTCGTAATGTATAATCATCCTACTACTACTACGAAGATATCAGAGACTCAAAACCCTGAAAAAAATAATATAAAATAAATTTGTTTTGTAACAGGACACCAAAAGCTGCTCCCTAATGGTAATCTTAAAAAAAGGCAGAAGCTGCTGAACTATATAATAATAACACAGCACCATAGGCTGCTCCCTCTGTATAACATTTGTAACAGGATGCCATAGGCCGCTCCCCCTGTATAAATAGGACGGCAGAGGCCGCTCACACCACAGGCCGCTCCAACTGCATAAACAGGATGCCACAGGCCGCTCCGCCTGTGTAAACAGAACGCCTCCCCCCCCCCCCCCCGTATAACAGGACGCTGCAGGATGCTCCTCCCTGTATAAAAGGACGCAGCAAGCTGCTCCCCATGTATAAACAGTATGCCCCCCCCTGTATGACAGGATGCCGCAGGCCGCTCCCCCTCTGTATAACATGACATCACAGGCCTCTCCCTCGTATAACAGGACATCATAGGCCGCTCCCCCTGAATAACAGGACACTACAGGCCACTCTCCCCCCTCAGGCCGTTCCCCCTGTATCACAGGACACCACAGGCCGCTCCCCCTGTATCACAGGACACCACAGGCCGCTCCCCCTGTATCACAGGACACCACAGGCCGCTCCCCTGTATCACAGGACACCACAGGCTGCTCCCCCTGTATTACAGGACACCGCAGGCCTAACCTTCCCTTATAACCAGACACCACAGGCTGCTCCGCCTGTATAATAACACCAGGGCAGTACAATACCATCACCTGCTGCCAGATACAGCAATATCTTCTCTCGGTCCCCCGTAACCTTATCACCGTGGCTTCTGGAAGTGAGAGGCCTCACCTAAGATCAGCAGCGCTGCCCCGTCACTGAAAGCTGTGATTGCTCTTCGGGAAAATGGCCGCCGCTCCGTCACACAAGAGACAATTATTATGGAACCTTTCTGGTCGTGTTATAGCATGGAAACTACTACCGGTGACCGCACCTCACAGAATTCTCTCTGTGCATTCTCTCAATGCAACTGCCGCTTCTACCAGTCCGGCAGCGATGTCTCATTGTGTGTCCTCATACAGCGGCGGCCATTGTGTTGTAGTTTGTACTCGGCTCCCAGACTCCACGGCGGCTGTAGCCGAAGTGTATTTCTGTGGGGCAGAGTGGGAGGAGCTGTGTTACCAAGGAAACGTTCCTTCCTGGTATGCATGGCAGGCAGCAGGAGGGAGAGTGCTGCAGCTGGCACCAGGTAACCCCAGGTATTATACTGCTAGTAACAGCATAGTAGTGATTGCTGGGTGTGTGCCATATGTGCACTTATACCCCTTTTACACGAGAGTTGCGACCCGGGTTATTGCTGCTCCAGTCCGGGCCAGGGCTTGGTGTAAAAGGGCAAATAAAAAAAAATAACCCGGGTCCTGTTACCCGTGTCCGACCCGGCAAATGTTCAGGGTCGGACACGGGGCTTCCCCGGAGTCAGGGGCTGTGTAAATGGATAACCCGGGTCATCCGACCCAGGGACCCATTTCCTTCAATCAGGGAGCCCCAACCTCTGGTTCGAAGCACGCTGAGGTCAGTCCGGAGGTGGGGCAGGGGCTGCGTACAGCCTCCGCTGCTGTCTGCGGTACTATGCAAACAGCAGCAGAGGAGAATGTATGCCTGTGTACGGCATCCATTCACCTTGGACGGAGGCTGGGGGCGGTCCAGCAGCTTATTTGGGTGTTGGGTTGGCCCCAGCACGTCGGTCAGCGTTGCAGGGTTGACGGTTGGCAGGTTTCCCGGTGCTTGGAGATGATTTTATCTCCGAGAGCCGGCTCCAGAATTCACCGGCGTCCCCTACCCAGCATAATGACGGGGGACACCGGTGTAAAAGGGAACAACGTCCGGGTCCAGAAAACTGGGAGGAGATGGCGTCAGAGGGAGGGGGAGGAGATGGAATTAGAGAGAGGTGGAAGGAGATGGCATCAGAGAGAGGGGGGGGAGGAGATGGCATCGGACAGAGGGGGGAGTAGACGGCATCAGAGAGAGGAGAAAGGAGATGGCATCAGAGAGAGGTGAATGGAGACGACATCAGAGAAAGAGAGGGAGGAGACAGCATCAGAGAAAGAGCAGGAGGAGACAGGGTCAGAGTAAGAGCGGGAGGAAATGGCGTCAGAGATAGGTGGAAGGAGACGGCGTCAGAGAGAGAGGTGAATGGAGACGACATCAGAGAAAGAGGTGGAGGAGACAGCGTCAGAGAAAAAGGTGGAGGAGACGGCATCAGAGAAAGACGGGGAGGAGACGGCATCAGAGAAAGATGGGGAGGAGACGGCATCAGAGAGGGGGAATAGACAGCATCAGAGAGGGGGGATGTGACAGCGTCAGAAAAAGAGAGAGGGGGGAAGTTAGACAGCTTCAGACAGAGAGCGGGGATGAGCATACCTCATTACAGCAGTCGGTGGGAGCACAGCCAGGGGGTCTCTTATGGGGGTGGGCACTTCACTGCATTAGGCCACACCCCCTAAATGACCGCAAATCGCGGGACTGCTGGAAGCCAGCCAGGAGGGTTGAGGGACCGCAGCTTCATCCTCAGTGGATGTGCTGCAGCTTGCGTTGGCAGGGCCAAGGTGAGGGGGCCGTGGCAAGGTGGAGCAGGGAGCGCTGAATGCTGCTGATCTTTGGTGCAGTCAGGACTTGGTACAGGGGGGAGCTGCGGGCCCTAGAAACAGCTCGGGCCCGATAGCAGCTGCACCCTTGGTAGTTACACCATGTCACGTTCTTAGAAGCACCAGCTGTAGTGTAACAGAGGCTGGGTACTTTAATGTAAGGATGTTGCATCCACGACAGAAGGGAGTGAAACAATAGAATAAAATGAAATTGATTTAATAAAGATATTGCAAGACAAGTGATACTGATGGCACAGATGATATACTGTAGATTATGCCAATGTAAAAGTCAATAGTCCAATACCTTATTGCAGAATATGATGATGCTTGCTACTTAAAAGAATATTATAATGTTGCTTGAAGAATTGAAGAATAAATGAAGAAGAAGGGATTTGATTGGGTAATTGATGGATTGACTGAAGGATTGGAAGATTGGATGGTTGATTGGAAGATTGGATGATTGGTTGGAGGATTGGATGATTGGTTTGAAGATTGAAGAATAAAGAATATTAATGAAGAAGACTGTCCTTGCTAGATTGGATCGTGGCTGCAATCAGAGGCACGAAGGAGTGTAGTGGGAACTACAGAGCCAGACCGGAGCAATGATGCATAGGGGTAGACATCATTGTACTGACTGCCATTCTAACCCGGCCAGTCAGTACTTAACAGGTGGACTGTGTGGCTATTGGTCAGCCTATTGACAGGGGAGGCGGAGCCGCACAGGGGAGGCTAAGGGAACCAAAAAGATGGAGGCCGCCAGAGGGGGCGACAGGTTACAGCCGGCAGTGAGTGTGCGCAGCTGCGCAAACACCGGCATTCAGACACAGGCCTAACCAGGCACAAACACACATGGCGGTTCAGGTCTCATACCGCTCATGCCCTGCATGGCACCAGAGCACATAGCACCACCGTCACCACGCGGTGACAGCGCGGACACATGTACCCCACCAGTACCAGGGACATAAGCAGAGGTGAGCGCCAGTGTTACACATGCGGTTAGAGAGCCTAGGGCTGGGCACAGCACAGGGGATTTGGGTGAGAGCCATGGTGGATGTAACACACCACTTCTAATACTGCTAATTACCCACTTTCCCAGTCAGTCAGGAGAAAGTGCATAGTCAGATGCTTTGCATTATATAGGTTTCCTTTCAAAAATATATGGCTTTTATTTTCAACTGACTGGGTTTGTAGGCCATGCCCCCTTGCCGCCAGGCCACGCCTCAAATTTCGGGCGCGCGCCTATGGAGCACGTTTATGTCCCTCTTGCCGTGGGTTAGAAGTTGGGAGGTATGGGTTGCTGGGGCCCGCTAGTTCCACCACCACCCACCCTGCTAGTCTATTTAGGCTTACTCCGTGTTTCTTATTATTATTCATATTTTTTTCTTCAATTTTATTGTGTCCTTTTCATTGTAAAAAAGTTGGTCACCTTAATATATACAGTGTGTGTGTGGGCGTCTCTAATATATATATATATATAGACACACACACTAGTAAGCCTACTCGAAGCAAAAGCTTCGAAAGCTAGTCTGCTACCTTGTGATTGCCTCTGTGTTTGTGCATGTGTGAGAGAAAGAGATGTAGTTTCACTCTCTGCCAGCAGATGGCAGTATTTCAGAGACACACAGACACTAGACATATATAGATGATGGTGCGTAATTTCCAACATTTGAAGGACTAATGGTGCCCATAGACGGTCCGTTCTGTACTATGAGATGCGCGCTCCCGCACTAGGGATGCGATCCGATGCGATGCGTGCTAATTAAGTGCAGAACGGATCTGTTAAACGGACCCTGTATGGGCACCTTTAAGGTGCCCATACACGTTACAATTATTGTATACAATATCGCATCTCATCGCATCTCGGTTTTGCGATGAGATCAGATGAGATTAGATCTAGTACAAAAAGTATGTGCTGCACCTACTTTTTGTATTAGATCTCATCTCATCTGATCTTATCACAAAACCAAGATACGATGAGATGCGATATTGGGTACTTGTGGATTATCACGGCTCCCACGATGGCCATCATATGTGAAAAAATCGCATGCGATCGCATACGATTTTGCACTGAAAAGCATCCAAATGCATTGGAATTAGTATTAAACATGTTCAATGGCCCCCAAATGGCATTTTTGAGGCTGTACCACCCCCACTATCAACGCGAGCCCGAAGCGTGGCGAGCCCTGCGAGGGGACGCGGATACCTTCACAGGTATCCGCGTCCCCTCACGGGCTTCACAGGTGTCAAAAACCGGCAAAAACTGTAAAAATCGCATCGCATGCCATCGCATGGCACTATATATGGCATTCGATGGCATGCGATGGGAGCCGTGATAATCCACAAGTACCCGATATTGTATACAATATTTTATACAATAATTGTAACGTGTATGGGCACCTTTACTCGGATGAGACTCTCCACTTCAGTTCCATCGCCACTACACCACCATCAATTATCTGGGTGTTAAAACCAGTCGAGTACAGAACAAATGGATGGAAACAGACATCTTTTATAAGGCCACAGATAAGAACACTATCTTACACTTATTACTGACACATCAAGAAAACATTGGCCGCTCGTTACCACTGATAAAACCTACAATATCTTCAGAACACCTATTTGATGAACTGCCATCAACGTGGACACAATATCAAGGACTGGTTAGTCCAGAACAATGTAGCCATACCAAGGAATACTATCTGTGGCACTTTTCTAGGCAGGAAACCGGGTGCATATAAATGCACCAACTGTACCACTTGCCGCTACATGGAGACCTCGAACTAGTGTTTTCCGCTTGGCTGTTATAGCAGGGCGCTGCACCCTGCCCGATTTAAAGGGCAAAATACGGCCTGCTCCTCTAGCAGCGCCCTGCTAAAACAGCCTCTGCTTTAGTGACGGAGGCGGGCGCACCCGCTCCCTTTAGTGACGGCGGTGACCCGGAACCGCCCACAATGGTGACAGCAGCGGAACCGGTCCTCCCCACTTATACTGCCCCTGTGTGGCAGCACCCTGCCCAGTTCCTAGAAGGAACACTAGGGAACTACATATTACATCCTCATTTTGAACACAAAATCCCTATGAAACACATCCTCGCATGTAGTAGCTACCGGATTCGGTGCCCGTGTGGATATGTCTATATAGGCAAGACGTCTTGCACGTTTAAAGAAAGAGTAGGCCGACATCAATCCGTGATCCGTATGGATCTGCAGTTGTATATTTTGCTTTTCCTTAGTTTTTTGTTTCATATTTTTCTATATAATTTGTTTGTATTTCTTATGTCATTTTGCAGCTTCCTACAATTGGTGGGCCAGTCGAGGTTATTATAGGCTAGATGCTTTCTGCTGTACCACTATACTGTTCCATATATATATATATATCTATATATATATATATATATAGATATATATATATATATATGTTTCAGAATGGAATAGAGAAGCGCTTCATAGTGTAAAACTGTATTTATTTAAAACACATACAGTGCTGCGGCACATAAAATCAATGTGGACTCGTACCGTTAAGGTAACCGCTGTGGGCTGGTTACCACAAGATTTTACAATAAAAGCCTCAGGCAAAACTCCAACCTCCGTCAGGACTCAGCCGGGTAACAGGACACGCTCACCGCACGAGGAGTGAGGGAAGCGCGCCGGGAACTCCAAACAGGAACGGACACGGTGGGGAAGCCGGGGCAACAGGTACAGCAGACGTCACCAAACCCCGCCCTAACGCGTTTCGTATCAAACTTCGTCAGAGGGCGTGGTTGGTGACCGTCTGCCGGCGGCTTAAAAGAGAGCAGTGACCAATCAGGCTGTAGGTTTGCCGGAGGTGTGTATTTCCAGACAAAAACCAATCAGGCTGTGGGTTTGCCGGAGGCATATACTTCCAAACAAAAACGGTACATTTGTACGGACAACAAAATATCAACAATTACATATAAAAAAATATACATAGCAAAGTGCAACATGATTGCAATAAATGCCAATAATATACAATATACATTAAAAGGACAAAATTACAGTATATGAATGGACAATATATACATCCAATTCAAAACAGTTTCTGCGGAGGAAAAGAAACTGACAATGAGAAGCAAAAATACATACAGATGGCAAAAATCGGAGGAAAGGCTGAAAATAGATAATAATTACAATATATTAATAAGATAACAATAAAAACCATACAGAGATGATTATTCACCAAAATCTGCACAGATATCACAAAACAGTATATACATACATGAAAAAAGAGTATTCTCAAAAAAGGGGGGGATTTAGCGATTAATGAACGGCGTGATTTCATACCCTTCATTAAGACCTTGGGGTGCCAAGCTGCCAAGGGTAAGGATCCAGAAGGTCTCGCGTCTAAGTAGTGCGCGATCTCTGTCGCCTCCCCTTTTCCCAATCGGGACCAACTCAAGGCCCATAACCTTAGTGCCCTCTGGATTACTATTATGACAGGACTTATAATGTCGGGGAACACTGTGGTTGACCACGCCATGTTTTATGTTCCTCAAATGTTCCAAAATGCGAACCTTCAAGGGGCGTTTGGTCTTGCCTATATAAATGGACCCACAAGGACAAATTAATTTATACACAACATAGGTTGAGTTACAATTAATAAATTGATTTATTCTAAAAGTGGTACCATCATGCGACAAAAAAGATGAGCTCTTTTTAACCAAAGAGCAAATCTTGCACCTGCCGCAAGAAAAGCAACCCTTCAGGGTGAGGAAAGAAGATGGGTTAACATTAGATGACACAGATGGAACAGGCTCTAGTTGACTCTTAGATGTCCAGGCACTGATAGTTTTGGCCCTTGTAAAAACAATTTTAGGAGCATCTTCCAAATGTTTACCCAATACAGGATCACACTTAACAATATGCCAGTGTTTCTTTAAAATAGTAGAAATCTGTTTTTCCCCATCATTGTACTTTGTAATGAAGAGACAGTCACTATTTTTATTCTCAGGATCTTTAACTTTATACTGAAGCACTTCTTCACGTACTGAGTCCCTGGCTTTAATAAATGCCGACTCCACTCCGTCTTAATGAAGGGTATGAAATCACGCCGTTCATTAATCGCTAAATCCCCCCCTTTTTTGAGAATACTCTTTTTTCATGTATGTATATACTGTTTTGTGATATCTGTGCAGATTTTGGTGAATAATCATCTCTGTATGGTTTTTATTGTTATCTTATTAATATATTGTAATTATTATCTATTTTCAGCCTTTCCTCCGATTTTTGCCATCTGTATGTATTTTTGCTTCTCATTGTCAGTTTCTTTTCCTCCGCAGAAACTGTTTTGAATTGGATGTATATATTGTCCATTCATATACTGTAATTTTGTCCTTTTAATGTATATTGTATATTATTGGCATTTATTGCAATCATGTTGCACTTTGCTATGTATATTTTTTTATATGTAATTGTTGATATTTTGTTGTCCGTACAAATGTACCGTTTTTGTTTGGAAGTATATGCCTCCGGCAAACCCACAGCCTGATTGTTTTTTGTCTGGAAATACACACCTCCGGCAAACCTACAGCCTGATTGGTCACTGCTCTCTTTTAAGCCGCCGGCAGACGGTCACCAACCACGCCCTCTGACGAAGTTTGATACGAAACGCGTTAGGGCGGGGTTTGGTGACGTCTGCTGTACCTGTTGCCCCGGCTTCCCCACCGTGTCCGTTCCTGTTTGGAGTTCCCGGCGCGCTTCCCTCACTCCTCGTGCGGTGAGCGTGTCCTGTTACCCGGCTGAGTCCTGACGGAGGTTGGAGTTTTGCCTGAGGCTTTTATTGTAAAATCTTGTGGTAACCAGCCCACAGCGGTTACCTTAACGGTACGAGTCCACATTGATTTTATGTGCCGCAGCACTGTATGTGTTTTAAATAAATACAGTTTTACACTATGAAGCGCTTCTCTATTCCATTCTGAAACAGATCTTCCTTAACCCTATGAGTCCTGGGTTCTTTGCGGGAGAAAGCTGCAGTCCGCTATATCTTTCGACTTAGTGTCTCACAGGAATACGTTTATCCTGTCTATCGTCTGGTTGGTGACCACATACAAGCGCAGATTCATCTTCCCTGTTGTTCAACGTGCCTGTGTTACTGGACTCATTGGTGAACACCTTGCTGCTATTGTGTGGTTATATATTTATATCATTTTTTATATACTGTATATATTGATTCTTTGTAAAAAGATCATATTTTGAAATGTTTAGAAGCAGTGACCTTAATGATAAAAGATTGCAGGAATGCAATCGCATCTTTGATGAGCGCATTTGCCCGCAGGCTTCTGCGGACACAGGTGCCATCAATCCTGATGCATTGCACCTGCTGGAAAAGCTTTTAGTACGAGAGACTAAGTCCTGGTGGGACATTAAAAGTCTTGACAATTATTTAACCTGTGGAAGAATTCCCCGTGGTTTAAGACTTAACAAAATGCCTACGTTGGGTCTTGACAACGAAAACTTTATGAAACAATGGTTTAATATATTAGATGAATGCTCATTTTCCCTAATTAAATTATTGATAGCGGAAAAAAGGAAAATCCTTCAGGATACAGAAAAGCAGCTTGGGGAGTTAATAGCTGATCTTGATAAGCAGAAGGATACTGAGGTTTTTAAAAGGAGGAAGGCTGAGATTGATAAAAAAGTTTTGAGTATTGAGAGTAAAGTGGTGGAGACTAAACATAAAAAATATCAAAGGGAGATGCTGAAGAAGCAAGACGTGCATCTCCGGAGCTCCCGCTTGGCCCCGTCCAAATCCACGCTGAATCTCCTCTCCCCGAGGCCATCCAGACATCACACCCCATATACCAGCTAAGGGGGACCCTAAAAAAGGAGTGGGAAAAGCCGCGGAGTCGGGGGACCTAGCTGAGAGGTCCCCGCGGATTGCGGCCTAGTACCCCCTTGGAGCCGGGGACTCGCGTGATCCCGCCGTCCGTCGGAGCCGCGAAACGGAAGAGGGCGCACCCCAGAGAACTGCAGACTGCCACCTACCCAGTGAAGGGGGCTCCTGACCCAGCGCCACCCGGGACACGAGCGACAGACCCGGCTAAAAGGTGAGGAGAGGCGCAGCAGGCAGACCCCCCCTACAGATCGCGGCCGCCATCTTGGATTGTGGAAGACGCGCTGCCAGGCTTTGTGTGCGGCGGGGAGCCGGCGGAGGCCGTACACTTAGCCACCTCCACTACCTCGAGCCTGATTCTGCACTGTCCCCTCTCCCCTCTCTGGTGAGGGGACAGAGGAACCGTTAAGAGGCTGTCTCCTCCCCCATCTTCCGGGAGTTACTGTGTGCCATTGGGGGGACAGGCTTCTCACAGGGGTCGGCTACAGGAGCCTTGTGGTGCCCCCCTCTATCTGGGATCCCTTGGGGAATACAATATTAACTTTCCAGGCCCCATATATATGCTTCTATGGGGCACAAGAAATAAGTAACAAACATATGTGAGAGCCCTAGGCTGTAATTTTCTGACAACATAAAAACAACTGACAAAAGAGCCCTGGGAACAGCCTGTGTCATCAGGGATATACAGTGTACCACAGCTCAACAGCGCCACCTGGTGACAAAAGAGAAGAATAACATCCATTCAATACTCCATCCAGCTTTCTATGTTTGGACTAATCTGAAGTAACACAGTGCAGGAACTCTATAGTATTCTGATGTGAAGTGGTAGGAGCCGTGGCGGCCACAAGCTCAAGGGCCTACTTTCAAAAGCTTCATTCAAGCACGGCAATGCTTCAGGAATAACCATGCTGCTTTAACAGGCCACTGGGGGGAGGCCATGCGTGAAACTACCCGTCAGCCATGACCTAGCTGAGCGACTACTATCCCATGATTAACCAGTCTCGACACACATGACTAAACGTCGCCACAACAAAATTAAAGGAAAACCCCCTTCGGGATCAACGCAAGCACAAGCTTTTTGCTCTCTCTTTGGTGCCTCAGCCCGTGACTCCCTCCCATCGACGTCGGGATCGCACTCTCCCTCACGATCAGTAGATCAAATCCCACAGAATTCTCCGCTCACGTCGCCACCAGAAGTGAGTACCATGGCCTCGCAAGATCTGGCCTCCATACTCTCCAAACTCAAGGAGATTCCCACACGGCAGGAGATGCAAGAAGATCTCCTCTCTTCTGAAAAGAGGATCCAGGAGTCTATGCAGATTCAAATCGCTTCTATTAAGACAGACTTCAAACACCTGGCGAACCGAGTAGTACTACTGGAAGAACAAACAGAAGAGGTAGATAATCGGATGTCGGATATCCACGATTTGATGTCTCGGCAATCGAGGGCCCTAACAGATCTGGGCCGTAGGTTGGATGATTTGGACAATCGTGGGAGGAGGAATAATCTAAGGATTAGAGGTGTTCCAGAAGACATCCTACCTCAAAACATTGAGAGCGCCTTATCTAAGATTTTCAAAAGCCTTATAGGGGCAGATGCAGAGCGCCAAATAGTCTTTGATAGAGCCCACAGAGCCCTTAGGCCCAAAGGAGCTCCAGCTGAGAAACCAAGGGACATAATCTGTAGACTTCATTATTTCCAAGAAAAGGAGGAGGTCTTGAGGGCGGCGCGACTCTCACCAGATCTTACTTTTAATGGCCACGATATCCAGATCTATCAGGATCTATCATGGACAACTTTACAACAAAGGCGCTTACTACGCCCCCTCACGGACGAACTTAAGAAGAAAAATATTAAGTTCAGATGGGGGTTCCCTATCAGTATACAAGTTATCCATAAAGGCAAAACGTGTATCCTACAGGAGCCCGAGGGGGTGGACTCATTCTGCAATGCCCTGGACATACAACCTCCAGTGCTGGCTAACTGGCTGGACCCGATGGAACTGTCGATCAGACCAAGACCACACAGGGAGCACTGGCAAGAGGTATACCACGGCAAGAAAAAAAAATCCAGCAACCCTCAGCCCACAGCTCCGAGCGGCAAGCCGGGGGGCCAGCTGCAGAGCCAGCAGAAAATGCCGGTGATCTCTACGCCTGACACGTAACTATGTGCTGATCACAGGAGAGACACTCAAATATGCTATAAAGTTAGATAATTTGCTTGGGTGAAAAAGGGCACCCACTCTAGAAATATTTAGCTGATACATATATGTTTGTGTTGGAAAAAGTTGTGGCGGTCTGGGCTGGAGGGGACGCACACGATCAGATGAGGTCTCTGGCCTTATAATACCTGGTAATTAGTTTTCCCCATCAATCACCCCACTGGGCCTTAAAAATTACAATAGAGGAAATTGATACACAGAGCCGCGAGCGGTTCTTCTCTCTTGTCTGCGGTTTGTGTGTCCTGGCTAGCCCAGCAGAAGTTAATAGCATTGATTTTACTATAGGCTACTGTTATCTAATTGTACCTCCTTGCTTGGTGTGAGCCTATAATAGAGTATTTAGTGTTGAGACTTAGATATAGTAATGTTCCACTGTTCTATTACCTTATTATACGATGTGTAAGACGGGGGGTCCGCCTTGTCCTCCCCCACACCCCCTAAGCTCTGCTGTAGATCTGTAGCCCATGGGACGACACAGGTCCCCCATGGCTAGAAATGCAGAGTTACACATACTCAACGTTTTGGTTTATTGCTTACGCAATATTAGCGTTCCTTTAACAGTTACAGTCTTTCCCCATGTGTTTACCTTCCCTACTTCTTCCCCTGTTCTCATCCCTTGGCTAGGGGGCCCAGGAAAACTGACATGCCTTAAGATCAAAACATGGTGGTTAACCTAAAGATAATATCATTAAATACGAGAGGTCTCAATATACCTGAAAAAAGATCGAAAATCCTGCACTTAATGTATACTGAAAAAGCAGATGTTATATTCTTTCAGGAGACGCACTTTAAAGATGACGCAGCCCCTAGGTTGTGTTCCAGACATTACCCGGTGGGATATTTTAACAACTTCTCCGAGTCTAAGGCTAAGGGTGTTGCCATACTGTTCTCTAAGAGTGTTCATCTCTCCGATGTTACAGAGTGTCCGATAGGTGATGGTAGAGGATTGTTGGTCAAGGCCACTATTGCCAATCAGGTTTTCTCATTTCTTAACCTATATTTGCCTAATAAAGGCCAGATCCGCTTCCTGAGAGAGGCTATGGAGCTAGTAGAAAACAAGTTAGAGGGTGTTGTGGTGACCGGAGGGGATTTTAATTGGGCTATTGACCCCGCAATGGATTCCACCACATCCACTAATAATACCTCTCAAAAAGACATAAGACGTTTTAAAGCCATATTACATGACTTCCAATTGATTGATACTTGGAGACTATTACACCCTAAAGATAAAGATTTTACCTTCTATTCGCATCCACATAAATCGTACACTAGAATAGATTATTTATGTTTGGGCCATGGTTCGCTGGAAATGATTACAGACGCATCAATAGGGCAGATGGTGGTCTCTGACCACGCGCCCATTACCTTATCCTTATCAATACAGAACTCTCCCACTCGACAGTGGAACTGGAAATTTAATGAACAGTTTTTGAGGGATGACGACTGTAGGAAACAGATTGGGGATGCTATCAAGGATTATTTTGAGACAAACGTGACTGAAGGGGTGTCACCAGTTACAATCTGGGAGGCACATAAGTGCGTAATACGTGGAAAATGCATTCAATTAGGTTCGTGGTTGAAAAAAAAGAAAGCTGAATGTAAGACAGCCTTGCTGTCAAAGATAAGATCACTAGAATCGACACATAAGTCCTCCCTGACATCTGACACATTATTGGAACTACAGGAAGCTCGCTTAGCACTAAATAGTCTACTCAACGAGAACACACGTAGGGCATTTAGAAAATGCAGACATAGATTTCACAGATGGGGTAATAAACCTGGTAAACAGTTGGCAAGGGCTTTAAGGGCACAGAGAACTTTGACCTACATAAAAGAAATGAAGGATACTGAGGGGCGGACACATTCCAGTAACTCGCAAATTGCACAGATATTCCATAAGTACTATACGGCCCTTTATAACCTAACCAAAGACGACTATCCGGGAGAAAGGGTAAATTTAGAAAGGGACATACGGGAATATCTAACAGAAATCCAGTATCCTGTTCTCCCAACAGATTTAACAGCCACGCTTAACGAACCATTCACAGAGGAAGAGCTAAAATTGGCGTTAAAAAGTACCCCATCCGGAAAGAGTCCAGGGCCTGATGGCTTCCCAGTGACCTACTATAAAGCTTTTCAGGAAAAACTTCTCCCCTTTTTCCTGCAGGCATGCAATATGATATCCAAAGAGCAACCCTTATCACATCAATCCCTTGCTGCCCATATTACGATATTGCCAAAGGAGGGGAAGGATCCCTCACTCCCTGCGAGCTACCGCCCTATCTCCCTACTCAACATAGACACCAAGTTGTTTGCGAAGTTATTGGCGAATCGCTTGGCGGCTTTGGTCCCCTTGGTAGTCCACGAAGATCAAGTAGGCTTTGTGAGGGGTAGAGAGGCGAGGGAAAATACTATTAGAGTCTTTGACATAATAGCACATGCCCAGGCAACTCGCACCCCAGTCATGTTCCTATCCACCGACGCTGAAAAAGCGTTTGATAGGGTAGACTGGAAATTTATGGAATTGACACTAAGGCATATAGGCATAAACGGCCAGTTCCTACAAAAGATCTTAGCGCTCTATAATTCCCCTACAGCACAAATAAGGATAAATGGCACGTTGTCACCTTCAGTCTCTATCTCGAATGGGACAAGACAGGGTTGCCCCTTGTCGCCCCTGATATACGTACTGTGTATGGAAGCTCTGGCTAGGGCAATCAGGAAGAACCAAAATATTGGGGGACTGAGGGTTGGGAAGACCGATCACAGATTAGCACTATTTGCTGATGACCTCTTGGCAATAGTCTCGAATCCAGTAGTATCCCTACCGAATCTTATGGGGGAATTCTCCAAATATGGGACATTATCTAATTTCAAGATAAATTATTCAAAATCCATTGCACTAAATATATCCCTCCCTAGCCAAAGTGTTGACTCTCTTAAGCCTAGGTTCCCTTTCCAATGGGCCTCTTCTCATATAAAATATTTAGGTATACAAATACCGAACTCCTTGCAATCTGCTTTCGCGCTTAACTACACTCCCCTGCTCCGAACTATGCGCCGTGAATTAGCTCAATGGGCAACACAGAAATTTTCTTGGTTGGGGAGGATGAATATTATTAAAATGAATATTCTCCCTAGATTCCTATATCTCTTCCAAGCAATCCCTCTGAGGGTTCCGGCGCAATACATCGGAGAGGCGCAGAGAGTTATAAGCCAATTTGTTTGGGGGGGTAAGAAGCCTAGATTCAAGCACTCATATCTATACTATAATAGGGACAAGGGGGGTCAACGTTTGCCAATGTTGCTAGCATATTATCAGGCAGCAGCCGTACACAGAGTGCTGAACTGGACCAGGGTAGATGTTAATCCCAAGCAATGGGTAGAATTGGAAATATATTCCTCCTCTATGAACTTACCTCTTATTCCCTGGTTAGCAACAATCCCTCCAATTAAGCACCCCACAATTGAGCCCACTTTAACAATATGGAAGAATCTTAGGTATAAGCTTGGCCTCTCGTCACCAAATACCCTTATGTTGCCATTTATTGAGAACCAAGATTTTCCCCCTGGGGCTTCTGGACTACAGGCAAATAGATGGAAACAGCGGGGTCTTACTAGAATAATCCATTTACTGTCAGGTGGGAAAATTATCGCGTTCACAGACCTGATGAAAGAAAAGAAATTGGTTCAATCGGATGCTTGGTTTTATTTTCAAATAAGACATTTTGTACACTCAAAAAGGCCTGAGGTTACTCTAAAAAAAGACCCTATGCAATTTGAAATGATTTGCTCACGGGCTTCTGAGCCTACACATGCCCTTTCTGCTATATACAAATTACTGCTACAGGGCCATTTTCCGGATAACCCCGCCTTCTGTGAGAAATGGAATAAGGACCTAATACATAGGGGTATAACAATAGATTGGGAGAAACACTTTGAGGTCATGGCAAGATGCTCGACGAGTCTTGAGGTAATAGACACCCAATACAAACTCCTAACTAGATGGTATAGATGTCCAGATTTCCTTCACAAAATCTTTCCATCGGTGTCCCAGCTATGTTGGAGATGCGGCAATTCAAGGGGCACTTTGATCCATATTTGGTGGGACTGCGACAAGCTCAGACCCTTTTGGGAAAACGTTATACAACTCTCCTCAATAATATTAGGTTACCAAGTCCCAGAGGGTCCCGACTTTTGGCTTCTATCACACTCCAAAATCCCGTTATATAAATACAAAAAGTCCCTTTTAAAACACCTGAACAATGCCGCCAGAGCAATAATTCCGACACACTGGAGGGACACGAAACCCCCAACAATTTGGGAGTGGTTTACCAGAATCGATTTCTATTGCACCATGGAAGATATTTACTACGATGCTCTAGACAAACAAATCGACTATATGTCGACATGGTTACAGTGGATCGATTTCAAATCATCAGTAACATACAAGGAGCAGGTAGACCCCGGCCCCTCTACTGGAAATTAGGAGGATGTAGGATTCTCTTAATTCTGAGTTCATACATACAGGAGACCCTACACTCAGGATGCACTTGGGATGACCCGACGAGATGAGACAGATTGAGACACCCCCGTCCGCCATTACAATATTAACTTCCCTCCCTTCCCATGGGAATTACCACTTTCTCCCTTAGCTTTCCCACCCCACTTCCCTGTTATGTTAATTTGTCCCCTACCCAATCCCCCTAGACTTACGAATCTAGTCATTCAATTACCATTGTAAGGTGGTCAGAGAACTCTACCTTCTAGGCCTAATTCATCTGTAATGACAGAACAGTTTACTCCTCCTTACTATAAGGCCAGAATGTGGCGTGAAGAAAGGGCAGAGTCACATTAAAGTTAATACGAAAATGTTGTAATAAACTCTGACACATATGCCTAGTGAACCTATGTATCCACCTAAGTTTTTGTAAGATCGTATTGTCTGTGTTTATGCTTTTGTATTTGTTTTATATACTTGAAAAAACTTAAATAAAGAATATATACAAAAAAAAAATATCAAAGGGATAAAATGGACTACGAGCTTAACAAAGTAAGATCATGGCATGTGGATAAAAAGGAGCCTGTCCAGAGTTACAAACGTCCAACCACCAACTATAGGGTTAACGATAACAGGAGATTTAATTCCCCGAGACGTCCCTATAGAAATGAATCTAACACCTGGAAAGAAGTCCCATATAGGAATCGAAATAATATATACAAAAGAGATAATAGGCCTAATAATGGTAATGGTAATTATTCTAGACACCTGGAGAGAGAGTCTATGGGTTTTATTCACAAAAATCGATATGAGAGACTTACTTCTTCTAGTGAAAACCCAGAGAATAATAATTTTTTAGGTCAGGGACCTGCCCCCAACGACCACAGACCACAACATCGAGTCTATACCCCACTAAGCCAAAAAAGACAGAGAGGGGAAAGAGAGGATCAGGAATCAACAGGACGAGAGCCAAAAATGAGAGCACTTTAAAACCAACCACTAGTGGGGTTTTTAATTTGTCTAAAAAGGTCCTTACACCGATACAGACCAGCGTATTGCAAAAGGGATTATCTTTTGCTCCCTCTGCTGGCCCTACCAAATTTGATCTTTATATAGATCTAAATCTGTATATAAGGAAACTTACCTTAAAACGCCATTTTTTGAGAAAAGCAGATGCTCCCCTTAGAAATTGGGATGATACCCAGGGTTCCCAAAAGGTTGATACACTTTCCAAACTTAAACCTAAATCGATTTATTACCCTGTTGAGTCGAGGGGTGCACACCTTGAACTGTTTTCAGATCTGGTTAAAAAGGATATAGATAAATTGAAAAGTAAAAATACAAAAAGGAATCTTTCTAGGAAGGAATTTGATGCCTTGAAAAGTTTGTCATCTGACACTGATATTGTGATTAAAAGTGCGGATAAGGGGGGTGGAGTCGTGGTCCTGGATCGTGAGTACTATGTGGATGAGGCCCACAGATTGCTCAATGATAACATCTCCTACCGCCGCCTGGACTCCGACCCCACTCCTCTGTTCATACTCGAACTTGAGACCCTGCTCAAAACTGGTTTAGCTAATAAGACCTTGTCTGTTGATGAATTCAAATATATGTATAACCCTAACCCCAACTTGGCCACGTTTTACCACCTGCCTAAGATCCACAAGGGGCTTGACAAGCCTCCAGGTCGCCCCATTGTGGCTGGTGTGGGCTCTCTCACGTCGAGGGTCTCTGAGTTTGTAGACTCGGTTATTAAACATTATGTCCCCAAGCTCGGGACTTATGTGCGTGATTCCACACATATGCTTCAACTTGTAAGGTCAATCTCTTGGGAAGAGGGACTTAATTGGGCCTCAATTGATGTCCAATCGCTCTACACTGCTATCCCACACAAGGGAGGAATAGCAGCTGTGAGAGCGGTCCTTGCACGTGATCCCTCCATCTCCATGGAAGCTGGAGATTTTGTGTGTGAGTGTCTCAGATTTGTGCTCACACACAATTACTTCGAATTCCTGGGAAATTGGTATTTACAGCTGTGGGGCACAGCGATGGGGACGATTTGTGCCCCCAGTCTGGCCAATTTATACATGGGAGAATGGGAATGTGACTTGCTTAAAGGTGTGTGGGCATCGAAAATCCATTTTTTTCATCGTTATATCGATGATATCATCCTTGTTTGGAGGGGGAATGAGAGTGAATTTAATCAGTTTATGGGTGAGATAAACAATAATTCCTTCAATCTGAAATTCACGTCCAATTTCCAGAGTGTAAAAATTGAGTTCCTGGACCTCCTCTTGAGTATAGAAAATTTTCCACAAATCCCAGAGGTTGAGACATGCACATTTTTTAAAAGTGTTGATAGCAACAGTTATTTGGAGTATGAGAGCTGCCATTCAAAACCCTGGAAGAACAACATTCCCTTTTCCCAATTCCTGCGTTTACGCAGGAATTGTACCAATATACAAACCTTTGAGGAACAGGCTCAAATTTACACTCAAAGGTTTAGGGAAAGAGGGTACCCGACGAAAATAGTGGAGTCGGCATTTATTAAAGCCAGGGACTCAGTACGTGAAGAAGTGCTTCAGTATAAAGTTAAAGATCCTGAGAATAAAAATAGTGACTGTCTCTTCATTACAAAGTACAATGATGGGGAAAAACAGATTTCTACTATTTTAAAGAAACACTGGCATATTGTTAAGTGTGATCCTGTATTGGGTAAACATTTGGAAGATGCTCCTAAAATTGTTTTTACAAGGGCCAAAACTATCAGTGCCTGGACATCTAAGAGTCAACTAGAGCCTGTTCCATCTGTGTCATCTAATGTTAACCCATCTTCTTTCCTCACCCTGAAGGGTTGCTTTTCTTGCGGCAGGTGCAAGATTTGCTCTTTGGTTAAAAAGAGCTCATCTTTTTTGTCGCATGATGGTACCACTTTTAGAATAAATCAATTTATTAATTGTAACTCAACCTATGTTGTGTATAAATTAATTTGTCCTTGTGGGTCCATTTATATAGGCAAGACCAAACGCCCCTTGAAGGTTCGCATTTTGGAACATTTGAGGAACATAAAACATGGCGTGGTCAACCACAGTGTTCCCCGACATTATAAGTCCTGTCATAATAGTAATCCAGAGGGCACTAAGGTTATGGGCCTTGAGTTGGTCCCGATTGGGAAAAGGGGAGGCGACAGAGATCGCGCACTACTTAGACGCGAGACCTTCTGGATCCTTACCCTTGGCAGCTTGGCACCCCAAGGTCTTAATGAAGGGTATGAAATCACGCCGTTCATTAATCGCTAAATCCCCCCCTTTTTTGAGAATACTCTTTTTTCATGTATGTATATACTGTTTTGTGATATCTGTGCAGATTTTGGTGAATAATCATCTCTGTATGGTTTTTATTGTTATCTTATTAATATATTGTAATTATTATCTATTTTCAGCCTTTCCTCCGATTTTTGCCATCTGTATGTATTTTTGCTTCTCATTGTCAGTTTCTTTTCCTCCGCAGAAACTGTTTTGAATTGGATGTATATATTGTCCATTCATATACTGTAATTTTGTCCTTTTAATGTATACAGCTTGAGTATCCCGTATCCAAAATGCTCGGGACCAGGAGAATTTTGGATAACGGATTATTCCGTATTTCGGAATATTTTAATATTTCAATGATGTATTTTGAAGTATCTTGCATGTATGCTGTATAAACACATAATATACACACAAATATATTTTATTACCACATAAAATACACACAAATATATTTTAATTGTTCAAAAAACAAGGTTTCAAAACGTGAAACAAAATGTGTGTACTATCTCAGCACTGAATTTGAATGCCAAGCAATCATTGTCTTGCACATATATAGTGCCAGTTACATATCATGTCCCCAGTGATGCTGTTACAAATGTCCCCAGTGAGTTTTTAGCAAAAAAAAAAATTTTTTTCACTTTCTGGAATGTCCGTATTTCGGAATAATTTGGATAACGGATACTCGGATACGGGATACTCGACCTGTATTGTATATTATTGGCATTTATTGCAATCATGTTGCACTTTGCTATGTATATTTTTTTATATGTAATTGTTGATATTTTGTTGTCCGTACAAATGTACCGTTTTTGTTTGGAAGTATATGCCTCCGGCAAACCCACAGCCTGATTGGTTTTTGTCTGGAAATACACACCTCCGGCAAACCTACAGCCTGATTGGTCACTGCTCTCTTTTAAGCCGCCGGCAGACGGTCACCAACCACGCCCTCTGACGAAGTTTGATACGAAACGCGTTAGGGCGGGGTTTGGTGACGTCTGCTGTACCTGTTGCCCCGGCTTCCCCACCGTGTCCGTTCCTGTTTGGAGTTCCCGGCGCGCTTCCCTCACTCCTCGTGCGGTGAGCGTGTCCTGTTACCCGGCTGAGTCCTGACGGAGGTTGGAGTTTTGCCTGAGGCTTTTATTGTAAAATCTTGTGGTAACCAGCCCACAGCGGTTACCTTAACGGTACGAGTCCACATTGATTTTATGTGCCGCAGCACTGTATGTGTTTTAAATAAATACAGTTTTACATTATGAAGCGCTTCTCTATTCCATTCTGAAACAGATCTTCCTTAACCCTATGAGTCCTGGGTTCTTTGCTGGAGAAAGCTGCAGTCCGCTATATCTTTGGACTTAGTGTCTCACAGGAATACGTTTATCCTGTCTATCGTCTGGTTGGTGACCACATACAAGCGCAGATTCATCTTCCCTGTTGTTCAACATATATATATATATAGATATATATATATATATAGATGTTGGCTATACATACCACCCCCACCGGGATCATCAGTGGGTAGACACCCCAAAATTCCTAAATATAGCCCAGAGACACAGACACTCTCTTACCTGAGATAACGGCATTTTCCCAATACAGTATACCCCCTGCAATCTCATGGGAGCCGTGCCTCTCACAGCAATGGTGCCATCCACAGGACTGTGTGTATATAGTAATAGAATGTGACTTCATTAGATATCAGATGTAGTCCCTCGTTTCTATAAGTATTGCGCCCATCAGGGCATATACCACTGAGCCTGATATGTGTCTGTCATGGTAATGTACTGTTTATTGCATGTGTGTAATGACTTGTTGTCCAGTGTGGTCCCAGCCAGGTAACTGTCCTGTGTGAGTGATACATAGGAAGTCCGGTACTTGTGTATTATCACGGCGCACAGATCGCAAAATCGCATCGCATACCATTCTTTGCATGCAATGCGATGCGATTTTCCTATGTAATTAATGGACTGCTATTTTTTTCACCCGGTGATATCTCTTTGTATCACATCGCATGCGATCGCATGGTGCCGCAAAATTGCATGCGATTGCATAGGGTGCGATGCCATTGACTTTACTATAGAGTTTTATTGTAATTTTGAGTCTATACGCTATGCCAGGGGTGGCCAACCGGTCAGAGGTAAAGAGCCGAAAAATATCGGTAGTCAAGCTAAAGAGCCAACATCATGCATGTGCCGAAGGCGCATGCGCCCAAAAAAGGGGCGTAGTCTATTTTGACCCCTTGGGTGGGTGTGATACAAATATGCCTCCAATAGTGCAGTGCCATATATACATATGCCCCCAATAGTGCCAGATACACATATGCCCCCCACACGGTGCCAGAAAGCTGGTCTGCCCCCACAGTGCCAAAAAGCTGGTATGCCCTCACAGTGCAAATTTCCCAGCAGCAGCACTCACCGTTGTTACTGCTGCTGCCGGGCAAAGAGAGGACAGTCTGGCGTCCCCCTGCAGTCCTGTGATGTCACTGAGGGGAGGAGAGCACAGCACACCGCGCGTCTCCTTCCCCCTCACTTCCCTGTGACTGGGCCGTCCACCAATCAAAGCTCGCTGGCCGGCTCCTGATTGGCTGACGGCCCAGTCACAAGGATGCACAGTAAGGGGTAGGAGAGATGCGCGCTCTCCTCCCCTCAGAAGGAGAAGGGATTCAGGGAACCGGCAGCAGGGGGGACTGGGACGGACAGTGGGCGGCGGGAAGCAGTGGGAGCAGGAGCCACACTTTACAAGGGGGAGAGCCGCATGAGGCTCAAGAGCCACAGGTTGGCCACCACTGCGCTATGCGCTGAATTGAATGTCTGCTGCACTAATCGCTTAAAGTTACTCCCTTAGTAACAATGGATAAATTGGTAAAGAAAGAATAAGTGATTTTGTGCGCTGACACACTTCCAGAAAAAAGTGAGGAGATGACCCAAAGGTCAGAATATCAGATGAATAAAAGAAATATACTCTCCTTGTCAACCAATTCTTCGCCTAACTAGAGGCTCTCCATTCATTTGTATGGTTGAGATATGTAAAAGATAAAATTCTCATAATAGTGTGATATCGTCAAAATAACAGATATATTTATTTATACACACTAATAAAACATACATAAAACCACACATTTAGATAGTGAACAATGATGTTGTCCCTTATATAAAGCTAAAGGTGGAGGTTTACCAGAATCTGTAAAAAGGTTTTTCAAATCTGGAAAGCCTCCGGTTCTCCGGAAAACCAAAGGCTTCAGGTGCTTCAAACGAATCCAGTACCGGTAATAGACCCCCTCGGGTGACTCACTCCAGGCTGCTGCAACGGTTATCGGGATCCAAATCTCCCTTTGTCAGGCAGTAGTCTGGAGAGTGAGTCACTTCCTCTATTTAAACATATCCCCTCATTAACCTCCGGGTCAAGAGGTCAAATCTTAAAAATACTGTATATTTACTACTAATATTTAGTACCATTAAAAAATCATGCAGTGTATTCCATAAGGTAAAACCGCTAACCCCAGTTGCTTAAAAACTGTTGAAATGTCCTCTAGAAGTTAGAACTCCGGGTGGAACGCATTTCCTGTTTCTAATTGGAACGCATTGCTCCGTTCAACGAAACCGGAAGTTCCTCAGCACTGCGTCATACCTAATAAGTGTAAAATTAATAAAATAAAAAACATCTATCTCTAATCTGCGCAGCAGCCTCTTCAGTATAGCACCCACTCCGGTGGGCACCTAAAAAGAACTGGGGATTCTGGGATGCAGTGGGAGGAGCCTACCACTCTAAAAGCTTTGGTATAGGTGCCTGGCTCCTGCGGACCCTCCTACATCATAATGTGAAGCTGTGTCACCAGGACCATTGAAAGAGAAATGATTTATGCCCAAAATGCAGTATACAGCAGGGTACATGTATGCATAGGATTTGGCAGCATCACGCGAAGGAGATTTTGGGAGAAAGTCCAAAATATAATGGTCAAGGTGGGACTACCGGTACAATATCTGGATGTAACTATGTATTTTGGGCATAAACCCACAGGTAAGGGCAATGACCCGTTTATACCGCCGGTGGAGAACCTAGCTGCTCTGGCAAAAGTAATAATAGCAGGGAAATGGAGGCGCATGAGGCACCGGATTTATACCACTGGGTCCATCTGGTAAACCATACAGTAGATAATGAGAAGTACACATACACCAAAAGTAATAATGTAAGAAAGTGTCATCAAACGTGGGAGAGATGGACGCTGTCAGAATTCTATGAGGCTTATACAGGAGTATACACAACAATGCATATACATTACACAAATCCACACTATTACACAGGACCAAACACAGGAATAGCTTTATTATAAATGGCCGTACACAGAAGGTGAGATAGATGAGGCACAATGTAAGTTTAGTATAATCGGTATAATGGCATCGCTTGTCAGACATAAAGCACATATACACTGCACAGATATAAGGTAGGGGAAAGGATAGGATGTAATGTCTCATCTCTGTATCATATGCATATTGTAATAAGAAATACTGAATAAAAATAAGATCTGGGCAGTGACTGGGCAGATGTTTGTATCCCAGGATGTAAATGTCCCAGGAGCAGCCTGGCTTCCTGCTGAGCTGGTGCCTGAAGCCTGCAGTATGATTACAGTAATGTGGGGTACACATCAGGATGATTTGGCCCAAAATGAGCCAACTTAGATACAATCTCGACCGATTTTATGTAAATTGTCCATTTCACTGCCGTTCTGATGCGATCCCAATCCGATGTGCAGCCCCGCGGATCGTTCAGTCTTCTCTAAGATCCTACCTGCAGCAGATAGTTTCTGAGAAACGACCATTGAAGTGGGTTCGGGTCGCGATCACATCAGATGCAGTTCCTGAGCGTGTCATAGGCTCCACCAGATCGTGAGCGGGTCATACATTCCCCTAACAACCCGCTCACAAGCTGCATCATGCTGGTGTGTACCCAGCATAAGCCGGCAGCTCTGGAGAGGGAGGAGGGGGCTGGTTGTGGAGGAACATCAGCCAGGACAGTTTCTGCTAGCCTTACATTTAAGAACCCATTGGTAGCTCCCACAGTTTCTAGGGGGTGAATCGAGCCTGCATTGTGTTGGGGAGACTACTCTCAGATGATCCCTTTGCATGCAACAGGGGTATCCTCACATCAATGCTCATGTTTAATGTAGATCTGCTCATCAAAATGTTATTTTTCTGGTATTTACAAAATATACATTTATTTATAAAACATTTCCCACACTGCAAGCATGGAAAAGGCTTCTCTGATGTCTAACAAGATGTGATTTATTGGTAAAACATTTCCTACATTCAGCATGAAAATGGTTTCTCACCTGTATGTACCCGCTCATGTGTAAGCAGACTGGATTTTTTTGCAAAACATTTCCCACATTCAGAACATGAAAATGGTTTCTCACCTGTATGTACCCTCTCATGTAGAATAAGACTGGATTTAAGTGTAAAACATTTCCCACATTCAGAGCATGAAAATGGTTTCTCACCTGTATGTATCATCTCATGTGTAACAAGATTAGATTTATTTATAAAACATTTCCCACATTCAGAGCATGGAAATGGTTTCTCACCTGTATGTACCCTCTGATGTCTAACAAGATGTGATTTATTGGTAAAACATTTCCCACATTCAGCATGAAAATGGTTTCTCACCTGTATGTACCCGCTCATGTGTAACCAGACTGGATTTTTTTGCAAAACATTTCCCACATTCAGAACATGAAAATGGTTTCTCACCTGTATGTACCCTCTCATGTAGAATAAGACTGGATTTAAGTGTAAAACATTTCCCACATTCAGAGCATGAAAATGGTTTCTCACCTGTATGTATCATCTCATGTGTAACAAGATTAGATTTATTTATAAAACATTTCCCACATTCAGAGCATGGAAATGGTTTCTCACCTGTATGTACCCTCTGATGTGTAACAAGATTGGATTTATTGCTATAACATTTCCCACACTCAGAACATGAAAATGGTTTCTCACCTGTATGTACCCGCTCATGTGTAACCAGACTGGGTTTTTTTGCAAAACATTTCCCACATTCAGAACATGAAAATGGTTTCTCACCTGTATGTACCCTCTCATGTAGAATAAGACTGGATTTAAGTGTAAAACATTTCCCACATTCAGAGCATGAACATGGTTTCTCACCTGTATGTACCCTCTCATGTATAACAAGATTAGATTTATTTATAAAACATTTCCCACATTTAGAGCATGGAAATGGTTTCTCACCTGTATGTACCCTCTCATGTGTAACAAGATTAGATTTATTTAGAAAACATTTCCCACATTCAGAGCATGAAAATGGTTTCTCACCTGTATGTAACCTCTCATGCATAACAAGACTGGATTTATTGCTATAACATTTCCCACACTCAGAACATGAAAATGGTTTACCACCTGTATGTACCCTCTCATGTGTAACAAGATGTGACTTACAAGAAAATGATTTCCCACATTCAGAACATGAAAATGGTTTCTCCCCTGTGTGATGTCTCTGATGTAAAGCGAAAACTGACTGACTTATAGAACTGGAAGATATTGTATCATCTTTATGGTCTGTACTGTGTGTAGTAAGGTCTGAATGATCAGGAGAAGGTTCCTCATGACTAGAGGGACCAGATGAAATATCTGCACTGGGAAATGTTGGGTGTGTATTGGGGATAATGGGTTTTTCTTCTGGAGAATCTTGTCTGATGTTCTCATCTTCTAGTATATAACCTGGAGCCACAATGAGATCTCCCTCCGAGGTATTCCTGCTTGTGCGCCCATCTACAGGAAACAGATGAATGACAACAGACAGAATTGTTTATATTGAGAGACAAATGTTCATGGATGTTTTATCACTTAAACTGAACATGTCTAATGCTGCGCACACACTGGCCGATATATCGCTGGTCCGTCAGCCATTGGGCACCAGTAATATGTCTGTAACCAACGTGATCTCTACAACAGAGCCGATGACCGATATATTGGTGCATTGTGCTATGGGCCTGTTTCTGGATGACCTGGTACCAAGTCCCAAAGTGCCGACCTGACGAATAGCCACTACCCCACCCGGATCCCCTCGCATGTGCCCAATGCTGGAGAGATCATTGAAATCTCCAGGGCTCAGGGCAGCTGACGCCATGTGAAGTCAGCTACCCGCCCCTGGCACCTTGCATGAGGCTGGAATTTACATGGGAATGCCCATGAAACACTGGGCGTTCCCATCCATGGCCCATCACCGCCAGTGTCCCCCCCCCCCCACCCACAACCGGATGGACTACAGATCGGGCCCTATGTGTACAGGCAATCTGCAATCCGCCCATATAACCCGCTGCAGGAGCCAGCGGTGATTGGCGGCTGAAATGGGCGGGAGCATGTAAAGGTGTGACATTAGTCACAATGGATCAGGCAGGGGGAGAGGGGAACTTGTAGGGGAGCCCGGCACCGGTGAACGGGATTCCTGCCGATACTGGTAAAGAAAAAAAAAAAAGTCATACCTTCTCTTTCCCCCCTCATATTACCACATCACCTTGCCCCGGTCACCTCCCCTTTCTGCTCCCACCCTTTCCTACTTTTCACTCTCTCCCAGTCCCCCCATTCTCTTTCCTACACCCCATCTGCCCCCCCCTCTCCCCTGCTCTCTTCCTTCTGCCCCATCTCTTTATCTCTGCCCCTAGTCTCTCTCTCTCTCTCATTACCTCCTTATCCAGATGCTGCTTAGACGCAGTTATACTATACTGTACTGTAGCCGCTATCGACTGAAAGTGTCATTCACCTATTCTATCAATATAAAATAATTGGCTTCTGGCTACTGAGCTGCGTATATGCACCTTACAGGATCAGCACTAGTGATGGTGGTACGGGTCTGTTCTGTCAGCATACACACGCTGTGATATGAATGCAAAAATGCAATTACAGTAACCACCTACAGAAGATTATATCTGTGGCAATTATTATAGTGTCAAATATGTACACCTAATATCTTTTTTTATTTACTAGTTAATGCTAATAATCTATACTTCTGTTATAGCACTCTCTTAATTGTTATTTTATTTGTATCTAATTAAGTTATACAGAATACCTATTGGGAGCTGCAATAGCCATAAGTCGTCTTAGAATTATCTCGTTAGACAGCATTCATTTTGATTGATTATTATATTTTCAATGTAAAGTATTAGCGCCTGATTATCATGATTATCCTTTTCTACCAGAGAGTGTGGGGAGGAGACTGGTCAGATCTCTGGGCTGGTAACACACAGTGACATGATGTGAGGGGGAAAGCAGGAGTATAATAGGGGCTGATGGCTCCTGATGTATGAGATACACCAGAGAGTGTGGGGAGGAGACAGGTCAGATCTCTGGGCTGGTAAGACACAGTGACATGATGTGAGGGGGGAGAGCAGGAGTATAATAGGGGCTGATGGCTCCTGATGTATGAGATACACCAGAGAGTGCGGGGAGGAGACTGGTCAGATCTCTGGGCTGGTAACACACAGTGACATGATGTGAGGGTAGAGCAGGAGTATAATAGGGGCTGATGGTACATGATGTATGAGATACACCAGAGAGTGTGGGGAGGAGACTGGTCAGATCTCTGGGCTGGTAAGACACAGTGACACGATGTGAGGGGAGAGCAGTAGTACAATAGGGGCAGATGGCTCCTGATGTATGAGATACACCAGAGAGTGTGGGGAGGAGACTGGTCAGATCTCTGGGCTGGTAACACACAGTGACATGATGTGAGTAGAGCAGGAGTATAATAGGGTCTGATGGCTCCTGATGTATGGGATACACCAGAGAGTGTGGGGAGGAGACTGGTCAGATCTCTGGGCTGGTAACACACAGTGACATGATGTGAGGGGGAGAGCAGGAGTATAATAGGGGCTGATGGCTGCTGATGTATAAGATACACCAGAGAGTGCGGGGAGGAGACTGGTCAGATCTCTGGGCTGGTAACACACAGTGACATGATGTGAGGGGGAGAGCAGGAGTATAATAGGGGCTGATGGTACCTGATGTATGGGATACACCAGAGTGTGAGGAGGAGACTGGTCAGATCTCTGGGCTGGTAACACACAGTGACATGATGTGAGGGGAGAGCAGGAGTATAAAGCTGTATTAACAGAACAAGGAAAATACTGTATGCAATAAGTGATTATTACTAACCTGTGCTGATATCTTTAGTGATTTCCTCTTTATTACACTGCTGATCACCCCTCATATGTGTGTCTTCTGTCTCTGTATCTTCTTTCTTATCAGACACATAAGACTCTTCTCTTATCTTCATATCCGTCACGTACGTCTCGTCTTCATCTGTGTCTTCTGCCTTAATGTCAGTCACGTACGTCTCTTCTTCCTCTGTGTCTTCTGCCTTAATATCTTCACATTGAACCTACAAAAAAATATCACATTAGTAATGTCTGATGCTAGGTAGATTACACAGTACAATATCCGTGCATAAGACAGACACACACACACACACACACACACACACACACACACACACAACCACTGCAATTCATATAGTGACAGTCAGAATATTGGGGAGACCCTAATTCCCACCTACCTGATCCTCCTGTGGGGTCCTATGAGTCTCCTCTGTATAGTGCTGGGAATACAGAGTACGGGGACATCTCTCTGGGGTATCTCTGTTACTGGGCCCATCTATAGGAGACACACAGTGACTGAATATATTGTACATGTGGATTAGTAGATGATATGTGTATATAGGGGACCCCATAGCTGCTCTCCCCTGTACAATAAAATAAAGTCTCCTCTTACCCAGTGATGTGAGGGGCCGGTGATTCTCCATCATAACATCCCTGCACAGACCCTTGTGTTCCTCTATATACTCCTCTTCCTACATGGAGAGATAGACAGTGACATCCTGACACCTTCTAGGAAACCGACACACACAGTGATACAGTCATCACCCAGGCACATCCCCCGGTGTTACTGTATAATGCCCCATTCCCAGCAGTCACCTCTCCGGTCACATCCCCCGGTGTTACTGTATAATGTCCCATTCCCAGCAGTCACCTCTCCGGTCACATCCCCTGATGTTACTGTATAACGTCCAATTCCCAGCAGTCACCTCTCCGGTCACATCCCCCGATGTTACTATATAATGTCCAATTCCCAGCAGTCACCTCTCCCGGGGTTACTGTATAATGTCCCATTCCGAGCAGTCACCTCTCCGGTTACATCCCCCGGTGTTACTGTATAACGTCCCATTCCCTGCAGTCACCTCTTCGGTCACATCCCCCGATGTTACTGTATAATGCCCCATTCCCAGCAGTCACCTCTCCGATCACATCCCCCAGTGTTACTGTATAATGCCCCATTCCCAGCAGTCACCTCTCCGATCACATCCCCCGGTGTTACTGTATAATGCCCCATTCCCAGCAGTCACCTCTCCAGTCACATCCCCGGTGTTACTGTATAATGCCCCATTCCCAGCAGTCACCTCTCCAGTCACATCCCCTGGTGTTACTGTATAATGTCCCATTCCCAGCAGTCACCTCTCCGGTCACATCCCCTGATGTTACAGTATAACGTCCCATTCCCAGCAGTCACCTCTCCGGTCACATCCCCCTACTGTATAATGCCCCATTCCCAGCAGTCACATCCCCCGGTGTTACTGTATAATGTCCCATTCCCAGCAGTCACCTCTCTGGGTGTTACTGTATAACGTCCCATTTCCAGCAGTCACCTCTCTGGGTGTTTCTGTATAATGTCCCATTCCCAGCAGTCACCTCTCCGGTCACATCCCCCGATGTTACTGTATAATGTCCAATTCCCAGCAGTCACCTCTCCCGGTGTTACTTTATAATGTCCCATTCCGAGCAGTCACCTCTCCGGTCACATCCCCCGGTGTTACTGTATAATGCCCCATTCCCAGCAGTCACCTCTCCGGTCACATCCCCCGGTGTTACTGTATAATGCCCCATTCCCAGCAGTCACCTCTCCAGTCACATCCCCCGGTGTTACTGTATAATGCCCCATTCCCAGCAGTCACCTCTCCGGTCACATCCCCCGGTGTTACTGTATAATGCCCCATTCCCAGCAGTCACCTCTCTGGTCACATCCCCCGGTGTTACTGTATAATGTCCCATTCCCAGCAGTCACCTCTCCGGTCAGCAGCTGGATGATCTTATTGGTGAGTTCCAGGATCTTCTGCTCCTTGTCTCTCCCATGTATCAGTGAATGAGGTGGAGGCACTGTGATGGGGCTCTGGGTCCTGCTCAGTTCTCCTGCCACACAGGGATGGCAACTGGGTGTCTCATGGTCACTGGATGTCTTCTTCACTACTTTGTAACCCTGTGTATTGGAAAATATACTATTACTGCATGCACTCGCATACTTTGCCCGTACCTTACCGTATTCAATAAAATACCCTTCTACTCGCCTATAAAGCTATTAACCATACTGAACCAGCTTATATCTTTTTACTTATCACACAATATCTCCCATCTCGACCACTGCGCTCTGCACAAGATCTGCGTCTCTCTTCTGCACGGATCACTAGCTCCCATTCACTATTGCAGGACTTTCATTGGGCTGCTCCCACCCTATGGAATGCCCTTCCACGCCCAATAAGACTCTCCACTAGCCTCCACACTTTCAAGTGTTCCCTGAAAACTCCCCTCTTCAGGCAAGCCTATCATATTTAAGTTCCAAACGCATAACCCTGGGCCTTATTCGAGTTCACTCTTTCTGACAAAATCCTTCTTAGATGGACAAAACCATGTGCACTGCAGGGGGGCAGATGTAACATGTGCAGAGAGAAATAGATTTGGTGATTTTTTGGTGATTCTTTGCAGGGTAAATAGTGACTGCTTTATTTTAACACTGCAATATAGATCTCACTTTGAAGTAAAACCCCACCCAAATCTAATTAGATCTGCACAAGATACATCTGCCCCCCTGCAGTGCACATGGTTTTGTCCATCTAAGAAGGATTTTGTCAGAAAGAGTGAACTCGAATAAGGCCCCCTATGAGGCACTTATGTATTATATAGCTTCCCTTCTGGACTTGTAACTTGGTGGGACTGCTATGCTATTACTGGTACCTGTCCTTGTGTTTCCCTCCTATGTCCCTATAGATTGTAAGCTTGCAGCAGGGCCCTCCTACCTCCAAGTCTGTCTGTTGTTACCCAGTTCGTTTTATCACTGTCTAAAACTGTAAAGTGCAACGGAATCTGCTGCGCTATATAAGAAACTGTAAATATATATAAATAAATTAATAAATAATACACTCCCAGTCCTCACCCTCTATTAGTGCTATGAGATGTAATTCCCAAAATCCACTGTAGTAATAATATATCAGTGATATCACTGACACTCTCAGATCCCCTCACCTCCCCAGTCACGTCCCTGTATTATTGCTATAGATATAAATGACGTCACAGTGACGCTCCCAGATCCCCTCACCTTCCCAGTCATGTCCATGTATTATTACTATAGATATAAGTGATGTCATAGTGACAATCCCAGATCCCCTCACCTCCCCAGTCATGTCCCTGTATTATTACTATAGATATAAGTGATGTCACAGTGACGCTCCCAGATCCCCTCACCTCTCCAGTCACGTCCCTGTATTATTACTATAGATATAAGTGATGTCACAGTGACGCTCCCAGATCCCCTCACCTCTCCAGTCACGTCCCTGTATTATTACTATAGATATAAGTGATGTCACAGTGACGCTCCCAGATCCCCTCACCTCCCCAGTCATGTCCCTGTATTATTACTATAGATATAAGTGATGTCACAGTGACACTCCCAGATCCCCTCACCTCCCCAGTCACGTCCCTGTATTATTACTATAGATATAAGTGATGTCACAGTGACGCTCCCAGATCCCCTCACCTCCCCAGTCACGTCCCTGTATTATTACTATAGATATAAGTGATGTCACAGTGATGCTCCCAGATCCCCTCACCTCCCCAGTCACCTCCCTGTATTATTACTATAGATATAAGTGATGTCACAGTGACGCTCCCAGATCCCCTCACCTCCCCAGTCACGTCCCTGTATTATTACTATAGATATAAGTGATGTCACAGTGACGCTCCCAGATCCCCTCACCTCCCCAGTCATGTCCCTGTATTATTGCTATAGATATATGTGATGTCACAGTGACGCTCCCAGATCCCCTTCACCTCCCCAGTCACGTCCCTGTATTATTACTATAGATATAACTGATGTGACAGTGACACTCCCAGATCCCCTCACCTCCCCAGTCACGTCCCTGTATTATTACTATAGATATAAGTGATGTCACAGTGACGCTCCCAGATCCCCTCACCTCCCCAGTCACGTCCCTGTATTATTACTATAGATCAGGGGTTCTCAAACTATTTTGCTATGGGACCCCATCAGACAATAAAAATAATGATGGGACCCCATCAGACAATAAAAATTAATTACGGGACCCCAGCAAGTTACTGCAGAAGGTCATCACATCACATGTGTAGTCAGCAGACAGCACAAACATGGCAGCATTGTGGAGGTACAAAATGATGGGAGGAGTCTAAAATAACAGACTCCTTGAATCACTGACTGAGATGAAAAAAGTCATCAACCTGATGGTCAGCAAAATGGATTTGCGACCCCACAATGAGAAGGTCGGGACCCACTTTGGGGTCAGGACCCACAGTTAGAGAACCACTGCTATAGATATAAGTGATGTCACAGTGACACTCCCAGACCCCCTCACCTCCCCAGTCACGTCCCTGTATTATTACTATAGATATAAGTGATGTCACAGTGACACTCCCAGATCCCCTCACCTCCCCAGTCACATCCCTGTATTATTACTATAGATATAAGTGATGTCACAGTGACACTCCCAGATCCCCTCACCTCCCCAGTCACATCCCTGTATTATTACTATAGATATAAGTGACGTCACAGTGACGCTCCCAGATCCCCTCACCTCCCCAGTCACGTCCCTGTATTATTACTATAGATATAAGTGATGTCACAGTGACACTCCCAGATCCCCTCACCTCCCCAGTCACGTCCCTGTATTATTACTATAGATATAAGTGATGTCACAGCGACGCTCCCAGATCCCCTCACCTCCCCAGTGACGTCCCTGTATTATTACTATAGATATAAGTGATGTCACAGTGACGCTCCCAGATTCCCACACCTCCCCAGTCACGTCCCTGTATTATTACTATAGATATAAGTGATGTCACAGTGACGCTCCCAGATCCCCTCACCTCCCCAGTGACGTCCCTGTATTATTACTATAGATATAAGTGATGTCACAGTGACGCTCCCAGATTCCCACACCTCCCCAGTCACGTCCCTGTATTATTACTATAGATATAAGTAATGTCACAGTGACACCCCCAGATCCCCTCACCTCCCCAGTGACGTCCCTGTATTATTACTATAGATATAAGTGATGTCACAGTGACACTCCCAGATTCCCTCACCTCCCCAGTCACGTCCCTGTATTATTACTATAGATATAGGTGATGTCACAGTGACACTCCCAGATCCCCTCACCTCCCCAGTCAGCAGGTAGATGATCTCCAGGGTGATATTTAGTATCCTCTCAGTCATGTGACTCTGGTCCTTGTCCATCCTCAGGGAATCAGTGACGTGTCTCATCCTCATGTGATGTCTAGTAAACACTCCGTTTCCTCACTGCTCCGTTATCTAGGTATAAATATAATTACAATAAACACCACACAGTACACATGTAACATATTAGGTAAAAGGTGCCCATACACTAGTCCGATTTGGGCCAATTTCACCTGATCCCGATGGAACTGCCGAGAAATCAGATGTGTTTGACGTCCGCCTTGGGTCCAATTCATATCGGACCTGAGCAGGAGGTCGGACCTGTTGCCCACCCGCTGACTCTGCCCCCGTCCCAGTAGCGGGGAATGGGGTCGTATTAGATACATTGTATGTGAAAGGACAGCATGTGATGTATCGTATGCAGGTACCAGATGGCTCGGAGGGGGCCATACACTGCTGCGATACATCCTAGTAGTGTATGGCCACCATCATGCTGCTTTCCGAGAAAGTCGGCTGCTGATTGGGCAGAAATCATTCTGAGTAGAGACGCCGAGGAAGAAGGACCTCTGCGTCTCTAGTGTACAGCGGAGCGGAGCGGGTACCAGCAGCCGGGAGCAGCGCGACTTCAAGAGAAGATGCCGGGGTGGTCGCCACAGGAGCAGGTGAGTAGGATTTCCTTCCCCAGGTACCCCTTTGGATTACTACGGATCCAGGACCCCGGACTCTTCAGCCCTGGAGCCGGAACCAAGCCACCGGACCGGACCCTGGGACCTACCTACGGGATCAAGATAGGTAAGTATCAGTGTGTTTGTGTAATGTATGTATTAAACTTTTATTTTTCTAATGTGTCAGTGTGTATTTAACTATTTTTTTTACTGTGGAACTACAAGACCCAGCGGGCCCTTTAATGCCCCGCAGGCTGGGACTTGTGGTTCTCCAAGTCCCAGCTTGCGGGGAGGCTTGATGGGACTCATAGTTCCACAGTTTAAAACAATAGTTGTTTCAAAGCAAGTCCCCAATATTGCATGCCATTTGCATGCAATTCCATAAAATACATTCCGTGTCCGCTCGCCTCGCTGCGCTCGCCACGCTATATAAAATCAACTCCACGCCCTAGTGGATAGTGGGGTAATGAAATGGATAGTAAATCTTATCCTATATCTTATGCGATCTTATGTCAAATCGCATACCAAATCGTATCCTATCTAGTATCCTATCTGTCCTATCTAGTGGCGCCGTGAAAGTAAAGAAGTACCGTTTTTTCATCTATTTTTTTACACCAGTATCAGCTCGATGCCCACCGCCCAGGGGCATCGAGGACAGCACCAGGCTTCAGCCTGGTCAGGTAAGTCCTGGAGGGGGGGACCCCTTTATTGGGGGGGGGGGTCCCCACTCCCCCAGGACCCCTGGCCAGGCTGACTGGTCGGTAGGGTTAATGCTTTGGCCGCGGGACCTATATAATAAATGTCCCCCGGCTGTGGCATTAGCTTGCTGGCTGGGTGTGCCTGGGGGTGGTTCTTAAAATACGGGGGACCCCTAGTCATTTTGTCCCCCGTATTTTGGGAACCAGCCCCGGACCTGGAGCTGGTTTTAAAAAATCAGCGAAGCCCTATTTGTCAGGTTTCCTGATTTTTTAATACCAGCCCCGGCTCTTCAGCCTGGTGCTGGTTACGGCAGTGGGGGGGACCCCATGCCGATTTTTTTTTTTACTAAATACCTAAAAAACGGCTCTGAAACGTGTAGGACTCTGCTTTTTAAACGTGTTGAAATACCGGTTAACTTTAAACAACTCTGGCACTTTCCCACTGCAGCCTTAAACGGTAAATTGTGGGGAAAAAACGGCACTATACCGTTTAAGAGCTGCAGTGGGAAAGGGACATAAGAGAAATCTACACAGAGGCACAAAAGCAGCCTCTAATGTTTCCGCATGTAAATATATCATACAGAGAACAATGGGTACATGTATAGAGTATAAGCGCTATAGTATACCACTACAACGTTCATTGTAGTACATGGTTGTCTGAAAATAATTGTAATAGGGCACCAAAGGCTGCTCGCCCTGTATAATCATCATACTACTACTAAGAAGATATCAGAGACTCGTAACCCAGAAAAAAATTATATAAAATGAATTTGTTTTGTAACAGGACAACAAAAGCTGCTCCCTAATGGTAATAAAAAAAAAAACAGAGGCTGCTGAACTATATAATAATAACACCACACCAGAGGCTGCTCCCTCTGTATAACATTTGTAACAGGACAGCACAGACCGCTCACACCACAGGTCACTCCCCTGTAAACAGGACGCTACAGGCTGCTCTCCCTGTATAATGGGACGCTACAGGCTGCTCCCCCAGTATAACGGGACACCAAGGTAGCACAATACTCAGTCTCACCTGCTACCAGATACAGCAATGCCTTCTATCGGTCCCCCGTAACTTAATCACCGTGGCTGCTGGAAGTGAGAGGCCTCAGGTAAGATCAGCAGCGCTGCCCCAGCAGGAAGCCGAGATGCTGCCGCCTCTGAACGTGGAGACTGGTCTTCGGAAATATGGCCGCCGTTCACTCGCACAGGGGACAATTGTTATGGATCGTTTCTAGTAGTACTTACAGCATGGAATCAGCTACCGGTGACCTCGCATCACATAACTCTCTCAATGCATTCACACAAGGCAATTACCGGCACTGATGTCCCAGTGTCCACATATAGCGGCGGCCATTTTCCTGTGGTTTGAACTTAGCTCCCAGACTCCCTTGCAGCTGTAGCCAAGTGTATTATTTCATGTGTGGGGCAGAGAGTGGGAGGAGCTGTGTTACCAGTGAAACGTCCCTTCCTGGTGTGCATGGCAGGCAGGAGGGAGAGTGCTGCAGCTGGCACCAGGTAACCCCAGGTATTATACTTCTAGTGAAAGCATAGTAGTGATTGCTCTGTGTGTGCTATAAGTGCACTTATACCCTTTTACACCAGAGCCACAACCCGGGTTATTGCCGCTACTGACCGGCCTGGGTCTTGATGTAAAAGCGCAAAAAAATTAAAATAACCCGGGTCCTGTTACCCTGTGTCCGACCCGGCAAATGTTCAGGGTCAGACACAGGGCTTCCGCAGAGTCAGGGGCCATGTAAATGGGTAACCCGGGTCATCCGACCCAGGGACCCATTTCAATCAATTCACCGGCATCCCCTACCCGGCATCATGCTGGTGGAACAACTGCCGGGTCACATCCGGGTCCAAAAGCCCGGGAGGAGATGGCGTCAGACAGAACGGGTGGAGATGGCGTCAGACAGAACGGGTGGAGATGGCATTAGAGAGAGTGGGAAGGAGATGGAATCAGAGAGAGGGGGAGGAGATGTCGTCAGAGAGAGGGGAAAGGAGATGGGATCAGAGAGAGAGAGGGGCAGAGACAACATCAGAGAAAGAGAGGAAGGTGACAGCGTCAGAGAAAAGGTAGAGAAGACGGCATCAGAGAAAGAGGGGGAGGAGACAGCATCAGAGAGGGGGAATAGACAGCATCAGAGAGGGGGAGACAGAGTCAGAGTGGGGGAGAAGACAGCATCAGAGAGGGGGGAGACAGAGTCAGAGTGGGGGAGGAGATGGCGTCAGAGAGGGGGGATGAGACAGCGTTAGAAAAAGAGAGGGGGGAAGTTAGACAGCTTCGTAAAGAGAGTGGGGATGAGCATACCTCATTACATCAGTCGGTGGGAGCACAGCCAGGGGGCCTCTTATGGGGGTGGGCACTTGACGGTATTAGGCCACACCCCCTAAATGTCCGCGAATCGCGGGACTGCTGGAAATCGGCCAGGCGGGTTGAGGGAGCGCAGCTTCATCCTCAATGTATGTGCTGCAGCTTGCGTTGGCAGGGCCAAGGTGAGGGGGCCGTGGCAAGGTGGAGCAGGTAGCGCTGAATGCCGCTGATCTTTGGTGCAGTCAGGACTTGGTACAGGGGGGAGCTGCGGGCCCTAAAAACAGCTTGGACCCCATAGCAGCTGCACCCTCGATAGCTACATCACTGCTAATTACCCACTTTCCCAGTCAGTCAGGAGAAAGTGCATAGTCATATGCTTTGTATATATAATTTTCCTTTCAAAACTATATGGCTTTTATTTTCAACTAATTGGGTTTGTAGACCATACCCCCTTGCCGCCAGGCCACGCCACAAATTTCGGGCGCGCGCCTATGGAGCATGTTTATGTCCCTCTTGCCGTGGGTTAGAAGTTGGGAGGTATGGGTTGCTGGGGCCCGCTAGTTCCACCACCACCCACCCTGCTACTCTATTTAGGCTTACTCCTTGTTTCTTATTATTATTCATATTTTTTTCTTCAATTTAATTGTGTCCTTTTCATTGTAAAAAAGTTAGTCACCTTAATATATACAGTGTGTGTGCGTCTATATATAGGGGACAGAAAAATCCATCAGACTAGAGTCCAGGGCGAGGTAGGGTCACGGTAGGGTGGCGGGCTACGGTCCTAGGACCTAGCGTTGGCAGAAGTACTGCGGTCCAGCCAAGGTGGGCGCCAGGCCTGGCGTCAGGGGGCAAAACGGGATCACCCGGCGGTTACAGGTTGTCATTTGCGAGAAGGGGATCCAGGACCCCCAGGCGGTTACATGATTCAGTTGTGATAAGGGCTGGTGGACCGCAGTGCTATCTTTGCCACCCAAATTAAGGAACAGTAAATTTGTAATCAAGTTAATAAATTGTGACCATTTAATTCGCCAAAAATACTAGACTCCGACTGGTTATTTCAGGTACAAGGGGAAGGTTACAAAAGGGGAAAGAAGGGGAAGAGATGGAGCTTTGGGTTCAAGGTTAGTTGACTGGAGAGGGGCATCAGGCGCTCAGCGGTTTAAAGAGAATCAGCTGCAAATAGCAGCGAATGAGTATAAAAGCTCAGCCTGTGCAGGGGGGAAGGCAGGTAGGGTAGGTGCCAACTTAGAGCAAAAGGGAAGATAAGGTAAAGGACAATAGGTAAACAGCCCCTCCCCAGGGGATAAGCCATACTTAAGGAAGGGGGAGGATTGGGGTCATTACACTCAGAAGCAACTCCAGCAAGGATCCCTCCCACCCACCCCAAGAGGAAGAAGGAACAACATTAAGCAACTTCAAGAAAGCAAAGCAGTAGATGGAAGTACTGCGGACCAGCCATGGTATGGCGATACGCCTGGCGTCGGGGGCGGAAGTACTGCGGGCCAGCCAAGGTGGGCACCAGGCCTGGCGTCGGGGGGCAAAACGGGATCACCCGGCGGTTACAGGTTGTCAGTTGCGAGAAGGGGATCCCGGCCCCCCAGGTGGTTACATGATTCAGTTGTGATAAGGGCTGGTGGACCACAGTGCTATCTTTGCCACCCAAATTAAGTAACAGTAAATTTGTAGGATGGGGGTCATTACACTCAGAAGCAACTGTATGTGATGTATGTTTATGCCTCTCTTCCCACCCCCCTTGTGTTCCCTGATTGATGCTGCACTGTTACCACAAAAAATTCCAAGCATACGCAAGTATACCTGTCCAATAAAGATGATTCTGATATATAGAAACACACACGTAAGCCTACTCGGAGCAAAAGCTTCGAAAGCTAGTCTGCTACCTTGTGATTGCCTCTGTGTTTGTGCATGTATGAGAGAAAGAGATGTAGTTTTACTCTCTGCCAGCAGATGGCAGTATTTCAGAGACACACAGACACTAGACATATATAAATGACTAGGTGACTCATCGCGCCCTACGGGCGCTCTTCACACCATCGTAAGGGGCTGCGCCCCCTTAATTTGTGAACATTTTTATATGAGAAAGATGGTTAGAATTGTATGAAAGATGCCTGTATTGCAACTTGAGTTATAGGTGAAATGTGTTAAATAGAGAGCATATGATGTGGAAGGGGGTGTGTATTGTTTTGTTTAATTAAAAAGCAGTTACAGAGTAAGATGTACATTGATAGTGTGGATGTTACAGTGACATTTGTGGGTGTGGGGGGGCTGTGTGCGCATGTTGTTTAGGTGTGTGTGTGCAATAGTATAGTAGGGTGTTTCTGAGTCAGCGGCTCCCCACTGGCAGAGGTCACGACACAGGAAAACAGGAGGCTGGGTAGTGATAGGGGTGTGTGGGCATAAGGGGGACTAAAGAGGAGGGTGGGAGATACTTCTCTTACAAACACTACACTCCCTAGGTATTAATGATACAGCCCTTTCCTGGTTCACATCTTACCTACCTGATCGCTCTTTCAGTGTTCGCTTCTCTAACTCTACTTCCTCTTCATTACCTCTGTCAGTCGGAGTTCCGCAAGGTTCAGTCTTAGGTCCTCTGCTCTTCTCAATCTATACCTCCTCTCTTGGCAAACTAATTAGCTCTTTCGGGTTTCAGTATCACTTGTATGCTGATGATACTCAAATCTATCTATCAACCCCAGAGTTGTCACCAGTGGTTTTGGGTCGAGTTTCTGATTGTCTCTCTGCCATCTCATCTTGGATGTCTTGTCGCCAACTCAAACTCAATATTTCCAAAACGGAATTACTTATATTCCCGCCAACTAAGAACAGTTACCATCCTGACATCTCCATCGCTGTTGACAACTCGATAATCTACCCTACCCCACAAGCTCGTTGCTTAGGGGTCATCCTCGACTCTGAACTGTCCTTTCTTCCCCACATTCAATCTGTCTCCAAATCATGTTACATGCATCTAAAAAACATATCCAAAATACGACCCTATCTCACACAAGACACTACCAAATCTCTTATCCATGCACTCATTATATCCCGCATTGACTATTGCAATAGTCTCCTAACTGGTCTTCCCAAGAACAGACTCTCACCACTGCAATCAATTTTAAATGCTGCTGCAGGCTGATCTTCCTTGCAAGACGCTCATCGTCTGCTGATCCGCTCTGCCAGTCCCTCCATTGGTTGCCTGTATATTACCGTATTCAATATAAAACACTTCTACTTGCTTATAAAGCTATTAACCATACTGCACCAGCATATATCTCTGCACTTATCAAAAAATATCTCCCATCTCGACCACTACGCTCTACACAAGATCTGCGTCTCTCTCCTGCACGGATCACTAGCTCCCATTCATTATTACAGGACTTTTATCGGGCTGCTCCCATCCTATGGAATGCCCTTCCACGCACATTAAGACTCTCCAAACTTTCAAGCGTTCCCTGAAAACTCACCTCTTCAGGCAAGCCTATCATATTTAAGTTCTACATGCATAACCCTCCGAGGCACTTATGTATTATATAGCTTCCCTTCTGGACTTGTAACTGCTATGCTATTACTGGTGCCTGTCCTTATGTTTCCCCCCTATATCCCTATAGATTGTAAGCTTGCAGCAGGGCCCTCCTACCTCCAAGTCTGTCTGTTGTTACCCAGTTTGTCTTATCACTGTCTACTATTGTAAAGCGCAACGGAATCTGCTGCGCTATATAAGAAACTGAAAATAAATAAATAATAAATAATACTGTGCAGCTTCTGCCAGTGGGTGAGGGTCCAGTGTGGCAGTACAGGAGTACAGGATGGTGGCCCTTAGTCAGTGTCTCCTCCTACTGGGTGGGAGTTCGGGTGCATGAGAGCAGGAGGCTGGGCTATGAGGCATGATAGGGGCATGTGGGCAAAACAGCGTCAGCAACTCCCCAGTGGTGGAAGTTACGGTTCAGGAGAGCAGGAAGCTGGGTAGTGATAGGGGTGTGTGAGTATACGGGGGACTAAAGAGGGGCTTAGGGGTGCCGTGAATTGCGGGAGGGGCGCGGGGGGTGCCGTGAATCAAGGGAGGGAGGGGGCGCAGGTGTCGGCGAATCGCGGGAGAGGGCGGGGGTCCGCAAAGCGTGGGAGGGGCGTGAATTTGCGCGAGGGGGGTGCGCGGGGGGTCCGTGAATTGCGGGAGGGGGGGCAAGGGGCGCGATGAATCACCTAGTTGGTTATATATTCTTGTAGAAGGATGGTAGGATGTTGCTGTCATTCAGAATGCATTTACATAAACAGTAATAGTAGCAGTAAAAGGTCTGACTTAAAACACCTACAGTAAAACAGAACAGGTGTTATATATTATACAAAGAATTGGTTGATGATGTCTAGGTTGACGTGCACATAGTTCATAGTTGTCACTGGAAAAAAATTGCTACAAGAAAAAATCAACACAGAAAGTTCAACACATGTAAATGTTGACATAAGTGTGGCACTTCATCGGTGTCCATGTCGACACATGAGAATGAATATGAAAACATTAAAAAAAAGAAAAATAAATCTTCAAAAACTCATGTCAACCTTTTTCATTGTGGACCATAGCCGTGCCAGTGTTTTGCATGTGCCATTTAATCCTGGGGTTGCCGTAAATCACGCGCGGGGGTGGGGGGAGGGGAGGAGGTGAGGGGTGTCCGCGAATTACGGGAGGAAGGGTCGTGGGTGGATGCCGTGAATTGCAGGAGGGGGGGTCGCAGGGGGGGGGTGTGGGTGCCACAAATCGTGGGATGGGGGGGGCGCGGGGTGTTGCAGTGAATCGCGGGAGGGTGGGTGGCGGGAGGTTGCCGCAATAACAGGAAGGGGGGTCAGGGGTGGGGAATCGCGGTAGGGGGGTTGTGGGGGGCCCGGGGAGTTGGCGCGAATCTGGGAGGGGGGGTCGTGGGGTACCGTGAATTGCAGGAGGAGGGAGGTGTCAAATCGCGGGAGGGGGGTCGCGGGGGGTGCCGAGAATCGCCACAAGAAAAAAATCAACACAGAAAGGTCAACACATGTAAATGTTGACATAAGTGTGGCACTTCATTGGTGTCCATGTCGCCACATGAGAATGAATATGAAAACATTGAAAAAGTGAAAAATAAATCTTGTCAACCTTTTTCATTGTCGACCATAGCCATGTCAGTGTTTTGCATGTGCCATTTAATCGTGGAGATGCCGTGAATGGGGGGGGGGGGAGGGAGGGAGGTGCATACCCAACATGACCCTCTCCAGGAGGGACACATTGCTCTGTTTCTGGACTTTCTTCTTAATTGTCCCTCCTGGAGAGGATCATGTTGGGAGGTATGGAGGTGTGGGATGCTCACCTGGTGTGTCTGGTGAGTAGCTGTGTCTTTGCTGTGTAACATGGAGAGGCAGAGGGTGTCTGGCACTGTCTGTGGGCTACAAGAAAGTGGTTGAAGATCCGCACAGACTGAAAATCTGTGTAATACTTAGAGAACCAACTTGGAAAACTACACGTCTTGATAAATTCTGGTAGTTTGGGGGGTTGGTGGTGCGCCCAGCGTTTAAATATCAATGATTGGACACTGGGTTTTTATTTTTCAGGACAAAGGGATCCGACAAAAAAAGAAAGAAAAACGCTTTTTGGGCGCACTCTTTTGTAATTGATTAATTTAAATAATTAATACATAACTTTTATTAGAGACTTAGTTTAAAATAGGATGGCACAAAGGGTTAATTAGGATTAGAGATATTAAAATGTAGTGTGATCCTTGTACTGGTTTAGTTCAAGGAAAATTCGCAGATTGGTCACACCTTTAATATGTCATTTAAGCACTGTTTTTATCAGAGGTACAGTTACCAATGATAGTAGGCAGTAAAATGATTAGGTTCTCCTCAAATGTACGACACTTAATGCTTAATAGCGTGGGTAATATACCTAAATTGGTAGTATGAGGAGAGAAAAAAAGTTACACAGCCTCAATATGTAAATCTAATTTTTAACATTAAACACTCACTCCGGCAGTCATTGTTGCAGGTATTTTATTTGATACGGCGGCCCCTACCCCTAATTTAGATGTTGCCACACCTGGGCTTCCCCGGGGGTCTCCCACCTGGGTACTGACCTGGCCCTCCACTGCTTGGCTTCCAAGTTCGGAGAGGGTTTGGGCAGACCAGTGGGGTATGGTGGCAAGATCTTAGGGTTCAGTGTCCCATCAAATGTGGCCTGTAGGGCTGCAAGAGAGGATCACTTCACCAGGCGCAACAGGTGAATTTTAACAAAATAGATTGTATACAAGTGAAAAAGTATCAATTAGGGGATTTAGGAGTCCCTAGATAATCGGGCGTTTTGATGGGCAAAAAATAAGTAGCAGTTAGCTGCCTGCTGGTAGCAGGTTTGGTGGTCAAAAATAGGTAGTAGTTAGCTAGTAGCAGGTTTGGTGGTCAAAAGCAATTAGCTGCCTGCTGGTAGCAGAAAATTGGAGATTTTAAAGGAATTATTTTAGATATATAGTCACATGAGATAATTGCACTAATTAAGATGTTGCTACACACCATGCGATTTTTGGAGGTGATAATTGTACTGTTTGGGGTAACGTTTATACGCTGTATAGTAGCAAATTTGCAAGTATGGTTACAAACGATCTTCAAATACTTAGTAGCAATATTTTTGCAGAAGCATGTATAGACTGTTGCGTAAGAAAAGGATGATACATATATTGCGGAGATCGCACTTGGTAGTCACAAGTAGGTAGCGGTTGGCTAACTGCCAGTAGAAAGAAATAAATGGGGATTTTTGAAGAATTATTTTAGGTATACAATCACATATGATAATCCCACCGATTGGGATAATGCCACACACCATACGATTTTAGAGGTGATAGTTGCACTGTTTGGGGTAACGTTTATACACTGTGTAATAGCAGATTTGCAAGTATAGTTACCAATGATATTGAAACATTTAGTAGCAATAATTTAGAAGATGGGAAGATAAATTTGTGGCATAAATACAAGACAATGCACCGATGCGGAGATCGCTCTGTGTAGTGAGACGGCTACCCCGCTGCTGACCGCAGTTGGGGAGCATCTCTCTGACCTGTTGCCGCTGCCAAGGTTAGCGGCTGACGTGGGGAAGGTAGGAGTCCCGTACTGTGGTTTCACACACGGAGGTGTGACCCGCTGAACGCTGGATGACGGAGCCGGAGGTGGAGACCTATTGCCGTCAGACTTGCTGCTTGGCTGCGCCGGAGCTCGCTGGTGAGCGTGTAGGTAGCGGGATGTGGGAGCCAGGGGCTGCCGCTGATATAATTGCTTGGTAGCCAGAGGAGTGAGAGGCTGGAACTAGCAGATGGACACGTGTTTCGCCTAGCGGGCTTCTTCCTGCAGTGCCATTTTGAATGAGGGCAGATGCCCTTACTTTTGTTCTCTCTCTGGTTGATGGACAGCCATTTGGACCTATCAGGCATTGCTGGGGCTGTGAAAGGCAATTAATACTGTTTGCATCCCTTCTTTGGATTACGTTTGGTTAAGCGTCTATGGGGGACATTTACCAAAATGGATTCGTATAATAAAAGTGAAAAAAGTCGTATTCGTAGGCGTATTGTCGTGAATTTCTGGCGTATTCGTGAATTCGTAATTTAAGAAGTAAAAAAATCGTACTATCGTGGAAATTATCTTGGCGTGAACTTGTGATATTGAGGTCGTATTCGTATATCAAAATACGACTACGCATGTGTACGAAAAGTCTACACCATCGATAGAATACGACTGATTTTTGCATGGGCTAGGCGTGTTTTCCTCATGTACTAAAAATTCGTATTCGTGAAGTTGTAAAATCGGATTCGTAAACAACTCCCATTCGTACAAAAATTCGTGAAATAAAATACACCCTCCTTGACAAGGTCTATTTTAAAGTGTATTTCACTGGCTTCAATGGAACACATGTGTTATCATTTGAAAAACACATCACACACACACACACACACACACACACACAAACACACACAAATATCGACTATAGGACAAAAAAAAAAACCTAATGGGACAAACTTTGAAAAGGACAAGACAAACAATAGCACAAGACAACTTTCAGAACAATACACACTCAGAAATCACTTTGAACAAACTCACCAAAAATCACCAAACAACTCACCACTGCACCTCTCTCCTACACACTCCAAACTACACCCACAACAAGTTTTGGCGCCTCCACGACTTATATATGGGTGTGAGAGCCCTCCCCAGTGTAAAAGAGATACACCAATCACGCTTGTAGTTTCATTTTCGTAGTGAGCCTTGTGGTTGAATATACGAAAATTCGTATTTCATTTCACAACAAATTCGTGAAATAACGGCCTTTTCAGACAAAAATCTCTACGACATTCGTATTTCACCTACGAATCTACGACACTACGAAAACATTAGTAAACCAACATACGAATGCCTACACCATCGGAAAATACGAATTTTAAAAATACGACTTTGTAGTAACTTACACTCCGGAATACGACTTTTTCCAGATCACTATCATTCGTACACATTCGTATTTCCTACGAATACAAATACGAATACGAATTTTTAGGGAATCCATATTGGTAAATTTCCCCCATCATGTCAGTATATATCTCAAAAAGGAGAAATGGGTTTATGTAAGGAAAACCATAATTAAGGAGACAAGAAGACCTATTACAAATACATATGCGCACATATGTAGGAAAAATGGTTATACATATATGCGCATATATACATATATTCTCTCTTATATTCCATTCTCGGGCTGCTATTGCCGCGCTTGTTGAAAGGTGGATCTGGACGGAGAATTTTAATAATTAATGGTTACATATTGTAGTTAAAAGTGGTACCAAAAAAAAGGGGAGAGGGAGAGTGTGGGCTGATCTTAAACCAGTGAGAAGGTGCGGCTTTATTGTGCAGGTATAAAGATGGGATTAATTCTCTTAAGACATCCGCGGGGATCTCAGAGGGGGAAAAAAAGTGAGTGAAAATGATGTGTGCCCATTAAAATCAAAATAAGAACAAAGTGCAGCGGTGCTAGTGACATGATGGGGGTAGAAGCCCCTGGATGTGCAGAATAATAATACGTGATAGGATATCGTGGTGAGCTGAAATGGCTATTGTCGACCAAAATATTATAGCTAGTGGGTGTGACTTAAAATTGATGGGGTGCCTAGGCACCCAAATTGTCCTCCTATCAAAAACGAGGAGTGATAGAGTGGTGGGTCATTAAAGTGGGTCTGTGTGACTAAGCACGGGCTATTGTGTAGGTGAGCAATAATTGCTGGTGACTTGGTACAGGGATTTGGGTTCACATATAATGGAGTATGGAATCATCCAGGTATTATTGTTAGAGGTCATTGTTTCAGGAAGGAGCCATATTTAATGTCCTCATTGAGGCCGTCTGGGGCCAGGGATCCTAGACTGAAAATCCATTTACTTTCTTTTTGCAGAAGTATCTGGTTAATGTCCCCTCCCCTTAGTCCCAAATGGATCTGTTCCAAACCGCATATCTGGAACCCAGTTGGTTTTCCTTCATGCATTTTTAGGAAATGTCGGGCTACTGTTGTCAGTTTTTTCATCTTTATGACATCTGATGGAGCATTTCGGATATTGCCCAGATGTTCAAGGGCTCGCTGTTTAAGCATCCTTGTGGTTAGTCCCACGTACTTCATATTACATTGGCATGTTATGCAATAGATCACGTTTTTACTCTTGCAGTTGAAAAAGTCCTTGATAGTGATGATGTTGTCATACTTGTCATTGATGGTGTTAGCCTTATTGATAAATGGGCAAATTTTACAGCCTCCGCACGGATGAGTACCTTTGAGGAGTGAGGGTTTAGTGGTTCTATTTGTAAAGTGGCTGTGTACCAATTGATCTTTCAAATTGGGGGCCCGCCTCCAACTCATGTCCACATGTGGTTTCACTTTTGCAGCCAGGTCATTGTCACTGAGGATGATAGGCCATTGATTTTGGATAATGTTTTTTATTTCCCTCCATTCTGCGCAGTAATTGCCTACGAATCTGATGGTATTGTCGGTAGGTTTGGATGTAGAACCTTTATCCTAGAAAAGAAGGGAGTTTGATAGTGAGCGCTGATTACAATATTCCACACTGCAGCTGCACCAAAAGGGGAAATTACCAAACCCCTTAAAGGACCAGTACAAGAAAAAAAGAAGAAATAAGTGCAGCGCTGCGTTGAATATTCATATAATAAAATACTTTTATTAAAAAATGATAACAATTTTATGGCCAACAATGACAGACAAGACTTACAACATTTAAAAACGTGATTAGTCCATTCCCATCTCAACCAACTGGTTAGTTAATATTTGTTAGATGCATGCAAAAAAGGAAAAAATTATATGAATGGAAATATTCCTAATAGGTTAGGATTTAGAAACAGTACTTGCTGTGCACATGCAGAATTAGAGTATACTCATAATCGTCTCCAGTTTTGGGGCACAGATGGAGCAATCTTTATGGCTTTTGAAGAACACGCTGTTTTCTCCGACCTTGGTGTTGATGTTGTTTTACCTGGTCATATCCAAGAACCAGCGCTTCGTGTCTGTCGCCAAATAGTATCCCCTCTGACCTCTCTACGCGTTTCTCCGCCTCGTTTGCACGTCTCAGCGGCTTCCTCAGGAGTGGTGTAGTTTGCAGACGTTCACTTCCGCCTTTTTATGGCGGATTACGGGCCGTCTGCGCATGCGCCCGCACTGCGGGTCAAGCCTCGATTCCATTTACTGCAGCCTTACGCTATGCAGCTTCCGGCTGTGACGTCGCGGTGACTATCACTCGCGTGGCGCGCCTCTCTTACGTCTGGTTGCCGGTTGTCATGGCGATCACTTTGTTTGTAATCCTCTGTACGGTTTTTACGTCCGGCTATATTATCTTCCTGCCGGTTGTCATGGTAAAGGATTTGTTTGTATTCCGCTGCATATTCGTCACAAACCAGTATATTGTCCAATGTATATGGGAATATAAAACACAGACGTATTTAGACCACTGATCGATTTGATTCAAGATGGGGAATTCACATATAACATATAACAGATAACATATATTTAAAAAATACAATAAAATAATCATAATTAGTAACTTTTTCTCAATTACAATAATAGAGCGAGATATGTCCTTAAAAACACTAGGTAACTTATTGGACGGCGATTTTTTGTCTCCATGTGGCCCATCCATAAAGGTCACCATGTGATATATTTCTCACATTTATTTGGCTTAACAGTACATATATAGATCTTTATATCTAGGGATGATCAATTCATATATAAAAGACTAATCCTGCCATTGAGGCATCATAGGAGTCACATTTTCAACACAGCTAGAAAAGTCTAGATGTAGAGACTACACAGTTATAAGAAAATAAATATATATATATATATAAAGATATATAAATAGGAAACACATTTAATGTATACAATTTATAGGGATAAATATAAATTTAATCAACTACCTCCCACCCACCCTCACCACCCCATCCCACCCTTGGCATACAGTAGCCCCCACCCTAACCCACCCCACTACCCTGCAGAAAGAAAGGAATATGATGCATAATTCATATGTTGTTTAGCTCAATTGTGTCATTGAGCCCTTTAGGCACCATAGTACCGAGGCGAAAGATCCAATAGGCTTCTCTGCCACATAGCCTATTGAACCTATCGCCCCCCCTAATGGTGCTCGCTACCTGTTCAATTACTTTCACCTCAACATTTTTTAATGACATTCCCTGGCAATTTATCCTAGAATAGCATTCTTGATCTGTCTGTGGAGATCACCGTCCTCTCAGCTTTTTTAATTGCCCTGTTGGAGTATCCTCTCTCCTTTAGCCTGTTGGTGAGGTCTTTACAATTGGTTTTAAAGGTTTCATCGTTAGAACAATTCCTACGGAGTCTTAGGAATTCTCCTTTTGGAATATTATTTACGGTCGGCGGAAAATGTGCGCTCGATTGGTGTAGAAGACTGTTGGTCGCAGTTGTCTTGCGGAATAATTCTGTTTCTATCAAGTTTTGAGCTCCTCTGTAAATTTTCAGGTCCAAAAATGAAATGCTGGAACGGTCGTGGGTATATGTTAACTTGAGATTTAGGGTATTAGTATTCAGATGATCTATGAATTCATTAAGTTGTTGTTCACTGCCCCTCCATATCATGAAGATATCATCTATGTAGCGCATCCATGTTGTGATGCAGCTATCATAGATCTGATTGGATTCGTTAAATACCACCTCGCGTTCCCACCATCCAAGGAAGAGGTTAGCATAGGTGGGGGCACATGCCGCCCCCATTGCTGTCCCTCTCCCTTGGATGTAGTAGCGATTGTTGAAAGTGAAATAGTTCTTGCGGAGGACAAAGTTGAGTAAATCCAAAAGAAACAGTTGGAAGTCTCCGATGTTTTCCATTTCAAGGAAATATTTTACTGCCATGATGCCCAAATCGTGGCTGATGCACGTATAGAGCGCCTCAACGTCCATACTGACCAGTATTTCATTATCATCCAGGTAGACGTCATGTAATTTTTTCAGGACATCTGCAGTGTCTTGCGTATAGGAGGGCAATGATGTAGCATGTTGTCTGAGATGTGTGTCTAAAAAGATACAGGCTTTCTCTATTAAGGCTCCATTCCCTGACACTATCGGATGTCCGGGAGGTTCATTCAATTTTTTATGAACCTTAGGTAACAAATAGAAGGTTGCTACACGTGGGTTGGGAGTTTGTAGGAACTGATGTTCGTTTTTGGTGATGACTTCATCTTTCAGAGCTCCATCTATGAGGCGGTTGTATGCATTTTGGAAATTGGATGTTGGGCTCACTGGGTTGGTTCTCTGTCATGTGAGTCAGAGGCTCCACCCAGGGTTATAGCTCCAGACACACTTTGAGTGACAGATGTAGCCAAATATATAAGAGATGCTCATGCTCTTTGCATGTTCATAAATTATATATCTATATTTGTGACAAAAATTAACATCTATCTATTTAGATTATTCACTAAGTTGTACAATAGTGAATTATTGACAATATTCATTGAGGTGTACAAAATATATAGCCATAGAGGGCTACACATATTTATAAGTTTGTCTATTAATTTGTGGGTTTATTTATTATTGTTATATTAGATCTCTAAACAGTGGGTCTGTGGGGTAGATTTATTACTAGGCGATCAGGGGAATCTGCGCTATCCCCGTGCGTTATAGCTTCCCCTGATCTATCACACCCACTGATCTATCACACCCATCTGGCAGGAGGCATAGCGCAGGGGCGATATTTTGCACTGCGCTCCTGCCTCCTGCCAGATTTATGAACGGTCAGCATCGCTGACCGTTCCGCCGCCTGCAGCTGTCGACTTCGCCAGCTGCAGGCGGCGATGCACTATACCTAACAGCAGGGACAGCGCTGTCCCTGCTGCTGGCGCTCAGCTGCGCTGGGATCTCGCGAGACTAGCAAGATCCCGCGCATGCGCAGTGAGCCTGCCGGGGGGGAAGGAGACGGCGCATCAGTATTAACTGATGCGCTGTCTCCAGGAGGGACATCGCCGGAGGGGGGAGTTAGCGCTCCCCCACTCCGGCGGCAAGATCTTAATAGATCTTGTCGGTGTCCCCTCCTGCTTCGCCTCGCTAATGAGGCGAAGCAGGAACTGTTATAGCGGCGCGATAGGCGGGTGGGGCAAGGGAGAACTGCAAGCCGGCAATGTCACAGAGTATCAATCTGCGCACTACCGGCAGAACTCCTGTCGTCACATGTCACCCAGATCGCCTGTATGAAGATATATATATATATATATATATATATATATATATATATATATATATATATATATATATATAAAAAATATGGAGCTACAGTCCAAAGAGATTTAGAGGGACCAAATACAGTTTCACCTTGAATGAATTGATGAAGTTATTATATATAATAACATGGGCAGTATCAGTCAATGCATGTGAAATCTAAAGCTTCATTCAAGCCTTGTGGGCTTAGAGTTTCCAACTTAAAGATCCAGGCTGTCTCTGCAAGGCAGAGTTTTTTTAAATGATCTCCACCTCTTTTAGTATTAATAATGTGTTCTATCCCCATCACCGAGAGTCCATTAGGATCACCGTCATGTTTCTGGCAGAAACGGCGGGGAATACTTTTCTGTATATTATTCCTGTGTTCTCTCATACTGCTTTCACATTGCAGAAATGGGTAATGACACGGTATTCTTAAATGGGACTTTAAAACGGGTCTGAGCCTTGAGACCTTTCACATTGCAGGTGAAAACCGTTTTAAAAATCATTTAATACCATTCAAACATTCAACCCGTTTAACCCCAAGGGACACGTTTCAAGCCATTGAAATAGAGCTGTTCAAACTGCCAAAAAAACGGCTTTAAAACGTGTAGGACTCTGCTTTTTAACCGTGTTGAAATACCAGTTAACTTTAACCGGTAAATCAACTCTGGCACTTTCACATTGCAGCCTTAAACGTTTTAAAATGGAAAAAAAAACGGTAATATACCGTTTTAAAAGTGCGATGTGAAAGGGGTATAAATCTGCTTTTAATACTACGTGTTGTGCGACCTACGTATTGCAATTTACATGGACATTCCAAAATATAAACGCAATAATTGGTGTCACAGTTAATAAATTGTTTACATGGAAAGGATTTTTTTATTAGAGGATGATGTTACTGTATTGATCCCATTCAGCATGTGTTTGCACGTTAAACAAATATTTTTGTTGCATTTGAAGCTACCAAGTGGTTTTTGTGGAAGCCATGTCGGTTTGGAGATAGTGGTGGTGGAAGGGAGAAGAGAAGGTGCTATAAAATCTTTTAGATTCCTATTTCTTCTGAATATAATTTTAGGTTTTATAAGTACTTCCTGAAGAATTTTATCATGTTTTAATATTTCAGCATTTTTAAGTATAATCTTTTTGATTTGGTGTGATTTTGAATTCTATTTAGAAATAAATGATATTGATTCTTCAGAGTTATATGTTGCCCACACTTTCTTTCTGGTGTAATTTTGAATTTAAAAGGCCTTTAAGAGATTCAGCTAGCCCCACAATACGTAAATTGTTGCTTCTAGACCTGTTTTCCAAACTATCCAGCTTATTCTGAAGTTGGTATACTGTTGTCTGCAGGTCAGAAGTGCTTGTTTTTAAGCCTGTGACATCATGGAATAGCTCCCCAACCCTGCAGTCTGTGTCTTTCTGGGACTGTGTAACCTGCTGCAGCTGCTGCTTAATATCTCTCACTGCATGTGAGAACTTCTCAGCTTGGGCGTCCATTAGAGGGCCCATAGTGGCCTTGATGGCCTTAACCACAGTCTCATATATAGCTGGGGAGTTTATGTCTAGCTGTGGGCACAGTGTGGAGGGGGTCTGAGGTACCTGGAGCTGTTCCTCTGGCGTGTTCTCCGATGCGGCGGCCATCTTGGATTTTGCAGCTCTCTTTTCAGCCTTTTTTTTTGCGGCTCTGGACGGCATCTGAGGTGGCAGAGCTCAGTCCATGCACCGACGCCACTGCTGACAGAGCTGGCAAGTCAGTGGGGTGAGTGTGGGGCCTCTGGTCCATTTCCTGTGGTGCTGTGAGCCGGGATGGCAGCGGAGCTCTCCTGTGTGCTACCGCTCACATCGGGGGCGGGGCCGGAACTCGGGCAATAGTCTGTTTAGTGGCCGGCCATCCTCTCTTTTGAAAGCCATACAGAACAAAGAGAGAGTCCGATTTGCGAAAAGCCAGAGAGCGGCGCACATAGATGCGCAAACGCCCGGACAACATCCAAGGAGGACTGATCCAGAGATGCATCTGACCCCTGAAAGGCCGGAACCACGATTTCCTGGTTAACGTGGAAACTGGACACCACCTTTGGTAAGTGAGAAGGGACGGTGCAAAGAACCACCCGGTCATCATGTAAGACCAGGAAAGGGGACTTACAAGACAGGGCAGACAGATCGGACACCCTCCGGGCTGATGCTATTGCCAATAAGAAAACCGTTTTCCAGGTGAGCCAACACAGGTCCATGGACCGCAAAGGCTCAAATGGTGGTTTCTGAAGCGCAGATAGCACAAGTGAAAGGTCCCAAGGAGCAACCGGGGGAACAAAGGGAGGCTGGATATGCGAAACACTCTGCAGGAATGTGCGGACATCCTGCAAAAGTGCTAATCTTCAGCGAAACAAGATGGACAAAGCCGAGACTTGAACCTTCAAGGTAGATAAGCGCAATCCAGCCTCCAGGCCCTTCTGTAAGAAAGATAGAATCCGAGTCAGGCGGTAAGTCTTAGGATTGAAGTGGCGAGTTCTACACCAGATAAAGTAGGCCCTCCAAACACGATGATAAGCCCTCGCTGAGGAAGCCTTCCTTGCTCTAAGCATGGTGGAGAATACTCGCGCATTAAACCCCCTAGCCCTCAAGAGGGAGGTCTCAATAGCCACCCTGTCAAAGCCAGTCGCCTCAGATCTGGATGCAGACACGGACACTGAGAGAGTGTAAAGTGGAACATGAATCGGGGGGGGCACCGACAGAGCCTGAAGATCTGAGAACCAGACTCGTCTGGGCCAATGCGGGGACACCAGGATCAATGTCCCCCCCTCCGCCTTCAGCTTGCGAATCAGTCGCAAGAGGAGGGAGAATGGTGGGAAGGTGTACATCAGCCTGAATGGCCACGGAGCGGACAGGGCGTCCACCAAGATGGCGGCCGGGTCACGAGCCCTGGATCCGTAAAGGGGGACCTTGTGGTTGTCTTGAGAGGCCATCAAGTCCACCTCGGGTAAACCCCACCGTCGTACCAGCATCTGGAACACCTCCTGATGGAGGGACCATTCGCCGGCATTAAGTGTTTGACGGCTTAGGAAGTCCGCTTCCCAATTCTGGACTCCTGGGATAAAGACCGCTGATAGAGCCGTAATCTTCTTCTCCGCCCACTGAAAGATGCGGGATGCTTCCACCATTGCTGCCCGGCTGCGAGTGCCACCCTGGTGGCTGATATAAGCCACCGTGGTCGCATTGTCCGACTGGACTTGCACCGGGCGACCCCTCAGCCAGGGTTCTGCCAAGCAAAGAGCTCGGAAGACCGCCCTCAGTTCGAGGACATTGATTTGAAGCTTGGCCTCCGATGTAGACCAAAGGCCTTGGAATGACCTCTGGCAAGTGACCGCTCCCCAACCGCGGAGACTGGCATCCGTGGTGAGGAGGGTAAATTGGTGGATCCAGAGGAGCCGACGAATTTGGGACTGCAGAGTCTGACTACGGTCCTCCAGCAGGTAGATCCTCTGATGGATGGTGTCCAACCTGGCCCCCAGGTGAACCATTGACTGGGCCGGAATCAGTGAGGACTTGTCCCAATTGATGATCCAGCGGTGTCGTTCCAGGAGCTGTATCACCACAGTCTGGTGGTCCCGGAGAAGGTCTGCAGAATGCACGAGAATCAACAGGTCGTCCAGATATGGGAGTATTCGGATACCCTGGGTGCGCAGACTGCTGCCCATTACTGCCATCACCTTTGTGAATACACGGGGGGCAGTGGATAGACCAAATGGTAGGGCCCTGAACTGGAAATGCTGGTCCAGGATGGCAAAGCGCAGGAACCGCTGATGTTCCGGACGGATGGGGATGTGTAAGTACGCATCCTGTATGTCCAAGGATGCCATGAAGTCCCCTGGCTGAAGGGCCAGGACAATGGAGCGTAGGGTCTCCATCCTGAACTTTGGAACACGTACAAACTTGTCTAGCTTCTTTAAGTTGAGGATGGGCCTGTAGGAACCGTTTGGTTTCCTGACCAGGAAGAGGTTGGCGTAAATCCCCGAACCCCTTTGGGCCAAGGGAACGGGTATGATGACTCCTGTTTGAAGCAAACGTTGAACTGCTTGTTCTAACGCTTTGCGCTTTTCCAGGTCTGATGGTAGACTCGTGGAAAAGAACGATGTCGGTGGGCGATGCCAAAAAGTTAAGGAGTAGCCTCGAGAGACCAAAGGCCTGTCCCCTACCACGACCCTGGAACCGAAAAGCCGGCCTGGGCCGTGTAGTCGAGGTGGATGGTAGAAAGGCCGTTTTTGAAGCTGCCACCGTAACGACCATCTTATCCAGCTCAGGACCGAATAAGAGAGAACCGTTCAATGGAAGAGCTTCCAAAGCCTTCTTAGAGTCAGTGTCAGCCTTCCAGGAATGCAGCCAAAGTGATCTGCGGGCGGCCACTGCTGAAGCTGACACACTGGAGGAGAGAGTAGCGGAATCAAGAGCTGCCTTGCCTAAGTAGAGGGCAGCCTGATGTATCAACTCTATAGTCGGCAGTAGAGTTTCTGCTGGGGCCCCCTCAGACACCCCTGCTGTGAGGACAGCAGTCCATTTAGTTAGGGCCATAGCCACCCAGGCTGACGCCAGGGCTGGCCTGCCTGCTGCCCCTGCTGTGGTGTAGATAAGCTTCAGGAAGTTTTCCAACTTCCTGTCCGCCTGGTCCTTAAGAGACGCTGTAGGAAGAGGCTTTTACCAGTTTTGCCACATAAGCGTCTACCCTGGGGGCTGTCTCCCAGGGGGTCCTGTCCTCCTGGGGGAGAGGATAGAGGGAGAAGAAACATTTGTGAATGACAAACCTCCTATTGGGGACCTCCCAAGCCTCCCTAATGACCATGTCAAGATTATCCGACTTGGGAAACAAACTTAAGGAGCGTTTAGGGTGCTTAAATATAGGGCCCGACTCCGCAGGCGGATCAGCGTGGTCGTCTATTAGAAGGACCTTCTTAACCGCTGTAATCAGGCCTGGTACATCAAGGCGAGACGGGGGATCCTCTCTATGAGACGGGGGTTCCTTTCTAACACAGACATCCCCTACGTCAATGGCGTCATCGACGGCCTCCTACAAATAGTCATCATCATCATCCTGATCGTCTTGCTCCTCCTCATCATCATCTGAGTCATGCATGAGGAGGGGCCGGAGTGCCGCCGGTCTTTTAACTAAAGACCTGCGTCTATCTGCGGGCAATGAACCCTCCCCCTGGGCATCCAATGCTGGGGGGGCTGCACACGCCACCGATGAGGACGGCACGGGCTACCGGGGCAGTGCAGCTGAGACTTTATCCACTAGCTGCGCCATCATTTGCACAAGGGATGAGGCCCAAGCAGGCTCCTGAGAGGAGGCCGTAGGCATGGGCAGCGCCTGTGCATTGTAGCAGCTTGCGCATAGGCCGTCCTGTACGTAGTCCAGGGGAGATAGGCCCGCATTACAGGCTGTGCATGACAGCAATGCTGGGGCGTCCCCCTTCTTGGACTTGCCCTTGTTGGGCATAACTACTGTAAGTACAGGAGGGCTAAGTACAAAATCACACCAAATACACTGCAGCAGCTATTGGGTTAATAAGTACACATATACAGCAAGTATACATAGGCATACAATGCAATTACAAGGCAAATGGCACTAGGCTCTTGCAGCAGCTATGGCTGACTGGAGCACTCAGTAACTGTGACCTGTGTCCCGCAGGAGGGGTACAGGGGGGACTTGCCCAAGCCTCCTGGCAGTGAAAGAGTGGAACCCTGGGTGGCAATGGAGCTTCTCCGTGTCCCTCCTCACGTGCAGCCAGGCAAGGGATGTCAGTGGCGGGAACTCTCTGCGCGCCAAGCACAGTTCCCTGCCTACTGTCCCCGGGGGAGGGGCTGATGTGGGGGGAGCCACCTCCCCCTGCTAGCAAATGACCCCCAGGGAAGATGTCCTCCTGCAGCGCCGGTAAAATGGCGGGTGATCTGGCGCGCGCCGGGCGGCCCTGCATACCAGCGCTGCTGCCCACAAACTAAGATCCCTGGTGGTCCAGCGGGACGGGCGGCGAGCCGACCGCTTGCTAGCACAGCCGGCGGTCCCCCCTCGCCGGCTGTGACAGACACTCTGTGCGCCTCACTGCGCTATCTTCACACACGCTCCTGGCGGGGAGCGTGAATACTCACAGTGCGTCCCATTTGTTCTGAAGGGGGCGCCTGTGGTCCCCAGCGTCCGGCTGTGACTGAAGGCTCCCCAGTGCCCTGGGGCCACTGCAGGTCCCCACCCGCGGGTGGCAATGCAGCGCCGGACCCGGGTGATGGAGCCAGCAGCGCAGGGGTCTGTTCAGACCCCCAGCGCTGCTGCTCTGACACTCGCAGTAGAAAAAATAAAAAATAAAGTTATGGCTGCTAATATAGCAGCCCCTCTTTTGGGTGCATCTGGCTCCTGCCAGCACCCTAGAAAAACTGAGGTCCTTGGCCTGGAGGCGGGGTATAGGAGGGGAGGAGCCTGGCTGCCTGGGAGGCAGTTAAAGTTAACCTCTAGGGTGCTGGAGCTCTCTCCCACTCCTATTACCCACTGTAAAGCTGTGGCCCCTGATGTCTCCCGAAGGAGAAATGGGTGGAGAACCTAGCTGCTCTGGTAAAAGTAATAATAGCAGGAAAATGGATGGCGCATGAGGCACCGGATTTATACCACTGGATCCATCTGGTAAACCATACAGTAGATAATGAGAAGTACACATACACCAAAAGTAATAATGTAAGAAAGTGTCATCAAACGTGGGAGAGATGGACGCTGTCAGAATTCTATGAGGCTTATACAGGAGTATACACAACAATACATATACATTATACAAATCCACACTATTACACAGGACCAGACACAGGAATAGCTTTATTATAAATGGCCGTATACAGAAGGTAAGATAGATGAGGCACAATGTAAGTTTAGTATAATCGGTATAATGGCATCGCTTGTCAGACATAAAGCACATATACACTGCACAGATATAAGGTAGGGGAAAGGATGGGATGTAACATCTTATCTCTGTATCATACGCATATTGTAATAAGAATTGGAAGAAAATAAATACTGAATAAAAAAAAGCAGTGATTGGACGGATGGTTGTATCCCAGGATGTAAATGTCCCAGGAGCAGCCTGGCTTCCTGCTGAGCTGGTGCCTGGAAGCCTGCAGTATGATTACAGTAATGTGGGGTACATATCAGGATGATTTATCTCAAAATCAGGGCCGTAACTAGGGGGGGGGGGCTAGGGGGTCACGCGCACCGGGCGCTGGAGGTGGGGGGCGCTGTCAGGTCCAGGAGACAGCCTGCGGGGTAGCGGGGTTCCGGGGACTGATGTAGCCCGTGTCCCGCTGCTGGGCTGACGTACGGTATTGTAGCAGGAGGTCAAATAATGACCTCCTGCCGCCAAGCGATGAAGCGCTTCCCGATGGCGGAGCGGCAGGAGGTCACTATCTGTGACCTCCTGCCGCCAAGTGAGGAACAGTGCACAGCAGCACTTGCCTTCCTACTATCGCCAGCGCTAGAAATCGCGCTTTATTCCTCCCTCCTTCCCTCATGAAATGCAGTCAACGCCGCTGCTCCTCTAAATCATCTCCCTGCATCTGGTAATCAATGTTTAATTTTAAAACGGTGTCTGACTCCAGCCTGCATACTACCTACTGAAGTATAATGGGCATCATGTGTGTGGCATATGTTTAATGGAGCATCACGCTGTGGGGCATATGTATAATGGGCATCATGTGTGTGGCATAAGATTAATGGAGCATCACGCTGTGTGTCATATGTATAATGGGCATCACAGTGTGCGTCATATGTATAATGGGCATCACGCTGTGGGGCATATGTATAATGGGCATCATGTGTGTGGCATAAGATTAATGGAGCATCACGCTGTGTGTCATATGTAAAATGGGCATCACAGTGTGCGTCATATGTATAATGGGCATCACGTTGTGGGGCATATGTATAATGGACATCATGTGTGTGGCATATGTATAATGGACATCATGTGTGTGGCATATGTATAATGGGCATCACAGTGTGCGTCATATGTATAATGGGCATCACGTTGTGGGGCATATGTATAATGGACATCATGTGTGTGACATATGTATAATGAGCATCCAGGTGTGGGGCATATGTATAATGGAGCATCACGGTGCGGATCATATTTATAATGGGCATCACAGTGTGCGGCATAGGTATAATGGGCATCACGGACTGCACTTTTGGGGTCATGTGTATCTGGCACTGTACTATTGTGGGCATATGTGTATCACACCTCCATTTTCTATGGCCGCACCCCATGTGGCTACAGCTCTTAGAGAGCTGACCATGCCCTCATAGCGGAAAAAATGGGGGATGTAGCCTCGCAGGAGTACCACGGTAGAGGGTGAACCCTCTAATTTTGGGCGCGTGCCTCCTCTCCGCTGCCTCGTGTTGGGAGGTATGTTTGTGACATATTGGACATTGCAGTGTGGCATATTGTGTATCATTCAGGGACAGTGTTCTATCCAGTGGCAGCAGCAATTAACCATTGCTTATAATGTGTACTGGGGGGCATAACGGTGTGTGCTATAATGTGTACTGGGCATTACGGTTTGTGGTGTAATGTGCTCAGGGCATTACGGTGTGTGCTGGAATGTGTACTGGGCATTACGGTGTGTGCTGGAATGTGTACTGGGCATAACGGTGTGTGCTGTAATGTGTACTGGGCATTACGGTGTGTGCTGGAATGTGTACTGGGCATAACGGTGTGTGCTGTAATGTGTACTGGGCATTACGGTGTGTGCTGGAATGTGTACTGGGCATAACGGTGTGTGCTGTAATGTGTACTGGGCATTACGGTGTGTGCTATAATGTGAATTGATACTACTATGTGACCACACCACTTCTCCCCCCCCCCCCCCAAAAAAAATGCCCTATATTTTTACCACGCACCTTTGGCGCGCACTGTCCCTATTTATAATTATATATGATATATTGACTTGATTCTTGGTTTAATATCACCCTTCTACTGTCTGTAAGCATATATATATATAAAAATTTGGGGGGGGGGGCACTAAATGAATGTCTTGCCCCGGGCACCAGAAACCCTAGTTTCGGCCCTGCCAAAATGAGCCAACTTAGATACAATCTCGACCGATTTTATGTAAATTGGCCATTTCACTGCCGTTCTGATGCGATCCCTGCGGATCGTTCGGTCTTCTCTAAGATCCTACCTGCAGCAGATAGTTTCTGAGAAACGACCATTGAAGTGGGTTCGGGTCGCGATCATATCAGAGGCAGTTCCTGAACGTGTCATAGGCTCCACCAGATCGTGAGCGGGTCATACATTCCCCTAACAACCCGCTCACAAGCTGCATCATGTTGGTGTGTACCCAGCATAAGCCGGCAGCTCTGGAGAGGGGGGAGGGGGCTGGTTGTGGAGGAACATCAGCCAGGACAGTTTCTGCTGGGCTTACATTTAAGAACCCATGGGTAGCTCCCACAGTTTTAAGAGGAAGGGGGGGGGGGTGTAATCGAGCCTGCATTGTGTTGGGGAGACTACTCTCAGATGATCCCTGTGCATGCAACAGGGGTATCCTCTCATCATGTTTAATGTAGATCTGCTCATCAAAATGTTATTTTTCTGGTATTTACAAAGTATACATTTATTTATAAAACATTTCCCACACTGCAAGCATGGAAAAGGCTTCTCTGATGTCTAACAAGATGTGATTTATTGGTAAAACATTTCCCACATTCAGCATGAAAATGGTTTCTCACCTGTATGTACCCTCTTATGTATAACAAGATTGGATTTATTCCTATAACATTTCCCACACTCAGAACATGAAAATGGTTTCTCACCTGTATGTATCCTCTCATGCGCAACAAGATGGAATTTATGATAAAACGATTTCCCACAATCAGAGCATGAAAATGGTTTCTCACCTGTATGTTCCCGCTCATGTGTAACAAGATTAGATTTTTTTGTAAAACATTTCCCACATTCAGAACATGAAAATGGTTTCTCACCTGTATGGTTTCTCTCATGTAGAACAAGACTGGATTTAAGTGTAAAACATTTCCCACAATCAGAGCATGAAAATGGTTTCTCACCTGTATGTACCCGCTCATGTGTAACAAGATTAGATTTATTTGTAAAACATTTCCCACATTCAGAGCATGGAAAAGGTTTCTCACCTGTATGTACCCTCTCATGTGTAACAAGATTAGATTTATTTGTAAAACATTTCCCACATTCAGAGCATGGAAAAGGTTTCACACCTGTATGTACCATCTCATGTATAACAAGATTGGATTTATTGCTATAACATTTCCCACACTCAGAGCATGAAAATGGTTTCTCACCTGTATGTACCATCTCATGTATAACAAGATTGGATTTATGAGTAAAACATTTCCCACATTCAGAACATGCAAATGGTTTCTCACCTGTATGTACCCTCTCATGTATAACAAGACTGGGTTTATGAGTAAAACATTTCCCACATTCAGAGCATGAAAATGGTTTCTCACCTGTATGTAATCTCTCATGTATAACAAGATTGGATTTATTTCTATAACATTTCCCACACTCAGAACATGGAAATGGTTTCTCACCTGTATGTACCCTCTCATGTGTAACAAGATTGGATTTATTCCTATAACATTTCCCACATTCAGAACATGAAAATGGTTTCTCACCTCTATGTACCCTCTCATGTATAACAAGACTGGGTTTATGAATAAAACATTTCCCACATTCAGAACACGAAAATGGTTTCACACCTGTATGTACCCTCTCATGTATAACAAGATTGGATTTATTCCTATAACATTTCCCACATTCAGAACATGAAAATGGTTTCTCACCTGTATGTACCATCTCATGTATAACAAGATGTGACTTACAAGAAAACGATTTCCCACATTCAGAACATGAAAATGGTTTCTCACCTGTATGTACCATCTCGTGTGCAACAAGACTGGATTTATTAATAAAACATTTCCCACATTCAGAACATGAAAATGGTTTCTCACCTGTATGTTCCCTCTCATGTCTAACAAGACTGGGTTTATTCCTATAACATTTCCCACACTCAGAACATGAAAATGGTTTCTCACCTGTATGTACCCTCTCATGTATAACAAGATTTGACTTACAAGAAAACGATTTCCCACATTCAGAACATGAAAATGGTTTCTCACCTGTATGTAATCTCTCATGTGTAACAAGACTGGGTTTATTCCTATAACATTTCCCACACTCAGAACATGAAAATGGTTTCTCACCTGTATGTAATCTCTCATGTGTAACAAGATGTGATTTACGAGAAAATGATTTCCCACATTCAGAACATGAAAATGGTTTCTCCCCTGTGTGATGTCTCTGATGTAAAACGAAAACTGACTGACTTATAGAACTGGATGATATTGTATCATCTTTATGATCTGTACTGGGTGCAGTAAGGTCTGAATGATCAGGAGAAGGTTCCTCATGACTAGAGGGACCAGATGAAATATCTGCACTGGGAAATGTTGGGTCTATATTGGGGATAATGGGTTTTTCTTCTGGAGAATCTTGTCTGATGTTCTTATCTTCTAGTATATAATCTGGAGACACAATGAGATCTCCCTCCGAGGTATTCCTGCTTGTGCGCCCATCTACAGGAAACAGATGAATGACAACAGACAGAATTGGTTACATTGAGAAGGAAATGTTCATGGAGGTTTTATCACTTACACTTGTGGAAGTCTAGTTACACACACGCCATTTTAGGATAGTATGGCCGCCATTTTGGTTCGCAGAGTTGCGCAAATAAAGTTACCATACCCGAGAATGTGTGACAAAGTGGACCAGAAGAGTAGCCATACTATCACACATAAATTCATAATAACACACTTACACAAAATGAAATATAGTTAAAGGTTTAGAACGCCACACATAGCTTAGTTAGCCCTGCACACATCTGTCTGTATCATGTTTAGTACCGTTCCGTTTCTCATGCGTAGTTTTCCGGTCATTGCGAATATTTCGCAATATACACGGCCCGATAGATATGGACATAATCCATATTCCAGAGACAGTTTCTGTTGAAAGTATATAACAAAGGAATCTATTAAAACCGGTTCTACAGCTATCTACAACCCCTGACGACGATACCAACAGACAAAAGGACTGCAAAGTTCACCTTCCCCCTGCACCTTTGCACACCAGTTGTATTACTTTGCCCCAATCACAGAGGACTTGACATATGATCTCTGACCAATGAGAATGGCCTTTGACCTCCCCTTTCTGACCCTATAAGATAGGCGACCCGGAGCAGCCTCAGTCACTTCGGCACATCTACCTTTCCCTGACTTTTCCACCGGACTATAGTTCAGCCCTGAACGATAGTGAGCTCTGACCGGACTGCGCTTCGCATATTTGATGAAACGGTAAACGGTTGCATTTCACGGTATTTATTCTTATTGTTATTGTTGGCTGATTGTGTCTTGTATCTGTATTCTTTCCCCTTAGCAGAGCCTGTTTAGTATTCATTGTTAGCATATTGTATCACTTGTTAAACCTGTATTTTCTATTCCTGTAAACCCCTTTTGTCCATTAGGGACTTAAATACAACCTTTTTATGGAGTTCTTATCTCCTTACTTCTATACTGTGGTTTGTGTCTGTTATTCGCATTTAGCGCTAAAGGTATATTACGGACACTGTCCATAAAGGTATATTCGCAGATTAGAGACAAATTACTGCGAAGGAATCTCTTATTAAGGTATTGGTTCTTGGTGTACAATATACAATAAAAGGTACGCTACGCTGCGCTACGTTTTGTTCGCACGTAGTTAGGTATAAAGGGTAGCGGACATACTAAGGTTGCGGACATACTAAGTAACCTGCGCTTTTCACTTATTGTCTCTTTGGTCATATTAAATCGCCATTAACACACTGAACATGTCTAATGCTGCGCACACACTGGCCGATATATCGCTGGTCCGTCAGCCAGTGGGGGTGCCAGCAATAAATCTGTAACCAACGTGATCTCTACAACAGAGCCGATGACCGATATATTGGTGCATTGTGCTATGGGCCTGTTTCTGGATGACCTGGTACCAAGTCCCAAAGTGCCGACCTGACGAATAGCCGCTACCCCACCCGGATCCCCTCGCATGTGCCCAATGCTGGAGAGATCATTGAAATCTCCAGGGTTCAGGGCGGCTGACGCCATGTGAAGTCAGCTACCCGCCCCTGGCACCTTGCGTGAGGCTGGAATTTACATGGGAATGCCCATGAAACGCTGGGCGTTCCCATCCATGGCCCATCACCGCCAGTGTCTCCCCCCCCACAACCGGATGGACTACAGATCGGGCCCTATGTGTACAGGCAATCTGCCATCCGCCCATATAACCCGCTGCAGGAGCCAGCGGTGATTGGCAGCTGAAATGGGCGGGAGCATGTAAAGGTGTGACATTAGTCACAATGGATCAGGCAGGGGGAGAGGGGAACTTGTAGGGGAGCCCGGCACCGGTGAATAGGAGTCCTGCCGATACTGGTAAAAAAAAAAAAAAGTCATACCTTCTCTTTCCCCCCTCATATTACCACATCACCTTGCCCCCAGTCACCTCCCCTTTCTGCTCCCACCCTTTCCTACTTTTCACTCTCTCCCAGTCCCATTCTCTTTCCTCCACCCCATCTGCCCCCCTCTCCCCTGCTCTCTTCCTTCTGCCCCATCTCTTTATCTCTGCCCCTAGTCTCTCTCTCTCTCTCATTACCTCCTTATCCAGATGCTGCTTAGACGCAGTTATACTATACTGTACTGTAGCCGCTATCGACTGAAAGTGTCATTCACCTATTCTATCAATATAAAATATTTGGCTTCTGGCTACTGAGCTGCGTATATGCACCTTACAGGATCAGCACTAGTGATGGTGGTACGGGTCTGTTCTGTCAGCATACACACGGTATGATATGAATGCAAAAATGCAATTACAGTAACCACCTACAGAAGATTATATCTGTGGCAATTATTATAGTGTCAAATATGTACACCTAATATCTTTTTTTATTTACTAGTTAATGCTAATAATCTATACTTCTGTTATAGCACTCTCCTAATTGTTATTTTATTTGTATCTAATTAAGTTATACAGAATACCTATTGGAAGCTGCAATAGCCATAAGTCGTCTTAGAATTATCTCGTTAGACAGTATTCATTTTGATTGATTATTATATTTTCAATGTAAAGTATTAGCGCCTGATTATCATGATTATCCTTTTCTACCAGAGAGTGTGGGGAGGAGACTGGTCAGATCTCTGGGCTGGTAACACACAGGGACATGATGTGAGGGGAGAGCAGGAGTATAATAGGGGCTGATGGCTCCTGATGTAGGAGATACACCAGAGAGTGTGGGGAGGAGACTGGTCAGATCTCTGGGCTGGTAACACACAGTGACATGATGTGAGGGGGAGAGCAGGAGTATAGTAGGGGCTGATGGCTCCTGATGTATGAGATACACTAGAGAGTGCGGGGAGGAGACTGGTCAGATCTCTGGGCTGGTAACACACAGTAACATGCTGTGAGGGGGGGACCAGGAGTATAATAGGGGCTGATGGCTCCTAATTTCTTAGATAGCTGTAAAGCTGTATTAACAGAACCCGGAAAATACTGTATGCAATAAAAGGGGATTTTTGTAAGAACTTACCGTTCGAACCCCTTTCCAGTCCGGTGACACAGCTCACGATGGGATGTAGGAGGGTCCGCCAGGAGCCAGGCACCTATGCTTCTAATTTCTTTGTGAGCAGGCTCCTCCCTACTGCATCCCATAATGCTTCAGTTAAACTTCAACAGCACACTAGGATACACAACTTAGTACAATGCCTGAACATCATATATGCAACTTAACTCATAACATGGCAACCATGAACGGTACAACTTACTGAGCGTTAGGGAGGGATCGCTGTGTCACCGGACTGGACTCAGAGAAAGGGGTTCGAACGGTAAGTTCTTACAAAAATCCCCTTTTCTCTTTCGTCCAGTCCGGTGACACAGCTCACGATGGGACGTTCACAAGCTGGTCCTTTGGGAGGGTAAGCTCAGACCGCCAGTTCTCATCACTGCCCATCCAAATGAAGCGTTTTGTAAAGGTGGGAACAGAGGACCAGGTGGCTGCCCTGCACAGCTGCTCCGCTGTGGCCCCATGACGCACCGCCCACGAAGAAGCAACTGCAACTGACCTTGTAGTGTGGGCATTTATGCGAGATGGAACAGGCCTACCTGCCTTACAGTAGGCAAACACAATAGTTGATCTCAACCAACGAGCAATTGTCTGCTTTGAAGCAGGCCACCCAATCTTATGTACATCGTACAAAACCAGCAGCAAATCAGATTTGCGAACATCCTTTACCCTATTGACATAGATTCGCAAAGCGCGAACCACATCCAACTTTTTCAAACTGTCCCTATTCCTCGTTCCCTCAGGCGGGGAAAAAACCGGGAGAACAATGTCCTGATTCAAATGAAATGAGGATATTACCTTAGGTAGAAATTTAGGTACTGTCCTGAGCACAGCCCTGTCATCATGGAAAATCAAAAATGGTGACTTGCAGGACAAGGCACCCAACTCCGACACACGCCTAGCCGAGGCAATGGCCAATAAAAAAAGGTAAGTTTCCAGGAAACATATTTGAGATCCGCTGATCTCATAGGCTCAAAAGGAGGCTTTTGCAGCATGGATAAAACAAGGGACAAGCCCCACGGTGCAACCGGCTGCCTGTAAGGAGGCTTAATCCTGGTCACACCCTGCAAAAAGGTCTGTACCTCTGGCAACAGAGCCACCCTCTTTTGAAAGAAAATGGAAAGTGCCGAAATTTGCACTTTCAAAGATTGCAAACTTAGACCAGACTAAAGGCCATCCTGTAGGAACTCCAGTAGCCTCGCCACCTTAAACCTGGAGATATGAACTCTCTGCCGCTCACACCACCTGATGTAGATCTTCCACACCCTATGGTAATTAGCCGCAGACACCCGGCTTTCGGGCCCTTAACATGGTAGGGATAACCGCCTCTGAAAAACCTTTCTTTCTCAATAAGGAGGACTCATACTCCATGCCGTCAAATTGAGACGAGCTAGGTCCAGGTGTAGGAGCGGTCCTTGACTTAGTAAGTCCGGATGAAGAGGAAGTCGCCACGATTCCGTCGATAATCTCAGTATGTCTGAGTACCATGACCTCCTGGGCCAATCTGGTGCAATCAGTATGGCTGGTAGTCTGGTTCTTTATACTCTTCAACACCCTCGAGATCATTGGAAACGGGGGAAAAATGTATTCCAGACTGAAACACCAAGGAATTGTCATGGCATCCACTGCCCAAGCCGACGGGTCCCTCGATCGAGCGCAAAACCTCGGCACCTGACAATTGCTCCTTGACGCCATAAGATCTATGTCTGGCAGTCCCCAGCGGTCAACAATATTCTGGAAAACTTCCCTATGGAGTGACTACTCCCCCTCCAGCAGATCCGCCCTGCTGAGATAGTCCGCCTCCACATTCCGGAACCCCGGAATGAATACGGCTGACAGTGCTGGCACCTGCACTTCCGCCCAGGTGAAAATCCTCACAATCTCTGCCATCGCCATCTTGCTGCGAGTTCCGCCCTGATGGTTTAAGTATGCCACTGTTGTGGCATTGTCGGATTGAACTCGTACTAGCAATCCCTTCAGAAACTCTTCTGCTTGGCACAAGGCATTCCATAACGCTCACAGTTCCAGTATGTTTATAGGAAGTATTGGATTCCTCCTCGGACCAAAGGCCCTGTAACCTTAGATGGAGCACAACTGCTCCCCAACCCCTGAGACTGGCATCCGTCGTGATGACCAACCAATCCCAAGAGCAAAGGGAACGCCCCATCTGCAGAGTCTCTATATCCGTCCACCATTCCAAGGATATTCTTGTTTCCTGAGACAGAACCAGCCGTTCCGGCTTCATTGTCTTTGCATTTCCGGACCAGGATGCTAGGATGTTCCACTGGAAGCACCTCGAATGGTATCTGGCAAACTGTAGCGTCTCGAAAGTCGCTACTATTTTGCCCAGCAACCTTACTCCCTGCCACACCTTCGGTGCAGGAGCCTGAATAAGTGTTAGCACCATGTGCCGAATCTCCACTGCCTTGGGATGTGGCAAGAACACCCTGTGAAGGTGTGTGTCCAGGATTACCCCGAGGAATTGCAGACTCTAAGTGGGTGTTAAATGCGACTTGGGAAGGTTTAGCACCCAACCCTGCTCTTGCAAGAACTGTGTCGCAATACTCAGGTGTTCCTGAAGTTTTCCCGCCGACTCCGCCTTGAATAAAAGGTCGTCCAGATAAGGAATAATTACTATTCCCTTTAGACGTAGAGCTGCGGCCATGACCGCCATCACTTTTGTGAACACTCTCGGAGCCATAGCCAAACCGAACGGCAGTGCCTGAAACTGCCAATTGTCTTCTCCAATTGCAAACCTTAGGAGAGCTTGGTGATCCTTGAAAATGGACACATGGAGATATGCATCCTGAATATCTACAGATGCCAGAAACTCCCCCGGCTCTATGCTCAGGAGCATAGAACGCAGGGACTCCATGCAAAAATGATCTACCCACAAGTGAAGATTTAAAGACTTTAAATTTAGAATAGGCCTGAAAGACCCGTCTGGCTTGGGGACTAGGAAGAGGATCGAATAAAACCCTTGTTTTCTTTCCTCCTGAGGCACCGGAATCACTACTCCCTTCTCCCTTCGGGACAAAGCTGCCCCCAAAAGAGTGGACCTCAGTGACACAGTCCGAGGCAAAGGAGTAGGAACAAATCTCTTGGGTGGAATGCCTCTGAGATTTATCCGGTAACCCTCGGAAATGATGGAAAGGACCCACTACGGATTCCCTCCACCGGTCCCGAAAGTGCAGGAGGCGACCCCCCACTCTGAGCCCAGAACGGGGAGCCCCCGCCTCGTCATGCAGAGGACTTATAATCACTTTTGGCTGCATGCTTTTTTGTAAAGGCCCCAAACCGAGACATGGAAGACTTTCCTCTGCTGGCCTGAAATCTGCCATGGCCAGTCTGTCCTCTGTTGGACGTCCCGCCCCGAAATGGCGACCGAAAGGATGGCATGAAAACTCCAAACTTGGAGCCTGAACTCTTGGAGGTGGTGGGGAGGAAGGTACTTTTACCCCCAGTAGCCTGTTTAATGATGGCTTCCAGCTCTGAGCCAAACAATAGCTCCCCCTTAAAAGGCATGTTCTCAAGGGACTTCTTGGACTCACTATCAGCTTCCCAAGCTTTGAGCCAAAGAGCCCTCCTAGCTGAAACTGAGGTGATAGACACTCTGGACGCCATTTTAGCTCCTTCCTCACAAACATATTCTGCAGCACATCTCAACTTCTCTGCCAGTATGAAAGCCTCAGAATTTTGGTGGAGAAGACCACTCAGTTGCTTCGCCCACTTGATCATAGCTTTTGTAACCCAAGCAGAAGCAATAATAGGCCTCAAAGTATAACCTACGCCTTCAAAAATAGCTTTCAAGCAACCTTCCACCTTTTTGTCCACTGGGTCTTTAAAGGCAGCACCCCCCTGGACAGGTAACGCAGTGGATTTAGACAGCCTAGCCACCGATGCACCCACTAATGGGGCTTTTTCCCATAATGTTCCTCTGGCATGGGGTACATATTAGCATACTTTTTAGCCATCAACAGTCTTTTATCAGGAGTTTTTCCTGCTTCATTTAAAACAGAGGTCATTCCCTCATCAGAGGGGAAGCACACAGGGTCCCTGCGACTCTTTTTAAACACACAAGAGACAGGAGTCTTTTCTTCCTCTGCAAGATTCAGAGTCTGTCTAACAGCCACAATCAAATCCTCAATGCCTGAAGTTAAGGCCTCAGCTTCATCACTCATGTCCCAACTCCAGTTCTCCTCACACACACCATCATCATCCAAATACTGTAAAATGGGTGGTGTTGATACAGATCCTCTCATCAGAGGATTTTGTAAACTGCTCCATTGAGGCAGTCATTTTATGAACCCCCTGAGCAGTATCCTGCATAGCCTGCAGCAAAATGGGGTCCCCCTGAGCCGGGGTAACTGACCCCCCAGAAACCTGAGAAGAGGTAAAGTGGCCAGGAGACCCTAACAAGGAATCCTTCTGCCTACTCAAAGCCTCAGTAAGAGCATTCATAGACCTGCCCAACGCCAAAGCCCAAGCAGGTTCAGCTATCTACGTCCTGGGGGCGCGTGACCCACTGGGAACAGCCTCACAGGACGGGCATAAATCCCCCTGATCCTCATGTTCACAGGTAAATTTAGCCTCACACTTCTTGCAGTAAATAAACATGTCCAGCGCTCCCTCCTCCACAGCAGCAGAAGTAAACCCCTCAGCCATGTAAAATACAATGCAAAATGAACAGGCACCGCACAGAGCAATGTATAAGTGTACTTATCGGACTGTATTCCGGTCAGCGATCAGCGAGGGAACCGCTTGTTAGAAGAGACTGGAGTCTGTGTAAAATCACCCTGTCAGCTCCGCAGCGCGGGGAAAAGGCGCCAAAAACACAGTGCAGGAAGAGACCAAGTCTCTGCATCAGCAGGGAGACTAGCCCATCTTGTGCTTTCTCCCCCATCAGCCGCTCCCGCAGTTGTCTCTGCTTACCTCCTTGTACCTCCCTTCCATGGGACCACAATGGAGTCGTCCAGCAGCGCCGGACTCCTGTGAGAGACTTCACTTCCCTGGCGGGATTTCAGTCTCTAAGCCCTTCAAGATGGCAGGCGCCATCGCGGGGGTGGGGGGTCCATCCCCCAAGATCTCCTTCTGCAAGGAGCCGGTTAGGACACCCCCGGGGCCCAGGAAAGTCTCTAACACAGAGACTAAGCGCTGTGCAGAAGGAATAAAAAGTGTCCCTCTGCACACAGAGAGCTGACAGGACGAGCTTCTGTCAGCCTCTGCTGCGCTCTCAGTGTGTATGAACTTCAAGTAGAAGTAACACACTGGAAAACCTGCTCTAAAGCTAGTGCATTAATAAAATAATAAAAAACCTAACTATCTTCAAAAAAATCCAAAGAAAAAACCGCAGCTGCGAAGCATAGCACCCGCTCCTGTGGGCACCTAAAACTAACTGGAGCATTATGGGATGCAGTAGGGAGGAGCCTGCTCCCAAAGAAATTAGAAGCATAGGTGCCTGGCTCCTGGCGGAGAAAGAGCCGAATTATACTCAGGAAGAAAAAGGAATTAATCGGTGAGTATAATTCGCCTCTTTCTTCTACGATCCCCATGGCAGCCATAACACTGGGACATACCCAAGTAAACACACGGGAGGGAAAGCTGCATGAAATATTTATTATCTCGGGACCAGTCAAACGGACATAGCTCCTTGTAAGACATGATTCCCAAAGTGGGCAGTAGATACATTAAGTGCGTAATGGTTAGAGAAAGTATGAAACGAGGACCAGGTAGCAGCCCTACAGATCTCTGTAATAGATGCCTTCGCCTTATTCGCCCATGATGTGGAAACTGCCCGAGTGTGCATGGACGATAGGAGGCGCCACCTTGTTTTCTTTCTTGTAGGCCAGGCATGTCCAAACTATGGCCCTCCAGCTGTTGTGAAACTACACATCCCAGCATGCCTTGCAATAGTTTAACATTCCCTAAAAGCAAAACTGAGGCAAGGCATGATGGGACTTGTAGTTTCACAACAGCTGGAGGGCCATAGTTTGGACATGCTTGTTGTAGGCAAATAGGATAACCTCTCTTATCCATCTCAAAATGGTTTGTTTGACTGGTGCTTCTCCTTTATTCCTTCTGGAATTACAAATAGGTGCTTGGTGGATCTAAAACTCTTGGTTCTTTTCAAGTATATAGAGATGGCTCTAACGATCTAATTTGTGCCACATTTCTTCCTCCTCATTCTGAGGAATTGGGTAAAACTCAGGAAGAGTTATCTCTTGGTTGAGGAGGAATCTTGAGATTACCTTTGGTAGAAATTCTGGGTGCGTCCTCAGCACCACTCTATCAGGAAAAACAGTCAGATAGGGTTCCTCAATTCACAGCGCTTGTAACTCACTCACCCGTCTGGCTGAGGTGACTGCCACCAGAAAGACCACTTTCCAGATAAGTAGTTTGAGTGGAATGTCTATAAGTGGTTCAAACGGATGTTTGGATAACACTGTAAGCAATAGGTTTAGATCCCAAGGAGCCACAATAGATTTGATCGGTGGTCTAATTCTCTTCATGGCCCTGCTAAACCTTTTGACCATCTTCTCTTCCGCTAATGGTCTGTCCAGTAGAATGCTCAAAGCAGAGATTTGTGCCTTGATAGTAGCTGTTGCTAAACCTAATAGGAATCCGTCAAACAAGAATTGTAATACTTCGCCAGTGGAAATCTTAGAAAAGTCACCTGAGAACGGACCCCATTCGATGAATTTTATCCATGTTCTGTAATATGCTAATGAAGAGACATCTTTTCTGGCCTTCAACGTCATATCAGTGACTTGTGATGAGAGTTTATGCTTTTTTAATATTTGCCGCTCAATCTCCACGCCCTTCGACAATGTCGCGGGTTCTGAACGTAGCACTGGACCTTGTCTCAGTAGATCCGGTCTGTTGGGCAATTCCCATGGTTTCTGTACAGATAGCCTGAGGGCATTCGAGAACCAACCCCTCTGTGGCCAATATGTTAGGATTGCCACCAGGTCTACTTTGTCCTCTTGTATCTTCTTTATCACCTTGTTTATCAAGGGAGAGGGCAGAAATATGTACCCCAGTTTGAACTGCCATTTGATCGTAAAGGCATCCAACGTCGCTGCTTGGGCATGATAGTATTTTGAGCAGAATGTCCTCACCTTTCTGTTGGGAGTAAGTGGCCATCAGGTCTACCTCCGGAACTCCGAACCTCTGTATTATCTCTCTGAATACCTCTTCGTTCAGTTCCCATTCGCCTGGATCCAGCAACTTGCGACTCAGGAAATCTGCAATTACATTTCTTCTGCCCGGTATATACACTGCCGAAATTGAGAGAAGATATCTCTCCGCCCATGCCATAATATTCTCTGACATTATCATCAACTTTCTGCTCCTGGTACCTCCTTGATGATTTATGTGTGAGACCACCGTCACGTTGTCTGACATAATTCTGACGTGAGTTCCCTTGGTATACTCCTTCAATCATCTTACTGCTTCCCAGACTGCTTGAAGTTCTCTTACATTTCAGGATTTAATCACCTCTTCTAGGGATCATACTCCTTGTACTGATACATTTGCCATGTGTGCACCCCAATCGGTTAGACTGGCATCAGTGGTTAGTACCAAATAACTCGGACTCTCCAGACTGGGTCTCTTCTCCTTCAGACCTCTTGTCCACCATAGTATGGATTTTCTTATCGGGCCCTTTAGTACTACTGGATGATGATCGCTGCATCCCCTTCGGATCAGAGGTAAAAGGTACCATTGAAGCTTCCTCATATTTGATTGAGCCCAGGGTATGACTTTCATGCAGGACGTCATCATGCCCAACAACTGTACAGCCATAATCAGTGTCACCTTCTTTGAGTATAGAACCGTCTCTATCATTCGCTGGATTCTTAGGCATCTCTCTGACGAGAGAGCAATATTGAAGTTTACAGTGTCTATTAGGACGCCCAGGAACTGAATATTTTGGCTTGGTGAAAGACAGCTCTTGACTTCGTTTATAACCCAGCCATGCATCTGTAGTGTTGACAATGTCAGATCTACACTTTGTAGAACTTCTTCTTCCGAATCTCCAGCGATTAATAGATCATCCAGATATGGCCATATTAGGACTCCTAGTTTTCTCAATTCCGCAATCAGGGTGACCAATACTTTTGTGAATACCCTCGGAGACATCCTTAGCCCAAAGGGTAGGCATGTGAACTGGAAGTGCCTGTTTGACACCGAGAACCTGAGGAATTTTCTGAGATAGGCGTTTACTGGAATGTGATAGTAGGCGTCCCTTAGGTCTATTGAGGCTAAGTATGCCCCTTTCTTTATTCCGGCCACTATAGACGTTAAATTTTCCATCCTGAACTTTATCTTTTTTATGTTTTTGTTCAGGTCTCTTAGATCCAGAATTGTTCTGTGTTCCCCATTGGTCCTCTTCACTAGAAATAAGTTTGAATAAAACCCTCTCTTGTTGCCTGGGAATCTCTTCTTCAGCGTTTATTTCTAGAAGTTGTTCTATCTTCAGTGACAATTCCCTTCTTTCTTCCATCGTTCTTGGTATTCTGGATCTTATAAACCGATCTTGTCTCGGAAATCTCGCAAATTCTATTGAATAGCCGTTCTGTATTGTGTTCAGGACCCATCTGTCCCCAATCGTCTTCCTCCGTACATCTGGGAATTTCAATAATCTCGCTCCTATCTTGATTCTTTGTAGATAGTCATAATCTTCCACCTCTGTCAGATTGAAATAGTCCACGAAAACGTTGCCGAAAGGACTGACGGGATAAGTTCGGATTCCCTCTTCTATAGTATCGTCTTCCGGGCCTGTAACTTCTCGCCTCCTTAAAAGATGGTTTAGGTGTCCCAGGATATGGGAAACGATTTCTCCTGTCCTGTGGGAGACGGACAGATTTACCTCATGATAGTTTTTGAATCATAGCGTCAAGTTTGGATCCAAATAAATAATTTCCTTCAAAGGGTAGTGCTGTCAATTTATTTTTAGAATTTGCATCGGCACTCTATGGCTTAAGCCACAATGCCCTTCTTGCCGTCACTCCAGCCGCCATGGACTTTGATGCAAAAGACACAGAGTCAAGAGATGCTTCACATAAATAATCAACGGATTTTTGCATTATTTCTAAGCTGCGTAATATATATGACTTTGATATCTTGTCTTCTACATCGGTATGTAGGTTGGCTGCCCAGAGTCTAAGGGCACGGGATACAGAAGCAATAGCTACCGATGATTTAAGAGCCCCCGAAGAAACGGTATGCACCTTCCGTAAAGAATTTTCTACTTTCTTATCCATAGAGTCCTTGAAAGCAGCCGCGTCTTCCACTGGTATAGTTGAAATCGACGTGAGTTCCGCTACAGCTGCATCCACCTTTGGTATCTTACACCATCCAATAAACTCTTCATCCTTGTACGGATACATCTTATCCACTCTGTTACTAAGGGTGAACTTCTTGTCCACATTTATCCATGCTTTAGCAATCATCTCTCTTACTACTTTGTTCAGCGGGAAGGTCCTTCCCCTTCTAGATCGGTCTTCAAATAGAGGATACTTTTCAACCGAAGTACCTGGGGCTTCCTGGTAGTTCATAGCTTTATATATGGTTTTTAACACATTTTCAACAATATCAAGATTGAAGGTCCTGTCATTCCCAACTTCACCTGATTCATCTGTGGAATCCTTTACTGGATCATCCATACCTGATGAACCTTCATCCTGACTAAACCCAGCTTGGGATCTGGATCTCTTTGCTATCTGTGATTGCGCAAATTCGTCTTTAGATACAAAATTCTGCTTCATCCATAACATAAGTTCCTTCAGTATGATCAGGTTTCTTCTTTATTTCATACCTTGTGGAATCCTTTTGTTTTATCTCACAATTTTCACATAATGATTTATTCTGACTAGCAGAGAATACTTTGTCACATGACATGCAATTTGATTCAATGTATTTCTTCTTAGATACTCTTTTCTTCGGTACTGGGGTACTTTCTGTAGGCACACTACAAGAAAAAAGGGATTTTTGTAAGAACTTACCGTTCTAATCCCTTTCTCTGATATGGTCCTGGTGACACAGCTCAACATTGGGATGTAGGAGGGTCCGTAGGAGCCAGGCACCTATCCTAAAGCTTTTGGAGGGTAGGCTCCTCCCTTCTGCATCCCGGACTCCTCAGTTCAATCTTGCAAAGCCACTGGAATACATTAACTCAGTACAAATGCCTGCACATATTATATGCACAATTTTTTAATTTTTTTTTTACTTTTCAGCCATATATAACATGAAACATCATGAACACTGGCATACTTACAGAGCGTAAGGGAGGGATCGCTGTGTCACCAGGACCATATCAGAGAAAGGGATTCGAACGGTAAGTTCTTACAAAAATCCCTTTTTCTCTTTCAATTGTCCTGGTGACACAGCTCAACATTGGGACGCTCAAGAGCCGGTCCTTTGGGAGGGTACGCTCAGGTCTGCAGCTCTCATCACTGCTCGCCCGAATGATGCATCCTCCGACGCGAACTCATGGAACCTATAGAATTTGGCAAAAGTGTGAACAGATGACCAAGTGGCGGCCCTGCAAACCTGCTCAGCTGTGGCCCCATGTCGAACCGCCCAAGAGGTGGCGACCGACCTGGTGGTATGCGCGTTGATCCTGGCCGGAACAGGCCTACCAACCTTAGTATATGCAAAGGCAATGACCGAACGCAACCACCTAGCAATGGTCTGCTTAGACGCAGGCCAACCAATCTTGTGCACATCATACAAGACTAGCAAAGTATCAGTCTTCCCTGTCCACATAAATGCGCAAGGCGCGAACAACGTCCAAATTCCTCAATTTGTCCCTCTTCCTGGAACCCTCTGGGGGTTGAAACACAGGCAGAACTATCTCTTGATCCAAATGAAAAGCAGAGACTACTTTTGGCAAAAATTGGGGTACTGTTCGAAGAACAGCCCTGTCATCATGAAAAATAAGAAAGGGAGACTTGCAGGACAATGCTCCCAACTCTGACAATCTCTTTGCCGAAGCAACAGCCAACAATAAGACAAGTTTCCATGTAAGGAACTTAAGGTCAGCCGACAATGGCTCAAAAGGCGCCCTTTGGAGACACTCCAGATCCAGTGATAAATCCAATGGAGCCACTGGTTGCTTGTAGGGAGGTTTCAACCGTGAAACCCCTTGCAGGAAAGTCTGCACCTCCGGTAGCAATGCTATCCTCTTCTGGAAATCTGTACCTTGAGTGACTGAAGGCTTAGACCAGACGAGAAACCATCCTGCAAAAACTCCAGAAATTTAGAAAGTCAAAATCGCAATGTATTCGACTTCTGCCTTTCACACCACCTAATATAGGTCTTCCAGACCCTATAATAGTTAGCCGAAGACACCGACTTCCTAGCCTTTACCACGGTGTTAACCACAGCCTCTGAGAAACCCTTGTTCTTGAAGATGGCGGTCTCAATAGCCAAGCCGTCAAATTTAATGAATCCAGGTGGAAGAACAGCCCTTGGCTTAACAGATCTGCCCTCAGAGGTAGACGCCACGAGTCCACAGACAATCTCTGAACCCTCGAGTACCAGGACCTCCTTAGCCAATCTGGGGCTACTAGAATCACCGGAATTCCATGGGATTGGATTCTTTTCAACACTCTCGCCAGCATTGTAAACGGCGGGAAAACATAAAGCAGATTCCCCTCCCAGGGGATAGTCATTGCATCCACTGCTTCGGCCACTGGATCTCTTGTCCTGGCATAGAACCTGGGTACCCGATGATTGAACCTAGATGCCATAAGGTCCACATCCGGAGTTCCCCACTTCACTGTAATCTGGTGAAATACCTGTGGATTCAGGCTCCATTCCCCCTCTAGCAGTTCCTCCCTGCTCAGGAAATCGGCCTCGACATTCTCCACCCCTGGGATGAACATCGCTGACAACGCTGGAACATTCTGCTCCGTCCACAAGAAGATCCGGGAAACCTCCCACATGGCCAGCCTGCTGCGTGTGCCTCCCTGATGATTCAGGTACGCCACAGCCGTGGCATTGTCCGTCTGAATCCGCAAAGGAAGACCCTGTAATCTTTCTCCACACAGCCCGCAGTTCCAGGATATTGATCGGCAGACTCCTCCGAGGACCACAAGCCCTGAAGGCGAAGGTCAAGAACAACTGCCCTCCAGCCCCTGAGACTGGCGTCGGTAGTGACTACCAGCCAGTCCCAGGACTGCAAAGACCGACCCCACTGAGGGAATCCACCTCCATCCACCATTCCAGGGAAGACCGGGTTTCTGGAGACAGCACTATGCGCTCTGACTTCATGGTCTGAGTATTCCCTGACCAGGATGTCAGAATGTTCTACTGGAATACTCGAGAGTGGAACCTGGCAAACTGTAGCATCTCGAAAGTCGCCACCATTTTTCCCAGCAGTTTGAGACACCTCCAAACCGATGGACTCTGAGACCCCAGGATCTCCCGAACCAAGATGGATATGTCCCTGGCCTTTGTCTCTGGTAGAAATACCCAATGTAGATGGGTATCCAGGACAACACCCAGGAACTGGATTCTCTGTGACGGCACAAGCTGAGACTTTTGGGTACTCTTTACCTAGAACGGCGCCCATCGGGGTGATCGCGGGATCGCGGGCAGTACATAAACGGCCGCGACGCGATGCCCGCGATCACCGCGATTTTCCCATAGGGAACAATGTTAAAAAGCCAGATTGACCGCGATTTTGCATTCAATGCCTCAATGCCCGCGATTTTCCCATAGGAATCAATGTTAAATGGGCTACAGAGCCCAAATAGGCTCAATTAACCCTTAAATGTCACCCCAATTTTTTGACGCCACCCCACGATCCACGCCAACCCGAAGCGTGGCGAGCGCAGCGAGGCCGCGAGGGGCGGCGGTACGCGTCCTCCGACCTTTTCATGCCCTACTATCCACGTCGGCGTGGAGTTGAGAATAGAATAGTGTGGCGAGCGCAGCGAGCCACCGAGCCCGAAGCGTGGCGAGCGCAGCGAGCCCCGCGAGGGGACGCGGATACCTTCACAGTTATACGCGGCCCCTCACGGACTTCACAGGTGTCCGTGGTGACGCGGACACCTGTGAAGCCCGCGAAGGGACGCGTTTACCTGTGAAGGTATCCGCGTCCCCTCGCGGGGCTCGCTGCGCTCGCCACGCTTCGGGCTCGGTGGCTCGCCACACTATTCAATTCTCAACTCCACGCCGACGTGGATAGTAGGGCATGAAAAGGTCGGAGGACGCGTACCGCCGCCCCTCGCGGGCTCGCTGCGCTCGCCACGCTTCGGGTTGGCGTGGATCGTGGGGTGGCGTAAAAAAATTGGGGTGACATTTAAGGGTTAATTGGGTCTATTTGGGCTCTGTAGCCCATTTAACATTGATTCCTATGGGAAAATCGCGGGCATTGAGGCATTTTACATTAAAATCGCGGTCAATTAGGCTTTTTAACATTGTTCCCTATGGGAAAATCGCGGTCATCGCGGGTACACGATTTTGATGTACCCGCGATTTACCCGCGATGCCCGCGATTTTTTACCCCCGACGCCCGCGATTCTAATCGCGGGCGCCGTTCTAGGTAAAGAGTACCGACTTTTGTAATTTAAAAGCCAACTGTGAACTTGCAAAAACCTGATGGCTTCTACCAAGTGACTCTGCAACCTCTCCGCCGACTCTGCTTTGAACAGCAGGTCGTCCAGGTACGGAATCACAGCGATTCCCCTCAGTCGGAGAGCAGCCGCCATCACGGACATAATTTTGGTGAATACCCTTGGTGCTGTGGCCAGTCCAAAGGGCAACGCCTGGAATTGCAAATGTAGGTCTCCTATTGCAAACCTCAGGAGAGCCTGATGTTCCGGGTGGATAGGAACATGAAGATATGCGTCCTGGACATCCATGGACGCCAAAAATTCTCCATGGTCCAGGCTTAGCAGCACAGACCGTAGAGATTCCATCTTGAAATGGTTTACCCACAGATGGAGATTCAAAGACTTTAAATTTAAGATTGGTCTGAAGGACCCGTCTGGCTTGGGCACCAAAAACAGAATGGAATAAAAGCCCTTCTTCCACTCCGCTCGAGGGACCGGGATCACCACTCCTTTCTCTAAGAGTGATTGAGCCGCCCCCAGAAGAGCAGCTCCTTTGGCAGTGGTGTAGGTATGAATCTTCTCGGAGGAAGACCTTTGAAGGGAATCCTGTAACCCTGGGATACAATGTCCAACACCCAAGGATCCCGGTCCAACAATGCCCAAGCGTCCCTGAACCATCTCAGACGCCCCCCCACCTTGACCACCACTGGGATATTCCCCAGATAGTCATGCTGAGGGCTTGTCCTCTCCTTTGGTGCTTGGTTTCTTATGAAAGGAACTGAACTTTGACTTTGGGGCCTTGCCCCTGGAGGACTGAAACTTTCCCCTAAATGACTGTCCCCGAAAGGACGCACCCCCTCTAGGGGAGGGCCGAAAGGACGGCCTAAAAGTAGAAAACCTAGAGGCCTGTTTAGCTGCAGGAGCCGGCAGGAAAGTACTTTTGCCTCCCGTGGCCTGCTTAATAATCTCTTCCAGCTCGGAACCAAACAGCTTTCCTTTAAAAGCTAAAGCCTCAAGGCCTTTTTTGATTCATTATCCGCCTCCCAGGCTTTAAGCCAAAGCACTCTCCTGGCATTGACGGACACTGTGGAAACTCTGGAAGCCATTTTGAGTGCTTCCTCCTCAGCCTCAAGCACATACTCCGCAGCTGCTTTTAGCTTCTCAGCAAGCAGTAACACACCTGTATCAGCTTGCAAAATTGTACATAAGTCATTGGCCCACACAATCATGGCCTTAGAGATCCAGGCTGATGCTATCAAAGGGCGTAAAGTGAAGCCCACCCCTTCAAATAATGCCTTGAGGTTACCTTCAAGCTTCTTGTCTACGGGGTCCTTAAAGGCTGCCCCCCATGGACAGGTAGCACTGTGGATTTAGAAAGCCGTGCCACAGAAGCGTCTACCACCGGAACTTTTTCCCAGAAGGTCCGCATGAGCCTCAGGCATGGGGCATAGACTTAAAAATCTCTTAGGCATCTGCAGCCTTTTATCTGGCGTTTTCCAAGCCCCTTCCAATAAATCCTGTAAACCTTCATCCGCAGGGAAGGTAACAGTTTCCTTACTCTGCCGTTTAAATACACCTTTTGCAGGAGTTTTATCCTCCACAGACAAACTCAGAGCCTGTTTAACAGCAGTAATCAAATCCTCCACCCCTGGGGCCAAGGAATCCTCAGAGTCATCACCCTGATCCCAGGGGATGTCTGTGTACTCTCCCTCCTCTTCAGATTCAGCAACAAGCAACGGCACTGAACAGTGGCGTAACTAGCTTTTGGGCGCCCCCTCCGTTAAAGGGAGGGCGCCCACCCACGCACCCCGCCGCACCAATCCCCGCCCCCCCCCCGCCGCACCTACCCTCGCCCGCCGCGCCGCACCAACCCCCGCCTCGCCCCCCATGCAATCCCCCCCATCGCCCGCAGTCTTACCTACACTCAGTACGCGCTGGTCCCGGCTCCCTTCTTCTGCTATGAGGACCACCACAAAATGTCTGCCCCCATGCAGCAGACAGTTTCAGAGAACTTTCTGCTACATGGGGGCGGACATTTTGTTGTGGTCCTCATAGCAGAAGAAGGGAGCCGGGACCAGCGCGTACTGATGACTGACAGGTAAAGACTGAGGGGGATGGCGGCGGGGTGTATATATATATATATAGCATAACTATAGCACTGCAGCCCCCGGCGCCCGCACATGCATAGCGCCCCCCCGCGGTTGTGGGGGCTGCGGTGCTATAGTTACGCCCCTGGCACTGAATAAGACCTTTTAGGGGTCCCCACAGTATCACCATCAAATTTGTCTAACAAATCATTAAATCTGCTGATCCCTTTAGCAGTATCCTGCATGACCTGTAAGAAACCAGGATCTGCTTGGGTCAGAGGCAAGGAGCCAAAGGACTGCTGAGATGATGACATAGGTCTAGGGGAAGATACCAACACATCACTCTGCCTGTCCAGAAATTGCACTAAGGCATTTACAGACCTGTCCAGGGCACTGGCCCACGCAAGCTCCGATTGCTCTACCCTCTGGGGTTCACTGCCCATGGGTCTCACACCAGCGCGAGTAATACACAAGCCCCCCTTGGCCATCTGTTCAGGGGTAAATTTTAGTGTACAAACACTACAAGCGCACAATGCATTAAGGGCTCCCTCCCCCAAAGCCACAGACTGTTGCTCAGACATGATGCAAAAAGACAACACAGTCACAGCGCACAATGTACAGGCGTTTTATACAGAGCCAATGTACCACAGTCACTTATCTGTCTGAAGCTTTCAGAAGTGGGGAAATCGATGCCCAGGAAATCCAATCACTCTGCCAGGATCTGTCAGCCAGCTCAGCTCCGCTGCAAGCGTTCTAAATGGTGCCAAAATAGAGTGAGGGAAGAGACCAAGTCCCTGCTGCTGCGGGGTCCGTGACTTTTGGCGCCAACCACCCCCAGACAGCCGCTCCCTTAGTAGGATCTCCTAGTTCCAGTATCTCCCCCTCAGCTGGGGACCACTTGGAACATGCCTGTAACACACTGCTGTCCTCTCATATAGGAGCTCAGTGTGTAAGCTCCGCAGAAAATGGCCGCCGCCATCACGGAGCGCCTGTCCCCCATGATCCCCACCTAGCGTGAAGCCGGTTTCAGAGCGCTCCGGAACCCAGGCAGCTTCTTAATAGAAGCTGTAAGCACCGCACAGGGAGACCAGACAGTGTCTCCCCTGTGCACAGTGAACTGACAGGACGCGCTTCTGTCAGCTCCTGCTGTCAGTGTGAGGATTCAGGGAGAATCCTCACACTGTGCCTACCTAGCTAGTGTAAAAGTTAATAAAATAAAAAACTCCTAACAAACTCTAATCCTTCGGCTGCTCCTGCAGCCCTTTAGAATAGCACCCACTCCAGTGGGCACCTAACACGAACTGGAGTCTGGGATGCAGAAGGGAGGAGCCTACCCTCCAAAAGCTTTAGGATAGGTGCCTGGCTCCTACGGACCCTCCTACATCCCAATGTTGAGCTGTGTCACCAGGACCATTGAAAGAGAAATAATGTATACTAAGTAACTAGAAAATAAAACAACTAAATGACCAAAGCCAAAGGGCTTACCTCACAGGGGCATTATCCAGCTTAGGGGGAGGAAGGCACATCCATATCGGCAAAACCTAACTCAATGCAAGGAGTAGCGTTTGAGCTCTGTTTAAATAGGGCGCCATAACCCTTAATGCGCCGCCAGTCTAATAATCAGGATGGCTGAGCGGAACAAAAATTGTTCCCTGTGTTTCCGGGGAAGTACTTTAGCTGCACACCAGTGTTGCTCTGGGCGGAAGTAAGACGCCGCCGCGTACTTCCGCCCTCACAGTGCTAACTCTGCAGCGTGCAGTCGCGGCTTACAGCCCAGACTGCAGCATGTCTCTTACCAGAGCCGCCTACTTATGCCTTGACTCCCAGACCAAAACGCTGTATCCATGCTGGGAAAGCTTCCTGAAACGTCTGTACATAGCGCCATAATGTGACTGCATTTGCTGTGAAGTATTTAACTTCTGCAGGAATAATCAGGCATATGCATAGGGGTATAGATAAATCCATTCCCCCTCACATCTTCTTCTCCCCGGGGAGCCACCCCATAGATAAAAGGTAACCCTGCTTGAAACAAACAAAATACTCCTACTCTGTCCTCTCTAAACGGAGACAGGAAAAAAAGACACTGAGGTGAAGGAGGAGGAGGCGGTTATACCCAAGGTGGGCGGTCCTAGAGAAAAAACTCCTGTCTAATCTATAGGGGAAAGGAAACATCCCAGTGTTATGGCTGCCATGGGGATCGTAGAAGAAATGATTATTCCTCACCTGTGCTGATATCTTTAGGGATTTCCTCTTTATTACACTGCTGATCAACCCTCATATGTGTGTCTTCTGTCTCTGTATCTTCTTTCTTATCAGACACATAAGACTCTTCTCTTATCTTCATATCCGTCACATACGTCTCTTCTTCCTCTGTGTCTTCTGCCTTAATGTCAGTCACATACGTCTCTTCTTCCTCTGTGTCTTCTGCCTTAATATCTTCACATTGAACCTACAAAAAAAATATCTCATTAGTAATGTTTGATGCTAGTGAGATTACACAGTACAATATCCGTGCAGTCACTTAGGAATATTGGGGAGACCCTAATTCCCACCTACCTGATCCTCCTGTGGGGTCCTGTGAGTCTCCTCTGTATAGTGCTGGGAATACAGAGGACAGGGACATCTCTCTGGGGTATCTCTGTTACTGGGCCCATCTATAGGAGACACACAGTGACTGAATATATTGTACATGTGGATTAGCAAATGATACGTGTATATAGGGGGCCCCCATACCTGCTCGCCCCTGTACAATAAAACAAAGTCTCCTCTTACCCAGTGATGTGAGGGCCAAGTGATTCTCCATCATAACATTCCTGCACAGACCCTTGTGTTCCTCTATATACTCCCGTTCCTGCATGGAGAGATAGACAGTGACATCCTGACACCTTATAGAAACCCGACACACACAGTGATAAAGTCATCACCCAGACACATCCCCTGGTGTTACTGTATGATGTCCCATTCCCAGCAGTCAACTCTCCGGTCACATCCCCCAGGTGTTACTGTATAATGTCCCATTCCCAGCAGTCGTCTCTCAGGTCACATCCCCCGGTGTTACTGTATAATGTCCCATTCCCAGCAGTCACCTCTCCGGTCACATCCCCCAGTGTTACTGTATAATGTCCCATTCCCAGCAGTCACCTCTCCGGTCACATCCCCCGGTGTTACTGTATAATGTCCCATTTCCAGCAGTCACCACCCCGGTCACATCCCCTGGTGTTACTGTATAATCCCCATTCCCAGCAGTCACCTCTCCGGTCACATCCCCTGGTGTTACTGTATAATGTCCCATTCCCAGCAGTCACCTCTCCGGTCACATCCCCTGGTGTTACTGTATAATATCCCATTCCCAGCAGTCACCTCTGCAGTCTCCTCCCTCTGTGTTACTGTATAATGTCCCATTCCCAGCAGTCACCTCTCCGGTCACATCCTCCAGGTGTTACTGTATAATGTCCCATTCCCAGCAGTCACCTCCCCGGTCACATCCCCCGGTGTTACTGTATAATCCCCATTCCCAGCAGTCACCTCTCCGGTCACATCCCCTGGTGTTACTGTATAATGCCCCATTCCCAGCAGTCACCTCTCCGGTCACATCCCCTGGTGTTACTGTATAATATCCCATTCCCAGCAGTCACCTCTCCGGTCACATCCCCCGGTGTTACTGTATAATGTCCCATTCCCAGCAGTCACCTCTCCGGTCACATCCCCCGGTGTTACTGTATAATGTCCCATTCCCAGCAGTCACCTCTCCAGTCACATCCCCCGGTGTTACTGTATAATGTCCCATTCCCAGCAGTCACCTCTCCGGTCACATCCCCCAGGTGTTACTGTATAATGTCCCATTCCCAGCAGTCGTCTCTCAGGTCACATCCCCCGGTGTTACTGTATAATGCCCCATTCCCAGCAGTCACCTCTCTGGTCACATCCACCGGTGTTACTGTATAATGCCCCATACCCAGCAGTCACCTCTCCGATCACATCCCCCGGTGTTACTGTATAATGTCCCATTCCCAGCAGTCACCTCTCCGGTCACATCCCCCAGGTGTTACTGTATAATGTCCCATTCCCAGCAGTCGCCTCTCCGGTCACATCCCCCGGTGTTACTGTATAATGTCCCATTCCCAGCAGTCACCTCTCTGGTCACATCCCCCGGTGTTACTGTATAATGTCCCATTCCCAGCAGTCACCTCTCTGGTCACATCCCCCGGTGTTACTGTATAATGTCCCATTCCCAGCAGTCACTTATCCAGTCACATCCCCCAGTGTTACTGTATAATGTCCCATTCCCAGCAGTCACCTCTCTGGTCACATCCCCCGGTGTTACTGTATAATGTCCCATTCCTAGCAGTCACATCCCCTGGTGTTACTGTATAATGTCCCATTCCCAGCAGTCACCTCTCCGGTCACATCCCCTGGTGTTACTGTATAATATCCCATTCCCAGCAGTCACCTCTGCAGTCTCCTCCCTCTGTGTTACTGTATAATGTCCCATTCCCAGCAGTCACCTCTCCGGTCACATCCCCCGGTGTTACTGTATAATGTCCCATTCCCAGCAGTCACTTCTCCGGTCACATCCCCCGGTGTTACTGTATAATGTCCCATTCCCAGCAGTCACTTCTCCGGTCACATCCCCCGGTGTTACTGTATAATGTCCCATTCCCAGCAGTCACCTCTCCAGTCACATCCCCCGGTGTTACTGTATAATGTCCCATTCCCAGCAGTCACCTCTCCGGTCACATCCCCCAGGTGTTACTGTATAATGTCCCATTCCCAGCAGTCGTCTCTCAGGTCACATCCCCCGGTGTTACTGTATAATGCCCCATTCCCAGCAGTCGTCTCTCAGGTCACATCCCCCGGTGTTACTGTATAATGCCCCATTCCCAGCAGTCGTCTCTCAGGTCACATCCCCCGGTGTTACTGTATAATGCCCCATTCCCAGCAGTCACCTCTATGGTCACATCCACCGGTGTTACTGTATAATGCCCCATTCCCAGCAGTCACCTCTCCAGTCACATCCCCCGGTGTTACTGTATAATGTCCCATTTCCAGCAGTCACCTCCCCGGTCACATCCCCCGGTGTTACTGTATAATCCCCATTCCCAGCAGTCACCTCTCCGGTCACATCCCCCGGTGTTACTGTATAATGTCCCATTCCCAGCAGTCACCTCTCTGGTCACATCCCCCGGTGTTACTGTATAATGTCCCATTCCCAGCAGTCACTTATCCAGTCACATCCCCCAGTGTTAATGTATAATGTCCCATTCCCAGCAGTCACCTCTCTGGTCACATCCCCCGGTGTTACTGTATAATGTCCCATTCCTAGCAGTCACATCCCCTGGTGTTACTGTATAATGTCCCATTCCCAGCAGTCACCTCTCCGGTCACATCCCCTGGTGTTACTGTATAATATCCCATTCCCAGCAGTCACCTCTGCAGTCTCCTCCCTCTGTGTTACTGTATAATGTCCCATTCCCAGCAGTCACCTCTCCGGTCACATCCCCCGGTGTTACTGTATAATGTCCCATTACCAGCAGTCACCTCTCCGGTCACATCCCCCGGTGTTACTGTATAATGTCCCATTCCCAGCAGTCACTTCTCCGGTCACATCCCCCGGTGTTACTGTATAAAGTCCCATTCCCAGCAGTCACATCCCCCAGTGTTTCTGTATAATGCCCCATTCCCAGCAGTCACCTCTCCGGTCACATCCCCAGTGTTACTGTATAATGCCCCATTCCCAGCAGTCACCTCCCCGGTCACATCCCCGGTGTTACTGTATAATGCCCCATTCCGAGCAGTCACCTCTCCGGTGTACTGTATAATATCCCATTCCCAGCAGTCACCTTTCCGGTCACATCCCCCGGTGTTACTGTATAATGCCCCATTCCGAGCAGTCACCTCTCCGGTGTACTGTATAATATCCCATTCCCAGCAGTCACCTTTCCGGTCACATCCCCCGGTGTTACTGTATAATGTCCCATTCCCAGCAGTCACCTCTCCTGTCACATCCCCCGGTGTTTCTGTATAATGCCCCATTCCCAGCAGTCACCTCTCCGGTCACATCCCCCGGTGTTACTGTATAATGTCCCATTCCCAGCAGTCACCTCTCCGGTCAGCAGCTGGATGATCTTATTGGTGAGTTCCAGGATCTTCTGCTCCTTGTCTCTCCCATGTATCAGTGAATGAGGTGGAGGCACTTTGATGGGGCTCTGGGTCCTGCTCAGTTCTCCTGCCACACAGGGATGGCAAATGGGTGTCTCATGGTCACTGGATGTCTTCTTCACTACTTTGTAACCCTGTATATTGGAAAATATACTATTACTGCATGCACTCGCATACTTTGCCCGTACCTTACCGTATTCAATATAATACCCTTCTACTCGCATATAAAGCTATTAACCATACTGAACCAGCTTATATCTCTTTACTTATCACAAAATATCTCCCATCTCGGCCACTGCGCTCTGCACAAGATCTGCGTCTGTCTCCTGCACGGATCACTAGCTCCCATTCACTATTGCAGGACTTTCATCGGGCTGCTCCCACCCTATGGAATGCCCTTCCACGCACAATAAGACTCTCCACTAGCCTCCAAACTTTCAAGTGTTCCCTGAAAACTCCCCTCTTCAGGCAAGACATAATATTTAAGTTACATACGCATAACCCTCTGAGGCACTTATGTATTATATAGCTTCCCTTCTGGACTTGTAACTTGGTGGGACTGCTATGCTATTACTGGTGCCTGTCCTTGTGTTTCCCTCCTATGTCCCTATAGATTGTAAGCTTGCAGCAGGGCCCTCCTACCTCCAAGTCTGTCTGTTACCCAGTTTGTTTTATCACTTTCTAAAATTGTAAAGCGCAACGGAATCTGCTGCGCTATATAAGAAACTGTAAATAAATATTATACTCCCAGTCATCACCCTCTATTAGTGCTATGATATGTAATTACCAAAATCCACCAATCAGGTCACTGTAGTAATAATATATCAGTGATATCACTTACACTCTCAGATATCCTCACCAGCATAGTGATGTCCCTGTATTATTACTATAGATATACTGTAAGTGATGTCACAGTGACGCTCCCAGATCCCCTCACCTCCCCAGTCACGTCCCTGTATTATTACTATAGATATACTGTAAGTGATGTCAGTGACGCTCCCAGACCCCCTCACCTCCCCAGTCACGTCCCTGTATTATTACTATAGATATAGGTGATGTCACAGTGACGCTCCCAGATCCCCTCACCTCCCCAGTCACATCCCTGTATTATTACTATAGATATAAGTGATGTCACAGTGACGTTCCCAGATCCCCTCACCTCCCCAGTCACGTCCCTGTATTATTACTACAGATATAAGTGACTTCACAGTGACACTCCCAGATCCCCTCACCTCCCCAGTCACCTCCCTGTATTATTACTATAGATATGTGATGTCACAGTGACACTCCCAGATCCCCTCACCTCCCCAGTCACCTCCCTGTATTATTACTATAGATATAAGTGATGTCACAGTGACACTCCCAGATCCCCTCACCTCCCCAGTCTCGTCCCTGTATTATTACTATAGATATATGTGATGTCACAGTGACACTCAGAGATCCCCTCACCTCCCCAGTCACGTCCCTGTATTATTACTATAGATATAAGTGATGTCACAGTGACGCTCCCAGATCCCCTCACCTCCCCAGTCACTTCCCTGTATTATTACTATAGATATAAGTGATGTCACAGTGACGCTCCCAGATCCCCTCACCTCCCCAGTCACATCCCTGTATTATTACTATAGATGTAAGTGATGTCACAGTGACACTCCCAGATCCCCTTACCTCCCCAGTCACATCCTTGTATTATTACTATAGATATAAGTGATGTCACAGTGACGCTCCCAGATCCCCTCACCTCCCCAGTCACGTCCCTGTATTGTTACTATAGATATAAGTGACGTCACTGTGACGCTCCCAGATCCCCTCACCTCCCCAGTCACGTCCCTGTATTGTTACTATAGATATAAGTGATGTCACAGTGACGCTCCCAGATCCCCTCACCTCCCCAGTCAGGTACCTGTATTATTGCTATAGATATAAGTGATGTCACAGTGACGCTCCCAGATCCCCTCACCTCCCCAGTCACGTCCCTGTATTATTACTATAGATATAAGTGACGTCACAGTGACGCTCCCAGATCCCCTCACCTCCCCAGTCACGTCCCTGTATTATTATTATAGATATAAGTGATGTCACAGTGACGCTCCCAGATCCCCTCACCTCCCCAGTCACGTCCCTGTATTATTACTATAGATATAAGTGACGCTCCCAGATCCCCTCACCTCCCCAGTCACGTCCCTGTATTATTATTATAGATATAAGTGATGTCACAGTAACGCTCCCAGATCCCCTCACCTCCCCAGTCACGTCCCTGTATTATTACCATAGATATAAGTGACGTCACTGTGACGCTCCCAGATCCCCTCACCACCCCAGTCATGTCCCTGTATTATTACTATAGATATAAGTGATGTCACAGTGACGCTCCCAGATCCCCTCACCTCCCTGTATTATTACTATAGATATAAGTGACGTCACAGTGACACTCCCAGATCCCCTCACCTCCCCAGTCACGTCCCTGTATTGTTACTATAGATATAAGTGATGTCACAGTGACGCTCCCAGATCCCCTCACCTCCCCAGTCAGGTACCTGTATTATTGCTATAGATATAAGTGATGTCACAGTGACGCTCCCAGATCCCCTCACCTCCCCAGTCACGTCCCTGTATTATTACTATAGATATAAGTGATGTCACAGTGACACTCCTAGATCCCCTCACCTCACCAGTCACGTCCCTGTATTGTTACTATAGATATAAGTGATGTCACAGTGACACTCCCAGATCCCCTCACCTCACCATGTGATGTCACAGTGACACTCCCAGATCCCCTCACCTCACCAGTCACGTCCCTGTATTATTACTATAGATATAAGTGATGTCACAGTGACACTCCCAGATCCCCTCACCTCACCAGTCACGTCCCTGTATCATTACTATAGATATAAGTGATGTCACAGTGACACTCCTAGATCCCCTCACCTCACCAGTCACGTCCCTGTATCATTACTATAGATATAAGTGATGTCACAGTGACACTCCTAGATCCCCTCACCTCACCAGTCACGTCCCTGTATTATTACTATAGATATATGTGATGTCACAGTGACACTCCCAGATCCCCTCACCTCCCCAGTCACGTCCCTGTATTATTACTATAGATAAGTGATGTCACAGTGACACTCCCAGATCCCCTCACCTCCCCAGTCATGTCCCTGTATTATTACTATAGATATAAGTGATGTCACAGTGACACTCCCAGATCCCCTCACCTCACCAGTCACGTCCCTGTATTATTACTATAGATATATGTGATGTCACAGTGACACTCCCAGATCCCCTCACCTCCCCAGTCACGTCCCTGTATTATTACTATAGATATAAGTGATGTCACAGTGACACTCCCAGATCCCCTCACCTCCCCAGTCACGTCCCTGTATTATTACTATAGATATAAGTGATGTCACAGTGACACTCCCAGATCCCCTCACCTCCCCAGTCACGTCCCTGTATTATTACTATAGATATAGGTGATGTCACAGCGACACTCCCAGATCCCCTCACCTCCCCAGTCAGTCCCTGTATTATTACTATAGATATAAGTGATGTCACAGTGACACTCCCAGATCCCCTCACCTCCCCAGTCACCTCCCTGTATTATTATTATAGATATAAGTGATGTCACAGTGACGCTCCCAGATCCCCTCACCTCCCCAGTCACGTCCCTGTATTATTACTATAGATATAAGTGATGTCACAGTGACGCTCCCAGATCCCCTCACCTCCCCAGTCACGTCCCTGTATTATTACCATAGATATAAGTGACGTCACTGTGACGCTCCCAGATCCCCTCACCACCCCAGTCATGTCCCTGTATTATTACTATAGATATAAGTGATGTCACAGTGACGCTCCCAGATCCCCTCACCTCCCCAGTCACGTCCCTGTATTATTACTATAGATATAAGTGATGTCACAGTGACACTCCTAGATCCCCTCACTTCACCAGTCACGTCCCTGTATTGTTACTATAGATATAAGTGATGTCACAGTGACACTCCCAGATCCCCTCACCTCACCATGTGATGTCACAGTGACACTCCCAGATCCCCTCACCTCACCAGTCACGTCCCTGTATTATTACTATAGATATAAGTGATGTCACAGTGACACTCCCAGATCCCCTCACCTCCCCAGTCACGTCCCTGTATTATTACTATAGATATAAGTGATGTCACAGTGACACTCCCAGATCCCCTCACCTCACCAGTCACGTCCCTGTATTATTACTATAGATATATGTGATGTCACAGTGACACTCCCAGATCCCCTCACCTCCCCAGTCACGTCCCTGTATTATTACTATAGATATAAGTGATGTCACAGTGACGCTCCCAGATCCCCTCACCTCCCCAGTCACTTCCCTGTATTATTACTATAGATATAAGTGATGTCACAGTGACGCTCCCAGATCCCCTCACCTCCCCAGTCACATGCCTGTATTATTACTATAGATGTAAGTGATGTCACAGTGACACTCCCAGATCCCCTCACCTCCCCAGTCACGTTCCTGTATTATTACTATAGATGTAAGTGATGTCACAGTGACACTCCCAGATCCCCTCACCTCCCCAGTCTCGTCCCTGTATTATTACTATAGATATAGGTGATGTCACAGTGACGCTCCCAGATCCCCTCATCTCCCCAGTCACGTCCCTGTATTATTACTATAGATATAAGTGACGTCACAGTGACACTCCCAGATCCCATCACCTCCCCAGTGACGTCCCTGTATTATTACTATAGATAAGGAGAGTTATGGTAGACCTACCTTTGTTAACTCCCTTTCCTTGAAGTCCATGGGAACCACAGGGGACATCGGGGTTGTAGGCGGATCCAGGGGGTCCGAGGCACCAATCAGCGAAGCTCTTAAAGGTTTTACCCAGAATGCCCGGGCCCTCTCCCCTACAGCCCCGCCTCCAGGCTACTGCCGCCAGTTTTTGGTAACAAGCCGAGAGCAGGAAGCGGAGAAGAGAAGAGGACAGAGAACACATATGCCCAGAACTCATACATACATATGGAATGGTCAGAACGGGTCACAGTATCAGAACATCACGTAAAGGTGAACCTCAGTGGCAAATTTAAAAGGGTGGGCGCCCTGTGGTTCCCATGGACTTCAAGGAAAGGGAGTTAACAAAGGTAGGTCTACCATAACTCTCCTTTTCCTTGTCAGGGTCCATGGGTCCCACAGGGGACATCGGGGATGTCACAAGCCGTAATTAAGGGAGGGAATTTGTCTGAGGTGTCAGCAGAACCCGACGACCAAAGGAGGCATCCTGGGAGGCGAACGTGTCAAAGGCGTAGAACTTAATAAATGTCTGGACGGATGACCACGTTGCAGCCTTGCACAGCTGTTCGGCAGAAGCACCCCTGCTTGCTGCCCATGAAGGCCCAACCGCTCTAGTAGAGTGTGCCTTGATAGCAACCGGAATGGGCCTGTTAGACAGAAGATATGCCTGTTGTATAGCCATGCGGATCCAGCGGGCAATAGTTTGTTTACCCGCTGGCCAGCCCTTCTTGTGAAAGCCATATAACACGAAGAGGGACTCTGATTTCCTGACCGATTTAGTGCGGTCGATATAGATGGTCAAAGCTCTGACCACATCAAGCAATTTTTCATCAGATGAAAGGTCATCTGAGGTGAATGCAGGTACCACGATTTCCTGGTTGACATGGAATTTTGTCACCACCTTGGGCAGATGAGAAGACCTTGTCCGTAACACTGCCCTGTTACTGTGGAACACCAGGAAGGGTGATTTGCACGACAGTGCGGAAAGATCCGACACCCTGCGTGCGGAGGCAATGGCCAGGAGGAAGACAGTTTTGACTGTCAGCCATTTAAGCTCCACTGATGATAGTGGTTCAAACGGTGGTTTGGTTAAAGCCTGAAGCACTAAAGATAAGTCCCATGGATTTGTGGGAGGAACAAAGGGAGGCTGTATGTGCACTACTCCCTGTAAAAAAGTGCGAATGTCAGGTAAGAATGCAATCTTTCTCTGAAACCATACCGAAAGGGCTGAGATTTGGACCTTCAGAGAAGCCAATCTTAGTCCTAAATCCAATCCATTTTGAAGGAAGGCCAGTATCCTGGCTGTTTTGAAAATCTTGGGATCATATTTATTAGAATTGCACCAAGAAAAATAGGAATGCCAAGTCCGGTAATATATTTTTGAAGATGCTGGCTTGCGAGCCTGGATCATCGTCCTAGCCACCTTGTCAGAAAAACCTTTGCCCTTTAATAAGGCAATTTCAAGAGCCACGCCGTCAAAGACAGGCGCTGAGGGTCTGGATGAAGACATGGCCCCTGACTCAACAGATCCTGACGAAGAGGCAATGGCCAGGGGGGCTGGTGTGACAGCTGTTGTAGGTCCACGTACCAGTGTCTGCGTGGCCAGTCTGGCGCGATGAGAAGGAGGGTTCCTCCTTCTTGCCTGAACTTTCTGATCACCCTGGGGATCATGTTTATCGGAGGGAACGCGTATGGGAGATGAAACTTCCACGGTACGGACAGGGCATCCGTGAAGTAGGCCTGAGGATCCCTGGTCCTTGCTCCGAAGCATAGGACTTTGAAGTTGTGTCTGGACGCCATGAGGTCTACATCTGGGGTGCCCCAGACTTGCGTCAGACTGACAAACACTTCCGGGTGTAGGGACCACTCCCCCGGGTGGATGTCCTGTCGGCTCAGAAAGTCCGCCTCCCAGTTCAGGACTCCTGGGATGAAGACTGCCGACAGGGCTAGGAGATGTTCTTCCGACCAGGTGAGAATCCTGGAGACCTCCCGGAGGGCGGCGACACTTCGTGTTCCTCCCTGGCGGTTTATGTATGCCACCGCCGTGGCGTTGTCCGACCTGATCTGAACAGGTTTTCCCTGCAACAGATCCTGAGACTGGAGAAGGGCATTGTAGGCTGCTCGAATCTCTAAGACATTGATGGACAATCGAGATTCTGGTTCGGTCCAGACGCCTTGCAAGGACCGGGATCCTACTACTGCCCCCCAGCCTCGCAGGCTGGCATCTGAGGTTAGTACTATCCATTCTCTGAACCAGAATAGTCTTCCCTGGTTTAGGTGGTCCATCTGTTCCCACCACAGGAGTGAGTCTTTGACCTCCTGTGTTAGGGATAGAAACGTCGACTTGACGTGTTGTGGTAGGCCATACCATTTCGCCAGGACCAGGCCCTGGAGCGGACGGGAGTGGAACTGGGCCCATTCGACCATGTCAAATGTGGGCACCATCCTCCCCAATATTTTCATGGCCCAGTGAACCGAGACTCTTGGTTTCTGAGCAAAGATCTGGATTCTCTGAATTAAGTCCCTGGCCTTGTCGTCTGGGAGAAACAGTCGCAGGGCTCTGGTGTCCAGTAAAGCACCCAGATGCAGCATTCTCTGGGAGGGGATCATGGAAGATTTCTCCCAGTTGAGGAGCCACCCGTGAGCCTGTAAGGTGGAGATCGTTGTCTGCAAGTGGGATGTTAGAACCTCTGGTGACTTGGCTACAATCAACAGGTCGTCCAAGTAGGGGAAGACCCTGATCCCCTGCTTGTGTAGGATTTCTGCCATTATAGCCATCACTTTTGTAAAAATCCTTGGCGCTGTTGCTAGGCCGAATGGTAGGGCCTGAAACTGATAGTGGCTCTTCAGAATAGCAAAGCGCAGATACTTCTGGTGAGCCGGTAGGATGGGAATGTGGAGGTATGCGTCTCTGATATCTAGAGAGACCATGAAGTCCCCCTCCTCTAGGGCCAAGATGATGGTCCTCAAGGTCTCCATCCTGAACTTTGTGACTTTTACCACCTTGTTCAGAGCTTTGAGGTTTAAAATGGGACGGAACGTTCCATTTGGTTTGGGCACCAGAAACAGGGTTGAGTAGAAGCCGGGGCCTCTCTGGTGCCCCGGCACGGGAACAATGACCCGCGACCGAAGTAAGGTCTGTAGTATGATCCTCATGTGTTCTGCCTTGCATGGGTCTCTTGGGAGACCTGTGCAAAAGAACCTTCTTGGGGGGGGCTTTGAGAAGGATATGGCGTACCCCTGTGACACTACCTCCCTCACCCAGGCATCCTTTGTGGTGGATAGCCACTGATGAGCGAAGTACAGGAGTCTGCCTCCCACTTGGGGGTCCCCCCGTGGGAGGCCGGCCCCGTCATGCGGAAGGCTTGTCGGCCTTGGAGGGAGCCTGTCTGGCGGCCCAAGGCTGCTTGGGTTTGGGTTTGCCAGTCTTATGAGCGGGCGAGGGTCTGGTATAGGACTGGCCTCTGGCCTTGCCCTGAGGGCGAAAGGGCCGAAAGGACTGGGTTCTAGGCCTTTGAGGTAGAGCCGTAGGGAGGCAGGCTGTCTTAGCTGACGCCAAGGAGGCCACAATTTTATTTAACTCCTCCCCAAACAGGTTCTCCCCTTTAAAGGGTAAGAGTTCCAGAGTCCTTTTGGATTCTAGGTCCGCCTTCCATGACCGAAGCCAGATAATCCGGCGTGCCAGTACTGAACTAGCGGAGGCTCTGGCAGCTAGAGTGCCGGCGTCCGACATAGCATCCATAATATATGTTGCTGCATGTCTGATGTGTTGCATGCACAGCCTTGCATCCTCAGATGCGACTGGGGCCAACTCATCCTCTATCACTTGTAACCAAGGAGAAATGGCCTTTGCCGCCCAAGTAGCTGCAATAGTGGGCCTCTGAACTGCCCCTGCATAGGAAAAGGTTGCTTTAAGCGCATTTTCCAGACGCCTGTCTGTCTGGTCCTTCAGGGCTGACCCTGAGGCTACCGGGAGCACGGACGGTTTAACCAGCCTGGACACGTGCGCGTCCACTGTGGGAGGGATTTCCCATGGGGTACAATCCTCTGGAGGGAGCGGATATCTAGCCAACATCTTTTTAGATATGTTAGCTCTCTTACCCAAAGCCTCCCATTGATCTCTCCTGATTTCTGATAAATGATCAGAATGAGGAAACTGGGCTTTAACTACCTTCTGCTTTTTGAAGACGTCCCTGGTCTTAGCAGTGGGTTCAGGTTCATCTGCATCTGACAGAAGAACCTCCCGGATAGCATAAATAAGGCCTGCTATGTCAGGGGTTTCAGCCTGAGAAGCGGGAGGATCAGTAGGCATAGGGTCATCCTGATCGTCATCAGGTATGATATCATCCCCATTATCAGGGTCTGCAATATCGGGGTCATCCCCGCCATCGTCTGTGTCATCAGAGCCATCCCTGGTTACCGGTAGCAACGGATTTATCAAGGATCTACTGGGTTGTGCAGCATGTGGCAGTAGCTTCTGCATAGCTGCCGTAGTCTGCTGCAAGGTCTGCACCGTGGTCGACAGAGCATCCACCCATGGAGGGGGGGGCTGTACTACAGGGGGTGCTACAGCATTAGGGAGACGATCCACCAAGGTGCCCAACAGCTGTTGAAAGGCTGCCCATGGTGGCTGGGGTGCCCCTGAGGGCTGGGGATGGTCAGGAGGAGTAAAGCAATTGACACATAGCCCATCCTGGATGACATCCATTTCAGACAGACCTGCAGCGCAGCTCCTGCATGACAGGAGTAAGGGAGATTCTGTCTGGCTGCGCCCCCGTTTGGACATAGTGAGCACACTCCCAATAGGGGGGGATACAGTGCACAGTAGGTAACTCAGTGAGAGAGAACCTAGAGTGATCCACTGACAGTATGTGACCTCTGAGGTAAAAACCTCACTTAGAATAAAGTGGACAGTTTGAGAAAAAAACTGACAGAGGAAAAAGAAGTACTAGCACAAAGTCACATACACACTATATTAGCAATATAGATGAGCTAACACACCCTTAAATCAACCACAGTACTCTATAGAGCAAAGGGGGAATGAGGGTGGCTGTGAAAAGTACTACTTAGCCTGTAGCCGGTTTCACAGGGGAGAGAGATGTGCCCGACCTCTGGAGACCTGCGTGCTGCTGTAATGGCGCTGGTCCAAGAGAGGGGGGGCGGGCACAAACAGTTTCAGCTAATGGACGGCAGACCTCGAGGAGAATGGCGCCAAAGCTGGGGGAGGGACTGCAGGCCAAGCGCCACCTCCCCTTGCTGGACTTCCCCCACCGGAGCATAAGAGCTACTTAAAAATGGGTCCCCCCAGGCCCAGCCTGCTGCTCTGTCCCCGGTGGTCTAGTGGGATCCCTGGCCGAAGCGAGTGCCCACGCCAGCCACCGCGGGCGTCTCCCGGCGCGCCGCGGCAGGACAGCGATTTGTGCTTCCTTAGGAAGCCTTACCTGCTCCTGGTCCGGCCACACTGTCAGGAGAGCGACGTCCGGCGGTGCTAGGCGCTGACGTCGCCTCCGCCGTCTGCCTCAAGATGTTCTGAGGAGGTCGGCGCCGGGAGGAGTGAAGGAGACGCTCACTCCGCTGTCAATCACTGACGGCGGGGAGCGTCTCTGCCGCGAGGCGGCTTCAGCTGCCGTAGCGGCAGTGTAAAAATAAAAATAAAAATAAAAGCTTCTTCTGGAATCACCTGAAAAAAAAGGTGATTCCTGCTGATTACAGGTGCGTCTGCTTCCTGCAGGCACCAACTAAAAACTGGCGGCAGTAGCCTGGAGGCGGGGCTGTAGGGGAGAGGGCCCGGGCATTCTGGGTAAAACCTTTAAGAGCTTCGCTGATTGGTGCCTCGGACCCCCTGGATCCGCCTACAACCCCGATGTCCCCTGTGGGACCCATGGACCCTGACAAGGAAATAAGTGATGTCACAGTGACACTCCCAGATCCCCTCACCTCCCCAGTCACGTCCCTGTATTATTACTATAGATATAAGTGATGTCACAGTGACACTCCCAGATCCCCTCACCTCCCTGTATTATTACTATAGATATAAATTATGTCACAGTGACGCTCCCAGATGCCCTCACCTCCCCAGTCATGTCCCTGTATTATTACTATAGATATATGAGGTCACAGTGACGCACCAGATCCCCTCACCTCCCCAGTCACGTCCCTGTATTATTACTATAGATATAAGTGACGTCACAGTGACACTCCCAGATCCCCTCACCTCCCCAGTCACGTCCCTGTATTATTACTATAGATATAAGTGATGTCACAGTGACGCTCCCAGATCCCCTCACCTCCCCAGTCACGTCCCTGTATTATTACTATAGATATAAGTGATGTCATAGTGACACTTCCAGATCCCCTCACCTCCCTGTATTATTACTATAGATATAAGTTATGTAACAGTGACACTCCCAGATCCCCTCACCTCCCCAATCATGTCCCTGTAATATTACTATAGATATAGGTGATGTCACAGTGACGCTCCCAGAACCCCTCACCTCCCCAGTCATGTCCCTGTATTATTACTATAGATATAAGTGATGTCACAGTGACACTCCCAGATCCCCTCACCTCCCCAGTCATGTCCCTGTATTATTACTATAGATATATGAGGTCACAGTGACGCACCAGATCCCCTCACCTCCCCAGTCACGTCCCTGTATTATTACTATAGATATAAGTGATGTCATAGTGACACTTCCAGATCCCCTCACCTCCCTGTATTATTACTATAGATATAAGTGATGTCATAGTGACACTTCCAGATCCCCTCACCTTCCTGTATTATTACTATAGATATAAGTTATGTAACAGTGACACTCCCAGATCCCCTCACCTCCCCAATCATGTCCCTGTAATATTACTATAGATATAGGTGATGTCACAGTGACGCTCCCAGAACCCCTCACCTCCCCAGTCATGTCCCTGTATTATTACTATAGATATAAGTGATGTCACAGTGATGCTCCCAGAACCCCTCACCTCGCCAGTCATGTCCCTTTATTATTACTATAGATATAGGTGATGTCACAGTGACACCCATAGATCCCCTCACCTCCCTGTATTATTACTATAGATATAAGTGATGTCCCAGTGACACTCCCAGATCCCCTCACCTCCCCAGTCACGTCCCTGTATTATTGCTATAGCTATAAGTGATGTCACAGTGACACCCCCAGATCCCCTCACCTCCCCAGTCACGTCCCTGTATTATTACTATAGATATATGTGATGTCACAGTGACACTCAGAGATCCCCTCACCTCCCCAGTCATGTCCCTGTATTATTACTAGATATAAGTGATGTCACAGTGACACCCCCAGATCCCCTCACCTCCCCAGTCACGTCCCTGTATTATTACTATAGATATAAGTGATGTCACAGTGACACTCCCAGATCCCCTCACCTCCCCAGTAACGTCCCTGTATTATTACTATAGATATAAGTGATGTCACAGTGACGCTCCCAGGTCCCCTCACCTCCCCAGTCACGTCCCTGTATTATTGCTATAGCTATAAGTGATGTCACAGTGACACCCCCAGATCCCCTCACCTCCCCAGTCACGTCCCTGTATTATTACTATAGATATATGTGATGTCACAGTGACACTCCCAGATCCCCTCACCTCCCCAGTCACGTCCCTGTATTATTACTATAGATATATGTGATGTCACAGTGACACTCAGAGATCCCCTCACCTCCCCAGTCATGTCCCTGTATTATTACTATAGATATAAGTGATGTCACAGTGACACCCCCAGATCCCCTCACCTCCCCAGTCACGTCCCTGTATTATTACTATAGATATAAGTGATATCACAGTGACACTCCCAGATCCCCTCACCTCCCCAGTAACGTCCCTGTATTATTACTATAGATATAAGTGATGTCACAGTGACGCTCCCAGGTCCCCTCACCTCCCTGTATTATTACTATAGATATATGTGATGTCACAGTGACACTCACAGATTCCCTCACCTCCCCAGTCACGTCCCTGTATTATTACTATAGATATAGGTGATGTCACAGTGACGCTCCCAGATCCCCTCACCTCCCCAGTCACGTACCTGTATTATTACTATAGATATAGGTGATGTCACAGTGACGCTCCCAGATCCACTCACCTCCCCAGTCAGCAGGTAGATGATCTCCAGGGTGAGATTTAGAATCCTCTCAGTCATGTGACTCTGGTCCTTGTCCATCCTCGGGGAATCAGTGACGTGTCTTATCCTCATGTGATGTCTAGTAAACACTCCGTGTCCTCACCGCTCGGTTGTCTAGGTGTAAATATAATTACAATAAACACCACACAGTACACATGTAACATATTAGGTAAAGGTGCCCATACACTAGTCCGATTTAGGCTAATTTCACCCGATCCCGATGGAACGGGCTGAGAAATCGGATGTGTTTGACGTACGCCTTGGGTTGGATTCACCTCGGACCTGAGCAGGAGGTCGGACCTGCTGCCTACCCGCCGACTCGGCCCTCATCCTGGTGGCAGGGAATGGGGTCGCATGGGATACATTGCATGTGAAATGACAGCACATATATATATCATACAGAAAACAATGGGCACATGTATAGTATAAGCGCTATAGTATACCACTACAACGTTCATTGTAGTACATGGTTGTCTGAATATAATTGTAATAGGGCACCAAAGGCTGCTCGCCCTGTATAATCATCATACTACTACGAAGATATCAGAGACTCAAAACCCTGAAAAAAATAATATAAAATAAATTTGTTTTGTAACAGGACACCAAAAGCTGCTCCCTAATGGTAATCTTAAAAAAAGGCAGAAGCTGCTGAACTATATAATAATAACACAGCACCAGAGGCTGCTCCCTCTGTATAACATTTGTAACAGGATGCCATAGGCCGCTCCCCCTGTATAAATAGGACGGCAGAGGCCGCTCACACCACAGGCCGCTCCAACTGCATAAACAGGATGCCACAGGCCGCTCCCCCTGTATAAACAGAACGCCTCCCCCCCCCCCCCCCCGTATAACAGGACGCTGCAGGATGCTCCTCCCTGTATAAAAGGACGCAGCAAGCCGCTCCCCATGTATAAACAGTATGCCCCCCCCCTGTATGACAGGATGCCGCAGGCCGCTCCCCCTCTGTATAAAATGACATCACAGGCCTCTCCCCCGTATAACAGGACATCATAGGCCGCTCCCCCTGAATAACAGGACACTACAGGCCACTCTCCCCCCTCAGGCCGTTCCCCCTGTATCACAGGACACCACAGGCCGCTCCCCCTGTATCACAGGACACCACAGGCCGCTCCCCCTGTATCACAGGACACCACAGGCCGCTCCCCCTGTATCACAGGACACCACAGGCCGCTCCCCCTGTATCACAGGACACCACAGGCTGCTCCCCCTGTATTACAGGACACCGCAGGCCTAACCTTCCCTTATAACCAGACACCACAGGCTGCTCCGCCTGTATAATAACACCAGGGCAGTACAATACCATCACCTGCTGCCAGATACAGCAATATCTTCTCTCGGTCCCCCGTAACCTTATCACCGTGGCTTCTGGAAGTGAGAGGCCTCACCTAAGATCAGCAGCGCTGCCCCGTCACTGAAAGCTGTGATTGTTCTTCGGGAAAATGGCCGCCGCTCCGTCACACAAGAGACAATTATTATGGAACCTTTCTGGTCGTGTTATAGCATGGAAACTACTACTGGTGACCGCACCTCACAGAATTCTCTCTGTGCATTCTCTCAATGCAATTGCCGCTTCTACCAGTCCGGCAGCGATGTCTCATTGTGTGTCCTCATACAGCGGCGGCCATTGTGTTGTAGTTTGTACTCGGCTCCCAGACTCCCCCGCGGCTGTAGCCGAAGTGTATTTCTGTGGGGCAGAGTGGGAGGAGCTGTGTTACCAAGGAAACGTTCCTTCCTGGTATGCATGGCAGGCAGGAGGGAGAGTGCTGCAGCTGGCACCAGGTAACCCCAGGTATTATACTGCTAGTAACAGCATAGTAGTGATTGCTGGGTGTGAGCCATATGTGCACTTATACCCCTTTTACAGTCCAGAGTTGCGACCCGGGTTATTGCTGCTCCAGTCCGGGCCAGGGCTTGGTGTAAAAGGGCAAATAAAAAAAAATAACCCGGGTCCTGTTACCCGTGTCCGACCCGGCAAATGTTCAGGGTCGGACACGGGGCTTCCCCGGAGTCAGGGGCCGTGTAAATGGGTGACCCGGGTCATCCGACCCAGGGACCCATTTCCTTCAATCAGGGAGCCCCAACCTCTGGTTCGAAGCACGCTGAGGTCAGTCCGGAGGTGGGGCAGGGGCTGCGTACAGCCTCCGCTGCTGTCTGCGGTACTATGCAAACAGCAGCAGAGGTGAATGTATGCCTGTGTGCGGCATCCATTCACCTCATGGACGGAGGCTGGGGGCAGCCCAGCAGCTTACTTGGGTGTTGGGTTGGCCCCAGCACGTCGGTCAGCGTTGCAGGGTTGACGGTTGGCAGGTTTCCCGGTACTTGGAGATGATTTTATCTCCGAGAGCCGGCTCCAGAATTCACCGGCGTCCCCTACCCAGCATAATGACGGGGAACACCGGTGTAAAAGGGAACAACGTCCGGGTCGAATCCGGGTCCAGAAAACTGGGAGGAGATGGCGTCAGAGGGAGGGGGAGGAGATGGCATTAGAGAGAGGTGGAAGGAGATGGCATCAGAGAGAGGGGGGGGAGGAGATGGCATCGGACAGAGGGGGGAGTAGACGGCATCAGAGAGAGGTGAATGGAGACGACATCAGAGAAAGAGAGGGAGGAGACAGCATCAGAGAAAGAGGGGGAGGAGACAGGGTCAGAGTAAGAGCAGGAGGAAATGGTGTCAGAGATAGGTGGAAGGAGACGGCATCAGAGAGAGAGGTGAATGGAGACGACATCAGAGAAAGAGGTGGAGGAGACAGCGTCAGAGAAAAAGGTGGAGGAGACGGTATCAGAGAAAGATGGGGAGGAGACGGCATCAGAGAGGGGGAATAGACAGCATCAGAGAGGGGGGATGTGACAGCGTCAGAAAAAGAGAGAGTGGGGAAGTTAGACAGCTTCAGACAGAGAGTGGGGATGAGCATACCTCATTACAGCAGTCGGTGGGAGCACAGCCAGGGGGCCTCTTATGGGGGTGGGCACTTCACTGCATTAGGCCACACCCCCTAAATGACCGCAAATCGCGGGACTGCTGGAAGCCAGCCAGGAGGGTTGAGGGACCGCAGCTTCATCTTCAGTGGATGTGCTGCAGCTTGCGTTGGCAGGGCCAAGGTGAGGGGGCCGTGGCAAAGTGGAGCAGGGAGCGCTGAATGCTGCTGATCTTTGGTGCAGTCAGGACTTGGTACAGGGGGGAGCTGCGGGCCCTAGAAACAGCTCGGGCCCGATAGCAGCTGCACCCTTGGTAGTTACACCATGTCACGTTCTTAGAAGCACCAGCTGTAGTGTAACGGAGGCTGGGTACTTTAATGTAAGGATGTTGCATCCACGACAGAAGGGAGTGAAACAATAGAATAAAATGAAATTGATTTAATAAAGATATTGCAAGACAAGTGATACTGATGGCACAGATGTTATACTGTAGATTATGCCAATGTAAAAGTCAATAGTCCAATACAGGTCGAGTATCCCGTATCCGAATATCCGTTATCCGAATTATTCCGAAATACGGACATTCCAGAAAGTGAAAAAAAAAATTTTTTTTGCTAAAAACTCACTGGGGACATATGTAACAGCATCACTGGGGACATGATATGTAACTGGCACTATATATATGTGCAAGACAATGATTGCTTCGCATTCAAATTCAGTGCTGAGATAGTACACACATTTTGTTTCACGTTTTGAAACCTTGTTTTTTGAACAATTAAAATATGTTTGTGTGTATTTTATGTGGTAATAAAATATATTTGTGTGTATATTATGTGTTTATACAGCATAAATGCAAGATACTTCAAAATACATCATTGAAATATTAAAATATTCAGAAATACGGAATAATCCGTTATCCAAAATTCTCCTGGTCCCGAGCATTTTGGATACGGGATACTCAACCTGTACCTTATTGCAGAATATGATGGTGCTTGGTACTTAAAATAATATTATAATGTTGCTTGAAGAATTGAAGAATAAATGAAGAAGAAGGGATTTGATTGGGTAATTGATGGATTGACTGAAGGATTGGAAGATTGGATGGTTGATTGGATGATTGGTTGGAGGATTGGATGATTGGTTTGAAGATTGAAGAATAAAGAATATTAATGAAGAAGACTGTCCTTGCTAGATTGGATCGTGGCTGCAATCAGAGGCACGAAGGATTGTAGTGGGAACTACAGAGCCAGACCGGAGCAATGATGCATAGGGGTAGACATCATTGTACTGACTGCCGTTCTAACCCGGCCAGTCAGTACTTAACAGGTGGACTGTGTGGCTATTGGTCAGCCTATTGACAGGGGAGGCGGAGCCGCACAGGGGAGGCTAAGGGAACCAAAAAGATGGCGGCCGCCAGAGGGGGCGACAGGTTACAGCCGGCAATGAGTGTGCGCAGCTGCGCAAACACCGGCATTCAGACACAGGCCTAACCAGGCACAAACACACATGGCGGTTCAGGTCTCATACCGCTCATGCCCTGCATGGCACCAGAGCACACAGCACCACCGTCACCACGCGGTGACAGCGCGGACACACGTACCCCACCAGTACCAGGGACATAAGCAGAGGTGAGCGCCATAGTGTTACACATGCGGTTAGAGAGCCTAGGGCTGGGCACAGCACAGGGGATTTGGGTGAGAGCCATGGTGGATGTGACACACCACTTCTAATACTGCTAATTACCCACTTTCCCAGTCAGTCAGGAGAAAGTGCATAGTCAGATGCTTTGCATTATATATGTTTCCTTTCAAAAATATATTGCTTTTATTTTCAACTAACTGGGTTTGTAGGCCATGCCCCCTTGCCGCCAGGCCACCCCTCAAATTTCGGGCGTGCGCTTATGGAGCATGTTTATGTCCCTCTTGCCGTGGGTTAGAAGTTGGGAGGTATGGGTTGCTGGGGCCCGCTAGTTCCACCACCACCCACCCTGCTAGTCTATTTAGGCTTACTCCGTGTTTCTTATTATTATTCATATTTTTTTCTTCAATTTTATTGTCTCCTTTTCATTGTAAAAAAGTTGGTCACCTTAATATATACAGTGTGTGTGTGGGCGTCTCTAATATATATATATATATATATATATATATATATAACACACACACTAGTAAGCCTACTCGAAGCAAAAGCTTCGAAAGCTAGTCTGCTACCTTGTGATTGCCTCTGTGTTTGTGCATGTGTGAGAGAAAGAGATGTAGTTTCACTCTCTGCCAGCAGATGGCAGTATTTCAGAGACACACAGACACTAGACATATATAGATGATAGGTTGAGGTTGGCAGAGCGACACTCACCCAATCTGGGTAACAGATGCTCCGGTGCCCTCCAGAGATATCGATAGTAAGTTGTAGAAAAAGCGGCACTCGCAGGCTTCATCAATTCAAAAATCCAATAAAATGGTGCGTAATTTCCAACATTTTAAGGACTAATACTTGGATGAGACTATCCACTTCAGTTCCATCGCCACTACACCACCATCAATTATCTGGGTGTTAAAACCAGTCGAATACAGAACAAATGGATGGAAACAGACAACTTTTATAAGGCCACAGATAAGAACACTATCTTACACTTATTACTGACACATCAAGAAAACATTGGCCGCTCGTTACCACTGATACAAACCTACAATATCTTCAGAACACCTATTTGATGAACTGCCACCAACGTGGAAGCAATATCAAGGACTGGTTAGTCCAGAACAATGTAGCCATATCAAGGAATACTATCTGTGGCACTTTTCTAGGCAGGAAACCGGGTGCATATAAATGCACCAACTGTATCACTTGCCGCTACATGGAGACCTGGAACTAGTGTTTTCTGCTTGGCTGTTTTAGCAGGGCGCTGCACCCTGCCCGATTTAAAGGGCAAAATGCGCCATGCTCCTCTAGCAGCGCCCCGCTAAAACAGCCTCTGCTTTAGTGACGGAGGCGGGCGGACCCGCTCCCTTTAGTGACGGCGGTGACCCGGAACCGCCCACAATGGTGACAGCAGCGGAACCGGTCTGCCCCACTTATGCTGCCCCCATGCAGCAGCGCTCTGCCCAGTTCCTAGAAGGAACACTAGGGAACTACATATTACATCCTCATTCTGAACACAAAATCCCTATGAAACACATCCTCGCATGTAGTAGCAAATGTAGTAGCCACCGGATTCGGTGCCCGTGTGGATATGTCTATATAGGACGTTTTGCACGTTTAACCCCTTCCCGACATTTGACGTACATTTATGTCATGGTCGGGAAGTACTTCCCGACACATGGCGTAAATGTACGTCATGGCTTTAAACTGTCACCGCGTCTATAGACGCGGTGACAGTTTAAACATGTCTGCTGTCCCTGACAGCAGACATGTCCCTGCATGCCCAGGGGGGGCTGCGATGCCGCCCCCCCGTCGGCGATCGCTGTGATTGGCTGTTCAGTGTGAACAGCCAATTACAGCGTTTTCTGTGTCACCGGCGAATAACGTTCGCCGGTGACACAGGGATCGGAGGTGATTGGTGCTGTAAAGTACAGCACCAATCACCACGGGGTGTAAGGGTGACACTGGTGTCACCCCACCTCACCCCGCCCCCAAAGGCTGTGATTGGCCCGTCGGACCGACGGACCAATCACAGCCATGGAGGGGGATTTAAACTAACGGTGACTGCACTGCAGACGCCATTCCGGTCTGGAATTGCGTGCAGTGCGGTCACCGTACCTAGCTGCCGTGATATACTGACCTGATCCTTGCAAAATACTTACCTGATCACTGCTTCATCACTGCTTGTAGCGTGCTGGATGCTTCCTGGATCCTGTTACTACTTGTGACTTCCTGTGTTGTGCTGCTGCAGTGTAATAGCGTTAGATAGAGAGAGATAGAGAGAGATAGTGTCAGAGAGTGCTATATTTTGTGCTGCTGCAGTGTGATATAGTTATAGATAGAGAGAGAGAGAGATAGAGAGAGATAGAGAGATAGTGACAGATTGTGCTATATATTTTTTATATAACTGACTGCTGCCCCCCCTTTTGTGCTGATCAGTATAAATTAACTGATCAGCAACTTTTTGGGGGCGCAGGTTTTTTTTTTTATATATATACCTGTCAGTGCTGCTGCTGCAGTGTCATAGAGTGATAGATAGTGAGAGATAGAGAGAGATAGTGACAGAGAGTGATAGAGACTGCTATATTTTGTGTCTGCTGCCCCCCTTTTGTGCACCCCCAGCAACTTTTTGGGGGTGCAGGGGTTATTTTTTATATATATAACTGTCAGTGCTGCTGCTGCAGTGTCATAGAGTGATAGATAGTGAGAGATAGAGAGATAGAGAGAGATAGTGACAGAGAGTGATAGAGAGTGCTATATTTTGTGTCTGCTGCCCCCGCCTTTTGTGCTGATCACTATATCTGAGGTGATCAGCAACTTTTTGGGGGTGCAGAGGTTTTTTTTTTTTTTATATATATACCTGTCAGTTGCTGCCAGTTGCACCAAAGGTTGTGCACCTGCTGCCCCTCACTGGTAATCAGTGTCGCATCAGTGATCACCTTTTTTTTTTTTTGAGGGTGCTGTGGGGTCTTTTTTTAATTTTTTTTTTACACACACTGTGATTTTGTGGGTGTCCTGTGGCCACTGTGCGCTGATTAGTGACGTACATCACTGATCAGCTTTTTCGGCACAGGGTTGATCTATTTTTTTTTTTTTTTTTTGATCAAATTCCTGTTGCCTTTGAGCGCTGTTCAGTGACGGACGTTACTGACCAACATCTGTGCTCAATTTTTGGCGCAGGACCTTTTTTTTTTTTTTTTTTAACCCCTTCAATTTTTTTTTTTTTTAACCCCTTCAATTTTTTTTTTTTTAACCCCTTCAATTTTTTTTTATTTTTTATTGGGATCAAATTCCTGTATAAAGTATTTTTTTTTTTCTGCACTACATACACACTACACACTACATACCCCCCGGGTTGAAATAAAGTTTGTACCCCCCCCCCTACACTATACACGTGTTGAAACATTTCACTACCAGTAACACAAAAATAAAAATGTCATCCCAAATGTCATCCCAAATGTCATCCCAAATGTCATCCCAGTCATCCAGAAGAATATATTCAGCGGAGGAGGCATATGCCATGCTTGCCTCTGACTCTGACACAGCCAGTGATGCAAGCGGGGAATTTGAAGGATTCGTCTTAAGCTCCTCTTCCTCCTCTGGTGATGAGGGACCCCCTCAAAGACGCCCCCGTAGAGCAGCTGAGACCCCCCCCCAATAATTGATCTCGTATGGACCCCACCACCAGACAATTTTGAGCCCCAGGTTCCTGAGTTTTTGGCCATGCCAGGAATCCAATTTGATTCCACAGGTCTCAGAGAAATTGACTTTTTCAAATTATTTTTCTCTGATGATTTTATAAATTTAATGGTGGACCAAACTAATTTATATGCCCAGCAGTTTAGTGCTCAAAACCCCACGTCATCATTTGCTAGGTGGACCCCTGTAGATGCAGTAGAGATGATGACGTTTTGGGGTCTGGTGTTTCATATGGGCATAGTAAAAAAGCCAGAAATTAGGCAATATTGGAGTACAGATGTTCTGTACAGCACCCCATTTTACCGTATGGCCATGACTCGGGCTCGTTTTGAGATGATCCTTAAATTTTTGCATTACAACGATAATGCACAGTGCCCACCCAGAGATGATCCCACCTTTGACCGGCTATTCAAAGTCAGGCCGGTCATTGATCATTTCAGTGCCAAATTTGCAGAGATGTACATCCCTGAAAAATGTATTTGTATTGACGAGTCCCTTATACATTTTAAAGGAAGGGTTAAATTCCGCCAGTACCTTCCCAGTAAGAGGGCAAGGTATGGCATAAAAATGTATAAGCTGTGTGAAAGCACCTCAGGGTACACCCACATGTTTAGGGTATATGAAGGGAAGGATTCAAGAATTGAACCGCCAGAATGCCCCCCCTCCCTCGTAGGTGTTAGTGGAAAAATTGTCTGGGATTTAGTGCACCCCTTCCTGGATAAAGGTTATCACCTCTATGTGGATAACTTTTACACTAGCATCCCCCTGTTTAAGGCCCTTGGTTCAAGAGGTACAGTAGCTTGCGGTACTGTGCGCAAGAACCAAAGAGGCCTCCCAAAAACGCACATTGCCCAAGTAATGAGAAGGGGTGAAAGCAGGGGAATATGCACCGAAAATATGTTGTTGGTCAAATATAAGGACAAGAGGGATGTCCTTATACTGACAACAAATCACGGAGACAGTACCACCTCCGTCCCTGTACGAGGTACCAGTACCCACACCTCAAAACCTAATTGTATCCTGGATTACAATAGGTACATGGGCGGAGTGGATCTTTCAGATCAGGTACTGAAGCCGTACAGTGCCCTGCGGAAAACAAAAATCTGGTACAAGAAGCTGGCCGTGTATATCATCCAGATGGCACTGTATAACGCTTACGTGCTATTCCGTTCTACTGGCCAGAGGGGGACATTTATGCACTTTCAAGAGGAAGTCATAAAGGGCCTAATATTTGGGAACCAGCAGGCAGAGGGCCCCAGTACTTCTAGTACTGGCCCCCGTATTGTACCAGGGCAGCATTTTCCTGATGAAATCCCCACTGGAAAAAAGGGCAGGACACAAAAAAGGTGCAAAGTTTGCTATAAAAAGGGAATAAGAAAGCAAACTATTTTCCAGTGTGACACTTGCCCCGACAAACCTGGCCTATGTATAAAGGAGTGTTTTAAAATATACCACACATCTATGGATTATTAGGTTCATAATTTCACCGTGCTTCGGGGGTCTTGCTAATGCCACATAGCACCCACCATTCATTCCACCAGAATCTGAGCCGCAAAATCCAAAAATCACTCCTTCCCTTCTGAGTCCTGCCATGCACCCAACTGGTATTTTTCTGTCACATGTGAGGCATTGCCGTACTCGGGAGAAATTGGGGCACAGATTTTGGGGTGCTTTTTCTCCTTCATACCTTCTGAAAATGAAAAATTTTGAGCCAGAACTGCATTTTTGTGTAAAAAAATGTAATTTTTCATTTTCACTGCCCAGTTGTATCAAAATTGGTGAAACCCCTGGGGGTTAGAAATGTACACTATACCCCTCGCTGAATTCCCTGAGGGGTGTAGTTTGCAAAATGGGGTCACTTGTGGGGGGGTTCCACTGTATTGGTGCTTTGGGGGTCTTGCTAATGCGACATAGCACCCACCAACATTCCACCAGAATCTGAGCTGCAAAATCCAAAAATCACTCCTTCCCTTCTGAGTCCTGCCATGCACCCAAATGGTATTTTTTGGTCACATGTGAGGCATTGCCGTACTGGGGAGAAATTGGGGCACAGATTTTGGGGTGCTTTGTCTCCTTCATTCCTTGTGAAAATGAAAAATTTTGAGCCAGAACTGCATTTTTGTGTAAAAAATGTAATTTTTCATTTGCACAGCCCAGTTGTATCAAAATTGGTGAAACCCCTGGGGGTTTGAAATGTACACTATACCCCTAGATGAATTCCCTGAGGGGTGTAGTTTGCAAAATGGGGTCACTTGTGGGGGGGTTCCACTGTATTGGTGCTTGGGGGGTCTTGCTAATGCGACATAGCACCCACCAACATTCCACCAGAATCTGAGCTGCAAAATCCAAAAATCACTCCTTCCCTTCTGAGTCCTGCCATGCACCCAAATGGTATTTTTTGGTTACATGTGAGGCATTGCCGTACTCGGGAGAAATTGGGGCACAGATTTTGGGGTGCTTTTTCTCCTTCATACCTTCTGAAAATAAAAAATTTTGAGCCAGAACTGCATTTTTGTGTAAAAAAATGTAATTTTTCATTTTCACTGCCCAGTTGTATCAAAATTGGTGAAACCCCTGGGGGTTTGAAATGTACACTATACCCCTAGATGAATTCCCTGAGGGGTGTAGTTTGCAAAATGGGGTCACTTGTGGGGGGGGGGGGGTTCCACTGTATTGGTGCTTGGGGGGTCTTGCTAATGCGACATAGCACCCACCAACATTCCACCAGAATCTGAGCTGCAAAATCCAAAAATCACTCCTTCCCTTCTGAGTCCTGCCATGCACCCAAATGGTATTTTTTGGTCACATGTGAGGCATTGCCGTACTCGGGAGAAATTGGGGCACAGATTTTGGGGTGCTTTTTCTCCTTCATACCTTCTGAAAATGAAAAATTTTGAGCCAGAACTGCATTTTTGTGTAAAAAATGTAATTTTTCATTTTCACTGCCCAGTTGTATCAAAATTGGTGAAACCCCTGGGGGTTAGAAATGTACACTATACCCCTAGATGAATTCCCTGAGGGGTGTAGTTTGCAAAATGGGGTCACTTGTGGGGGGGTTCCACTGTATTGGTGCTTTGGGGGTCTTGCTAATGCGACATAGCACCCACCAACATTCCACCAGAATCTGAGCTGCAAAATCCAAAAATCACTCCTTCCCTTCTGAGTCCTGCCATGCACCCAAATGGTATTTTTTGGTCACATGTGAGGCATTGCCGTACTGGGGAGAAATTGGGGCACAGATTTTGGGGTGCTTTGTCTCCTTCATTCCTTGTGAAAATGAACAATTTTGAGCCAGAACTGCATTTTTGTGTAAAAAATGTAATTTTTCATTTGCACAGCCCAGTTGTATCAAAATTGGTGAAACCCCTGGGGGTTTGAAATGTACACTATACCCCTAGATGAATTCCCTGAGGGGTGTAGTTTGCAAAATGGGGTCACTTGTGGGGGGGTTCCACTGTATTGGTGCTTGGGGGGTCTTGCTAATGCGACATAGCACCCACCAACATTCCACCAGAATCTGAGCTGCAAAATCCAAAAATCACTCCTTCCCTTCTGAGTCCTGCCATGCACCCAAATGGTATTTTTTGGTTACATGTGAGGCATTGCCGTACTCGGGAGAAATTGGGGCACAGATTTTGGGGTGCTTTTTCTCCTTCATACCTTCTGAAAATAAAAAATTTTGAGCCAGAACTGCATTTTTGTGTAAAAAAATGTAATTTTTCATTTTCACTGCCCAGTTGTATCAAAATTGGTGAAACCCCTGGGGGTTTGAAATGTACACTATACCCCTAGATGAATTCCCTGAGGGGTGTAGTTTGCAAAATGGGGTCACTTGTGGGGGAGTTCCACTGTATTGGTGCTTTGGGGGTCTTGCTAATGCGACATAGCACCCACCAACATTCCACCAGAATCTGAGCTGCAAAATCCAAAAATCACTCCTTCCCTTCCCTTCTGAGTCCTGCCATGCACCCAAATGTTATTTTTTGGTCACATGTGAGGCATTGCCGTACTGGGGAGAAATTGGGGCACAGATTTTGGGGTGCTTTGTCTCCTTCATTCCTTGTGAAAATGAAAAATTTTGAGCCAGAACTGCATTTTTGTGTAAAAAATGTAATTTTTCATTTGCACAGGCCAGTTGTATCAAAATTGGTGAAACCCCTGGGGGTTTGAAATGTACACTATACCCCTAGATGAATTCCCTGAGGGGTGTAGTTTGCAAAATGGGGTCACTTGTGGGGGGGGGGGTTCCACTGTATTGGTGCTTGGGGGGTCTTGCTAATGCGACATAGCACCCACCAACATTCCACCAGAATCTGAGCTGCAAAATCCAAAAATCACTCCTTCCCTTCTGAGTCCTGCCATGCACCCAAATGGTATTTTTTGGTCACATGTGAGGCATTGCCGTACTCGGGAGAAATTGGGGCACAGATTTTGGGGTGCTTTTTCTCCTTCATACCTTCTGAAAATGAAAAATTTTGAGCCAGAACTGCATTTTTGTGTAAAAAATTTAATTTTTAATTTTCACAGCCCAGTTGTACCAAAATTGGTGAAACCCCTGGGGGTTTGAAATGTACACTATACCCCTAGATGAATTCCCTGAGGGGTGTAGTTTGCAAAATGGTGTCACTTGTGGGGGGGGTTTCCTAAATTTTAGCATCTTATGGTGCCTAGAAACCTACATGGTGCCTAAAAAATAATCTCATAAAAAGGAGGCTCCAAAATCAAGTAGGTGCTCCTTCTATTATGAAGCCTGTGGTTTGGTCAACGTGCACACTAGGGCCACATATAGGATATTTATGAAAACAAAAGAATTGGGGGAATCAATTTTTAGTCACATTTCTCTAGTAAAATCTACTGTGTTCCTTAGAAAAATGTATTAAAATTGCAAATCTGCAAAAAAAATGAAATTTTGAAATTTCACCTACACTTTGTTTTAATTCCTGTGAAACACCTAAAGGGTTAACAAACTTCCAAAATGCTGTTTTGAATACTGTGAGGGGTGCAGTTTTTGAAATGGCATCATTTATGGGGGTGTCTCACATACAAGTCCCTCAAAGTCACATCAGAACTGAACTGGTCCCTAAAAAAATCAGTGTTTGAAATTTTCTTGAAAATTTGAGAATTTGCTATTCATATTGTAAGCCTCCTAGTGTCCAAAAAAATTAAAAGGAAGTTGAAATAATGATGGAAACATAAAGTAGACATATGGTCTATGTTAGTTATTAACTATTTTGAGTGGTATGATTATTTGTCTCACAAGCAGAAAATTTAACATTTTGCAAATTGCTAAATTTTCCATTTTTTTACGACATTTTGGTATTTTTCACAAAAAAACACAGACTGTATCGACCCAAATTTACCACTAATTTGAAGTACAATGTGTCACGAAAAAACAATCTCAAAATCACTGGGATAAGTAAAAGCAAAAAAAAGTTATCCCCACTTAAGTGATACATGTCAGATTTGAAAAAAAGGGCTCTGTCAGGAAGGCAAAAACTGGCTCTGTCAGGAAGGGGTTAAAGAAAGAGTAGGCCAACATCCGTGATCCGTATGGATCTGCAGTTGTATATTTTGCTTTTCCTTAGTTTTTTGTTTAATATTTTTCTATATAATTTGTTTGTATTTCTTATGTCATTTTGCAGCTTCCTACGATTGGTGGGCCAGTCGAGGTTATTATAGGCTAAATGCTTTCTGCTGTACCACTATACTGTTCCATATCTCATATATTTGGCTACATCTGTCACTCAAAGTGTGTCTGGAGCTATAACGCTGGGTGGAGCCTCTGACTCACATGACTGACTCACATGACAGAGAACCAGCCCAGTGAGCCCACAGACAGTGCCAGACACCCTCTACCTCTCCATGGGCCTTATTCTAGCTCACTCTTAGAGGCAAATTCCTTCTTAGCTGGACAAAACCATGTGCACTGCAGGGGGGAAGATGTAAAATGTGCAGCTAGAATTAGATTTGGTGAGTTATTTTGTTTCTGTGCAGGGAAAATACTGACTGCTTTATTTTTGCACTGCAATATAGATCTCACTTTGAAGAAAAACCCCACCCAAATCTAATTCTCTCTGCACATGTTACATCTGCCCCACCTGCAGTGCACATGGTTTTGTCCAGCTAAGAAGGAATTTGCCTCTAAGAGTGAACTAGAATAAGGCCCCATGTTACACAGCAAAGACACAGCTACTCACCAGACACACCAGGTGAGCGCCCCACACCTCCCAACATGGCCCTCTCCAGGAGGGACAGAATGCTCTGTTTGTGGACTTCCATCTTAATTTATGATTGTCATCACCTGTCATTTTAAACAGGGTAATTGATAAGAAAGGTGTTTAAGCACAGGTGATGGTAATCCATAAATTAAGAAGAAAGTCCAGAAACAGTGAAATGTGTCCCTCCTGGAGAGGGTCATGTTGGGTATGCACCTCCCTCCCCCCCCCCCTCCCCATTCACGGCATCTCCACGATTAAATGGCACATGCAAAACACTGACATGGCTATGGTCGACAATGAAAAAGGTTGACAAGATTTATTTTTCACTTTTTCAATGTTTTCATATTCATTCTCATGTGTCGACATGGACACCAATGAAGTGCCACACTTATGTCAACATTTACATGTGTTGACCTTTCTGTGTTGATTTTTTCTTGTGGCGATTCGCGAGACCCCCCCCCCGCGATTTGCAGCACCCCCCCCCCGCAATTCGCAGCACCACCGGTGACTCCCGTGATTCGCGGCCCCACCCTGTGACACCCCCCTCCTGCAATTCGCGGCACCCCGCGACCCCCCCTCCCACGATTCGCACCAACCCCACTGGCCCCCCCTCCCGCGGTTCACAGTGCCCCCCACGACCCCCCGTACCGTGATTCCCCACCCCTGACCCCCCCCTCCTGTCATTGCGGCAACCCCCCGCCCACGTGATCCACCCTCCCGCGATTCACTGCAACCCCCCGCTCCCCCCCCCATCCCACGATTCGCGGCACCCACACCCCCCCCCCGCAATTCACGGCATCCACCCATGACCCCTCCTCACGTGATTCGCGGACACCCCTCACCTCCTCCCCCCCCTCCGCGCGTGATTCACGGCAACCCCAGGATTAAATGGCACATGCAAAACACTGGCACGGCTATGGTCGACAATGAAAAAGGTTGACATGAGTTTTTGAAGATTTATTTTTCTTTTTTTTGAATGTTTTCATATTCATTCTCATGTGTCGACAAGGACACCGATGAAGTGCCACACTTATGTCAACATTTACATGTGTTGAACTTTCTGTGTTGATTTTTTCTTGTAGCAATTTTTTTCCAGTGACAACTATGAACTATGTGCACGTCAACCTACACATCATCAACCAATTCTTTGTATAATACATAACACCTGTTCTGTTTTACTGTAGGTGTTTTAAGTCAGACCTTTTCCTGCTACTATTACTGTTTATGTAAATGCATTCTGAATGACAGCAACATCCTACCATCCTTCTACAAGAATGTATAACCAACTAGGTGATTCATCGCGCCCCGTGCCCCCCCCCTCCCGCAATTCACGGACCCCCCCTCGCGCAATTCACGCCCTCTCCCATGCTTTGCGGACCCCCGCCCTCTCCCGCGATTCGCCGACACCTGCGCCCCCTCCCTCCCTTGATTCACGGCACCCCCCGCTCCCCTCCCGCAATTCACGGCACCCCTAAGCCCCTCTTTAGTCCCCCGTATACTCACACACCCCTTTCACAACCCAGCTTCCTGCTCTCCTGAACCGTAAATTCCACCACTGGGGAGTCGCTGACGCTGTTTTGCCCACATGCCCCTATCATGCCTCATAGCCCAGCCTCCTGCTCTCATGCACCCGAACTCCCACCCAGTAGGAGGAGACACTGACTAAGGGCCACCATCCTGTACTGCCACGCTGGACCCTCACCCACTGGCAGAAGCAGCACAGTATCTCCCACCCTCCTCTTTAGTCCCCCTTATGCCCACACACCCCTATCACTACCCAGCCTCCTGTTTTCCTGTGTCGTGACCTCCGCCAGTTGGGAGCCGCTGACTCAGAAACACCCTACTATACTATTGCACACACACACCTAAACAACATGCACACACAGCCCCCCCCCACACCCACAAATGTCACTGTACCATCCACACTATCAATGTACATCTTTTTTTTTTAGTTTAATAATTTTTTTATTGTTTTCTTGACAGACATACATTTATATACAACAGCAAAAAAAAAAAAAATCCTTGCATCATGTTTTCTTTACATGTTTATTTAGTGCTGAAATGGCATCAATTTTGTAGAGACAATCATGTCACATAGTTTTATTATTTTGTTTCTATGGGAGATATTCCGTATTTTTTTTTTTTATCTACTTGTTATGGAACTTATATCTAATGTGTTTGTGTGATTATGTGATTAGTAGGGCTATGTGCGTTATTTGTTTGTGCATTATCTTACAGAACTTGTTGTGTTATCCTAAGATCTTATATCTCAGTGTTAGTGCTGTCTATGTTGTTTCATTTTATATTGTGTTATAAGGTGAGGTGTTGTGTGGAGAGAGAGAGAAAAATAAATAAATAAATAAAATAAAAAAATTATATATATATATATATATATATATATATGCTTTATATATTCCTAGTGTTTAATGTGTATATATTCCGTCTATCCGTGTCAATGCTCTGTGAGAGCCATTTGTGAGGTTACTTAAGTTCCATATACTATTTAGTATTTATCTCTCCCTTATTCAGCTGCTTTATATTTATAATTTTTGTTACTGTCTTCTTCCCTTTCCTAATTATGCCCCTTCTAGATAATCTCTAAAAGTGATTGATGCCATTTCCGCCAGGAAGAACTCAAATGAAACCAAAGATTCAACATCCCAAAAAATAAATAAATAAATAAATAGATAAATATAATATTAAAGAAAAAATAGAAGACCCCCGCTAGGGTTAGGATACATCTTCCTTGTATCTTTTACTAATACCTATTGCTTTAAGTAAGCTATTTACTCATTATATACCTCTGAATTACTTTTTTTTTTTGTCTATTTATTGACTAAATTCTTATATCTATAAATTATAAATTCAAATTTTCCCCTCTATTATTATAATTCAGAAGGGGGAATATCTGTTCCTATCATTGACATATTCCATCTATCCCACTTTTTCCTATAATTTTGATATGAGCCTCTGCTCTTATACATGATCCTTTCATGTCCAGATACCTCGTTAACCAATGCTCTCCAGTGAAAAATATTGGGAGATTCGGGGGCCATCCATTTTCTGGCTATCAGCACCTTAGCCAGAGTTGTTAAACAAAGAACATATTGATATATTATTAAGGAGTGTGTCTCTTGTAGGTCTACCCCAAATAAACATAAAAGAGCTGACCTTATCGGAAGGGTTAGCTCAGTAGATACTATATCCTCCCATACTCTCATCCAAAAATCATATATTAGTGGACAAGTCCACAACATATGCCAAAAATCAGCTCCTTCTAATCCACATTTTGGGCAAAGGGAGTTTGATCTCAATTTTGCCTTATATAGGGATATAGGGGTGCGGTAGATTCTGTGTGTAACGTAAAAATGTGTCTGCTGACATGGTGTAGTATCTTTAGTAGAGCTGAGTATTTGTGTCCACTGTTCGTTAGAAAGCTCCCCTAAATTTGATTCCCATTTATTTTTAAGCTGATCAAATATATACGGATTAATTTGATTATTTATTTCTCCATATATTCTAGAAATTTGTCCCCTATCTCTCAAAGTATGAAGGAACCTTTTCACTGGGGAGATCGCTATATCAATAGGCTCTTTTCCAAACTGGGCATGTGCAGCACTTCGTAGCTGCAAGTATCTGAAAAATACTTTATTACCAATACCAAAATCTTCTTTCATTTGATCAAATGTCTTAAAAATTCCTTGCCTATATATCTGTTGTACCTCCCATATTCCAGTTTTCATCCAGAAACCATCTTGAGATAAGAACATACATTCTTTAAATAGTGGATTATACCATAATGGTGCGTTCTCCTCTATTTCCTCCCATTCATAAACTTTATGGATCAATCGCCATATCATCACGGCTTGTTTAAGAAGAGGAGGAAAAGATGAAACTGATATTCCCGAAAGCAGGGTCTGTATTGGCGTATGATCATACTTCCCAAATTTACCAGCAAAACCCCTAAAAGTTAATATATCCCTTCCCTCCAGCCAATTTGAGATATGTACAAGCTGTGCTGCTAGATAATAAGCTCTTAAATTCGACAGACCTAACCCCCATCATCTTTAGATTTAACTAAGGTTCGTATAGCCACTCTTGGGGTTACACCCCCCCAAATAAAGGACAATATAACACTATCTATTACTAAAAACACTTTTTTAGGTATATATATAGGTGAATGCTGTAATAGGTATAAGTATTTGGGCTGGATCACCATCTTAACTAAGTTGATGCGGCCCACAACTGTTAAGGGCAGCTTCTTCCAGACATGTATTTTAGATTTAAACTCCTGCGTTACAGGGTCGATATTTTGAGAGACAAAATCCTTAGAATTAGGGGTTATCCAAACTCCCAGATATCTAAACCCTAATGTCCATTGTAATGGACAGGAGGGATCTATTTCATATGGTATATTACCTGAGATAGGAAGGATATATGATTTAGACCAATTTATACACAGACCTGAATACTCCCCGAATGAATTTATTATCTGTAATATATAGGGCAATGACATCATTGCCTCTCGCAAAAATAAAAGCACATCATCCGCGTATATGCTATAGTGTCAGAAATCCCCCCTATTGACAGACCTTCAATTTCAGGGGACATACGAATACAGCTGGCTAGAGGCTCTATCGCCAAGGCGAATAGAGCTGGGGATAGAGGACACCCCTGGCGAGTACCTCTCTCCAAAGAGAACCGCTCAGTAGTATATCCGTTAACAGTTATACGAGCGACTGGGGCAGAATACAGTCAGAAGGAGAATTTACCCAATACTTTCCATAAGTATCCCCACTCCACTGAGTCGAACGCTTTGGCGGCGTCCAAGGACACCACCGCCGCGCCCGACCCATAATCCTCTTTCATCTGTAAATGACAAAACAGTCTCCTAATATTTTGTATGGTGCTTCTCCCTGGCATAAATCCAGTCTGATCTCCGTGAACTATTGAACCGATCACAGAGTTCAGCCTGGTAGCCAGGATTCTAGCTAAAATTTTTACATCTGTGGATAATAAGGAGATAGGTTGATATGAATCAGGTGACGTGGGGTCTTTTCCTGGTTTTAAGATTCCAATAATATTAGCCTCAGCCATAGATGGTGGCAATTCACCATATTCAACTAAATTATTAAATAGCTCTAATAGATAGGGTGCAAAGAATTCTTTCCATTTTTTATAGATTTCTATAGGTAGGCCATCGCAGCCTGGGGACTTATTATTAGGGGTTGACACTATAGCAGATTCTACCTCTTTTATTGTAATTGGGGATTCCAACAAATCTATAGAATCAGGAGACAATGGGGGTTATTCTGATTCACTCGGAAAGGCACAATCACTCTCTAATGGACAAAACCATGTGCACTGCAGGTGGGGCAGATGTTACTTGTGCAGAGATAATTAGATTTGGGTGGGGTTTGTACTTCAAACTGATAAATATTGCAGTGTAAAAATAAAGCAGCCAGTATTTACCCTGCACAGAAACAAAATAACTCACCCAAATCTAACTCTCTCTCTGCACATGTTACATCAGCCCCACCTGCAGTGCATATGGTTTTGTCCATTAGAGAGTGATTGTGCCTTTCCGAGTGAATCAGAATAACCCCCAATGTCGGCAAATAGATCTGCGAGAGGTAATCGTCTAATTGATCATTTGTATAGGTTGCTCGAGTGGTATAAATTTTTTTATAATATGCAGAAAAAACTTCAGCAATATCGGGGAGGGAATACTGCAAACTTCCCTCTGAATTATATATCTGTTTTACCGTAGTATTATTCCTATCTCCTCGGGATAAAAAGGCCAAATAACTACCCCCTATGTCTGCCTGTAAGTATAGGTTATGTCTTGAGAATAGAATCCTTCTTTTAGATTTATCCAGAAGGAAATCAGTCCATCTCCTTCTGGCTGTAACCCAGCTAGTTTGATCAAAAGGTGATCTGGATGTTAAATATATAAGTTCCAGCTGTCTGCATTTATCCTCCAATTTCTTTTCCTCCTCTCTGCCACTTTTTTTTATATTCACAACTTTTTTAAACAAGGTGCCTCGTATTGAAGCCTTAAAGGCATCATGTTTTATTGATAGATTAGAAAAGGCACCATTAAATATTTGAAAATCTTCCCATTCCCTTATTAATTCGCCTCCATCTCCCATTAAAGACAGCCAGAACGGATTTAATTTCCAGAATCTGGCTCCCTGAGGGCCTAAATAATCCATTACTAACAGTATGGGCGAATGGTCAGAGATCCCTCTTGATAGATAATCAATTGATATGACTTTAGGAGTTAAATCTGGAGATATAAGGGCCATATCAATGCGTGAAAATGTGCCAAATGAAGCTGAGTAACAGGAGTATTGCTTATCTTGCGGATATCGGTTTCTCCATATATCTATCAATCCTAACTCTGTTATCAATCTTGAGAAAGGTGTTATAGAGGATGTCCTAGAGGCTTCATGTGACACAATTCTCCATCTGTCTAGAATATTATCCATAACGTTGTTATAATCCCCTAGGCAAATAGTAGGAGTACTAGGAGATAATGCCAAAAAGGCCATTACTTGTTTCAGGATATCATTATTATAGGGTGGAGGGATATAAATAGCTAGGAGATTTAACAACGTGGAGTTAAAAAAGGCCCTGATGAACACGTATCTTCCATATTGGTCAATCTGACTATATTCCAAATGGAAATTAACCGTTTTTTTAATAATAATTGATACACCTCTCGCATTTTGAGAGAATGTAGAATGATATAACCATCCCATCCAAGGTTTCTTAAGAGCCAAGGTTTTGGTTCCAGTGAGATGAGTCTCAGAGAGACATATAATGTCAGCTTTATATAATTTAACCTGCGAGAGTACCAGTGCTCTTTTTATTTTATTATTTAATCCTCTCACATTCCATCCAATAAATTTTAAACCTTCATTTTCACTAACGTCCTTGATGGGATACTGGGAATGGTCTTAAGACATTGGGTATTAGAGGGTATCCGCAGGAGACAGGCACATCTATAACTTTGAAGCTGGGTGTGCTGGCTCCTCCCCTCTGATTCCCCACCCAGGAACCAGTTTAGAAAAATGTGCCCTCAGGAGAGGATGCACACTGCTGGAGCTCCAGAGAGTTTGTCTTCAGTTTATTTTCTTTTATTATTTTGGGGTTACTGTGTTGGACTTCACAGTATCCCTGCTTCGAGGGAGTCAGTTGAGGAGGGTTCAGCTGCAGGCCTCTTAAGGTACCGAGCTGTCCCTGCTGCAGGACCACTGTCCTGAGAGGGTGTTTGTACTCACGGGCATTGCGCTGCAGTGATACTCACCCCCAGCATGCCGCACACTCCTGACACAGTCCGAAGACGTCTGTGGTGAGTAGAAACCGGGGTCCCCACAGTGGGGTACCCCGGCTCATTGTGCGGCAAGATGGCGGCGGCGGCAGACGCGGTACCCTGCACAGGGGCTGCGCAGACCCCCCGTCACAGACTGGCTGCGGGTGACAGTCCCTGGGCTACCAGGGCAGATCCCACCATAAAACGCTGTTCAGTGTGAGGGCGCCATTAAAACTGACAGCCAGCGCCAGTATAAAGATCAGTGAAGCCCCTGCGCCATCACAGGGGGGCGGGGCTTCAGCGGAGCGAGGCCAGAGCTCTGAGCGCGCATACACTACTTCCTGCTTCTTCCTGGGCGCCATTACTGTCTCCAGATACACTCCTCAGCGGTGAGGTGTTGGACAGAGGAAATCTGCAGAAAACAGCAAGTGTATTTAGCGCTAAGATCGCTTAATTGATCACACTGGCCCTTATTCTGGTTGGTGCGGTCAGAGCCGCACACGGGGCTCCGACCGCACAAACCAAGGGCCGCCCACCAGACGGATCGCCGCGGCCGTCCATACACGGACGGCTGGCGATCCGCTCAAAAATGGTGGAGGCTACGCCTCCACCATGGTGGGAGCTGCCCCCTGCCTTCGATGGTCGACGACCATCGAAGGCAGGCCCGCACGCCGCGGCAGCTCCCGCAAGCTAAGACCACACGGACAATCGTCCGTGTGGTAGCTTGTATGGGGGCTGAAAGCTGACATCCGGCGACGTCAGCTTTCCGCCCCCATGTCATGGTAATGAGGGCGTCATGCCCTCATTACCATGCATACGCCCCGCGTTTGCATGGGAACGCCCATGAAACGCGGGGCGTACACATAGGGAAATGAGGGCATGATGCCTCTCACGCCCCTATCCGCCCCCTTTGCGGCGGACGAAATCCGTCTGCGGCGAAGGGGGCTGCACATGCGCAGAATGACCTCTGCGCATGTGCAGACCACAAACATCGGCGGTACGGCCGCACGCGGGCCGTACCGTGCCGATAAGAATAAGGGCCACTGTTCTGTGTTTATGCGTGTTACCAGCTCCTAAATAGGAGTTAAGGTTATACAGGGTGTGCTGGTCTCCTCAGTATAATCTGAGCGCTCCCCCACGTGCTTGTTAAGCTACACACTTCCAGTGATAGAGCTCACACATATATAGCTACTATACACTGCACATTGATATATATATATTTATTTCATTGTGATTGTGGTGTGTTTGTGGAAGAAAGGTTACTTATTCCTTCAACATGGTGAGGAAGTTAACCTGTCTCATTTGCAGCAGCAAGTTTGTACCTAAATTCACCACACAGATTACTTGTGAGGAATGCATGTCCACTCAATCAAGAGGGGCAGGGGTTTCACCCCAGATTACTCCTCAGTCAGACTCACAGGAGCCTGAGTGGGCGGCAGGCATTAAAACCATGCTGCAGACAGTGTCAACGCAATTGGCTGCAAATACAATGCAGACCAAACAGGTGCAGCAGGACTTAACAGTTCTAGCCGCACGGGTGGATAATATAAGCACCACCTCGGGCCAGTCACGGAAGCGTGCTGCGACCGCCATGTTGCCTGATTCAGATGATGATCTGCAGGCGGGTGACGACACAGATGATAACGTGGACGACGGGGTTCTGATCCCTGATTCACAGTCATCTCTTAGAGGCCCAGAACCTCTTATTACAGCAATAAGAGAAGTGTTAGACCTTCCTTTAGCAGACATGCAGGAAGGTGACCCGTTCTTTGGGTCCCAAAGGAAACAGCAAATTGTTTATCCTGAACAAGTTGACCTTGATGAGACGTTTAAGGAGGCTTGGAAACAACCTGAAGCGTTTCCAACTGTCTAAAAGGTTTAAGTCCAATTTTCCCTTTGATCCCGCCACTAGAGCGGTGTGGGAAGAGCCTCCGGTTGTGGATGCATCAGTGTCCAGACTGTCCAAAAAGGTGGTTCTCCCCGTTCCAGGGGCAGCAACACTGAAGGATAGTACAGACAAAAAACTGGATACTACCCTTAAGTCCATGTACACAGCGAGTGGGGCGTCCCAGAGACCTGTCCTCGCCAGTTGTTGGATGGCTAAGTCCATTTATACATGGGCTTCTCAAATCCAGGAGGGCATGCTGGCCGATATGTCAATGGCGCAGGTCGGAGAGAGACTTCGCCATATCCAGGATACTGCAAAGATCCTGTGTGACACGCAGAAGGAGCTTGGAGCTATAAATGCTCGCTCTTCCGCAATGGCGGTTTCAGGCCGCAGGGCCCTCTGGTTAAGACAGTGGGTAGCTGATCCAGAGTCCAAACGTAGCGTGGAGAGTTTGCCTTTTAAGGGAGAAAAGTTATTTGGTAGCGAGCTTGACGACCTTATATCCAAGTCTACAGCCGGCAAGTCGACTTTTCTGCCGACGGCTTCCACTCACGCAAAGCGTCCCTTTCAGGGCCATACGTCCCAGTCCTTTCGGCCTTCCAGGCCCAGGCAGAGGGCGAGAGGCTCCAGCTCGGCCGCCAGAGGGGGCCGTGGCAGGTTCAGAAAGCCCGCCAGCACAGGATCTCAGGATCGTGCCGCAAATGCCTCCGCCTCTAAGCCGGCAGCATGACTCGGGTTCCGACCCTGGAGTCACTTGCGAGGTGGGGGGTCGCCTGTCAGCTTTCAGCCAAGTATGGTCAGTCTCTCACCTGGATTCCTGGGTGAGAGATCTTATTACCAACGGCTACAGGTTGGAATTCGAAAAACCTCCCCCTCACAGGTTCTTCAAATCAGGTCTGCCGGCCCTACAGGCAGATCGAGTGAACCTGCAGCAGGCAATACAACGCCTGCTGACGTCACAGGTTATCACACCTGTCCCATTGGAGGAACAAGGAAGGGGTTACTACTCCAATCTATTCCTCGTGCCGAAGCCGGACGGCTCCGTACGCCCCATTTTAAATTTAAAGTCTCTAAACCCTTTTTTAAGGGTTCACAAATTCAAGATGGAGTCCCTCCGGGCAGTAATAGCGAGCCTGGAGGAGGGAGAGTTCTTAGCATCGCTAGATGTGAAGGACGCCTACCTCCACATACCAATTTGGGGTCCACATCAGGCGTTCCTGAGGTTTGCGCTGAAAGATCTTCACTTTCAATTCAAAGCGCTGCCATTCGGCCTGTCATCAGCGCCGCGTGTGTTCACGAAGGTGATGGCAGAGATGATGGTACTGCTCAGGAGGTCGGGGGTCAACATTATCCCCTACCTGGACGACTTGTTAATCAAAGCAAGGTCGGAACAGGTCCTGCTGCAGGATATAGCAAGGACCAGACAGGTTTTATCCGAGCATGGGTGGATCCTAAATATCCCCAAGTCCTCCCTGACGCCATCGCGGCGTATCCTCTTTCTGGGAATGTTCCTAGACACAGAGTTGAAAAGGATTTTCCTCCCTCGGGAGAAGATGGAAGCCATAAGATCCCTGGTGTTGGTGATTTTGGCAAAGCCTCAGGTGTCGATTCACCAATGCATCCAGCTATTGGGCAGGATGGTGGCCACCTTCGAGGCCATTCAGTTCGGACGCTTCCACACCAGGGTGTTCCAACTGGATCTGTTGGCAAAATGGTCGGGCTCCCATCTCCTGATGTACAAGAGGCTTTCTCTGTCGCATCAGTCCCGCCAGTCCCTTCTATGGTGGACTCAGGAGTCGAACCTGCTTGCAGGTCGGAGTTTTTGCATCCAGGATTGGGTGCGACTCACGACAGATGCGAGTCTGCAGGGATGGGGTGCTGTGACCATGGACAGAACCTTTCAAGGTCAGTGGACTCGGTGGGAAGCGAGACTCCACATCAATATTCTGGAGCTGAGAGCTGTATACTATGCAGTGTTACAAGCCCAGGATCTCCTCCAAGGTCGGGCGCTCCAGATACAGTCCGACAATGCCACAACTGTGGCCTACATAAATCGCCAGGGAGGCACAAAAAGCAGGACTTGCATGAAGGAAGCTTCCAAGATCCTGACCTGGGCGGAAACATACGTGGTGGCGCTGTCGGCCATCTTTATCCCGGGTGTGGACAATTGGGAGGCGGACTTCCTAAGTCGTCACGCCCTCCACCCCGGGGAATGGAGCCTGAATCCACAGGTGTTTGCAGCAATTGTGGACCGTTGGGGTCAGCCATCGATAGATCTGATGGCATCCCGGTTAAACCACAAGGTCCCCATGTACTGCACAAGGACCAGGGATCCCTGCGCAGCTGCAATAGACGCCCTGACAATTCCATGGGTGTTTCCCTTGGTGTACCTGTTTCCACCCATACCACTTCTGACAAGAGTTCTAAAAAGGATTCGAAGTCAGGGAGTGGAAGCCATTCTGGTGGCTCCGGACTGGCCAAGAAGGGCTTGGTTCTCGGATCTACAGAGCCTGCTGATCGAGGATCCTTGGCCCCTGCCTCTAAGGAGAGATCTACTCACACAGGGCCCTTGCATCTTCCAAGATTTAGGGCGGCTACGTTTGTCGGCGTGGAGGCTGAGCGGAAAATCTTAGCCCAGAAGGGTCTGCATTCATCAGTTATCACCACGATGATTCAGGCCAGAAAGCCGGTAACAAACGCCCACTACTACAAGATCTGGAGGAAGTACGTGGGTTGGTGTGAGGAGCAGAAGGTCCCCCCAGCGAAGTTTAACCTGAACAGGTTATTGTGTTTTTTTACAAGCGGGATTGGATTTGGGTCTCCGTCTGGGCTCACTAAAAGTCCAGATCTCGGCCCTGTCCATATTCTTCCAAAAGAAATTGGCTACCATCCCGGAAGTACAAACATTCCTTCAGGGAGTGCTTCACATCCAGCCTCCCTTTGTACCTCCTACACCTCCTTGGAGTTTGGATGTTGTTCTTAATTTTCTTCAATCCTCCTGGTTTGAACCATTGGAGTCGATAGAATTGCGATATATCACCTGGAAGGCAGTGGTCCTTTTGGCCCTAGCCTCGGCTAGAAGAGTGTCCGAATTGGGAGCTCTTTCCTGTAAGAGCCCCTATCTAATTTTTCACTCGGACAGAGCGGAGTTGAGAACTAACCCGCGATTTCTTCCTAAGGTGATCTCTTCCTTTCACCTTAATCAGCCAATTGTAGTCCCGTCGGCATCTAGTTCACCGGATATTCCGGTATCCCTGGATGTGGTGCGTGTCTTGCGTGTGTACGTCCAGAGGACGTCAAGTATCAGGAAGACAGATGTCTATTCATTCTGTATGACGCACAAAAGAAAGGACACCCAGCATCTAAGCAATCCATTGCTAGATGGATTAGGACCACAATCCAACAAGCCTATGTGACGGCAGGCATACCGACTCCTCCGGGTTTAAAGGCTCATTCCACCAGATCGGTGGGCGCATCCTGGGCGGCTGCTCGGGGTGTGTCGGCTCTGCAACTCTGTAGAGCTGCTACATGGTCAGGGCAACACACCTTTGTAAAATTCTACAAGTTTGATGCCTTAGCCAAAGAAGATACCCAGTTTGGGCAGGCAGTACTGCAGCAGTCTCCGCACGTACCCTCCCGTTCTGGAAGCTTTGGGACATCCCCAATGTCTTAAGACCATTCCCAGTATCCCATCAAGGACGTTAGTGAAAATAGGAATTTAATACCTACCGGTAATTCCTTTTCACGTAGTCCTTATGGGATACTGGGCGCCCGCCCTGTGCGGGGGTCTGGCTGCAGCTTTATTCTGCTTATAAAGTTCAGAAGTTAACTTATGGTCTTCTGGTTCTAAGGTCTAGTTCAGTGACCTTGTTAAAGAAAATCCATCCAGTTGGTGGTATTATAGTTGTTTTTTATTTTGAATGAATGCGGGTGTGCTGGCATAAATCTCACCACACTATTCACACTTATGTTTACATAGGTGACATATAAGTTATTCCTCTCATATGTACATTCTCCTTCGGGCACAGTTTTTCCATTAACTGGTTCCTGGGTGGGGAATCAGAGGGGAGGAGCCAGCACACCCAGCTTCAAAGTTATAGATGTGCCTGTCTCCTGCGGATACCCTCTAATACCCAATGTCTTAAGACCATTCCCAGTATCCCATAAGGACTACGTGAAAAGGAATTACCGGTAGGTATTAAATTCCTATTTTTTCCTATCATCTCTAAATATTAGGGTATTATCAGGTAGGATCAAACAGGATATTGATTCGTTAACTATCATTAAACATGGTATATAACTTATTCATAGATATCTCCAGAATAACTATCACAGTCTTTATATTAGTAGATTTAGCCATTTCTAATATTTTCGTAAGTTTTGTATAGATATTCTGTACTTTATAATATCCAAATAGACATATTTGTTTCATAAATTCAAAACGCAAGGAAGAAATGATAAAAATTGTAATAAAGAAAAACATCCCTAGCACCTTAATCCTTCCCTTCCCTCCCTGTATATCTACAAAAAGGTGAGACATACCTCTATCCGCCCTACCCTTCCCCAAAAAAGAACCATATATAATAAAGAAAAGAAAAAAATTACCAAAGAGAAACGAAAAGAAAAAAAAAAAAAGGACAAACCAACATATAGATGGGGATATCAGGGTTCAACCTTTGAATCCTGATAGCTATTTCTTAGCATTGGCTCCCTTTAATAATACAGATCCCCATAACCAGGCAGGAGAATGGAGAGAGAGAAAAAAAAACCCCAAAAAACCCCAAAACACAAAAATCTAGTTCCGGGATCTTTCCCAAAACCCCCTCCAAGTAGTGATATAGCTACATAAGCTCTCGATCTTAACATTTAACAATTTTCAGGATCTAAGGATTGCTGCATCCACATGTACATGTAAAAAAAAAAAAAACATAAACTTTATCATTAGCTGATCCTCTGTGTCAGACTCTCCATCCATTTTTCTGCTTCCCCCGGAGTATTGAAAAAATGAGTGGTGTTATCATTTACTACACGGAGGCGTGCTGGATATAACATAGAATACTGGATCTGTCTGTCCCGCAATTTATTTTTAATTTGTGTGAATTGTGATCTTGATTTTTGTACATCCGTAGCAAAATCTGGAAATACTGTCACTGAGTGTGTATCCAGCTTTATAGGACCCTGAATTCGTGCTAGGCGAAGCACAGTGTCCCTGTCCTTATAGTGAAGCATCCGAGCAATAAGTGTGCGAGTCGGGGCTCCAGGAGGGAGTGGTCTAGAGGGTACTCGGTGAGCCCGTTCGACTGCGAATTGCGGAGTAAAATCTTCTTTCCGATAGGTTTTTAGTAACAGTTCTTCAAGAAATTTTTCCGGGTTTACTCCTTCCGCTCTTTCCGGAATTCCAACAAATCTAATATTATTTCTTCTGAGCAGTCCTTCAAAGTCAGACAGCTTAGATTTCACTACTGCCATTTGAGAGGATAATTCGGCTACCGTTGCTTTTAAAGGAGTATTGACATCTTCAATATTACTGATTTGTTGTTCTACCTCTCCCACTCTATCACGGAGCTTCTGCATATCGTGTCTAATTAATGATACATCTGTCTGGACCTGGCCAATCATATCTGTGACTTTCAATTCGGATTTAGCTATAGCTTGGAGGATTTGTTGTGTCGACTGTGTAGCACTCTCACTGCTAACGTCCACTGGATTATCATGAGTAATGGATGGTGGCTCATCCTGCGATATCGGTGCTGGAGGTTGGGATTTCCTGGCATATTTTTCCAGTTTCTGGGCGGCTGCAGACGCTTGTCCCGTCTTCCCCATGCTTATTATGGCAGCCTTATAGATTTTAATAAATCTCAAATACTCAAGAGCTCATAGGTATATTCAAAGTTCCTTATAATACGTTATTCCCCTTTTAGGGTATTGATTTTCAGATATCCTGTGCTTTATATTGTACTTTGAGGGGCACAATGTTTTTACTTAAACAGACTGAAGAGAGAAAAAAAACAAAAAACAGAAGGTCCAACAAACTTTATCTTCCCTTCTTTTTCCCTCTCCGTTTGAAGGAGAACTCCCAGTTAATTTTATACTGTACTTTTTCTTTTGGCACCCAGTTTTATTTTCAGAACAAGATATATCCTTTCACTCAGGATCCTAAATTGTAACTGGAGTGCCCTTTGGGTTTATTTAAAATAGTTACTGTTTCCTTAGTTCTAAAAGAAAAAACAGTATTGTGTGCATACCTTTTTAGGTAGGAGCCTCAGAGCTGGTGATTCGGGAGATACAGGAAGTCTCACTCCTTCAGCGCCGCTCTCCTCACCCGGCCGACTTCCCCGACCTCTGGGCACCGCTAGCTCCCCTGCGTAGACTGGGACCAGCCGCACACACTGCCGCGGCAAGCACCCCCGCGTCTCGCCTCTCTCGTGGCGGCTCCCCTCTCAGCGTCAGCAGACCGGGGGCACACGTCGCAGGGTCACAGCAGGAAGCTCTCTTCGTCGGAGCGCAGCAGAGTCTCCGATCGCCGCGAACGTGTCCTCGGGCTTCAGGCTTCTCTACCCAGGATTAACCTGTTCCACGCCCAGGGGGATTCATTCCTGCCGCACCGCCAGAACTTTTAAAACGTAAGTTTGTGCTTATTCTCTCTCTTCTCCTCTCTCCTGCCTCTGCTAGTAAGGCATCTTTTTCACCGGATTATTACCACTCTAAAAGCTTTGGTATAGGTGCCTGGCTCCTGCAGACCCTCCTACATCCCAATGTGAAGCTGTGTCACCAGGACCATTGAAAGAGAAATGATTTATGCCCAAAATGCAGTATACAGCAGGGTACATGTATGCATAGGATTTGGCAGCATCACGCGAAAGAGATTTTGGGAGAAAGTCCAAAATATAATGGTCAAGGTGGGACTACCGGTACAATATCTGGATGTAACTATGTATTTTGGGCATAAACCCACAGGTAAGGGCAATGACCCGTTTATACCGCCGGTGGAGAACCTAGCTGCTCTGGCAAAGTAATAATAGCAGGGAAATGGAGGCGCATGAGGCACCGGATTTATACCACGGGATCCATCTGGTAAACCATACAGTAGATAATGAGAAGTACACATACACCAACAGTAATAATGTAAGAAAGTGTCATCAAACGTGGGAGAGATGGACGCTGTCAGAATTCTATGAGGCTTATACAGGAGTATACACAACAATGCATATACATTACACAAATCCACACTATTACATAGGACCAGACACAGGAATAGCTTTATTATAAATGGCAGTATACAGAAGGTGAGATAGATGAGGCACAATGTAAGTTTAGTATAATCGGTATAATGGCATCGCTTGTCAGACATAAAGCACATATACACTGCACAGATATAAGGTAGGGGAAAGGATGGGATGTAACATCTTATATCTGTATCATACGCATATTGTAATAATAAGAAAATAAATACGGAATAAAAAAAGCAGTGATTGGGCGGATGGTTGTATCCCAGGATGTAAATGTCCCAGGAGCAGCCTGGCTTCCTGCTGAGCTGGTGCCTGGAAGCCTGCAGTATGATTACAGTAATGTGGGGTACACATCAGGATGATTTGGCCCAAAATGAGCTAATTTAGATACAATCTCAACCGATTTTATGTAAATTGTCCATTTCACTGCCGTTCTGATGCGATCCCGATCCGACGTGCAGCCCCGCGGATCGTTAGGTCTTTTCTGAGATCCTACCATTGAAGTGGGTTCGGGTCGCGATCACATCAGAAGCAGTTTCTGAGCGTGTCGTAGGCTCCGCCATATAGTGAGCAGGTCATACATTCCCCTAACAACCCGCTCACAAGCTGCATCATGCTGGTGTGTACCCAGCATAAGCTGGAAGCTCTGGAGAGGGGGGAGGGGGCTGGTTGTGGAGGAACATCAGCCAGGACAGTTTCTGCTGGGCTTATATTTAAGAACCCATGGATAGCTCCCACAGTTTTAAGAGAGGGGGGGGGGGGGGGGGGGGAATCGAGCCTGCATTGTGTTGGGGAGACTACTCTCAGGTGATCCCTGTGCATGCAACAGGGGTATCCTCTCATCAATGCTCATGTGTATACATTTATTTATAAAACATTTCCCACACTGCAAGCATGGAAAAGGCTTCTCTGATGTCTAACAAGATGCGATTTATGGGTAAAACATTTCCCACATTCAGCATGAAAATGGTTTCTCACCTGTATGTAACCTCTCATGTATAACAAGACAGGATTTTCTGGTAAAACATTTCCCACATTCAGAACATGAAAATGGTTTCTCACCTGTATGTACCCTCTCATGTGTAACCAGACTGGATTTTCTTGTAAAACATTTCCCACATTCAGAACATGAAAATGGTTTCTCACCTGTATGTTCCCTCTCATGTAGAACAAGACTGGATTTAAGTGTAAAACATTTCCCACATTCAGAGCATGAAAATGGTTTCTCACCTGTATGTACCCTTTCATGTATAACAAGATGAGATTTATTTAGAAAACATTTCCCACATTCAGAGCATGAAAATAGTTTCTCACCTGTATGTAACCTCTCATGTGTAACAAGACTGGATTTATTGCTATAACATTTCCCACACTCAGAACATGAAAATGGTTTACCACCTGCATGTACCATCTCATGTATAACACGACTGGATTTATGAGTAAAACATTTCCCACATTCAGAACATGAAAATGGTTTCTCACCTGTATGTACCCTCTCATGTATAACAAGAGTGTGTTTATTCCTATAGCATTTCCCACACTCAGAACATGTAAATGGTTTCTCACCTGTATGTATCCTCTCATGTATAACAAGATTTGACTTACGAGAAAACGATTTCCCACATTCAGAACATGAAAATGGTTTCTCCCCTGTGTGATGTCTCTGATGTAAAGCGAAAACTGACTGACTTATAGAACTGGATGATATTGTATCATCTTTATGGTCTGTACTGTGTGTAGTAAGGTCTGAATGATCAGGAGAAGGTTCCTCATGACTAGAGGGACCAGATGACATATCTGCACTGGGAAATGTTGGGTGTGTATTGGGGATAATGGGTTTTTCTTCTGGAGAATCTTGTCTGATGTTCTTATCTTCTAGTATATAATCTGGAGACACAATGAGATCTCCCTCCGAGGTATTCCTGCTTGTGCGCCCATCTACAGGAAACAGATGAATGACAACAGACAGAATTGTTTACATTGAGAAGGAAATGTTCATGGAGGTTTTATCACTTACACTGAACATGTCTAATGCTGCGCACACACTGGCCGATATATCGCTGGTCCGTCAGCCAGTGGGCACCAGCAATAAATCTGTAACCAACGTGATCTCTACAACAGAGCCGATGGCCGATATATTGGTGCATTGTGCTATGGGCCTGTTTCTGGATGACCTGGTACCAAGTCCCAGAGTGCCGACCTGACGAATAGCCGCTACCCCACCCGGATCTCCTCGCATGTGCCCAATGCTGGAGAGATCATTGAAATCTCCAGGGCTCAGGGCGGCTGACGCCATGTGAAGTCAGCTACCCACCCCTGGCACCTTGCATGAGGCTGGAATTTACATGGGAATGCCCATGAACCACTGGGCGTTCCCATCCATGGCCCATCACCGCCAGTGTCTCCCCCCCCCCCACAACCGGATGGACTACAGATCGGGCCCTATGTGTACAGGCAATCTGCCATCCGCCCATATAACCCGCTGCAGGAGCCAGCGGTGATTGGCAGCTGAAATGGGCGGGAGCATGTAAAGGTGTGACATTAGTCATAATGGATCAGGCAGGGGGAGAGGGGAACTTGTAGGGGAGCCCGGCACCGGTGAATAGGAGTCCTGCCGATACTGGTAAAAAAAAAAAAGTCATACCTTCTCTTTCCCCCCTCATATTACCACATCACCTTGCCCCCAGTCACCTCCCCTTTCTGCTCCCACCCTTTCCTACTTTTCACTCTCTCCCAGTCCCATTCTCTTTCCTCCACCCCATCTGCCCCCCCTCTCCCCTGCTCTCTTCCTTCTGCCCCATCTCTTTATCTCTGCCCCTAGTCTCTCTCTCTCTCATTACCTCCTTATCCAGATGCTGCTTAGACGCAGTTATACTATACTGTACTGTAGCCGCTATCGACTGAAAGTATCATTCACCTATTCTATCAATATAAAATAATTGGCTTCTGGCTACTGAGCTGCGTATATGCACCTTACAGGATCAGCACTAGTGATGGTGGTACGGGTCTGTTCTGTCAGCATACACACGGTGGGATATGAATGCAAAATGCAATTACAGTAACCACCTACAGAAGATTATATCTGTGGGAATTATTATTATAGTGGCAAATATGTACACCTAATATCTTTTTTTATTTACTAGTTAATGCTAATAATCTATACTTCTGTTATAGCGCTCTCCTAATTGTTATTTTATTTGTGTCTAATTAAGTTATACAGAATACCTATTGGGAGCTGCAATAGCCATAAGTCGTCTTAGAATTATCTCGTTAGACAGCATTCATTTTGATTGATTATTATATTTTCAATGTAAAGTATTAGCGCCCGATTATCAGGATTATCATTTTCTACCAGAGAGTGTGGGGAGGAGGCTGGTCATTTATCTGGGCTGGTAACACACAGGGACATGATGTGAGGGGAGAGCAGGAGTATAATAGGGGCTGATGGCTCCTGATGTAGGAGATACACCAGAGAGTGTGGGGAGGAGACTGGTCAGATCTCTGGGCTGGTAACACACAGTGACATGATGTGAGGGGGAGAGCAGGAGTATAGTAGGGGCTGATGGCTCCTGATGTATGAGATACACCAGAGAGTGTGGGGAGGAGGCTGGTCATTTATCTGGGCTGGTAACACACAGTGACATGATGTGAGGGGGAGAGCAGGAGTATAATAGGGGCTGATGGCTCCTGATGTATGAGATACACCAGAGAGTGTGGGGAGGAGACTGGTCAGATCTATGGGCTGGTAACACACAGTAACATGATGTGAGGGGAGAGCAGGAGTATAATAGGGGCTGATGGCTCCTGATGTATGAGATACACCAGAGAGTGTGGGGAGGAGACTGGTCAGATCTCTGGGCTGGTAACACACAGTGACATGATGTGAGGGGGAGAGCAGGAGTATAATAGGGGCTGATGGCTCCTGATGTATGAGATACACCAGAGAGTGCGGGGAGGAGACTGGTCAGATCTCTGGGCTGGTAACACACAGTGACATGTGAGGGGAGAGCAGGAGTATAATAGGGACTGTTGGCTGCTGATGTATGAGATACACCAGAGAGTGTGGGGAGGAGGCTGGTCATTTATCTGGGCTGGTAACACACAGTGACATGATGTGAGGGGGAGAACAGGAGTATACTGGGGGCTGATGTCTCCTGATGTATGAGATACACCAGAGAGTGTGGGGAGGAGACTGGTCAGATCTCTGGGCTGGTAACACACAGTGACATGATGTGAGGGGGAGAGCAGGAGTATAATAGGGGCTGATGGCTCCTGATGTATGAGATACACCAGAGAGTGCGAGGAGGAGACTGGTCAGATCTCTGGGCTGGTAACACACAGTGACATGATGTGAGGGGGAGAGCAGGAGTATAATAGGGGCTGATGGCTCCTGATGTATGAGATACACCAGAGAGTGCGAGGAGGAGACTGGTCAGATCTCTGGGCTGGTAACACACAGTGACATGATGTGAGGGGAGAGCAGGAGTATAATAGGGGCTGATGGCTCCTGATGAATGAGATGCACCAGAGAGTGTGGGGAGGAGACTGGTCAGATCTATGGGCTGGTAACACACAGTAACATGATGTGAGGGGGGGACCAGGAGTATAATAGGGGCTGATGTCTCCTGATGTATGAGATGATACACCAGAGAGTGTGGGGAGCAGACTGGTCAGATCTCTGGGCTTGTAACACACAGTGACATGATGTGAGGGGGAGAGCAGACGTAGAATAGGGGCTGATGGCTCCTGATGTATGAGATACACCAGAGAGTGTGGGGAGGAGACTGGTCAGATATCTGGTAACACACAGTGACATGATGTGAGGAGAGCAGGAAATATATTCAGGGCGAATAGCTCCTGATGTATGAGATACACCAGAGTGTGTGGGGAGGAGACTGGTCAGATCTCTGGGCTGGTAACACACAGTGACATGATGTGAGGGGGAGACCAGGAGTATAATAGTGGCTGATGGCTCCTAATTTCTTAGATAGCTGTAAAGCTGTATTAACAGAACCCGGAAAATACTGTATGCAATAAAAGGGGATTTTTGTAAGAACTTACCGTTCGAACCCCTTTCCAGTCCGGTGACACAGCTCACGATGGGATGTAGGAGGGTCCGCCAGGAGCCAGGCACCTATGCTTCTAATTTCTTTGTGAGCAGGCTCCTCCCTACTGCATCCCATAATGCTTCAGTTAAACTTCAACAGCACACTAGGATACACAACTTAGTACAATGCCTGAACATCATATATGCAACTTAACTCATAACATGGCAACCATGAACGGTACAACTTACTGAGCGTTAGGGAGGGATCGCTGTGTCACCGGACTGGACTCAGAGAAAGGGGTTCGAACGGTAAGTTCTTACAAAAATCCCCTTTTCTCTTTCGTCCAGTCCGGTGACACAGCTCACGATGGGACGTTCACAAGCTGGTCCTTTGGGAGGGTAAGCTCAGACCGCCAGTTCTCATCACTGCCCATCCAAATGAAGCGTCCTACGACGCGAACTCTTGAAACCTGTAGAATTTTGTAAAGGTGGGAACAGAGGACCAGGTGGCTGCCCTGCACAGCTGCTCCGCTGTGGCCCCATGACGCACCGCCCACGAAGAAGCAACTGCAACTGACCTTGTAGTGTGGGCATTTATGCGAGATGGAACAGGCCTACCTGCCTTACAGTAGGCAAACACAATAGTTGATCTCAACCAACGAGCAATTGTCTGCTTTGAAGCAGGCCACCCAATCTTATGTACATCGTACAAAACCAGCAGCAAATCAGATTTGCGAACATCCTTTACCCTATTGACATAGATTCGCAAAGCGCGAACCACATCCAACTTTTTCAAACTGTCCCTATTCCTCGTTCCCTCAGGCGGGGAAAAAACCGGGAGAACAATGTCCTGATTCAAATGAAATGAGGATATTACCTTAGGTAGAAATTTAGGTACTGTCCTGAGCACAGCCCTGTCATCATGGAAAATCAAAAATGGTGACTTGCAGGACAAGGCACCCAACTCCGACACACGCCTAGCCGAGGCAATGGCCAATAAAAAAGGTAAGTTTCCAGGAAACATATTTGAGATCCGCTGATCTCATAGGCTCAAAAGGAGGCTTTTGCAGCATGGATAAAACAAGGGACAAGCCCCACAGTGCAACCGGCTGCCTGTAAGGAGGCTTAATCCTGGTCACACCCTGCAAAAAGGTCTGTACCTCTGGCAACAGAGCCACCCTCTTTTGAAAGAAAATGGAAAGTGCCGAAATTTGCACTTTCAAAGATTGCAAACTTAGACCAGACTAAAGGCCATCCTGTAGGAACTCCAGTAGCCTCGCCACCTTAAACCTGGAGATATGAACTCTCTGCCGCTCACACCACCTGATGTAGATCTTCCACACCCTATGGTAATTAGCTGCAGACACCGGCTTTCAGGCCCTTAACATGGTAGGGATAACCGCCTCTAAAAACCTTTCTTTCTCAATAAGGAGGACTCATACTCCATGCCGTCAAATTGAGACGAGCTAGGTCCAGGTGTAGGAGCGGTCCTTGACTTAGTAAGTCCGGATGAAGAGGAAGTCGCCACGATTCCGTCGATAATCTCAGTATGTCTGAGTACCATGACCTCCTGGGCCAATCTGGTGCAATCAGTATGGCTGGTAGTCTGGTTCTTTATACTCTTCAACACCCTCGAGATCATTGGAAACGGGGGAAAAATGTATTCCAGACTGAAACACCAAGGAATTGTCATGGCATCCACTGCCCAAGCCGACGGGTCCCTCGATCGAGCGCAAAACCTCGGCACCTGACAATTGCTCCTTGACGCCATAAGATCTATGTCTGGCAGTCCCCAGCGGTCAACAATTTTCTGGAAAACTTCCCTATGGAGTGACTACTCCCCCTCCAGCAGATCCGCCCTGCTGAGATAGTCCGCCTCCACATTCCGGAACCCCGGAATGAATACGGCTGACAGTGCTGGCACCTGCACTTCCGCCCAGGGGAAAATCCTCACAATCTCTGCCATCGCCATCTTGCTGTGAGTTCCGCCCTGATGGTTTAAGTATGCCACTGTTGTGGCATTGTCGGATTGAACTCGTACTAGCAATCCCTTCAGAAACTCTTCTGCTTGGCACAAGGCATTCCATAACGCTCACAGTTCCATTATGTTTATAGGAAGTATTGGATTCCTCCTCGGACCAAAGGCCCTGTAACCTTAGATGGAGCACAACTGCTCCCCAACCCCTGAGACTGGCATCCGTCGTGATGACCAACCAATCCCAAGAGCAAAGGGAACGCCCCATCTGCAGAGTCTCTATATCCGTCCACCATTCCAAGGATATTCTTGTTTCCTGAGACAGAACCAGCCGTTCCGGCTTCATTGTCTTTGCATTTCCGGACCAGCATGCTAGGATGTTCCACTGGAAGCACCTTGAATGGTATCTGGCAAACTGTAGCGTCTCGAAAGTCGCTACTATTTTGCCCAGCAACCTTACTCCCTGCCACACCTTCAGTGCAGGAGCCTGAATAAGTGTTAGCACCATGTGCCGAATCTCCACTGCCTTGGGATGTGGCAAGAACACCCTGTGAAGGTGTGTGTCCAGGATTACCCCGAGGAATTGCAGACTCTAAGTGGGTGTTAAATACGACTTGGGAAGGTTTAGCACCCAACCCTGCTCTTGCAAGAACTGTGTCGCAATACTCAGGTGTTCCTGAAGTTTTCCCGCCGACTCCGCCTTGAATAAAAGGTCGTCCAGATAAGGAATAATTACTATTCCCTTTAGACGTAGAGCTGCGGCCATGACCGCCATCACTTTTGTGAACACTCTCGGAGCCGTAGCCAAACCAAACGGCAGTGCCTGAAACTGCCAATTGCAAACCTTAGGAGAGCTTGGTGATCCTTGAAAATGGACACATGGAGATATGCATCCTGAATATCTACAGATGCCAGAAACTCCCCCGGCTCTATGCTCAGGAGCATAGAACGCAGGGACTCCATGCAAAAATGATCTACCCACAAGTGAAGATTTAAAGACTTTAAATTTAGAATAGGCCTGAAAGACCCGTCTGGCTTGGGGACTAGGAAGAGGATCGAATAAAACCCTTGTTTTCTTTCCTCCTGAGGCACCGGAATCACTACTCCCTTCTCCCTTCGGGACAAAGCTGCCCCCAAAAGAGTGGACCTCAGTGACGCAGTCCGAGGCAAAGGAGTAGGAACAAATCTCTTGGGTGGAATGCCTCTGAGATTTATCCGGTAACCCTCGGAAATGATGGAAAGGACCCAAGTATCCACTACGGATTCCCTCCACCGGTCCCGAAAGTGCAGGAGGCGACCCCCCACTCTGAGCCCAGAACGGGGAGCCCCCGCCTTGTCATGCAGAGGACTTATAATCACTTTTGGCTGCATGCTTTTTTGTAAAGGCCCCAAACCGAGACATGGAAGACTTTCCTCTGCTGGCCTAAAATCTGCCACGGCCAGTCTGTCCTCTGTTGGACGTCCCGCCCCGAAATGGCGACCGAAAGGATGGCATGAAAACTCCAAACTTGGAGCCTGAACTCTTGGAGGTGGTGGGGAGGAAGGTACTTTTACCCCCAGTAGCCTGTTTAATGATGGCTTCCAGCTCTGAGCCAAACAATAGCTCCCCCTTAAAAGGCAAGTTGTCAAGGGACTTCTTGGACTCACTATCAGCTTCCCAAGCTTTGAGCCAAAGAGCCCTCCTAGCTGAAACTGAGGTGATAGACACTCTGGACGCCATTTTAGCTCCTTCCTCACAAACATATTCTGCAGCACATCTCAACTTCTCTGCCAGTATGAAAGCCTCAGAATTTTGGTGGAGAAGACCACTCAGTTGCTTCGCCCACTTGATCATAGCTTTTGTAACCCAAGCAGAAGCAATAATAGGCCTCAAAGTATAACCTACGCCTTCAAAAATAGCTTTCAAGCAACCTTCCACCTTTTTGTCCACTGGGTCTTTAAAGGCAGCACCCCCCTGGACAGGTAACGCAGTGGATTTAGACAGCCTAGCCACCGATGCACCCACTAATGGGGCTTTTTCCCATAATGTTCCTCTGGCATGGGGTACATATTAGCATACTTTTTAGCCATCAACAGTCTGTTATCAGGAGTTTTTCCTGCTTCATTTAAAACAGAGGTCATTCCCTCATCAGAGGGGAAGCACACAGGGTCCCTGCGACTCTTTTTAAACACACAAGAGACAGGAGTCTTTTCTTCCTCTGCAAGATTCAGAGTCTGTCTAACAGCCACAATCAAATCCTCAATGCCTGAAGTTAAGGCCTCAGCTTCATCACTCATGTCCCAACTCCAGTTCTCCTCACACACACCATCATCATCCAAATCCTGTAAAATGGGTGGTGTTGATACAGATCCTCTCATCAGAGGATTTTGTAAACTGCTCCATTGAGGCAGTCATTTTATGAACCCCCTGAGCAGTAGCCTGCATAGCCTGCAGCAAAATGGGGTCCCCCTGAGCCGGGGTAACTGACCCCCCAGAAACCTGAGAAGAGGTAAAGTGGCCAGGAGACCCTAACAAGGAATCCTTCTGCCTACTCAAAGCCTCAGTAAGAGCATTCATAGACCTGCCCAACGCCAAAGCCCAAGCAGGTTCAGCTATCTACGTCCTGGGGGCGCGTGACCCACTGGGAACAGCCTCACAGGACGGGCATAAATCCCCCTGATCCTCATGTTCACAGGTAAATTTAGCCTCACACTTCTTGCAGTAAATAAACATGTCCAGCGCTCCCTCCTCCACAGCAGCAGAAGTAAACCCCTCAGCCATGTAAAATACAATGCAAAATGAACAGGCACCGCACAGAGCAATGTATCAGTGTACTTATCTGACTGTATTCCGGTCAGCGATCAGCGAGGGAACCGCTTGTTAGAAGAGACTGGAGTCTGTGTAAAATCACCCTGTCAGCTCCGCAGCGCGGAGAAAAGGCGCCAAAAACACAGTGCAGGAAGAGACCAAGTCTCTGCATCAGCAGGGAGACTAGCCCATCTGGTGCTTTCTCCCCCATCAGCCGCTCCCGCAGTTGTCTCTGCTTACCTCCTTGTACCTCCCTTCCATGGGACCACAATGGAGTCGTCCAGCAGCGCCGGACTCCTGTGAGAGACTTCACTTCCCTGGCGGGATTTCAGTCTCTAAGCCCTTCAAGATGGCAGGCGCCATCGCGGGGGTGGGGTCCATCCCCCAAGATCTCCTTCTGCAAGGAGCCGGTTAGGACACCCCCGGGCCCAGGAAAGTCTCTAACACAGAGACTAAGCGCTGTGCAGAAGGAATAAAAAGTGTCCCTCTGCACACAGAGAGCTGACAGGACGCGCTTCTGTCAGCCTCTGCTGTGCTCTCAGTGTGTATGAACTTCAAGTAGAAGTAACACACTGGAAAACCTGCTCTAAAGCTAGTGCATTAATAAAATAATAAAAAACCTAACTATCTTCAAAAAAATCCAAAGAAAAAAACGCAGCTGCGAAGCATAGCACCCGCTCCTGTGGGCACCTAAAACTAACTGGAGCATTATGGGATGCAGTAGGGAGGAGCCTGCTCCCAAAGAAATTAGAAGCATAGGTGCCTGGCTCCTGGCGGAGAAAGAGCCGAATTATACTCAGGAAGAAAAAGAAATTATCGGTGAGTATAATTCGCCTCTTTCTTCTACGATCCCCATGGCAGCCATAACACTGGGACATACCCAAGTAAACACACGGGAGGGAAAGCTGCATGAAATATTTATTATCTCGGGACCAGTCAAACGGACATAGCTCCTTCAAAAAGAGAAGAGAAAAGAAACTCTTTTTTGCTGGGGCACTACTTACTAAATCTATACAATGTTTAAAATATTTTATTCAATTTTGATAAAAAAACATACATCACATATAACTAAGACAAACATACAGTGCGAGATTAGTTTGTGCTACTAATATATACGTTTTATCTATGTGTGTAGCATAAAAATCAAGTAGAATGAACCGTGCTAGGCGAAGAATTGTACATTAGAATTCAAGGAGATATGGGTAAAAAAAATTTATTACCACTTTAATAAGTTAGAGATGTCCCTGTGATCTAGTAAGTCTGAGATTGGATATTATGTATCACACAAAAGTAAATTGCAACAAGTTATATTGTAACTTAAATCCTATTTGTGGAAAGTTAGAGTGGATAGTACAAGTAAGAAAAGATAAGGCTATCAGGGCAGATTACCTGCTGTGCTGCATCATATAGGATTACATTGGATACAGCATGAGTTTCTTCTGCTTACCAAAAAACCTTATATTTTTAAATATAGAAAACAGAGCAGAATAAGGACTGGAGAATATTAAAGGGGAGCTTGTACAGGACTAGCCACTAACACTTACTGGTTCCTCTCATGTATGTAACAGCGGAGAGGGAGGTTCAGTGTCTAAGCTCCGTGTCTCAGAATCCTGACAGCTCTTAAGGAGTTACTGCTGTCGGCATCTAGCCCTTTGTTAACCCGCCGATGAGTGAACTCTGAATAAGTATCAGAAAAGGAAAGATTGAGAAAGTCCACAGAATATGTGGATTCTAATGTTTATAGATTGGTTAGTGTGTACAGAACACAGAATTGGTACAATATAAGTCTGGTTGGATTGTATTTTAAATATATAGCCACAAAGTTTCCCTATAGAAAATACAAGCTCAGGTTACTGGTTTTTTATGCATTACTGTTGCCCATTCCGTGAATTCACATATAAAAGTATCTACTCAAATTATTACATTTTCATACTTAAACAATGCATATATAACCTCAAATTTCCCAAATCGGACTGGATCGCCCGTATATGGATTAAGGCAATAATCAACATGTATAGAGAAGCACAAAAAACTACAATTTTTTGCAGATTGGTCAGTGTGTATGAAACACGGAATTGATACAATCTAAGATTGATAGGTTTGTATTCAAATATATATCAACACTAGTCTTGCGCTTAAAATCTGTAAATTTACAAATTATAGAACAATAATCAATCTATACAGAGAGACAGGAGTATGACATTTATAGATTGGTCAGTGTATATGAAATACAGAGTTGGTACAGTATAGGTCAGGTTTTAGATTGTATTTAAATATGTATCGACATTGGTCCTGCACTTAAACTGCTATCCATAAATATACATAGTCAATCTGTACAGAGAGGCAGGAGCATGAGATTTATACATTGGTCAGTGTGTATGAAACACAGAATTGATACAATATAAGTCTGGTTTAGATTGTATTTAAATACCTACTGACATTAGTCAGTGTGTATGAAACACAGAATTGATACAATATAAGTCTGGTTTAGATTGTATTTAAATATCTACTGACATTAGTCCTGCGCTTGAACTGCTGAGATTGTTCAACTATATATGGACATTGAGCAACCCATCAATATAAAGTAACGTTATATGCGCAGACTATAACAATCCTGCACTTAAACTGCTATCCATAAATATACATAGTCAATCTGTACAGAGAGGCAGGAGCATGAGATTTATACATTGGTTAGTGTGTATGAAACACAGAATTGATACAATATAAGTCTGGTTTAGATTGTATTTAAATATCTACTGACATTAGTCAGTGTGTATGAAACACAGAATTGATACAATATAAGTCTGGTTTAGATTGTATTTAAATATCTACTGACATTAGTCAGTGTGTATGAAACACAGAATTGATACAATATAAGTCTGGTTTAGATTGTATTTAAATATCTACTGACATTAATCCTGCGCTTGAACTGCTGAGATTGTTCAACTATATATGGACATTGAGCAACCCATCAATATAAAGTAACGTTATATGCGCAGACTATAACAATAGTAGTACCATCTGTTCTCAGCTATATTACCACCATCGCCATCCAATATATTGTACAGTCTGTATGCATTTAGTTCAAAAAAATTACATAGACCTTTTAAGAGATAGTAGTAAACCTTTTAAGAGATAGTAGTAACAGGTAGATTGCTATATGAATAAAGCGATATTTTACATTACCACTTCCCTGAGCTGAAATATGCCGCGTATAGGTCCTGGAGCGTTCTCTGCTTTTTGCAAGGTAGAGGGCTGTATCTGGATTTATTCTGTGGACGGTACTGCCGCTTCCAGTGTCAGCTTCGTTTTGGAGCAATCTCAGGCTGCTGGGGGGAGAGGAAGGCTGTATCCGTGGGTAATGCTGCCGCTCACATTAACAGCGTTTTGGAGCGCTTGCAGCCAGTGAGGTAGTAGAAGACAGTGTCTAAACGAAAATCCCAATAGTGCACTATAGATACTGTGCAGTTCTAGGCGGACAATTTGGAGTCCGTGTATCCTGTAATGGGGATGCAATCTTGGAGACTTGCAGGGATGTTCATCTCATGGGTTTGCACTGTGCGCACAGTGCATACCCTTTAAACCGACGATATCGTTTCGCCCTGAAGGCTTGTTCACGGTGACTCTCTTGGTGGGAGAGATTTGTATTTATAGACACTCCTCTATATTAATTAGGGTAATTGAGGTGTTAATTGAATCATTGTGAATACTTAATTATTTAGACGCTTATCCCAATAACCAAATACATTTCTTGGGATAGCAAGGAGTGTATTATAATAAATTTCTTTCTATTTAAATGTTAGTATATTGTGGGTCATAACCTATAATGATTTGAAAGAACAATATATTAAAAAGAACTCAGAAAAAAGAACTCAGAAAAAAATGGGAAAGAAATAATTAAAGTAAAATAGAGAAAATTAGTAATGATAGAGAATATATACAAAGATCTCTCTATATATATATATATATATATATATATATATATATATATATATATATATATATATATATATATATATATATATATATATATATATATAAAGAAATTTTTAGAATATTCGGGTAATATATTAGATGCAATCCTTGTAAGACATGATTCCCAAAGTGGGCAGTAGATACATTAAGTGCGTAATGGTTAGAGAAAGTATGAAACGAGGACCAGGTAGCAGCCCTACAGATCTCTGTAATAGATGCCTTCGCCTTATTCGCCCATGATGTGGAAACTGCCCGAGTGTGCATGGACGATAGGAGGCGCCAACTTGTTTTCTTTCTTGTAGGCAAATAGGATAACCTCTCTTATCCATCTCAAAATGGTTTGTTTGACTGGTGCTTCTCCTTTATTCCTTCTGGAATTACAAATAGGTGCTTGGTGGATCTAAAACTCTTGGTTCTTTTCAAGTATATAGAGATGGCTCTAACGATCTAATTTGTGCCACATTTCTTCCTCCTCATTCTGAGGAATTGGGTAAAACTCAGGAAGAGTTATCTCTTGGTTGAGGAGAAATCTTGAGATTACCTTTGGTAGAAATTCTGGGTGCGTCCTCAGCACCACTCTATCAGGAAAAACAGTCAGATAGGGTTCCTCAATTCACAGCGCTTGTAACTCACTCACCCGTCTGGCTGAGGTGACTGCCACCAGAAAGACCACTTTCCAGATAAGTAGTTTGAGTGGAATGTCTATAAGTGGTTCAAACGGATGTTTGGATAACACTGTAAGCAATAGGTTTAGATCCCAAGGAGCCACAATAGATTTGATCGGTGGTCTAATTCTCTTCATGGCCCTGCTAAACCTTTTGACCATCTTCTCTTCCGCTAATGGTCTGTCCAGTAGAATGCTCAAAGCAGAGATTTGTGCCTTGATAGTAGCTGTTGCTAAACCTAATAGGAATCCGTCAAACAAGAATTGTAATACTTCGCCAGTGGAAATCTTAGAAAAGTCACCTGAGAACGGACCCCATTCGATGAATTTTATCCATGTTCTGTAATATGCTAATGAAGAGACATCTTTTCTGGCCTTCAACGTCATATCAGTGACTTGTGATGAGAGTTTATGCTTTTTTAATATTTGACCCTCAATCTCCACGCCCTTCGACAATGTCGCGGGTTCTGAACGTAGCACTGGACCTTGTCTCAGAAGATCCGGTCTGTTGGGCAATTCCCATGGTTTCTGTACAGATAGCCTGAGGGCATTCGAGAACCAACCCCTCCGTGGCCAATATGTTAGGATTGCCACCAGGTCTACTTTGTCCTCTTGTATCTTCTTTATCACCTTGTTTATCAAGGGAGAGGGCAGAAATATGTACCCCAGTTTGAACTGCCGTTTGATCGTAAAGGCATCCAACGTCGCTGCTTGGGCATGATAGTATTTTGAGCAGAATGTCCTCACCTTTCTGTTGGGAGTAAGTGGCCATCAGGTCTACCTCCGGAACTCCGAACCTCTGTATTATCTCTCTGAATAACTCTTTGTTCAGTTCCCATTCTCCTGGATCCAGCAACTTGCGACTCAGGAAATCTGCAATTACATTTCTTCTGCCCAGTATATACACTGCCTAAATTGAGAGAAGATATCTCTCCGCCCATGCCATAATATTCTCTGACATTATCATCAACTTTCTGCTCCTGGTACCTCCTTGATGATTTATGTGTGAGACCACCGTCACGTTGTCTGACATAATTCTGACGTGAGTTCCCTTGGTATACTCCTTCAATCATCTTACTGATTCCCAGACTGCTTGAAGTTCTCTTACATTTCAGGAATTAATCACCTCTTCTAGGGATCATACTCCTTGTACTGATACATTTGCCATGTGTGCACCCCAATCGGTTAGACTGGCATCAGTGGTTAGTACCAAATAACTCGGACTCTCCAGACTGGGTCTCTTCTCCTCCAGACCTCTTGTCCACCATAGTATGGATTTTCTTATCGGGCCCTTTAGTACTACTGGATGATGATCGCTGCATCCCCTTCGGATCAGAGGTAAAAGGTACCATTGAAGCTTCCTCATATTTGATTGAGCCCAGGGTATGACTTTTATGCAGGACGTCATCATGCCCAACAACTGTACAGCCATAATCAGTGTCACCTTCTTTGAGTATAGAACAGTCTCTATCATTCGCTGGATTCTTAGGCATCTCTCTGACGAGAGAGCAATATTGAAGTTTACAGTGTCTATTAGGACGCCCAGGAACTGAATATTTTGGCTTGGTGAAAGACAGCTCTTGACTTCGTTTATAACCCAGCCATGCATCTGTAGTGTCTACACTTTGTAGAACTTCTTCTTCCGAATCTCCAGCGATTAATAGATCATCCAGATATGGCCATATTAGGACTCCTAGTTTTCTCAATTCCGCAATCAGGGTGACCAATACTTTTGTGAATACCCTCGGAGACGTCCTTAGCCCAAAGGGTAGGCATGTGAACTGGAAGTGCCTGTTTGACACCGAGAACCTGAGGAATTTTCTGTGATAGGTGTTTACTGGAATGTGATAGTAGGCTTCCCTTAGGTCTATTGCGGCTAAGTATGCCCCTTTCTTTATTCCGGCCACTATAGACGTTAAATTTTCCACCCTGAACTTTATCATTTTTATGTTTTTGTTCAGGTCTCTTAGATCCAGAATTGTTCTGTATTCCCCATTGGTCCTCTTCACTAGAAATAAGTTTAAATAAAACCCTCTCTTGTGATGTTGCCTGGGAATCTCTTCTTCAGCGTTTATTTCTAGAAGTTGTTCTATCTTCAGTGACAATTCCCTTCTTTCTTCCATCGTTCTTGGTATTCTGGATCTTATAAACCGATCTTGTCTCGGAAATCTTGCAAATTCTATTGAATAGCCGTTCTGTATTGTGTTCAGGACCCATCTGTCCCCAATCGTCTTCCTCCATACATCTGGGAATTTCAATAATCTCGCTCCTATCTTGATTCTTTGTAGATAGTCATAATCTTCCACCTCTGTCAGATTGAAATAGTCCACGAAAAGGTTGCCGAAAGGACTGACGGGATAAGTTCGGATTCCCTCTTCTATAGTATGGTCTTCCGGGCCTGTAACTTCTCGCCTCCTTAAAAGATGGTTTAGGTGTCCCAGGATATGGGAAACGATTTCTCCTGTCCTGTGGGAGACGGACAGATTTACCTCCTGATCGTTTTTAAATCATAGCGTCAAGTTTGGATCCAAATAAATAATTTCCTTCAAAGGGTAGTGCTGTCAATTTATTTTTAGAATTTGCATCGGCACTCTATGGCTTAAGCTACAATGCCCTTCTTGCCGTCACTCCAGCCGCCATGGACTTTGATGCAAAAGACACAGAGTCAAGAGATGCTTCACATAAATAATCAACGGATTTTTGCATTATTTCTAAGCTGCGTAATATATATGACTTTGATATCTTGTCTTCTACATCGGTATGTAGGTTGGCTGCCCAGAGTCTAAGGGCACGGGATACAGAAGCAATAGCTACCGATGATTTAAGAGCCCCCGAAGAAGCGGTATGCACCTTCCGTAAAGAATTTTCTACTTTCTTATCCATAGAGTCCTTGAAAGCAGCCGCGTCTTCCACTGGTATAGTTGACCTCAACGTGAGTTCCGCTACAGCTGCATCCACCTTTGGTATCTTACACCATCCAATAAACTCTTCATCCTTGTACGGATACATCTTATCCACTCTGTTACTAAGGGTGAACTTCTTGTCCACATTTATCCATGCTTTAGCAATCATCTCTCTTACTACTTTGTTCAGCGGGAAGGTCCTTCCCCTTCTAGATCGGTCTTCAAATAGAGGATACTTTTCAACCGAAGTACCTGGGGCTTCCTGGTAGTTCATAGCTTTATATATGGTTTTTAACACATTTTCAACAATATCAAGATTGAAGGTCCTGTCATTCCCAACTTCACCCGATTCATCTGTGGAATTCTTTACTGGATCATCCATACCTGATGAACCTTCATCCTGACCAGTGTTCCCTCTAAGCTGTGCGCACGTGCGCGCGCACACAACTCGACGAGCGTGCGCACAGACATTACAACAGAGCGCACAAAGCAGCAGTGGTCCCTTTTTGCAGTTGTGGACTCAATTAATGTGTGTTTCACCCATTAAATACATTGTTTGCTGTGTTTTGAATGTTTAAATATTTAATATCATTTTGAAGTAAAGAAGTGACGCACAAAAATTTTAATTTCCTTCCAAAGTTGCACAGCCAAAATCTTTTGCGGCACACAGCCTTCGTAAAATTAGAGGGAACATTGATCCTGACTAAACCCAGCTTGGGATCTGGATCTCTTTGCTATCTGTGATTGCGCAAATTCGTCTTTAGATACAAAATTCTGCTTCATCCATAACATAAGTTCCTTCAGTATGATCAGGTTTCTTCTTTATTTCATACCTTGTGGAATCCTTTTGTTTTATCTCACAATTTTCACATAATGATTTATTCTGACTAGCAGAGAATACTTTGTCACATGACATGCAATTTGATTCAATGTATTTCTTCTTAAATACTCTTTTCTTCGGTACTGGTGTCCTTCTGTAGGCACACTACAAGAAAAAAGGGATTTTTGTAAGAAGTTACCGTTCTAATCCCTTTCTCTGATATGGTCCTGGTGACACAGCTCAACATTGGGACGTAGGAGGGTCCGTAGGAGCCAGGCACCTATCCTAAAGCTTTTGGAGGGTAGGCTCCTCCCTTCTGCATCCCGGACTCCTCAGTTAAATCTTGCAAAGTCACTGGAATACATTAACTCAGTACAAATGCCTGCACATATTATATGCACAATTTTTTAAATTTTTTTTAACTTTTCAGCCATATATAACATGAAACATCATGAACACTGGCATACTTACAGAGCGTAAGGGAGGGATCGCTGTGTCACCAGGACCATATCAGAGAAAGGGATTCGAACGGTAAGTTCTTACAAAAATCCCTTTTTCTCTTTCAATTGTCCTGGTGACACAGCTCAACATTGGGACGTTCAACAGCCGGTCCTTTGGGAGGGTACGCTCAGGTCTGCAGCTCTCATCACTGCTCGCACGAATGATGCATCCTCCGACGCGAACTCATGGAACCTATAGAATTTGGCAAAAGTGTGAACAGATGACCAAGTGGCGGCCCTGCAAACCTGCTCAGCTGTGGCCCCATGTCGAACCGCCCAAGAGGTGGTGACCGACCTGGTGGTATGCGCGTTGATCCTGGCCGGAACAGGCCTACCAACCTTCGTATATGCAAAGGCAATGACCGAACGCAACCACATAGCAATGGTCTGCTTAGACGCAGGCCAACCAATCTTGTGCACATCATACAAGACTAGCAAAGTATCAGTCTTCCCTGTCCACATAAATGCGCAAGGCGCGAACAACGTCCAAATTCCTCAATTTGTCCCTCTTCCTGGAACCCTCTGGGGGTTGAAACACAGGCAGAACTATCTCTTGATCCAAATGAAAAGCAGAGACTACTTTTGGCAAAAATTGGGGTACTGTTCGAAGAACAGCCCTGTCATCATGAAAAATAAGAAAGGGAGACTTGCAGGACAATGCTCCCAACTCTGACAATCTCTTTGCCGAGGCAACAGCCAACAAAAAGACAAGTTTCCATGTAAGGAACTTAAGGTCAGCCGACCTTAATGGCTCAAAAGGCGCCCTTTGGAGACACTCCAGATCCAGTGATAAATCCAATGGAGCCACTGGTTGCTTGTAGGGAGGTTTCAACCGTGAAACCCCTTGCAGGAAAGTCTGCACCTCCGGTAGCAATGCTATCCTCTTCTGGAAATCTGTACCTTGAGTGACTGAAGGCTTAGACCAGACGAGAAACCATCCTGCAAAAACTCCAGAAATTTAGAAAGTCAAAATCGCAATGTATTCGACTTCTGCCTTTCACACCACCTAATATAGGTCTTCCAGACCCTATAATAGTTAGCCGAAGACACCGACTTCCTAGCCTTTACCATGGTGTTAACCACAGCCTCTGAGAAACCCTTGTTCTTGAAGATGGCGGTCTCAATAGCCAAGCCGTCAAATTTAATGAATCCAGGTGGAAGAACGGCCCTTGGCTTAACAGATCTGCCCTCAGAGGTAGACGCCACGAGTCCACAGACAATCTCTGAACCCTCGAGTACCAGGACCTCCTTAGCCAATCTGGGGCTACTAGAATCACCGGAATTCCTTGGGATTGGATTCTTTTCAACACTCTCGCCAGCATTGGAAACGGCGGGAAAACATAAAGCAGATTCCCCTCCCAGGGGATAGTCATTGCATCCACTGCTTCGGCCAGTGGATCTCTTGTCCTGGCATAGAACCTGGGTACCCGATGATTGAACCTGGATGCCATAAGGTCCACATCCGGAGTTCCCCACTTCACTGTAATCTGGTGAAATACCTGTGGATTCAGGCTCCATTCCCCCTCTAGCAGTTCCTCCCTGCTCAGGAAATCGGCCTCGACATTCTCCACCCCTGGGATAAACATCGCTGACAACGCTGGAACATTCTGCTCCGTCCACAAGAAGATTCGGGAAACCTCCCACATGGCCAGCCTGCTGCGTGTGCCTCCCTGATGATTCAGGTACGCCACAGCCGTGGCATTGTCCGTCTGAATCCGCAAAGGAAGACCCTGTAATCTTTCTCCACACAGCCCGCAGTTCCAGGATATTGATCGGCAGACTCCTCCGAGGACCACAAGCCCTGAAGGCGAAGGTCAAGAACAACTGCCCTCCAGCCCCTGAGACTGGCGTCGGTAGTGACTACCAGCCAGTCCCAGGACTGCAAAGACCGACCCCACTGAGGGAATCCACCTCCATCCACCATTCCAGGGAAGACCGGGTTTCTGGAGACAGCACTATGCGCTCTGACTTCATGGTCTGAGTATTCCCTGACCAGGATGTCAGAATGTTCTACTGGAATACTTGAGAGTGGAACCTGGCAAACTGTAGCATCTCGAAAGTCGCCACCATATTTCCCAGCAGTTTGAGACACCTCCAAACCGATGGACTCTGAGACCCCAGGATCTCCCGAACCAAGATGGATATGTCCCTGGCCTTTGTCTCTGGTAGAAATACCCAATGTAGATAGGTATCCAGGACAACACCCAGGAACTGGATTCTCTGTGACGGCACAAGCTGAGACTTTTGTAATTTAAAAGCCAACCGTGAACTTGCAAAAACCTGATGGCTTCTACCAAGTGACTCTGCAACCTCTCCGCCGACTCTGCTTTGAACAGCAGGTCGTCCAGGTACGGAATCACAGTGATTCCCCTCAGTCGGAGAGCAGCCGCCATCACGGACATAATTTTGGTGAATACCCTTCGTGCTGTGGCCAGTCCAAAGGGCAACGCCTGGAATTGCAAATGTAGGTCTCCTATTGCAAACCTCAGGAGAGCCTGATGTTCCGGGTGGATAGGAACATGAAGATATGCGTCCTGGACATCCATGGACGCCAAAAATTCTCCATGGTCCAGGCTTAGCAGCATGGACCGTAGAGATTCCATCTTGAAATGGTCTACCCACAGATGGAGATTCAAAGACTTTAAATTTAAGATTTGATAAAGCTGCAGGACGCAGTGAAACGCGTTAGGTGACTGCCCCCCACCTCTGGACACAGCTGTGACACCTTTGTTTCATTTGGACATCATTTCCATTCATATTCTTCACTTGGACATTTTGTTCCTATTGGCGGACACCGTGCAAACTACCACTGGTCATCACCATCTACACCAGTGTGGACTGCTACTAAGCATGGAAGCCACATCTGTATTCCATCGCTGGGATCATTCATCTGGGATCGCTGCAGACAAATTCTGGTATTCCGAGTCAACATTCACCAGTCTCGCACCAACATATGGTCTGTTTACACCAAGCGATACTTACCACCTCCAGCGGCAACCATTCCAGCCGCATACATCGTGAGGACTCCCAGCATACTTCATATTCAAAGGATCCACCGTTTATTATTGGTAAAGTGCACTTACCTGCATACTTCATATCAGTGTCAACACAGCTTACTCTGACTGTCCATTGAGGCGGGGCCTATTCTTATTATTTACCATTTTGATATTCATTCCAATTTACGTTTATTCCCCCCCCCACTATCTTATACCATTATTGTATTATATTTATTGTCATTGTTTTATTATTGTGATTTTAACAGAATCAGTAAAATTGTTATACCTTTTCATTACTGGTATACTTCATTGATTTAAGCGCTGCTTCACCCACCTTGTGTGAGTATTTCTTTTCTGTGGTTTTCTTCCAGTGGGGAGTGACTACCTCCACAGTAAAGCAGTTGCTTTCACTGGAGATCCAGCTCATTGCAAGGCGCCTGATTATTCCTAGTGAATACCTTTTTTCCCCTAAATTTAAGATTGGTCTGAAGGACCCGTCTGGCTTGGGCACCAAAAACAGAGTGGAATAAAAGCCCTTCTTCCGCTCGAGGGACCGGGATCACCACTCTAAGAGAGATTGAGCCGCCCCCAGAAGAGCAGCTCCTTTGGCAGTGGTGTAGGTATGAATCTTCTCGGAGGAAGACCTTTGAAGGGAATCCTGTAACCCTGGGATACAATGTCCAACACCCAAGGATCCCGGTCCAACAATGCCCAAGCGTCCCTGAACCATCTCAGACACCCCCCCACCTTGACCACCACTGGGATATTCCCCAGATAGTCATGCTGAGGGCTTATCCTCACCTTTGGTGCTCAGTTTCTTATGAAAGGAACTGAACTTTGAGTTTGGGGCCTTGCCCCTGGAGGACTGAAACTTTCCCCTAAATGACTGTCCCCGAAAGGACGCACCCCCTCTAGGGGCGGGCCGAAAGGACGGCCTAAAAGCAGAGAACCTTGAGGCCTGTTTAGCTGCAGGAGCCGGCAGGAAAGTACTTTTGCCTCCCGTGGCCTGCTTAATAATCTCTTCCAGCTCGGAACCAAACAACAGCTTTCCTTTAAAAGCCAATGCCTCCAAGGCCTTTTTTGATTCATTATCTGCCTCCCAGGCTTTAAGCCAAAGCACTCTCCTGGCATTGACGGACACCGTGGATACTCTGGAAGCCATTTTGAGTGCTTCCTCCTCAGCCTCAAGCACATACTCCGCAGCTGCTTTTAGCTTCTCAGCTAGCAGTAACACACCTGGATCAGCATGCAAAATTGTACATAAGTCATTGGCCCACACAATCATGGCCTTAGAGACCCAGGCTGATGCTATCACAGGGCGTGAAGTGAAGCCTACCCCTTCAAATATTGCCTTGAGGTTTCCTTCAAGCTTCTTGTCTACGGGGTCCTTAAAGGCTGCCCCCCATGGACAGGGAGCACCGTGGCTTTAGAAAGCCGTGCCACAGAAGCGTCTACCACCGAAACTTTTTCCCAGAAGGTCTGCATGAGCCTCAGGCATGGGGCATAGACTTAAAAATCTCTTAGGCATCTGAAGCCTTTTATCGGGCATTTTCCAAGCCCCTTCCAATAAATCCTGTAAACCTTCATCCGCAGGGAAGGTAACAGTCTCCTTACGCTGCCGTTTAAATACACCTCTTGCAGGAGTTTTATCCTCCACAGACAAACTCAGAGCCTGTTTATCAGCAGTAATCAAATCCTCCACCCCTGGGGCCAAGGAATCCTCAGAGTCATCACCCTGATCCCAGGGGATGTCTGTGTACTCTCCCTCCTCTTCAGATTCAGCAACAAGCAACGGCACTGAATAAGACCTTTTAGGGGTACCCACAGTATCACCATCAAATTTGTTTAACAAATCATTAAATCTGCTGATCCCTTTAGCAGTATCCTGCATGACCTGTTAGAAACCAGGATCTGCTTGGGTCAGAGGCAAGGAGCCAGAGGACTGCTGAGATGATGACATAGGTCTAGGGGAAGATACCAACACATCACTCTGCCTGTCCAGCAATTGCACTAAGGCATTTACAGACCTGCCCAGGGCACTGGCCCACGCAGGCTCCGATTGCTATACCCTCTGGGGTTCACTGCCCATGGGTCTCACACCTGCGCAAGTAATACACAAGCCCCCCTTGACCATCTGTTCAGGGGTAAAGTTTAGTGTACAAACACTACAAGCGCACAATGCATTAAGGGCTCCCTCCCCCAAAGCCACAGACTGTTGCTCAGACATGATGCAAAAGATAACACAGTCACAGTGCACAAAGTACAGGCGTTTTATACAGAGCCAATGTACCACAGTCACTTATCTGTCTGAAGCTTTCAGAAGTGGGGAAATCGATGCCCAGGAAATCCAATCACTCTGCAAGGATCTGTCAGCCAGCTCAGCTCCGCTGCAAGCGTTCGGAATGGCGCCAAAACAGAGTGAGGGAAGAGACCAAGTCCCTGCTGCTGCGGGGTCCGTGGCTTTTGGCGCCAACCACCCCCAGACAGCCGCTCCCACTGTAGGATCTCCTAGTTCCAGTGTCTCCCCCTCTGCTGGGGATCACTCGGAACATGCCTGTGACACACTGCTGTCCTCTCATACAGGAGCTCAGTGTGTAAGCTCCTCAGAAAATGGCCGCCGCCATCACGGAGCGCCTGTCCCCTACGACCCCCACCTAGCGTGAAGCCGGTTTCAGTGCGCTCCGGAGCCCAGGCAGCTTCTTAATAGAAGCTGTAAGCGCTGCACAGGGAGACCAGACAGTGTCTCCCCTGTGCACAGTGAGCTGACAGGACGCGCTTCTGTCAGCTCCTGCTGCGCTGTCAGTGTGAGGATTCAATGAGATTCCTCACACTGTGCCTACCTAGCTAGTGTAAAAGTTAATAAAATAAAAAACTCCTAACAAACTCTAATCCTTCGGCTGCTCCTGCAGCCCTTTAGAATAGCACCCACTCCAGTGGGCACCTAACACGAACTGGAGTCTGGGATGCAGAAGGGAGGAGCCAATGTTGAGCTGTGTCACCAGGACCATTGAAAGAGAAATAATGTATACTAAGTAACTAGAAAATAAAACAACTAAATGCCCAAAACCAAAGGGCTTACCTCACAGGGGCATTATCCAGCTTAGGGGGAGGAAGGCACATCCATATCGGCAAAAGCTAACTCAATGCAAGGAGTAGCGTTTGAGCTCTGTTTAAATAGGGCGACATTAACCCTTAATGCACCGCCAGTCTAATAATCAGGATGGCTGAGCGGAACAAAAATTGTTCCCTGTGTTTCCGGGGAAGTACTTTAGCTGCACACCAGTGTTGCTCTGGGCAGAAGTAAGACGCCGCCGCGTACTTCCGCCCTCACAGTGCTAACTCTGCAGCGTGCAGTCGCGGCTTACAGCCCAGACTGCAGCATGTCTCTTACCAGAGCCGCCTACTTATGCCTTGACTCCCAGACCAAAACGCTGTATCCATGCTGGGAAAGCTTCCTGAAACGTATGTACATAGCACCATAATGTGACTGCATTTGCTGTGAAGTATTTAACTTCTGCAGGAATAATCAGGCATATGCATAGGGGTATAGATAAATCCATTCCCCCTCACATCTTCTTCTCCCCGGGGAGCCACCCCATAGAGAAGAGGTAACCCTGCTTGAAACAAACAAAATACTCCTACTCTGTCCTCTCTAAACGGACACAGGAAAAAAAGACACTGAGGTGAAGGAGGAGGAGGCGGTTATACCCAAGGTGGGCGGTCCTAGAGAAAAAACTCCTGTCTAATCTATAGGGGAAAGGAAACATCCCAGTGTTATGGCTGCCATGGGGATCGTCGAAGAAATGATTATTCCTCACCTGTGCTGATATCTTTAGGGATTTCCTCTTTATTACACTGCTGATCACCCCTCATATGTGTGTCTTCTGTCTCTGTATCTTCTTTCTTATCAGACACATAAGACTCTTCTCTTATCTTCATATCCGTCACATACGTCTCTTCTTCCTCTGTGTCTTCTGCCTTAATGTCAGTCACATACGTCTCTTCTTCCTCTGTGTCTTCTGCCTTAATGTCAGTCACATACATCTCTTCTTCCTCTGTGTCTTCTGCCTTAATGTCAGTCACATACGTCTCTTCTGCCTTAATATCTTCACATTGAACCTACAAAAAAATATCTCATTAGTAATGTTTGATGCTAGTGAGTTTACACAGTACAATATCCGTGCAGTCACTTAGGAATATTGGGGAGACCCTAATTCCCACCTACCTGATCCTCCTGTGGGGTCCTGTGAGTCTCCTCTGTACAGTGCTGGGAATACAGAGGACGGGGCCATCTCTCTGGGGTATCTCTGTTACTGGGCCCATCTGTAGGACACACAGTGACTGAATATATTGTACATGTGGATTAGCAAATGATACGTGTATATAGGGGGGCCCAATACCTGCTCGCCCCTGTACAATAAAACAAAGTCTCCTCTTACCCAGTGATGTGAGGGCCAAGTGATTCTCCATCATTACATTCCTGCACAGACCCTTGTGTTCCTCTATATACTCCCGTTCCTGCATGGAGAGATAGACAGTGACATCCTGACACCTTATAGAAACCCGACACACACAGTGATACAGTCATCACCCAGACACATCCCCCGGTGTTACTGTATAACGTCCCATTCCCAGTAGTCACCTCTCCGGTCACATCCCATGGTGTTACTGTATAATGTAGCATTCCCAGCAGTCACCTCTCCGGTCACATCTCCCAGTGTTACTGTATAATGTCCCATTCCCAGCAGTCACCTCTCCGGTCACATCCCCCGGTGTTACTGTATAATGTCCCATTTCCAGCAGTCACCTCCCCGGTCACATCCCCCGGTGTTACTGTATAATCCCCATTCCCAGCAGTCACCTCTCCGGTCACATCCCCCGGTGTTACTGTATAATATCCCATTCCCAGCAGTCACCTCTCTGGTCACATCCCCCGGTGTTACTGTATAATGTCCCATTCCCAGCAGTCACTTATCCAGTCACATCCCCCAGTGTTACTGTATAATGTCCCATTCCCAGCAGTCACCTCTCCGGTCACATCCCCCGGTGTTACTGTATAATGTCCCATTCCTAGCAGTCACCTCTCCGGTCACATCCCCTGGTGTTACTGTATAATGTCCCATTCACAGCAGTCACCTCTCCGGTCACATCCACCGGTGTTACTGTATAATGTCCCATTCCTAGCAGTCACCTCTCCGGTCACATCCCCTGGTGTTACTGTATAATGTCCCATTTCCAGCAGTCACCTCCCCGGTCACATCCCCCGGTGTTACTGTATAATATCCCATTCCCAGCAGTCACCTCTCTGGTCACATCCCCCGGTGTTACTGTATAATGTCCCATTCCCAGCAGTCACTTATCCAGTCACATCCCCCAGTGTTACTGTATAATGTCCCATTCCCAGCAGTCACCTCTCCGGTCACATCCCCCGGTGTTACTGTATAATGCCCCATTCCCAGCAGTCACCTCTCCAGTCACATCCCCCGGTGTTACTGTATAATGCCCCATTCCCAGCTGTCACCTCTCCGGTCACATCCCCCGGTGTTACTGTATAATGCCCCATTCCCAGCAGTCACCTCTCCGGTCACATCCCCGGTGTTACTGTATAATGTCCCATTCCCAGCAGTCACCTCTCCGGTCACATCCCCCGGTGTTACTGTATAATGTCCCATTCCCAGCAGTCACTTCTCCGGTCACATCCCCTGGTGTTACTGTATAATGCCCCATTCCCAGCAGTCCCCTCTCCAGTCACATCCCTGGGTGTTTCTGTATAATGCCCCATTCCCTGCAGTCACCTCTCCGGTCACATCCCCCGGTGTTACTGTATAATGCCCCATTCCCAGCAGTCACCTCTCCGGTCACATCCCCGGTGTTACTGTATAATGTCCCATTCCCAGCAGTCCCCTCTCCGGTCACATCCCCAGTGTTACTGTATAATGTCCCATTCCCAGCAGTCACCTCTCCAGTCACATCCCCCGGTGTTTCTGTATAATGCCCCATTCCCAGCAGTCACCTCTCCGGTCAGCAGCTGGATGATCTTATTGGTGAGATCCAGGATCCTCTGCTCCTTGTCTCTCCCATGTATCAGTGAGTGAGGTGGAGGCACTGTGATGGGGCTCTGGGTCCTGCTCAGTTCTCCTGACACACAGGGATGGCAACTGGGTGTCTCATGGTCACTGGATGTCTTCTTCACTACTTTGTAACCCTGTGTATTGGAAAATATACTATTACTGCATGCACTCGCATACTTTGCCCGTACCTTACCGTTTACAATATAAAACACTTCTACTCGCATATAAAGCTATTAACCATACTGCACCATATGTCTCTTTACTTCACACAATATCTCCCATCTCGACCACTCCGCTCTACACAAGATCTGCGTCTCTCTCCTGCACGGATCACTAGCTCCCATTCACTATTGCAGGACTTTCATCGGCCTGCTCCCAGCCTATGGAATGCCCTTCCATGCACAATAAGACTCTCCACTAGCTTCCAAACTTTCAAGTGTTCCCTGAAAACTCCCCTCTTCAGGCAAGACATAATATTTATATACCACACGCATAACACTCTGAGGCACTTATGTATTATATAGCTTCCCTTCTGGACTTGTAACTTGGTGGGACTGCTATGCTATTACTGGTGCCTGTCCTTGTGTTTCCCTCCTATGTCCCTATAGATTGTAAGCTTGCAGCAGGGCCCTCTAACCCCCAAGTCTGTCTGTTGTTACCCAGTTCGTTTTATCACTGTCTAAAATTGTAAAGCGCAAAGGAATCTGCTGCGCTATATAAGAAACTGTAAATAAAAATTATACTCCCAGTCATCACCCTCTATTAGTGCTATGATATGTAATTACCAAAATCCACCAATTAGGTCACTGTAGTAATAATATATCAGTGATATCACTGACACTCTCAGATATCCTCACCAGCATAGTGATGTCCCTGTATTATTACTATAGATATACTGTAAGTGATGTCACATTGACGCTCCCAGATCCCCTCACCTCCCCAGCCATGTCCCTGTATTATTACTATAGATATAAGTGATGCCACAGTGACACTCCCAGATCCCCTCACCTCCCCAGTCACGTCCCTGTATTATTACTATAGATATAAGTGACGTCACAGTGACGCTCCCAGATCCCCTCACCTCCCCAGCCACGTCCCTGTATTATTACTATAGATATAAGTGATGTCACAGTGACACTCCCAGATCCCCTCACCTCCCCAGTCACGTCCCTGTATTATTACTATAGATATAAGTGACGTCACAGTGACGCTCCCGGATCCCCTCACCTCCCCAGCCATGTCCCTGTATTATTGCTATAGATATAAGTGATGTCACAGTGACGCTCCCAGATCCCCTCACCTCCCCAGTCACGTCCCTGTATTATTACTATATATATATAAGTGATGTCACAGTGACGCTACCAAATCCCCTCACCTCCCCAGTCACGTCCCTGTATTATTACTATAGATATAAGTGACGTCACAGTGACACTCCCAGATCCACTCACCTCGCCAGTCACGTCCCTGTATTATTACTATAGATATAAGTGACGTCACAGTGACGCTCCCAGATCCCCTCACCTCCCCAGTCACGTCTCTGTATTATTACTATAGATATAGGTGATGTCACAGTGACACTCCCAGATCCCCTCACCTCCCCAGTCACGTCCCTGTATTATTACTATAGATATAAGTGATGTCACAGTGACGCTCCCAGATCCCCTCACCTCCCTAGTGACGTCCCTGTATTATTACTATAGATATAAGTAATGTCACAGTGACACTCCCAGATCCCCTCACCTCCACAGTGACGTCCCTGTATTATTACTATAGATATAAGTGATGTCACAGTGACACTCCCAGATCCCCTCACCTCCCCAGTCGCGTCCCTGTATTATTACTATAGATATAAGTGATGTCACAGTGACACTCCCAGATCCCCTCACATCCCTGTATTATTACTATAGATATAAATGATGTCACAGTGACACTCCCAGATCCCCTCACCTCCCCAGTCATGTCCCTGTATTATTACTATAGATATAAGTGATGTCACAGTGACGCTCCCAGATCCCCTCACCTCCCCAGTCACATCGCTGTATTATTACTATAGATATAAGTGATGTCACAGTGACGCTCCCAGATACCCTCACCTCCCCAGTCATGTCCCTGTATTATTACTATAGATATATGAGGTCACAGTGACGCACCAGATCCCCTCACCTCCCCAGTCACGTCCCTGTATTATTACTATAGATATAAGTTATGTAACAGTGACACTCCCAGATCCCCTCACCTCCCCAATCATGTCCCTGTAATATTACTATAGATATAGGTGATGTCACAGTGACGCTCCCAGAACCCCTCACCTCGCCAGTCATGTCCCTTTATTATTACTATAGATATAGGTGATGTCACAGTGACGCTCCCAGATCCCCTCACCTCCCCAGTCACGTCCCTGTATTATTACTATAGATATAAGTGATGTGACAGTGACACCCATAGATCCCCTCACCTCCCCAGTCACATCCCTATATTATTATTATAGATATATGTGATGTCACAGTGACACTCCCAGATCCCCTCACGTCCCTGTATTATTGCTATAGCTATAAGTGACATCACAGGGACACTCCCAGATCCCCTCACCTCCCCAGTCACGTCCCTGTATTATTGCTATAGCTATAAGTGATGTCACAGTGACACCCCCAGATCCCCTCACCTCCCCAGTCACGTCCCTGTATTATTACTATAGATATATGTGATGTCACAGTGACACTCACAGATCCCCTCACCTCCCCAGTCATGTCCCTGTATTATTACTATAGATATAAGTGATGTCACAGTGACACCCCCAGATCCCCTCACCTCCCCAGTCACGTCCCTGTATTATTACTATAGATATAAGTGATGTCACAGTGACACTCCCAGATCCCCTCACCTCCCCAGTAACGTCCCTGTATTATTACTATAGATATAAGTGATGTCACAGTGACGCTCCCAGTTCCCCTCACCTCCCTGTATTATTACTATAGATATAAGTTATGTAACAGTGACACTCCCAGATCCCCTCACCTCCCCAATCACGTCCCTGTAATATTACTATAGATATAGGTGATGTCACAGTGACGCTCCCAGAACCCCTCACCTCCCCAATCACGTCCCTGTAATATTACTATAGATATAGGTGATGTCACAGTGACGCTCCCAGAACCCCTCACCTCCCCAATCACGTCCCTGTATTATTACTATAGATATAAGTGATGTCACAGTGACGCTCCCAGATCCCCTCACCTCCCCAATCACGTCCCTGTAATATTACTATAGATATAGGTGATGTCACAGTGACGCTCCCAGAACCCCTCACCTCGCCAGTCATGTCCCTTTATTATTACTATAGATATAGGTGATGTCACAGTGACGCTCCCAGATCCCCTCACCTCCCCAGTCACGTCCCTGTATTATTACTATAGATAGAAGTGATGTCACAGTGACACTCCCAGATCCCCTCACATCCCTGTATTATTACTATAGATATAAGTGATGTCACAGTGACACTCCCAGATCCCCTCACCTCCCCAGTCATGTACCTGTATTATTACTATAGATATAAGTGATGTCACAGTGACGCTCCCAGATCCCCTCACCTCCCCAGTCACATCGCTGTATTATTACTATAGATATAAGTGATGTCACAGTGACGCTCCCAGATGCCCTCACCTCCCCAGTCATGTCCCTGTATTATTACTATAGATATATGAGGTCACAGTGACGCACCAGATCCCCTCACCTCCCCAGTCACGTCCCTGTATTATTACTATAGATATAAGTGATGTCATAGTGACACTTCCAGATCCCCTCACCTCCCTGTATTATTACTATAGATATAAGTGATGTCACTGTGATGCTCCCAGATCCCCTCACCTCCCCAATCATGTCCCTGTAATATTACTATAGATATAGGTGATGTCACAGTGACGCTCCCAGAACCCCTCACCTCCCCAGTCATGTCCCTGTATTATTACTATAGATATAAGTAATGTCACAGTGACGCTCCCAGAACCCCTCACCTTGCCAGTCATGTACCTTTATTATTACTATAGATATAGGTGATGTCACAGTGACGCTCCCAGATCCCCTCACCTCCCCAGTCACGTCCCTGTATTATTACTATAGATATAAGTGATGTCACAGTGACACTCCCAGATCCCCTCACCTCCCCAGCCACGTCCCTGTATTATTACTATAGATATAAGTGATGTCACAGTGACGCTCCCAGATCCCCTCACCTCCCCAGTCACGTCCCTGTATTATTGCTATAGATATAAGTGACGTCACAGTGACGCTCCCGGATCCCCTCACCTCCCCAGCCATGTCCCTGTATTATTGCTATAGATATAAGTGATGTCACAGTGACGCTCCCAGATCCCCTCACCTCCCCAGTCATGTCCCTGTATTATTACTATATATATAAGTGATGTCACAGTGACGCTACCAAATCCCCTCACCTCCCCAGTCACGTCCCTGTATTATTACTATAGATATAAGTGACGTCACAGTGACGCTCCCAGATCCCCTCACCTCCCCAGTCACGTCCCTGTATTATTACTATAGATATAGGTGATGTCACAGTGACACTCCCAGATCCCCTCACCTCCCCAGTCACGTCCCTGTATTATTACTATAGATATAAGTGATGTCACAGTGACGCTCCCAGATCCCCTCACCTCCCTAGTGACGTCCCTGTATTATTACTATAGATATAAGTAATGTCAGTGACACTCCCAGATCCCCTCACCTCCACAGTGACGTCCCTGTATTATTACTATAGATATAAGTGATGTCACAGTGACACTCCCAGATCCCCTCACCTCCCCAGTCGCGTCCCTGTATTATTACTATAGATATAAGTGATGTCACAGTGACACTCCCAGATCCCCTCACATCCCTGTATTATTACTATAGATATAAATGATGTCACAGTGACACTCCCAGATCCCCTCACCTCCCCAGTCATGTCCCTGTATTATTACTATAGATATAAGTGATGTCACAGTGACGCTCCCAGATCCCCTCACCTCCCCAGTCACATCGCTGTATTATTACTATAGATATAAGTGATGTCACAGTGACGCTCCCAGATACCCTCACCTCCCCAGTCATGTCCCTGTATTATTACTATAGATATATGAGGTCACAGTGACGCACCAGATCCCCTCACCTCCCCAGTCACGTCCCTGTATTATTACTATAGATATAAGTTATGTAACAGTGACACTCCCAGATCCCCTCACCTCCCCAATCATGTCCCTGTAATATTACTATAGATATAGGTGATGTCACAGTGACGCTCCCAGAACCCCTCACCTCGCCAGTCATGTCCCTTTATTATTACTATAGATATAGGTGATGTCACAGTGACGCTCCCAGATCCCCTCACCTCCCCAGTCACGTCCCTGTATTATTACTATAGATATAAGTGATGTGACAGTGACACCCATAGATCCCCTCACCTCCCCAGTCACATCCCTATATTATTATTATAGATATATGTGATGTCACAGTGACACTCCCAGATCCCCTCACGTCCCTGTATTATTGCTATAGCTATAAGTGACATCACAGGGACACTCCCAGATCCCCTCACCTCCCCAGTCACGTCCCTGTATTATTGCTATAGCTATAAGTGATGTCACAGTGACACCCCCAGATCCCCTCACCTCCCCAGTCACGTCCCTGTATTATTACTATAGATATATGTGATGTCACAGTGACACTCACAGATCCCCTCACCTCCCCAGTCATGTCCCTGTATTATTACTATAGATATAAGTGATGTCACAGTGACACCCCCAGATCCCCTCATCTCCCCAGTCACGTCCCTGTATTATTACTATAGATATAAGTGATGTCACAGTGACACTCCCAGATCCCCTCACCTCCCCAGTAACGTCCCTGTATTATTACTATAGATATAAGTGATGTCACAGTGACGCTCCCAGTTCCCCTCACCTCCCTGTATTATTACTATAGATATAAGTTATGTAACAGTGACACTCCCAGATCCCCTCACCTCCCCAATCACATCCCTGTAATATTACTATAGATATAGGTGATGTCACAGTGACGCTCCCAGAACCCCTCACCTCCCCAATCACATCCCTGTAATATTACTATAGATATAGGTGATGTCACAGTGACGCTCCCAGAACCCCTCACCTCCCCAATCACGTCCCTGTAATATTACTATAGATATAGGTGATGTCACAGTGACGCTCCCAGAACCCCTCACCTCCCCAATCACGTCCCTGTATTATTACTATAGATATAAGTGATGTCACAGTGACGCTCCCAGATCCCCTCACCTCCCCAATAACGTCCCTGTAATATTACTATAGATATAGGTGATGTCACAGTGACGCTCCCAGAACCCCTCACCTCCCCAGTCATGTCCCTGTATTATTACTATAGATATAAGTGATGTCACAGTGACGCTCCCAGAACCCCTCACCTCGCCAGTCATGTCCCTTTATTATTACTATAGATATAGGTGATGTCACAGTGACGCTCCCAGATCCCCTCACCTCCCCAGTCACGTCCCTGTATTATTACTATAGATAGAAGTGATGTCACAGTGACACTCCCAGATCCCCTCACATCCCTGTATTATTACTATAGATATAAGTGATGTCACAGTGACGCTCCCAGATCCCCTCACCTCCCCAGTCACATCGCTGTATTATTACTATAGATATAAGTGATGTCACAGTGACGCTCCCAGATGCCCTCACCTCCCCAGTCATGTCCCTGTATTATTACTATAGATATATGAGGTCACAGTGACGCACCAGATCCCCTCACCTCCCCAGTCACGTCCCTGTATTATTACTATAGATATAAGTGATGTCATAGTGACACTTCCAGATCCCCTCACCTCCCTGTATTATTACTATAGATATAAGTGATGTCACTGTGATGCTCCCAGATCCCCTCACCTCCCCAATCATGTCCCTGTAATATTACTATAGATATAGGTGATGTCACAGTGACGCTCCCAGAACCCCTCACCTCCCCAGTCATGTCCCTGTATTATTACTATAGATATAAGTGATGTCACAGTGACGCTCCCAGAACCCCTCACCTTGCCAGTCATGTCCCTTTATTATTACTATAGATATAGGTGATGTCACAGTGACGCTCCCAGATCCCCTCACCTCCCCAGTCACGTCCCTGTATTATTACTATAGATATAACTGATGTCACAGTGACGCTCCCAGATCCCCTCACCTCCCCAGTCATGTCCCTGTATTATTACTATAGATATAAGTGATGTGACAGTGACACCCATAGATCCCCTCACCTCCCCAGTCACATCCCTATATTATTACTATAGATATAAGTGATGTCACAGTGACACTCCCAGATCCCCTCACCTCCCCAGTCACGTCCCTGTATTATTGCTATAGCTATAAGTGACATCACAGGGACACTCCCAGATCCCCTCACCTCCCCAGTCACGTCCCTGTATTATTACTATAGATATATGTGATGTCACAGTGACACTCACAGATCCCCTCACCTGCCCAGTCATGTCCCTGTATTATTACTATAGATATAAGTGATGTCACAGTGACACCCCCAGATCCCCTCACCTCCCCAGTCACGTCCCTGTATTATTACTATAGATATAAGTGATGTCACAGTGACACTCCCAGATCCCCTCACCTCCCCAGTAACGTCCCTGTATTATTACTATAGATATAAGTGATGTCACAGTGACGCTCCCAGTTCCCCTCACCTCCCTGTATTATTACTATAGATATATGTGATGTCATAGTGACACTCACAGATCCCCTCACCTCCCCAGTCACGTACCTGTATTATTACTATAGATAAAGGGATTTTTGTAAGAACTTACCGTTCGAATCCCTTTCTCTGATATGGTCCTGGTGACACAGCTTCACATTGGGATGTAGGAGGGTCCGCAGGAGCCAGGCACCTATCCTAAAGCTTTTGGAGGGTAGGCTCCTCCCCTACTGCATCCCAGATTCCTCAGTTCAATCTTTCAAAGCCACTGGAATACATTAACTCAGTACAAACACCTGCACATATTATATGCACAATTTTAAATTTAACTTTTCAACCAATTATAACATGAAACATCATGAACACTGGCATACTTACTGAGCGTAAGGGAGGGATCGCTGTGTCACCAGGACCATATCAGAGAAAGGGATTCGAACGGTAAGTTCTTACAAAAATCCCTTTTTCTCTTTCAATGGTCCTGGTGACACAGCTTCACATTGGGACGTTCCAGAGCCGGTCCTTTTGGGTGGGTACGCTCAGGTCTGCAGTTTTCATCACTGCTTGCCCGAATGATGCGTCCACCGACGCGAACTCACGGAACCTATCGAATTTGGCAAAAATATGAACAGAAGACCAAGTGGCAGCCCTGCAAACCTGCTCAGCTGTTGCCCCATGTCGAACCGCCCAAGAGGTGGCAACCGACCTGGTGGTATGCGCATTAATCCTGGCCGGTACAGGCCTACCAACTTTAGTATATGCAAACGCAATAACAGAGCGCAACCACCTAGCAATGGTCTGCTTAGAAGCAGGCCAACTAAGTTTGTGTATGTCATACAAACCAGTAAAGTATCAGTCTTTCTGACACTCTTAACTCTGTCCACATAAACGCGCAAGACGCGCACAACATCCAAATTCCTTAATTTGTCCCTTTTCCTAACAACCCTCTGAGGGTTGAAACACAGGCAGAACAATCTCCTGATTTAGATGAAAAGCAGAGACTACTTTTGGTAAAAATCTAGGGGTACTGTCCGAAAGGCAGCCCTATCATCGTGACATATAAGGGAGGAAGACTTGAAGAACGAAGCAATCAACTCCGATATATTTTTTTTTTTTTTTTTTTTTTTTCTTGACGCCACCGCCAACAAAAATACCAGCTTCCCTGAAAGGAAACTAAGGTCAACCGACCTTAACGGCTCAAAAGGCGCCTCTTTAAGGTACTCCAGAACCAGAAATAATTCCCCTGGCGCTACTGGTTGGTTGTAGGGAGGTTTCAATAGATAAACCCCCTGCAGGAAGGTCTGTACTTCTGGTTCTAACGCAATCCTTCTTTGGAAAGAAAAATTGACACGGTCGAGATATGTACTCTGAGTGACTGAAGGCCTAACCCAGAGGAAAGGCCCTCCTGTAAAAAACTCCAACAATTTAGCCATTTTAAATCTCGATGTGCGTGACCTCTGTCTTACACACCACCAAATATAGGTCTTCCAGGCCCCAAAATAATTTACAGAAGACACTGACTTTCTGGCTTTCCTCATTGCGTTAACCACCGCCTTTGAGAATCCTATATTCCTCAAAATGGCGTTTTCAACAGCCAGACCGTCAAAATTAATCGAGCTGAATCCAGCTGGTTGAACGGTCCTTGTTTTAGAAGGTCTGACCTCAGATGTAGACGCCACGAGTCCACAGAGAATCTCTGAAGCCTCGAGTACCAGGATCTCCCTGGCCAATCTGGGGCCACTAAAATTACTGGAATTGTCTGGGCCTGTATTGTTTTCAACTCTCTTGCCAGCATTGGAACTGGCGTTAAATCATAAAGAAGATTCCCCTCCCAGGGGATAGTCATGGCATCCACTGCTTCTGCCAGTGGATCCCACGTCCTGTCATACAACCTGGATACCTGATGGATGAACCTGTATGCCTTCAGGTCCCTATCCGGGGTTTCCCCCTTATTGTAATCTAGTGGAATACTTGTGGATTCAGCCTCCATTTTCCTTCCATCAGTTTCTCCCTGCTCAGGAAGTCGGCCTCTATATTCTCCACTCCTGGTATGAAGATTGCTGATAATGCTAGAACATTCTGTTCCGCCCACAAGAAGATTCGGGACACTTCCCACATGGCCAGATTGCTGTGTGTGCCTCCCTGGTGATTCAGATACGCCACAGCTGTGACGTTGTCGGTCTGAATGTCTAAAAGGGAGCTCTTGTAATCTTTTCTCCCGCCAGAGAAAACCTCTTCCACACAGCCCTCAGTTCCAAGATGTTGATCAGTAAGGCAGACTGTAAAGTATCAGTCTTTCTGCTCTAAAGTCCACAAGCCCTGCAGACGCAGGTCCACGACAACTGCCCCTCAGCCTCTGAGACTGGCGTCGGTAGTGACTACCACCCAGCTCCAGGACTGCAGGGACCGACTCCCCCGAAGGGAATCCACCTCCATCCACCATTTTAGGAAGGATCGAGTTTCTGAAAACAACACCATTTGTTCTGACCTCATGGTCTGAGAGTTCCCTGTCCGCTGGGACACTCTAGAGTGGAACCTGGTGAACTGTAACGTCTCGAAAGACGCCATCATCTTCCCCAGCAGTTTGAGTCACCCCCATACTGCTGTGCTCTGAGACCCTAGGATCTCCTGTACCAAGGCAGCCAGATCCCTGGCCTATGCCTCTGGTAGAAACACCCAATGCAACTGGGTATCCAGACCAATCCCCAAGAATTGGAGTCTCTGTGACGGCACCGATTGAGATTTTTGTAAATTTAAAAGCCAGCCGTGAATCTGCAAAACCTGATGGTTTCTGCCAAGTGACTCTTCACTTGTCTGCTGACTCCGCTTTAAACCGCAGGTCGTCCAAAAATGGAATAACCATGATTTCCGTCAGTCGAAGCACATCCGCCATTTCTGACATTATTTGGTGAATACCCTTGACGCTGTGGCCAGACCAAAAGGTAACGCCTGTAATTACAGGAGAAGGTCTCCTATCGCACACCCCAATAGTTCCGGGTGGATAGGAACCTGCAAGTATGCGTCCTGGACCTTCATGGACGCTAAAAATTCTCCCTGGTCCCGGCTTAGCAGCACAGACCGTAGAGACTCTATTTTGAAATGGTCTACCCACAAAAAGCTATTAATGCCTTTAAGTTTAGGATCCGCTGAAAGACCCGTCTGGTTTGGGCACCAAAAACAGAGTGAAATAAAAGCCTTTTTTCCCTCCGCTCTGGGGACCGGGACTACCACACCCTTCTCTAACAGAGAATGAGCCGCTCCCAAGAGAGCTGTACGGAGCCGAGCCTCCTTTGGCAGTGGTGTAGGAATGAACCTTCTCGGTGGAAGAACTTTGAAGGGAATCTTTTAACCCTGGGTTATATTTCTAACCCAAGCGTTCCGGTCTTAACAGTGCCCCTGCGTCTCTGAACAGTGACAGAGGTCCCCCCTCCTTAAACACCGCCGGGCAAAACCCCTGGCAGTATGCGGAGGATTTTTCCTCTCCTATGGTTTCTTATAACAAGAACCAAATTTTGACTTTGGGGCCTTGCCCCTGGAGGACTGAGACTATCCCTTAAAAGACTGTCCTCAAAAGGACGCACCTCCTCTAGGGGAGGGCCGAAAGGATGGCCTGAAAGCAGAAAACCTTGATGTCTGCTTTGGCTGCAGGGGTAGGCAGGAAAGTGCTTTTTTCCACCTGTGGCCTGCTTATTAATCTCTTCCAGTTGTAAACCAATAACAGCTTTCCTTTAAAAGCAAATGCCTCTAAGCCTTTTTAGACTTGTTATCTGCCTTCCAAGCTATAAGCCAGAGCACTCTCCTGGCATTCCAAACACTGAGGAAACTCTGGCAGCCATTTTGAGAGCTTCCTGCTCAGCCTGCATCACATTTCTGCAGCAGCATTATACTTCTCTGCCTAGTAACAACACACAAAAGACAGTATGTCAACTAGAGCACAGGTCACTGACCCACCAATCCTGGCCTTAGAGACCCAGACTGAAGCCAATCAGAGGACTTGCTTGCTTGAAGGCTTGCACTGGTAGCACAGTTGGTTTTTGACAAGTATACCACAGAAGCCTCTACCACTGGAACTTTCTCCCAGAGGTCTGCATGATCCTCAGGCATGGGATACAGGCTTAACCATCTATTTTGGCATCTAAAGCCTTTTGTCAGGGGTTTTCCAATAAATCTTGTAAACCCTTGTCTGCAGAGAGATATCAGGGGTTTTCCAATAAATCTTGTAAACCCTTGTCTGCAGAGAGATATCATTTCCCTCACGCTGTCTCTTAAAAACAACCTTAGCAGGAGTTTTTTTTACTTCACAGACAAATTCAATGCCTGTTTACAGCAGTAATCAAATCCTCCACCCCTGAGGGTGAGGACTCTTCAGAAACATCACCCTGAACCCAGGGTATGTCTGTGTACTCTCCCTCCTCATCAGCAGCTAATAATGGCACTGAATCAGACCTTTTAGGGGTCCCCCCAGAGTAACCATAAAGCTTGTCAAACAAGTAATTTAAACCTGCTGATTCCCATAGCAGTATCCTGCATGACTTGTATAAGTCAGGATCTGTCTGGGTCCGAGGCAAAGAGCTGGCCGGACTGCTGAGAGAATGGCCCTGGTCTAGGGAAATTACCAGCCATCACTCTGCCTGTCCAGTAATGCACCAAAGCATTTTCCGACCTGTCTCAGGGACTTAACCCTCGCAAGGTCCGATGCACTACCCTCTGGGGTTCACTCCCCATGGGTTTCACAGCAGCGCATATAAATACATAAGCCCCCCTCAGGGACAATTCTCAGTGTACAACCACTGCAAGCGCTCAATGCATTTAAGGCTCCCTCCCCCAAAACCACAGACTGTTGCTCAGACATGATGTTCTCAATAACACAGTCACAGCATTAAATGTACATACATTATATACAGTGTACTCAGCCACTTAGCTTTCTGTAGTCTTCAGAATGGGGAAAGCGAAGCCCAGGAAATCCAATCACTCTGTCAGGATCAGTAAGCCAGCTCAGCTCCGCTGCAAGCGTTCTGAATGGCGCCAAAAACAGAGTGAGGGAAGGGACCAAGTCCCTGCTGCTGCGGGGTCTGTGACTTTTGGCGCCAACTACCCCCAGACAGCCGCTCCCATTGTAGGATCTCCTCGTTCCAGTATCTCCCCCTCAGCTGGGGACCACTCGGAACATGCCTGTAACAACACTGCTGTCCTCTCAGTATAGGAGCTCAGTGTGTAAGCTCCGCAGAAAATGGCCGCCGCCATCACGGAGCGCCTGTCCCCCATGATCCCCACCTAGCGTGAAGCCGGTTTCAGAGCGCTCCGGAGCCCAGGCAGCTTCTTAAAAGAAGCTGTAAGCGCTGCACAGGGAGGCCAGACAGCGTCTCCCTCGTGCACAGTGAGCTGACAGGACTCGTTTCTGTCAGCTCCTGCTGCGCTAGCAGTGTGAGGATTCACTAATTAGAATCCTCACACTGTGCCTACCTAGCTAGTGTAGAAGTTAATAAAATAATAAAAACCCTAACTAACTCTACTCCTTCGGCTGCTCCAGCAGCCCTTTAGAATAGCACCCACTCCAGTGGGCACCTAACACGAACTGAGGAATCTGGGATGCAGTAGGGGAGGAGCCTACCCTCCAAAAGCTTTAGGATAGGTGCCTGGCTCCTGCGGACCCTCCTACATCCCAATGTGAAGCTGTGTCACCAGGACCATTGAAAGAGAAATAGGTGATGTCACAGTGACGCTCCCAGATCCCCTCACCTCCCCAGTCACGTCCCTGTATTATTACTATAGATATAAGTGATGTCACAGTGACACTCCCAGATCCCCTCACCTCCCCAGTCACGTCCCTGTATTACTACTATAGATATAGGTGATGTCACAGTGACGCTCCCAGAACCCCTCACCTCCCCAGTCACGTCCCTGTATTATTACTATAGATATACATGATGTCACAGTGACACTCCCAGATCCCCTCACCTCCCCAGTCATGTCCCTGTATTATTACTATAGATATAAGTGATGTCACAGTGACACCCCCAGATCCCCTCACCTCCCCAGTCACGTCCCTGTATTATTACTATAGATATAAGTGATGTCACAGTGACACTCCCAGATCCCCTCACCTCCCCAGTAACGTCCCTGTATTATTACTATAGATATAAGTGATGTCACAGTGACGCTCCCAGTTCCCCTCACCTCCCTGTATTATTACTATAGATATATGTGATGTCATAGTGACACTCACAGATCCCCTCACCTCCCCAGTCACGTACCTGTATTATTACTATAGATATAGGTGATGTCACAGTGACGCTCCCAGATCCCCTCACCTCCCCAGTCACGTCCCTGTATTATTACTATAGATATAAGTGATGTCACAGTGACACTCCCAGATCCCCTCACCTCCCCAGTCACGTCCCTGTATTACTACTATAGATATAGGTGATGTCACAGTGACGCTCCCAGAACCCCTCACCTCCCCAGTCAGCAGGTAGATGATCTCCAGGGTGATATTTAGAATACTCTCAGTCATGTGACTCTGGTCCTTGTCCATCCTCAGGGAATCAGTGACGTGTCTCATCCTCACGTGACGTCTAGTAAACACTCCGTTTCCGCACCGCTCGGTTGTCTAGGTGTAAATATAATTACAATAAACACCACACAGTACACATGTAACATATTAGGTAAAAGGTGCCCATCCACTAGTCCGATTTGGGCCAATTTCACCCGATCCCGATGGAACGGGCTGAGAAATCGGATGTGTTTGACGTCTGCCTTGGGTTGGATTCACCTCGGACCTGAGCAGGAGGTCGGACCTGCTGCCCACCCGCCGACTCGGCCCTCATCCTGGTGGCTGGGAATGGGGTCGCATGGGATACATTGCATGTGAAATGACAGCATGTGATGCATCGTATGCAGGTCCCAGGTGGCTCGGAGGGGGTCGCATGGCCATACACTGCTGCGATACATCCCAGTAGTGTATGGCCACCATAAGAAAAATCTACACAGAGGCAGAACAGCTGCCTCTAATGTGCACATATATATATATCATACAGAGAACAATGGGTACATGTATAGTATAAGCGCTATAGAATACCACTACAACGTTCATTGTAGTACATGGTTGTCTGAAAACAATTGTAATAGGGCACCAAAGGCTGCTCGCACTGTATAATCATCATACTACTACGAAGATATCAGAGACTCAAAACCCTGAAAAAAATTATATAAAATAAATTTGTTTTGTAACAGGACACCAAAAGCTGCTCCCTAATGGTAATCTTAAAAAAAGGCAGAGGCAGCTGAACTATATAATAATAACACCACACCAGAGGCTGCTCCCTCTGTATAACATTTGTAACAGGATGCCATAGGCCGCTCCCCCTGTATAAATAGGACGGCAGAGGCCGCTCACACCACAGGCTGCTCCAACTGCATAAACAGGATGCCACAGGCCGCTCCTCCTGCATAAACAGAACACCCCCCCCCCCCCCGGTATAACAGGACGCTGCAGGATGCTCCTCCCTGTATAAAAGGACGCAGCAAGCCGCTCCCCATGTATAAACAGTATGCCCCCCCCCCTGTATGACAGGATGCCGCAGGCCGCTCCCCATCTGTATAAAATGACATCACAGGCCTCTCCCCCGTATAACAGGACATCATAGGCCGCTCCCCCTGAATAACAGGACACTACAGGCCACTCTCTCCCCCGTATCACAGGACACCACAGGCCGCTCCCCCTGTATCACAGGACACCACAGGCCGCTCCTTCTGTATCACAGGACACCACAGGCCGCTCCCCCTGTATCACAGGACACCACAGGCCGCTCCCCCTGTATCACAGGAGTCCACCACAGGCTGCTCCCCCTGTATCACAGGAGTCCACCACAGGCTGCTCCCCCTGTATTACAGGACACCGCAGGCCGATCCTTCCCTTATAACCAGACACCACAGGCTGCTCCGCCTGTATAATAACACCAGGGCAGTACAATACCATCACCTGCTGCCAGATACAGCAATATCTTCTCTCGGTCCCCCGTAACCTTATCACCGTGGCTTCTGGAAGTGAGAGGCCTCACCTAAGATTCAGCAGCGCTGCCCCAGCAGGAAGCCGAGATGCTGCCGCCACTGAACGCGTGGATTGGTCTTCGGGAAAATGGCCGCCGCTCCGTTACACAAGGGACAATTATTATGGAACCTTTCTGGTCGTATTATAGCATGGAAACTACTACCGGTGACCGCACCTCACAGAACTCTCTCTGTGCATTCTCTCAATGCAATTGCCGCTTCTACCAGTCTCTTAGTGATGTCTCATTGTGTGTCCTCATACAGCGGCGGCCATTGTGTTGTAGTTTGTACTCGGCTGGGCTCCCAGACTCCCCCGAGGCTGTAGCCACAGTGTATTTCCTGTGTGGGGCAGAGTGGGAGGAGCTGTGTTACCAGGGAAACGTCCCTTCCTCGTGTGCATGGCAGGCAGGAGGGAGAGTGCTGCAGCTGGCACCAGGTGACCCCAGGTATTATACTGCTAGTAACAGCATAGTAGTGATTGCTGGGTGTGAGCCATATGTGCACTTATATCCCTTTTACACCAGAGTCGCGAACCGGGTTATTGCCGCTCCAGTCCGGGCCGGGGCTTGGTGTAAAAGGGCAAATAAAAAAAAAATAACCCGGGTCCTGTTACCCTTGTCCGACCCGGCAAATGTTCAGGGTCGGACACTGGGCTTCCCCGGAGTCAGGGGCCGTGTAAATGGGTGACCCAGTACTATGCAAACAGCAGCAGAGGTGAATGTATGCCTGTGTGCGGCATCCATTCACCTCATAAACGGAGGCTGGGGGCAGTCCAGCAGCTTACTTGGGTGTTGGGTTGGCCCCAGCACGTCGGTCAGCGTTGCAGGGTTGACGGTTGGCAGGTTTCCCGGTGCTTGGAGATGATTTTATCTCCGAGAGCCGGCTCCGGGCATGAATTCACCGGCGTCCCCTACCCAGCATAATTCCGGGTAACGCTGGTGTAAAAGGGAACAACTTCCGGGTCGAATCCGGGTCCAGAAAACTGGGAGCAGATGGCGTCAGAGGGAGGGGGAGGAGATGGAATTAGAGAGAGGTGGAAGGAGATGGCATCAGAGAGAGGGGGGGAGGAGATGGCATCGGACAGAGGGGGAAGTAGACGGCATCAGAGAGAGGTGAAATGAGATGGCATCAGAGAGAGGTGAATGGAGACGACATCAGAGAAAGAGAGGGAGGAGACAGCATCAGAGAAAGAGGGGGAGGAGACAGGGTCAGAGTAAAGGGCCCCATACATCAGCAATTAATTGTGACAATTTTCAGATATGGAGATGATTGCCACAATTAATTTTAGGTGTGTGGGCTCCCCCTTTTGTCAATCCCAATCAAAATCGCCAATCGATTGCTTAATCAGGTTTTTAAACATGCTTAATAATCTGGTATTATCTGCAGATCCTTTTTTATATGTGTGGGCATTCCCAATTCGTCTTCTTCATCTATTTACATTATGAACAGCTGAAATGACAATTGATTGGGGCAATTTCCAGATATGAAGATGCAATCTTTAGATGGAAAAATCTGCCGATCACTGAAATAAATCTTTAATGTGTGGGCAAAGTCAGATAGATTGTAAAATCCATTTATCTGGCCAAAAATCCCTGGATCTGGAAATCCATAAATTGTGATTGCTGATGTATGGGGCCCTTAAGAGCGGGAGGAAATGGTGTCAGAGATAGGTGGAAGGAGACGGCGTCAGAGAGAGAGGTGAATGGAGACGACATCAGAGAAAGAGGTGGAGGAGACAGCGTCAGAGAAAAAGGTGGAGGAGACGGCATCAGAGAAAGACGGGGAGGAGACGGCATCAGAGAGGGGGAATAGGCAGCATCAGAGAGGGGGGATGTGACAGCGTTAGAAAAAGAGAGAGGTGAGAAGTTAGACAGCTTCAGACAGAGAGTGGGGATGAGCATACCTCATTACAGCAGTCGGTGGGAGCACAGCCAGGGGGCCTCTTATGGGGGTGGGCACTTCACTGCATTAGGCCACACCCCCTAAATGACCGCAAATCGCGGGACTGCTGGAAGCCAGCCAGGAGGGTTGAGGGACCACAGCTTCATCCTCAGTGGATGTGCTGCAGCTTGCGTTGGCCGGGCCAAGGTGAGGGGGCCGTGGCAAGGTGGAGCAGGTAGCGCTGAATGCTGCTGATCTTTGGTGCAGTCAGGACTTGGTACAGGGGGGAGCTGCGGGCCCTAGAAACAGCTCGGGCCCGATAGCAGCTGCACCCTTGGTAGTTAGTTACACCATGTCACGTTCTTAGAAGCACCAGCTGTAGTGTAACGGAGGCTGGGTGCTTTAATGTAAGGATGTTGCATCCACGACAGAAGGGAGTGAAACAATAGAATAAAATGAAATTGATTTAATAAAGATATTGCAAGACAAGTGATACTGATGGCACAAATGTTATACTGTAGATTATGCCAATGTAAAAGTCAATAGTCCAATACGTTATTGCCGAATATGATGATGCTTGGTACTTAAAAGAATATTATAATGTTGCTTGAAGAATTGAAGAATAAATGAAGAAGGGATTTGATTGGGTAATTGATGGCTTGACTGAAGGATTGGATGTTTGAATGAAGAAATAACTGGAAGATTGGATGGTTGATTGGAAGATTGGATTATTGGTTGGAGGATTGGATGATTGGATGGAAGATTTAATGATTGGTTTGAAGATTGAAGAATAAAGAATATTAATGAAGAAGACTGTCCTTGCTAGATTGGATCATGGCTGCAATCAGAGACACGAAGGATTGTAGTGGGAACTACAGAGCCAGACCGGAGCAATGATGCATAGGGGTAGACATCATTGTACTGACTGCCGCTCTAACCCGGCCAGTCAGTACTTAACAGGTGGACTGTGTGGCTATTGGTCAGCATATTGACAGGGGAGGCGGAGCCGCACAGGAGAGGCTAAGGGAACCAAAAAGATGGCGGCCGCCAGAGGGGGCGACAGGTTACAGCCGGCAATGAGTGTGCGCAGCTGCGCAAACACCGGCATTCAGACACAGGCCTAACCAGGCACAAACACACATGGTGGTTCAGGTCTCATACCGCTCATGCCCTGCATGGCACCAGAGCACACAGCACCACCGTCACCACGCGGTGACAGCGCGGACACATGTACCCCACCAGTACCAGGGACATAAGCAGAGGTGAGCGCCATAGTGTTACACATGCGGTTAGAGAGCCTAGGGCTGGGCACAGCACAGGGGATTTGGGTGAGAGCCATGGTGGATGTGACACACCACTTCTAATACTGCTAATTACCCACTTTCCCAGTCAGTCAGGAGAAAGTGCATAGTCAGATGCTTTGCATTATATAGGTTTCCTTTCAAAAATATATGGCTTTTATTTTCAACTAACTGGGTTTGTAGGCCATGCCCCCTTGCCGCCAGGCCACGCCTCAAATTTCGGGCGCGCGCCTATGAAGCATGTTTATGTCCCTCTTGCCGTGGGTTAGAAGTTGGGAGGTATGGGTTGCTGGGGCCCGCTAGTTCCACCACCACCACCCACCCTGCTAGTCTATTTATGCTTACTCCGTGCCTATTAGTATTATTCATACTTTTTTCTTCAATTTGTGTCCTCCTTTTCATTGTAAAAAAGTTGGTCACCTTAATATATACAGTGTGTGTGTGGGCGTCTCTAATATATATATATATATATATATATATATATATATATATATATATATATATATATATATATATATATATAGACACACACACACACTAGTAAGCCTACTCGAAGCAAAAGCTTCGAAAGCTAGTCTGCTACCTTGTGATTGCCTCTGTGTTTGTGCATGTGTGAGAGAAAGAGATGTAGTTTCACTCTCTACCAGCAGATGGCAGTATTTCAGAGACACACAGACACTAGACATATATAGATGATAGGTTGTGGTTGGCAGAGCGGCACTCACCCAAGCTGGGTAACAGATGCTCCGGTGCCCTCCAGAGATAGCAATAGTAAGTTGTAGAAAAAGCGGCACTCGCAGGCTTCATCAATTCAAAAATCCAATAAAATGATGCGTAATTTCCAACATTTGAAGGACTAATGGTGCCCATAGACGGTCCGTTCTCTACTATGAGATGCGCGCTCCCGCACTAGGGATGCGATCCGATGCGATGCGTGCTAATTAAGTGCAGAACGGATCCGTTAAACGGACCGTGTATGGGCACCTTTAAGGTGCCCATACACGTTACAATTATTGTATACAATATCGCATCTCATCGCATCTCGGTTTTGCGATGAGATCAGATGAGATTAGATCTAGTACAAAAAGTATGTGCTGCACCTACTTTTTGTATTAGATCTCATCTCATCTGATCTTATCACAAAACCAAGATACGATGAGATGCGATATTGGGTACTTGTGGATTATCACGGCTCCCACGATGGCCATCGTATGTGAAAAAATCGCATGCGATCGCATACGATTTTGCACTGAAAAGCATCCAAATGCATTGGAATTAGTATTAAACATGTTCAATGGCCCCCAAATGGCATTTTTGAGGCTGTACCACCCCCACTATCAACGCGAAGCGTGGCGAGCGCAGCGAGCCCTGCGAGGGGACGCGGATACCTTCACAGGTATCCGCGTCCCCTCACGGGCTTCACAGGTGTCCGCTCGCCACGCTTCGGGCTCGGTGGCTCGCTGCGCTCGCCACACTTTCTATTCTCAACTCCACGCCGACGTGGATAGTGGGGGTATGAAAAGGTCGTAGGACGCGTACCGCCGCCCCTCGCGGACTCGCTGCGCTCGCCACGCTTCGGGTTCGCATTGATAGTGGGGGTAGTACAGCATCAAAAATGCCATTTGGGGGCCATTGAACATGTTTAATACTAATTCCGATGCATTTGGATGCTTTTCAGTGCAAAACCGTATGCGATTTTGACAAAAAACGGCAAAAACTGTAAAAATCGCATCACATGGCACTATATATGGCATTCGATGGCATGTGATGGGAGCCGTGATAATCCACAAGTACCCGATATTGTATACAATATTTTATACAATAATTGTGTATGGGCACCTTTACTCGGATGAGACTATCCACTTCAGTTCCATCGCCACTACACCACCATCAATTATCTGGGTGTTAAAACCAGTCGAGTACAGAACAAATGGATGGAAACAGACATCTTTTATAAGGCCACAGATAAGAACACTATCTTATACTTATTACTGACACATCAAGAAAACATTGGCCGCTCGTTACCACTGATACAAACCTACAATATCTTCAGAACACCTATTTGATGAACTGCCACCAACGTGGACGCAACATCAAGGACTGGTTAGTCCAGAACAATGTAGCCATACCAAGGAATACTATCTATGGCACTTTTCTAGGCAGGAAACCGGGTGCAAATAAATGCACCAACTGTATAACTTGCCGCTACATGGAGATAGGGAACTAGTGTTTTCCGCTTGGCTGTTCTAGCGGTGCTCTGCACCCTGCCCGATTTAAAGGGCAAAATACGGCCTGCTCCTCTAGCAGCGCCCTGCTAAAACAGCCTCTGCTTTAGTGACGGAGGCGGACGCACCCGCTCCCTTTAGTGACGGCGGTGACCCGGAACCGCCCACAATGGTGACAGCAGCGGAACCGGTCCTCCCCACTTATACTGCCCCTGTGTGGCAGCACCCTGCCCAGTTCCTAGAAGGAACACTAGGGAACTACATATTACATCCTCATTCTGAACACAAAATCCCTATAAAACACATCCTCGCATGTAGTAGCTACCGGATTCGGTGCCCGTGTGGATATGTCTATATAGGCAAGACGTCTTGCACGTTTAAAGAAAGAGTAGGCCGACATCAATCCGTGATCCGAATGGATCTGCAGTTGTATATTTTGCTTTTGCTTAGTTTTTTGTTTAATATTTTTCTATATAATTTGTTTGTATTTCTTATGTCATTTTGCAGCTTCCTATTATTGGTGGCCAGTCGAGGTTATTATAGGCTAGATGGTTTCTGCTGTACCACTATACTGTTCCATATACATATATATATATATATATATATATATATATATATATATATATATAGATGTTGGCTATACATACCACCCCCACCGGGATCATCAGTGGGTAGACACCCCAAAATTCCTAAATATAGCCCAGAGACACAGACACTTTCTTACCTGAGATAACGGCATTTTCCCAATACAGTATACCCCCTGCAATCTCATGGGAGCCGTGCCTCTCACAGCAATGGTGCCATCCACAGGACTGTGTGTATATAGTAATAGAATGTGACTTCATTAGATATCAGATGTAGTCCCTCGTTTCTATAAGTATTGCGCCCATCAGGGCATATACCACTGAGCCTGAAATGTGTCTGTCATGGTAATGTACTGTTTATTGCATGTGTGTAATGTCTTGTTGTCCAGTGTGGTCCCAGCCAGGTAACTGTCCTGTGTGAGTGATACATAGGAAGTCCGGTACTTGTGTATTATCACGGCGCACAGATCGCAAAATCGCATACCATTCTTTGCATGCAATGCGATGCAATTTTCCTATGTAATTAATGGACTGCTATTTTTTTCACCCGGTGATATCTCTTTGTATCACATCGCATGCGATCGCATGGTGCCGCAAAATTGCATGCGATTGCATAGGGTGCGATGCCATTGACTTTACTATAGAGTTTTATTGTAATTTTGAGTCTATACGCTATGCGCTGAATTGAATGTCTGCTGCACTAATCGCTTAAAATTACTCCCTTAGTAACAATGGATAAATTAGTAAACAAAGAATAAGTGATGTTGTGCGCTGACACACTTCCAGAAAAAAGTGAGGAGATGACCCAAAGGTCAGAATATCAGATGAATAAAAGAAATATACTCTCCTTGTCAACCAATTCTTCTCATTCTCATAATAGTGTGATATCGTCAAAATAACAGATATATTTATTTATACACACTAATAAAACATACATAAAACCACACATTTAGATAGTGAACAATGATGTTGTCCCTTATATAAAGCTAAAGGTGGAGGTTTACCAGAATCTGTAAAAAGGTTTTTCAAATCTGGAAAGCCTCCGGTTCTCCGGAAAACCAAAGGCTTCAGGTGCTTCAAACGAATCCAGTACCGGTAATAGACCCCCTCTGGTGACTCACTCCAGGCTGCTGCAACGCGTATCGGGATCCAAATCTCCCTTTGTCAGGCAGTACTCTGGAGAGTGAGTCACTTCCTCTATTTAAACATATCCCCTCATTAACCTCCGGGTCAAGAAGTCAAATCTTAAAAATACTGTATATTTACTACAAATATTTAGTACCATTAAAAAACCATGCAGTGTATTCCATAAGGTAAAACCGCTAACCCCCGTTGCTTAAAAACTGTTGAAATGTCCTCTAGAAGTTAGAACTCCGGGTGGAACGCATTTCCTGTTTCTAATTGGAACGCATTGCTCCGTGCGACGAAACCGGAAGTTCCTCAGCACTGCGTCATACCTAATAAGTGTAAAATTAATAAAATAAAAAACACCTATCTATCTCTAATCTGCGCAGCAGCCTCTTCAGTATAGCACCCACTCCGGTGGGCACCTAAAAAGAACTGGGGATTCTGGGATGCAGTGGGAGGAGCCTACCACTCTAAAAGCTTTGGTATAGGTGCCTGGCTCCTGCGGACCCTCCTACATCCCAATGTGAAGCTGTGTCACCAGGACCATTGAAAGAGAAATGATTTATGCCCAAAATGCAGTATACAGCAGGGTACATGTATGCATAGGATTTGGCAGCATCACGTGAAGGAGATTTTGGGAGAAAGTCCAAAATATAATGGTCAAGGTGGGACTACCGGTACAATATCTGGATGTAACTATGTATTTTGGGCATAAACCCACAGGTAAGGGCAATGACCCGTTTATACCGCCGGTGGAGAACCAAGCTGCTCTGGCAAAAGTAATAATAGCAGGGAAATGGAGGCGCATGAGGCACCGGATTTATACCACGGGATCCATCTGGTAAACCATACAGTAGATAATGAGAAGTACACATACACCAAAAGTAATAATGTAAGAAAGTGTCATCAAACGTGGGAGAGATGGACGCTGTCAGAATTCTATGAGGCTTATACAGGAGTATACACAACAATGCATATACATTACACAAATCCACACTATTACACAGGACCAAACACAGGAATAGGTTTATTATAAATGGCCGTATACAGAAGGTGAGATAGATGAGGCACAATGTAAGTTTAGTATAATCGGTATAATGACATCGCTTGTCAGACATAAAGCACATATACACTGCACAGATATAAGGTAGGGGAAAGGATAGGATGTAATGTCTCATCTCTGTATCATACGCATATTGTAATAAGAAATACTGAATAAAAATAAGATCTGGGCAGCGATTGGAAGGATGTTTGTATCCCAGGATGTAAATGTCCCAGGAGCAGCCTGGCTTCCTGCTGAGCTGGTGCCTGGAAGCCTGCAGTATGATTACAGTAATGTGGGGTACACATCAGGATGATTTGGCCCAAAATGAGCCAATTTAGATACAATCTCAACCGATTTTATGTAAATTGTCCATTTCACTGCCGTTCTGATGCGATCCCGATCCGACGTGCAGCCCCGCGGATCGTTAGGTCTTTTCTGAGATCCTACCATTGAAGTGGGTTCGGGTCGCGATCACATCAGATGCAGTTCCTGAGCGTGTCATAGGCTCCGCCATATAGTGAGCAGGTCATACATTCCCCTAACAACCCGCTCACAAGCTGCATCATGCTGGTGTATACTCAGCATAAGCCGGCAGCTCTGGAGAGGGGGGAGGGGGCTGGTTGTGGAGGAACATCAGCCAGGACAGTTTCTGCTAGCCTTACATTTAAGAACCCATGGGTAGCTCCCACAGTTTCTAGGGGGTGAATCGAGCCTGCATTGTTTTGGGGAGACTACTCTCAGATGATCCCTGTGCATGCAACAGGGGTATCCTCACATCAATGCTCATGTTTAATGTAGATCTGCTCATCCAAATGTTATTGTTCTGGTATTTACAAAGTATACATTTATTTATAAATCATGTCCCACACTGTAAGCATGGAAAAGGCTTCTCTGATGTCTAACAAGATGTGATTTATTTTTAAAACATTTCCCACATTCAGAGCATGAAAATGGTTTCTCACCTGTATGTACCCTCTCATGTAGAACAAGATTATATTTATGTAGAAAACATTTCCCACACTCAGAACATGCAAATGGTTTCTCACCTGTATGTACCCTCTCATGTAGAGCAAGATTGGATTTATTGCTATAACATTTCCCACATTCAGAGCATGAAAATGGTTTCTCACCTGTATGTACCCTCTCATGTAGAACAAGACTGGATTTATGAGTAAAACATTTCCCACATTCAGAACATGAAAATAGTTTCTCACCTGTATGTTCCCTCTCATGTGTAACAAGATTGGACTTCTGTGCAAAACATTTCTCACATTCAGAACATGAAAATGGTTTCTCACCTGTATGTACCCTCTCATGTGTAACAAGATGTGACTTACAAGAAAATGATTTCCCACATTCAGAACATGAAAATGGTTTCTCACCTGTGTGTTCCCTCTCATGTGCAACAAGACTGGCTTTATGAGTAAAACATTTCCCACATTCAGAACATGAAAATGGTTTCTCACCTGTATGTACCCTCTCATGTAGAGCAAGACTGGATTTATGAGTAAAACATTTCCCACATTCAGAGCATGAAAATGGTTTCTCACCTGTATGTACCCTCTCATGTAGAACAAGATGAGATTTATTTAGAAAACATTTCCCACACTCAGAACATGCAAATGGTTTCTCACCTGTATGTACCCTCTCATGTAGAACAAGATTGGATTTCTTGTTATAACATTTCCCACATTCAGAACATGAAAATGGTTTCTCACCTGTATGTTCCCTCTCATGTGTAACAAGATTGGATTTCTGTGCAAAACATTTCTCACATTCAGAACATGAAAATGGTTTCTCACCTGTATGTACCCTCTCATGTGTAACAAGATGTGACTTACAAGAAAACGATTTCCCACATTCAGAACATGAAAATGGTTTCGCACCTGTGTGTTCCCTCTCATGTGCAACAAGACTGGCTTTATGAGTAAAACATTTCCCACATTCAGAACATGAAAATGGTTTCTCACCTGTATGTTCCCTCTCATGTGTAACAAGACTGGATTTATCCCTATAACATTTCCCACATTCAGAGCATGAAAATGGTTTCTCACCTGTATGTACCCTCTCATGTGTAACAAGATGTGACTTACAAGAAAACGATTTCCCACATTCAGAACATGAAAATGGTTTCTCACCTGTATGTTCCCACCCATGTGTAACAAGATGTGATTTATGAGTAAAACATTTCCCACATTCAGAGCATGAAAATGGTTTCTCACCTGTATGTACCCTCTCATGTGTAACAAGATGTGACTTACAAGAAAACGATTTCCCACATTCAGAACATGAAAATGGTTTCTCACCTGTATGTTCCCACCCATGTGTAACAAGATGTGATTTATGAGTAAAACATTTCCCACATTCAGAACATGAAAATGGTTTCTCACCTGTATGTACCCTCTCATGTATAACAAGATGTGACTTAAAAGAAAACGATTTCCCACATTCAGAACATGAAAATGGTTTCTCACCTGTATGTTCCCTCTCATGTCTAACAAGACTGGGTTTATTCCTATAACATTTCCCACATTCAGAACATGAAAATGGTTTCTCACCTGTATGTACCATCTCGTGTGCAACAAGACTGGATTTATGAGTAAAACATTTCCCACATTCAGAACATGAAAATGGTTTCTCACCTGTATGTAATCTCTCATGTGAAACAAGATGTGATTTACGAGAAAATGATTTCCCACATTCAGAACATGAAAATGGTTTCTCCCCTGTGTGATGTCTCTGATGTAAAGCGAAAACTGACTGACTTATAGAACTGGATGGTATTGTATCATCTTTATGATCTGTACTGTGTGTAGTAAGGTCTGAATGATCAGGAGAAGGTTCCTCATGACTAGAGGGACCAGATGAAATATCTGCACTGGGAAATGTTGGGTGTGTATTGGGGATAATGGGGTTTTCTTCTGGAGAATCTTGTCTGATGTTCTTATCTTCTAGTATATAATCTGGAGACACAATGAGATCTCCCTCCGAGGTATTCCTGCTTGTGCGCCCATCTACAGGAAACAGATGAATGACAACAGACAGAATTGGTTACATTGAGAAGGAAATGTTCATGGAGGTTTTATAACTTACACTGAACATGTCTAATGCTGCGCACACACTGGCCGATATATCGCTGGTCCGTCAGCCAGTGGGCACCAGTAATATGTCTGTAACCAGCGTGATCTCTACAACAGAGCCGATGGCCGATATATTGGTGCATTGTGCTATGGGCCTGTTTCTGGATAACCTGGTACCAAGTCCCAGAGTGCCAACCTGACGAATAGCCGCTACCCCACCCGGATCCCCTCGCATGTGCCCAATGCTGGAGAGATCATTGAAATCTCCAGGGCTCAGGGCAGCTGACGCCATGTGAAGTCAGCTACCCGCCCCTGGCACCTTGCGTCACGCTCAAATTTACATGGGCGTTCCCATCCATGGCCCATCACCACCAGTGCCCCCGTCCGTCCGTCACCCCCCCCCCCCTCATCCCCTCTCACCCCCCAGCACCTCATCTTACCACATCACCTTGCACCCAGCCACCTTCCCTTTCCGCTCCCACCCATTCCTACCTTTCGCTCTCTCCCAGTCCCCTTCTCTCTCTCCTCCACTCAATCTGCCCCCCCCTCTCCCCTGCTCTCTTCCTTCTCTTAATTGTTATTTTGTCTAATTAAGTTATACAGAATACCTATTGGGAGCTGCAATAGCCATAAGTCGTCTTATAATTATCTCGTCAGACAGCATTAATTTTGATTATTATATTTTGAACATAAAGTATTAGCGCCTGATTATCATGATTTTCCTTTTCCATCAGAGAGTGTGGGGAGGAGACTGGTCAGATCTCTGGGCTGGTAACACACAGTGACATGATGTGAGGGGAGAGCAGGAGTATAATAGGGGCTGATGGCTCCTGATGTAGGAGATACACCAGAGAGTGTGGGGAGGAGACTGGTCAGATCTCTGGGCTGGTAACACACAGTGACATGATGTGAGGGGGAGACCAGGAGTACAATAGGGGCTGATGGCTCCTGATTTCTTAGATAGCTGTAAAGCTGTATTAATAGAACAAGGAAAATACTGTATGCAGTAAATGATTATTACTCACCTGTGCTGATATCTGTAGGGATTTCCTCCTTCTTACACTGCTGATCACCCCTCATATGTGTGTCTTCTGTCTCTGTATCTTCTTTCTTATCTGACACATAAGACTCTTCTCTTATCTTCATATCCGTCACATACGTCTCTTCTTCCTCTGTGTCTTCTGCCTTAATATCTTCAAATTGAACCTACAAAAAAATATCTCATTAGTAATGTCTGATGCTAGGGAGATTACACAGTTCAATATCCGTGCATAGGACACACACACACACACAACCACTGCAATTCATATAGTGACAGTCACTTTGGTATATTGGGGAGACCCTAACTTCCCACCTACCTGATCCTCTTGTGGGGTCCTGTGAGTCTCCTCTGTACAGTGCTGGGAATACAGAGGACGGGGACATCTCTCTGGGGTATCTCTGTTACTGGGCCCATCTATAGGAGACACGCAGTGACTGAGGACATTATATGTATGTGATTATCCTGGGAATACAGAGGACGGGGACATCTCTCTGGGGTATCTCTGTTACTGGGCCCATCTATAGGAGACACACAGTGACTGAATTTCTCTTTCAATGGTCCTGGTGACACAGCTTCACATTGGGATGTAGGAGGGTCCGCAGGAGCCAGGCACCTATCCTAAAGCTTTTGGAGGGTAGGCTCCTCCCCTACTGCATCCCAGACTCCTCAGTTCGTGTTAGGTGCCCACTGGAGTGTGTGCTATTCTAAAGGGCTGCCGGAGCAGCCGAAGGAGTAGAGTTAGTTAGGGTTTTTATTATTTTATTAACTTTTACACTAGCTAGGTAGGCACAGTGTGAGGATTCTCATTAGTGAATCCTCACACTGCTAGCGCAGCAGGAGCTGACAGAAGCGCGTCCTGTCAGCTCGCTGTGCACAGGGGAGACGCTGTCTGGTCTCCCTGTGCAGCGCTTACAGCTTCTTTTAAGAACCTGCCGTGGCTCCGGAGCGTTCTGAAACCGGCTTCACGCTAGGTGGGGATCATGGGGGACAGGCGCTCCGTGATGGCGGCGGCCATTTTCTGTGGAGCTTACACACTGAGCTCCTATATGAGAGGACAGCAGTGTGTTACAGGCATGTTCCGAGTGGTCCCCAGCTGAGGGGGAGATACTGGAACTAGGAGATCCTACAATGGGAGCGGCTGTCTGGGGGTAGTTGGCGCCAAAAGTCACAGACCCCGCAGCAGCAGGGACTTGGTCCCTTCCCTCACTCTGTTTTGGCGCCATTCAGAACGCTTGCAGCAGAGCTGAGCTGGCTGACAGATCCTGACAGAGTGATTGGATTTCCTGGGCATCGCTTTCCCCATTCTGAAGACTACAGAAAGCTAAGTGAACTGAGTATATTGGTTCTGTATATAATGTCTGTACATTTAATGCTGTGACTGTGTTATTTGAGAACATCATGTCTGAGCAACAGTCTGTGGTTTTGGGGGAGGGAGCCTTTAATGCATTGAGTGCTTGCAGTGGTTGTACACTGAAATTTGTCCCTGAGCAGATAGCAGGGGGCGCTTATGTATTTCTTGCGCTGCTGTGAAACCCATGGGGAGTGAACCCCAGAGGGTAGTGCTATCGGAGCTTGCGTGGGCTAAGTCCCTGGGCAGGTCTGAAAATGCTTTGGTGCATTACTGGACAGGCAGAGTGATGGCTGGTAACTTCCCCTAGACCACTGCCATTCTCTCAGCAGTCCTCTAGCTCTTTGCCTCGGACCCAGACAGATCCTGACTTATTACAGGTCATGCAGGATACTGCTAAGGCAATCAGCAGGTTTAATTACTTGTTGGACAAGTTTTATGGTTATTCTGTGGGGACCCCTAAAAGGTCTTATTCAGTGCCATTGTTAGCTGCTGATGAGGAAGGAGAGTACACAGACATACCCTGGGATCAGGGTGATGTTTCTGAAGAGTCCTCAGCCTCAGGGGTGGAGGATTTGATTACTGCTGTTAAACAGGCATTGAATTTGTCTGTGAAGGATAAACTCCTGCAAAGGTTGTTTTTAAGAGACAGCGTAAAGAAACTGATATCTCCCTGCAGACGAGGGTTTACAAGATTTATTGGAAAACCCCTGATAAAAGGCTTTAGATGCCTAAAAGATGTTTAAGCCTGTATCCCATGCCTAAGGATCATGCAGACCTCTGAGAGAAAGTTCCAGTGGTAGATACTTCTGTGGCATGCTTGTCAAAAGTCACTGTGCTACCAGTGCAGGGGGGGAACAGCCTTCAAGCAAGGCAATGGTTAAAAGGGTGGGCAAAACACTCCGCCCTCGGATTGCTTCAGCCTGGGTCTCTAGGGCCATGATTGGTGGGTCATTGACCTGTGCACTATTTGACATACTGTTCCTTGTGTGTTGTTACTTGCGGAGAAGCTTAAAGCTGCTGCAGAGTATTTGATTGAGGCTGAGCAGGAAACTCTCAAAATGGCTGCCAGAGTTTCCTCAGTGTCCGTCAATGCCAGGAGAGTGCTCTGGCTTATAGCTTGGGAGGCAGATAATGAGTCTAAGAAGGCTTAGAGGCAATAGCTTTTAAAGGAAAGCTGTTATTTGGATCAGAACTGGAAGAGATTATTAAAGCAGGCCACAGGTGGAAAAAAGCACTTTCCTGCCTACCCCTGCAGCCAAGCAGACATCAAGGTTTTCTGCTTTCGGGCCGTCCTTTCGGCCCTCCCCTAGAGGAGGTGCGTCCTTTCGAGGACAGTCTTTTAGGGGATAGTCTCAGTCCTCCAGGGGCAAGGCCCCAAAGTCAAAATTTGGTTCCTTTCATAAGAAATCAAAGGAGAGGACAAACCCTCCGCATGACTGCCAGGGGTTTTGCCCGGCGGTTATCAAGGTGGGGGGACGTCTGTCACTGTTCAAAGACGCATGGGCACTGTTAGCCCGGGACTCTTGGGTGTTAGAAATTATAACCCAGGGTTACAAGATTCCCTTCATAGGTCTTCCGCCGAGAAGGTTCATTCCTACACCACTACCAAAGGAGGCTCGGCTCCGTACGGCTCTCTTGGGAGCGGCTCATTCTCTTTTAGAGAAGGATGTGGTAGTCCCGGTCCCCAGAGCGGAGTGGAAAAAAGGCTTTTATTCCACTCTGTTTTTGGTGCCCAAACCAGACGGGTCTTTCAGCTGATCCTAAACTTAAAGTCATTAAATATCCGTTTGTGGGTAGACCATTTCAAAATGGAGTCTCTACGGTCTGTGCTGCTAAGCCTGGACCAGGGAGAATTTTTGGCGTCCATGGATGTCCAGGACGCATACTTGCATGTTCCTATCCACCCAGAACATCAGGCTCTATTGAGGTGTGCAATAGGAGACATACTCTTGCAATTCCAGGCGTTGCCCTTCGGTCTGGCCACAGCGTCAAGGGTATTCACCAAAATAATGTCAGTAATGGCGGCTGTGCTTCGACTGAGGGAAATCACAGTGATTCCATTTTTGGACGACCTGCGGTTCAAAGCGGAGTCAGCAGACAAGTTGAAGAGTCACTTGGCAGAAGCCATCAGGTTTTTGCAGATTCACGGCTGGCTTTTAAATTTACAAAAGTCTCAGTTGGTGCCGTCACAGAGACTCCAATTCTTGGGGGTTGTTCTGGATACCCAGTTGCATCGGGTGTTTCTACCAGAGGCAAAGGCCAGGGATCTGGCTGCCTTGGTACAGGAGATCCTCGGGTCTCAGAGCACATCAGTATGGAGGTGCCTCAAACTGCTGGGGAAGATGGTGGCGTCTTTCGAGACGTTACAGTTCGCCAGGTTCCACTCTCGAGTGTTCCAGTGGAACATTCTGACAGACTGGTCAGGGAATACTCAGACCAAGATGTCAGAACAAATAGTGTTGTCTTCAGAAACTCGATCCTTCCTGAAATGGTGGACGGAGGTGGATTCCCTTCAGTGGGGTCGGTCCCTGCAGTCCTGGAGCTGGCTGGTAGTCACTACCGACGCCAGTCTCAGAGGCTGGGGGGCAGTAGTCTGGGACCTGCGTCTGCAAGGCTTGTGGACTTCAGAGGAGTCTGCCTTACCGATTAACATCGTGGAACTGAGGGCTCTGTGGAAGATGTTTTCTCTGGCGGGAGAAAGATTACAAGGGCTCCCTTTAGGGATTCAGACCGACAACGCCACAGCTGTGGCATATCTGAATCACCAGGGAGGCATACGCAGCAAGCTGGCTATGTGGGAGGTGTTCCGAATCTTCTTGTGGGCGGAACAGAATGTTCCAGCATTATCAGCAATATTCATACCAGGAGTGGAGAATATAGAGGCCGACTTCCTGAGCAGGGAGGAGCTGATGGAAGGGGAATGGAGCCTGAACCCACAAGTATTCCACCAGATTACACTGAGGTGGGGAACCCCGGATGGGGACCTGATGGCATCCAGGTTCAACCATCAGGTACCCATGTTTTATGCCAGGATGAGGGATCCACTGGCAGAAGCAGTGGATGCCATGACTATCCCCTGGGAGGGGAATCTTCTTTATGTTTTTCCGCCAGTTCCAATGCTGGCAAGAGTGTTGAAAAAGATACAGGCCCAGACAATTCCAATAATTTTAGTGGCTCCAGATTGGCCAAGGAGGTCCTGGTACTCGAGGCTTCAGAGATTGTCTGTGGACTCGTGGCGTCTACCTCTGAGGTCAGACCTTCTAAAACAAGGACCGTTCAACCATCTGGATTCAGCTCGATAAATTTTGACGGCCTGGCTGTTAAAACCGCCATTTTGAGGAATATAGGATTCTCAGAGGCGGTGGTTAACACAATGATTAAAGCCAGAAAGTCAGTGTCTTCTGTAAATTATTATAGGGTCTGGAAGACCTATATTCGATGGTGTGAAAGACAGCAGTCACACACACATCACGATTTAAAATGGCTAAATTGTTGGAGTTTTTTACAGGATGGCCTTTCCTCTGGGTTAAGCCTTCAGTCACTCAAAGTACAGATCTCGGCCTTGTCAATTTCTTTCCGAAGAAGGATTGCATTAATACCGGAAGTACAGACCTTCCTGCAGGGGGTTTCTCGATTGAAATCTCCCTACAAGCAACCAGTAGCGCCATGGGATTTATCTCTGGTTCTGGAGTGTCTTCAGAAGGCGCCTTTTGAGCCGTTGAGGTCGGCTGACCTTAAATTCCTTACATGGAAACTGGTATTTCTGTTGGCAGTGGCGTCAGCAAAAAGAGTATCGGAGTTGGGAGCTTTGTCCTGCAAGTCTCCCTCCCTTATATGTCATGATGATAGGGCTGTCTTTCGGACAGTACCCCAAATTTTTACCAAAAGTAGTCTCTGCTTTTCATCTAAATCAGGAGATAGTTGCCACTGCTGCGGGGGGCGTGACTTGGAGTAGTATGGTGTAGCAGCAGCACGCTGTAGCTCCCTCCGCTTATCCGCGCTATCATGCTATAATCCCCCCTGGTGAAGTCTCAAGAAATCCTGAAAACCCAAAGAAACCCCAATAATTATTGTTAATGTGCGGGTAAAAGCTATTTGCTCCTGTACCTTACGCGCGGAGTCTGTTCTGAATGAGAGACACTGGCTGCAGGTCCCTCACGATCGCGACGGAACTGTTTCTCTGTGCTGAGTTGCTGCACGGCCGCCTGGAGGGACACGCGCTGGACTTCCGGCGGGCGCGCGTGTAGACAGAGCCGGGACGTGAGCGGCAGGCAGCGGCACAGACAAGAGGCGGATAGGCGAGAGGCAGTCACGCAGGACCCTGCTCTCGCTCCCCCGTCTGAAACGGGTCTCAGGCTCCCTGCTGCCCTGCTTACATCGAGAGACTGCGCAAAGAGTCGGCACAGAGAATCCGGCTCACTGGCGCTGAGAATCGGACACCACTGGCTATTATTGTTGAGGACTGGGCACCAAGACACAACTGCTGGGCTCATTGAGCCCTATACTACGGCACAGGTGCATGGAGTTGTGGGGCAAAGATAAAGCAGGTGTGTTGGCTGCAGTAAAGCATCTGCCAAAGGACAGCCTGGAAGCACAGACACCAGCAGCTGCCAGGATAACAAAGAGGTGCTACTATTACTTTGCGGTCCCTCTCTTCTTCTAAGTGGACACATAAAACAAAGTTGTGGTAAACCAACTGATCCGGCCGATACTGGTACTTCCTGGACCAGTGGAGTATACCAGGAGTTGGGGGCAGAGCTCTGTGCGGTGGGCACACCACTAAAGGTACTATATATATATATATATATATATATATATATATATATATATATATATATATATATATATATATATATATATATATATATATATATATATATATATATATATATATATTTTATTTTTTTTGGCTATCATATTTTTTTTCCTGCTTCACCATTTACTCCTCGCTGTGAATTTAAAGGGGTAGCCGTGGAGGATAATAGTTGTGGACTAAGTATACACTGCAAGGCCCCCTTAATTCTGTGACATACTGACGCAGACAGGTGCCTATTCTGAAGCTGGTCACTCTCTTACTGGGATACAAGAGAAAGGGAAAATCATTGGTCCGTATTAATCTTATGCACGTAACTGTTTTCCCTACCTATCCCACCCTGCTCGAACTGAAATATGGGGAAGACTGGTACTGCTGCGGCGGCAGCTGCTAAGCTAGAAAAGTACTCACGAAACGCTCAGTCGTCCAGATCCAACACACAAAGTGTTCCAAGTTCACCAGCCCCACATACGGAAATAGACAACTCCATTAACGAGCCAGTCCATTCTACACAGCAAATAATACAAGCAATATCTGAATCAGAGCACAGGGTCACGGAAAAAATTGGCCAAGTACAGTCAGATGTGTCCCTGCTCCGACAAGATTTGCAGAAAATGCGTGAGAGGGTAACAGAAACAGAGAACCGTATATCGCAGCTGGAGGATGACTCCTCCCCATTAAAAAGAAAAGTGGAGGACTTATCAACCCAAGTGGCAACAGTTCAGTCTAAGCTCTCAGATATGGAGGGCAGACTGAGGCGAAACAATATACGAATAGTAGGCCTTCCAGAGAGAACCGAGGGCACCGATCCAGGAAAATTTGTTGAAAGTTGGATGACACAACTATTCACTAAGGAAGTATTCTCTCAACAATTTGCTGTTGAACGGGCACACAGAATACCGGGGGGAGCACCTAAGCCCGGAGCCCCCGCAAGAACATTAATAGTTCGCTTCCTGCATTTCAAAGACAGGGACACTGTGCTACGTTTGGCCCGAGTAAAGGGTGCACTTCTGTATGATAATCATGCAGTCTCTCTGTATCCCGACTTTGCCATTGAGGTACAGAAAAGCCGGGCCAGCTTTTCACAGGTCAAACGCAAATTGAGAGACAAACATATACAGTATTCAATGCAGTTCCCAGCGAGACTGAGAGTTGTCTATGAGGACTCAACCCATTTTTTTAACAATGCCGCAGAAGCAGAAAAATGGGTGGAGGAGCGTCTCCGCACTATGTGAAGTTTGGGGGTTTATACATAAAAAATTAAATGTTTTTTTTTTTTTTGGGTGCCAGGAGATAAAGTAGGAGAATCTATGTGATGAAGTAGACTCTCCATAACAACTTATGTCTATATGTGGGAAATAATGTCTATGTGTTCTCTATATATATATATACGTAACCCTCATAGATACTTGCTGGCACAACACTACGGGCATTCTGGTTGTTAAATAATTTATCTTTTTTTTTTATTTAAGATGATGCTGACTATGTTAGATAAAGCTGTAGATCTACGTGATGAGGTAGATTCTCTAGCTATGATGCATATTGCAGCATTGGTGGTTTATTTATCTAGTTATTTATTCTTTTTCTCCCTCCCTCTTCTCTTTGGGTCCATCCCTTTTTGAGGCATTAGTAGCTAAAGTAGGAGAATAGAGATTCTGGTTGGCATATACTATGTGTATTCTTGTACCTAATTTCTCCTCTTTGGGGATATAATATTTAAGAAGGTGGAGAATATGATAGATAAAGCTGGGGATCCAGGCGATGTGGTGGATTTCCTAGCCAAGGAAGTGAGAGATATACACTGGTACTGTATCTATTTTTTATTATTTTTCTTGGTGTTTCCCTATATGGGTTTTTTTTTTTTTCCTCATTTAAGACGATGCTGACTATGTTAGATAAAACTGTAGGTCTACGTGATGAGGTAGATTCTCTAGCTATGATACATATTGCAGCATTGGTGGTTTATTTATTTAGTTATTTATTAATTTCTTCTCTCCCTCCTCTTTTTGGGTCCATCCCTTTCTGAGGCATTAGTAGCTAAAGTAGGAGAATAGAGATTCTGGTTGGCATATACTATGTGTACTCTTGCACCTAATCTCTCCTCTATGGGGATATACTATTTAAGAAGGTGGAGAATATGACAGATAAAGCTGGGGTTCCAGGCGATGTGGTGGATTTTCTAGTCAAGGAAGTGAGAGATATATACTGTTATTTTTTTTTTTTTTTTTTTTTTTGTTTGTCCCTTCACCAGGGTAACGACTAAGCAAAGGGGGAGTAACCATAAACTACAGATCGAGGTAGGAAATTATTTCCTGCATCTCCCAAAAGGGTTAAGTTAGGTAGTTTATTTTATCTAGGGAGTTAGGTATTCCTCGGGGTGAGGTTATCCAGGGCGGGCTAGGGTGGGTACCAGGGACGATACTAGGGAAGATGTCTGGGTTGGGGTCTATAAATGTATGTCTTTATTATTATTATTTTTTTTTATTGTTAATAGTCTTTTCAATATGGATGTTTAAGGTCAGAGAGAAAAAGCTTGAAACTCAAACTGTTACGTATCTTAATGCAATACTCGTAGAGCGCAGAGTGAAGTCAATTGTGCTCATTAATACTATGAACCAAAAAATATATATAAATATACATTATGACTAAACGAGCACTGGGATTGAATATTATGAGCTGGAATGTCAGAGGTCTAAATAATAACATCAAAAGATCCCTTGTGATGTCTCAGATTCGTAAATACTCGGCAGACATAATCTGTCTATCTGAAACACACTTATATGGAGATAAGATCAAGGCATTAAAAAAGCCTTGGATCGGATCCGCGTTTCATTCAACCTTCTCCCAGAACGCCAGAGGTGTAACAGTGCTGGTAAAAAAAAATGAATTTCCGTGTCGATAAGAGCTTGTTAGACACAAAAGGAAGATTTGTATTTCTTAAAGCAGTAGTAAATTATAAACCTCTCTATATAATAGCCATCTATATACCACCGCCTTACAACAATGAGGTCCTCCATGAATTATTAAAATTCATAGCAGACTATCCTGAAATTCCTATACTCTGCATGGGGGACTTTAATAATGTAATGTGTAAAAACTTAGATAGATGGAAAGAGTGTGGCGTAAAAATGTCTACCTTGAATAAAGGTGCCCCCACCCCCTTTTCTAAAATAATAGCGGAATTGGGTTTAATAGACATCTGGAGGCAGAGGAATCAAGAGTTGTTACAGTTCTCATGCTACTCACCCTCACACAACACCTACTCAAGAATAGACCTTGCCTTGATATCCCCTATACTAGCTCCCGCAATTACTGATGTAAAATACCTAGCTCGGGGGATCTCAGACCATTCTCCCATCCTGTTAACTATCGATCTAACGTTGGATCGTGGAGAAGTGGCCTGGAAACTAAACCCCTTTTGGTTGGAGCAGATGGGCTCGGGATTGGGAGGGATATGTCTTGGATAATAGGCAATATTCTAACATCGATATTAAACATGATGCCCTAAAAGCAGTGATGCGGGGGACATTCATAAAAAAGATCACAGAGATAAAAAGAAAGGGAAAGATAGAGGAAGACAATTTGGCAAATAAATACCAGTTGCTTGAATGGGAATATATTAGCTCTGGGAATGGCAGTGTCAGAATACAGCTAATGGAAGCAAAACAGGAGTGGGTGGAATACTTGTATGATAAGACAAAAAGACAGATGCAGTTCTCCAGGCATAGGCATTACTATCAGACAGAAGTGGGGGGTAGCTATCTGGCATATTTGGCCAAAGGCGAAAACGGTAATAATGCAATATCCAGTATCAAAAATCCCCAAGGGAAAATATGCTATACGGCCGGAGAAATGGTGGAGGTTTTCTCGGGGTATTACTCTGACCTATATGATTCGGGGTGTATAACAAATCAAAAACAGATAGAGGAGTACCTAAGTCCAATAGATATGCCATCCCTCTCTCAGGCAGATTCAAATCTGCTAGAAGCCACATTCACTAGGGTGGAGGTAGGCCAGGCTATATCATCTCTTCCGGCTTCTAAAGCGCCGGGAAGGGACGGTATTCCTGCTGAAGTCTATAAAAAGTTTGCAGACTTTTTTGTTCCCTACCTTACAGAGTTGTTTAACTCATTATTGGAATGGGGCTCACTTCCGGCTACTATGTCAGAGGCACTGATTATATTGATAATAAAAAAAGAGAAGGATCCTCTACTCCCTGAATCATATAGGCCAATCTCGTTGTTAAATACCGACGTAAAAATATTGGCGAGAATCCTAGCCACACGGCTTAATAAAGTAATAACCTCCGTAGTACACCCAGACCAGGCAGGGTTTATGCCAGAGAGAGCCACAGCTCAGAACCTGCGACGTTTATACCTTCACCTACAGAGAGGCCAGAGTTTAAAGTCGGAAGCCCTGGTTGTGTTCTTGGATGCAACCAAGGCTTTCGACACAGTGGATTGGAATTTTATGTGGGCTGTGTTACGAAAATTGGCATTTGGACCCCAATTTGTCAAGTGGATTCAGATGCTATATGCATCCCCAGTGGCAAGAGTCTCAGTAAATGGGTATATCTCAAATTCATTTAAATTAAAACGGGGCACTCGCCAGGGTTGTCCCTTATCCCCAGCACTATTCTCACTAGTTATAGAACCACTTGCATGTTTAATACGGACAGACCCAGAAATAAGGGGGATTAAAATCGGGGAGGTAGAGGAAGTTATAGCCCTATATGCAGAGGATATGCTGCTTTTTCTGCAAGATGCTGGGAAATCCCTACAACAAACTCTGGATGTGGTAAATAAATTCGGGGATTTATCCGGTTTACGTATTAACTGGGATAAATCAAATATATTACCAATCTCAGGCCACATACCTGAAGATCAGCAGGCTGTATCCGTATTGAAGTGGACCACAAAAATCAAATACTTAGGTATATGGATTACTTCGTGCCCAAAGAGCTATGTGGACCTCAATATCCACCCAGTAACAGACGGATTTAAAGACCGTATGCATACATGGAAAAAGCTACCCATGACACTTACTGGGCGAATAAACTTATTTAAAATGATAATACAGCCAAAATATCTATACATCTGGCAGAACTCACCCATATATATACCAAAAAAGGTGTTCAGTGCAATAGAAAAATTAGTGGTTTCCTTTATATGGAATGATAAGTCACCACGTATAGCAATTAAAACTTTATACAAATCGAAAAATCAGGGAGGTTTGGCTCTTCCAAATTTAAGAAACTATTATATGGCGGCTCAGGCGGCACATCTTGTCGGATGGGTAAAAAACTCAAAGGATTTATTACTATATGCATATATAAGAGAACAGGTTGGCCAATGGGCTTCCCCATTGGCTCTGCTCCTGTCAGGAATTTCTACATATAAACTGCCTCCTATTCTTCGTCAGGCGGTCCTAATATGGAGGTCTCTTCATTCTGCAGGGAAATGGTCAGGGACAGATAAGGATTCACCACTGTGGTTCAATAGAAAATTTGCAGAATTAGAAAAATTATCCTCCAACAATGTATGGTACCAAAACGACATCGTAGTTATTAGTCAAATATATACCAATGGATTGCTTAAAACCTTTGGACAATTGCAAGTAGAATTTAATCTCCCAAATGAATATTTTTTTAGATACCTGCAATTGAGGCATGCAATCCAGGCCCAATTTGGGGGGCTCAGGATAGAAATATCCGAATCCCCGATAAAAAAAATGCTCCAAAATTTGGGTAATAGAGGCCGGGTATCCAGCCTATACAACACCCTGAATATATGTCAACATTTACCCCCAATGGAGAAATTAAAAATCAAATGGGAGATGGACTTGGGCCCAATATTGTTGGAGGATTGGGAAGCCATATTGGGATCTATTAAACACGCAACCTCTTCTGTTAGATATCAACAAATACACTACTTCTCACTCCATAGAACCTATCGCACTCCACTGGGGATGTATAAGGCTGGAATAAGAGAGGAGGATAGCTGCCCGAGATGTAGGGCATCAGAGGCCGATTTCCTACATATGATTTGGGTCTGCCCAAGAGTATATTCATTCTTGGAAAAGGTCTGGAAAGATATTAGGATAACAACTCCTGCCACAACTCAACTGAATCCCAGAACTTGTCTGCTGGGTCTAGAAATGGGGGGGGGATCACTCACCAATGCTCTATTCCTATGTTATTAGTCTGATCACAATGGCGAAAGTGATGATAGCTCGCATGTGGTTTTCAACTAAAAGTCCAGCACTGGCAGGGTGGAGAGCATTGGTTAGTGAAACCATGAAGCACGAAAAGCATATGTTCTATGCAAGAAACTCTAAAAAAAAATTTCATGAAAAGTGGGATAGATGGCGAGATCACTATTTGCTATGGCAGGAAGATGAACAAGATGAGATAACAAACCCAGTGTAAACTTCGCTAAAGGCGCAGGATTAGTCATGGTCGGTAAAGAGGGAAGCATGCATATTTTGTGCGTTTTTTAAGTCACAAATACTATAATACGTACATAACACACTTCACAAAAATCAGAGAGAACCACTCACACCACTTACAGAACACATAATTCACAATCATCACAAGACTATAAATAGAATTCCTCAATTTGTAGAATACACTACACAAAGATAGGAGAGGCAAGGGGAAGAATAAACAGAACAAAAAAAAAAAAAAAGGAAAAAAATGATAAAAAAAATAAATAAATAAATAAAATAAAGCTTTTTCACGATAAATGGGATAAGGGCAAGAACGTGAGTAGGAGATAACACTCCACCGCAAATATTTTTAAAAATACAGGAATAGGCTTGCTTAGCATAGAGTGCAATACGTCTATCCCAGATCACTATAAAACACAAACGACACAATATATATATACAATGTAAAACACAACGTATAATCACAAGAGTGCTACAAAGAGAAAGTTTATTTATTTGTTTTTTCTCTCGTATTACTAAAACTTGAACTTTTTGCACAAAATATCTAGCAACATAAAAGATGTAAATTTAAATGCATGAACAGTATTCTAAAAAAAAAAAAAGGCATGGATATCATCAACCGACTACAGTCCAAAATATGGGCACTATACAACAAACAAAATAAGGCAATATATAATAAGGTACAAGCAAAATTGAATAGACTAAATGACCTAAACAGACCCGATAGAAAAAAAACAACAAAAAAAAAAACCTTTCTCTACTTTATTGTGTGTGGGGGGGGGTACTCTGGAGGGGTGGGGGGTGGCTTGTGTTTATTGTAATTAGATGTATGCATGTATGTAAAAAGCAATGTTATGTCATGTCTTTTAAATGTAAAACTCAAATAAAGAAAACTGAATTAAAAAAAAAAAAAACAGGAGATAGTTCTGCCTATGTTTCAACCCCAGAGGGTTCAAGGAAAAGGGGCAAATTGAGGAATTTGGATGTTGTGCGCGCCTTGCGCATTTATGTGGACAGAGGGAAGTGTCAGGAAGACTGATACTTTGCTAATTTTGTATGATGTACATAATAAGGGTTGGCCTGCTTCTAAGCAGACCATTGCTAGGCGGTTGCGTTCTGTGATTGCTTTTGCATATACTAAAGTTGGTAGGCCTGTGACAGCCAGGATTAATGCGCATACCACCAGATCAGTCGCCACCTCTTGGGCGGTTCGACATGGGGCAACAGCTGAGCAGGTTTGCAGGGCCGCCACTTGGTCATCTGTTCATACTTTTGCCAAATTCGATAGGTTCCATGAGTTCGCGTCGGAGGACGCATCATTCGGGCGAGCAGTGATGAGAACTGCAGACCTGAGCGTACCCACCCAAAGGACCGGCTCTGGAACGTCCCAATGTGAAGCTGTGTCACCAGGACCATTGAAAGAGAAAAAGGGATTTTTGTAAGAACTTACCGTTCAAATCCCTTTCTCTGATATGGTCCAGGTGACACAGCGATCCCTCCCTTACGCTCAGTAAGTATGCCAGTGTTCATGATGCTTCATGTTATAATTGGTTGAAAAGTTAAATTTAAAATTGTGCATATAATATGTGCAGGCGTTGTACTGAGTTAATGTATTCCAGTGGCTTTGAAAGATTTAACTGAGGAGTCTGGGATGCAGTAGGGGAGGAGCCTACCCTCCAAAAGCTTTAGGATAGGTGCCTGGCTCCTGTGGACCCTCCTACATCCCAATGTGAAGCTGTGTCACCAGGACCATATCAGAGAAAGGGATTCGAACGGTAAGTTCTTACAAAAATCCCTTTATATTGTACATGTGGATTAGCAGATGATACGTGTATATAGGGGGGCCCCATATCTGCTCACCCCTGTACAATAAAACAAACTCTCCTCATACCCAGTGATGTGAGGGGCCAGTGATTCTCCATCATAACATCCCTGCACAGACCCTTGTGTTCCTCTATATACTTCCCATCCTGCGCAGAGAAATAGACAGTGACATCCTGACACCTTATAGAAACCCGACACAATCACCTCTCTGGTCGCATCCCTCGGTGTTACTGTATAATGTCCCATTCCCAGCAGTCACCTCTCCGGTCACATCCCCCGGTGTTACTGTTTAATGTCCCATTCCCAGCAGTCACCTCTCCGGTCACATCCCTCGGTATTACTGTATAATGTCCCATTCCCAGCAGTCACCTCTCCGGTCACATCCCTCGGTATTACTGTATAATGCCCCATTCCCAGCAGTCACCTCTCCGGTCACATCCCCCGGTGTTACTGTATAATGTCCTATTCCCAGCAGTCACCTCTCCAGTCACATCCCCCGGGGTTACTGTATAATGTCCCATTCCCAGCAGTCACCTCTCCGGTCACATCCCCCGGTGTTACTGTATAATGTCCCATTCCCAGCAGTCACATCCCCAGTGTTACTGTATAATGTCCCATTCCCAGCAGTCACCTCTCCGGCCACATCCACCTACTGTATAATGCCCCATTCCCAGCAGTCACCTCTCCAGTCACATCCCCCAGTGTTACTGTATAATGTCCCATTCCCAGCAGTCACCTCTCCGGTCACATCCCCAGTGTTACTGTATAATGCCCCATTCCCAGCAGTCACCTCTCCAGTCACATCCCCCGGTGTTACTGTATAATGTCCCATTCCCAGCAGTCACCTCTCCGGTCAGCAGCTGGATGATCTTGTTGGTGAGATCCAGGATCCTCTGCTCCTTGTCTCTCCCATGTATCAGTGAGTGAGGTGGAGGCACTGTGATGGGGCTCTGGGTCCTGCTCAGTTCTCCTGACACACAGGGATGGCAACTGGGTGTCTCATGGTCACTGGATGTCTTCTTCACTACTTTGTAACCCTGTATATTGGAAAATATACTATTACTGCATGCACTCGCATACTTTGCCCATACCTTACCGTTTAAAATATAAAACACTTCTACTCGCATATAAAGCTATTAACCATACTGCACCATATATCTCTTTACTTCACAAAATATCTCCCATCTCGGCCACTGCGCTCTACACAAGATCTGCGTCTCTCTCCTGCACGGATCACTAGCTCCCATTCACTATTACAGGACTTTCATCGGGCTGCTCCCATCCTATGGAATTTCCTTCCATGCACAATAAGACTCTCCACTAGCCTCCAAACTTTCAAGTGTTCCCTGAAAACTCACCTCTTCAGGCAAGACATAATATTTAAGTACCATACGCATAACCCTCTGAGGCACTTATGTATTATATAGCTTCCCTTCTGGACTTGCAACTTGGTGGGACTGCTATGCTATTACTGGGGCCTGTCCTTGTGTTTCCCTCCTATGTCCCTATAGATTGTAAGCTTGCAGCAGGGCTCTCCTACCTCCAAGTGTGTCTGTTGTTACCCAGTTCGTTTTAACACTGTCTAAAATTGTAAAGCGCAAAGGAATCTGCTGCGCTATATAAGAAACTGTAAATAAAAAAATAAATAATAAACTCCCAGTCATCACCCTCTATTAGTGCTATGAGATGTAATTCCCAAGATCCACCAATCAGGTCACTGTAGTATTAACATAACAGTGATATATAGTTACATAGTTACATAGTAGGTAAGGCTGAAAAAAGACTTGCGTCCATCTAGTTCAACCTGGAATAGATATCCATTGACACTCTCAGATATCCTCACCTCCCCAGTCATGTCCTTGTATTATTACTATAGATATGTGATATCACAGTGACGCTCCCACATCCCCTCACCTCCCCAGTCACCTCTCTGTATTATTACTATAGATATACGTGATGTCACAGTGACACTCCCAGATCCCCTCACCTCCCCAGTCCCGTCCCTGTATTACTATAAATATAAGTGATGTCGCAGTGACACTCCCAGATCCCCTCACCTCCCCAGTCACATCCCTGTATTATTGCTATAGATATAAGTGATGTCACAGTGACACTCCCAGATCCCCTCACCTCCCCAGTCACCTCTCTGTATTATTGCTATAGATATACGTGATGTCACAGTGACACTCCCAGATCCCCTCACCTCCCCAGTCATGTCCCTGTATTATTACTATAGATATACGTGATGTCACAGTGACACTCCCAGATCCCCTCACCTCCCCAGTCACGTCCCTGTATTATTACTATAGATATACGTGATGTCACAGTGACGCTCCCAGATCCCCTCACCTCCCCAGTCACGTCCCTGTATTATTACTATAGATGTAAGTGATGTCACAGTGACACTCCCAGATCCCCTCACCTCCCCAGTCACGTCCCTGTATTATTACTATAGATATACGTGATGTCACAGTGACTCTCCCAGACCCCCTCACCTCCCCAGTCACATCCCTGTATTATTACTATAGATATAAGTGATATCACAGTGACACTCCCAGATCCCCTCACCTCCCCAGTCATGTCCCTGTATTATTGCTATAGATATAAGTGATGTCAAAGTGACATTCCTAGATCCCCTCACCTCCCCAGTCACTTCCCTGTATTATTACTATAGATATAAGTGATGTCACAGTGACGCTCCCAGATCCCCTCACCTCCCCAGTCACGTCCCTGTATTACTATAGATATAAGTGATATCACAGTGACATTCCCAGTTCCCCTCACCTCCCCAGTCATGTCCCTGTATTATTGCTATAGATATAAGTGATGTCAAAGTGACATTCCCAGATCCCCTCACCTCCCCAGTCACTTCCCTGTATTATTACTATAGATGTAAGTGATGTCACAGTGATGCTCCCAGATCCACTCACCTCCCCAGTCACGTCCCTGTATTATTACTATAGATATAAGTGATATCACAGTGACACTCCCAGTTCCCCTCACCTCCCCAGTCATGTCCCTGTATTATTGCTATAGATATAAGTGATGTCAAAGTGACATTCCCAGATCCCCTCACCTCCCCAGTCACTTCCCTGTATTATTACTATAGATGTAAGTGATGTCACAGTGATGCTCCCAGATCCACTCACCTCCCCAGTCCCGTCCCTGTATTATTACTATAGATATAAGTGATGTCACAGTGACGCTCCCAGATCCCCTCACCTCCCCAGTCACGTCCCTGTATTTTTACTATAGATATAAGTGATATCACAGTGACACTCCCAGTTCCCCTCACCTCCCCAGTCATGTCCCTGTATTATTACTATAGATATACGTGATGTCACAGTGACACTCCCAGATCCCCTCACCTCCCCAGTCACGTCCCTGTATTATTACTATAGATATAGGTGATGTCACAGTGACACTCCCAGATCCCCTCACCTCCCCAGTCACGTCCCTGTATTATTACTATAGATATACGTGATGTCACAGTGACGCTCCCAGATCCCCTCACCTCCCCAGTCATGTCCCTGTATTATTACTATAGATGTAAGTGATGTCACAGTGACACTCCCAGATCCCCTCACCTCCCCAGTCACGTCCCTGTATTATTACTATAGATATACGTGATATCACAGTGACACTCCCAGATCCCCTCACCTCCCCAGTCATGTCCCTGTATTATTGCTATAGATATAAGTGATGTCAAAGTGACATTCCTAGATCCCCTCACCTCCCCAGTCACTTCCCTGTATTATTACTATAGATGTAAGTGATGTCACAGTGATGCTCCCAGATCCACTCACCTCCCCAGTCCCGTCCCTGTATTATTACTATAGATATAAGTGATGTCACAGTGACGCTCCCAGATCCCCTCACCTCCCCAGTCACGTCCCTGTATTATTACTATAGATATAAGTGATATCACAGTGACACTCCCAGTTCCCCTCACCTCCCCAGTCATGTCCCTGTATTATTGCTATAGATATAAGTGATGTCAAAGTGACATTCCCAGATCCCCTCACCTCCCCAGTCACTTCCCTGTATTATTACTATAGATGTAAGTGATGTCACAGTGATGCTCCCAGATCCACTCACCTCCCCAGTCCCGTCCCTGTATTATTACTATAGATATAAGTGATGTCACAGTGACGCTCCCAGATCCCCTCACCTCCCCAGTCACGTCCCTGTATTATTACTATAGATATAAGTGATAATCACAGTGACACTCCCAGTTCCCCTCACCTCCCCAGTCATGTCCCTGTATTATTGCTATAGATATAAGTGATGTCATAGTGACACTCCCACATCCCCTCACCTCCCCAGTCAAGTCCCTGTATTATTGCTATAGATATAAGTGATATCACAGTGACGCTCCCAGATCCCCTCACCTCCCCAGTCATGTCCCTGTATTATTGCTATAGATATAAGTGATGTCACAGTGACACTCCCAGATCCCCTCACCTCCCCAGTCACTTCCCTGTATTATTACTATGGATATAAGTGATGTCACAGTGACACTCCCAGATCCCCTCACCTCCCCAGTCACTTCCCTGTATTATTACTATAGATATAAGTAATGTCACAGTGACACTCCCAGTTCCCCTCACCTCCCCAGTCATGTCCCTGTATTATTGCTATAGATATAAGTGATGTCAAAGTGACATTCCTAGATCCCCTCACCTCCCCAGTCACTTCCCTGTATTATTACTATAGATGTAAGTGATGTCACAGTGATGCTCCCAGATCCACTCACCTCCCCAGTCCCGTCCCTGTATTATTACTATAGATATAAGTGATGTCACAGTGACGCTCCCAGATCCCCTCACCTCCCCAGTCACGTCCCTGTATTATTACTATAGATATAAGTGATATCACAGTGACACTCCCAGTTCCCCTCACCTCCCCAGTCATGTCCCTGTATTATTGCTATAGATATAAGTGATGTCATAGTGACACTCCCACATCCCCTCACCTCCCCAGTCAAGTCCCTGTATTATTGCTATAGATATAAGTGATATCACAGTGACGCTCCCAGATCCCCTCACCTCCCCAGTCATGTCCCTGTATTATTGCTATAGATATAAGTGATGTCACAGTGACACTCCCAGATCCCCTCACCTCCCCAGTCACTTCCCTGTATTATTACTATGGATATAAGTGATGTCACAGTGACACTCCCAGATCCCCTCACCTCCCCAGTCACTTCCCTGTATTATTACTATAGATATAAGTAATGTCACAGTGACACTCCCAGTTCCCCTCACCTCCCCAGTCATGTCCCTGTATTATTGCTATAGATATATGTGATGTCACAGTGACGCTCCCAGATCCCCTCACCTCCCTGTATTATTACTATATATATATATGTGACGTCACAGTGACGCTCCCAGATCCCCTCATCTCACCAGTCACGTCCCTGTATTATTACTGTAGATATAAGTGATGTCACAGTGACACTCCCAGATCCCCTCACCTCCCCAGTCACGTCCCTGTATTATTACTGTAGGTATAAGTGATGTCACAGTGACGCTCCCAGATCCCCTCACCTCCCGTCACGTCCCTGTATTATTGCTATAGATATAAGTGATGTCACAGTGACACTCCCAGATCCCCTCACCTCCCCAGTCATGTCCCTGTATTATTACTATAGATATAAGTGATGTCACAGTGACGCTCCCAGATCCCCTCCCCAGTCACGTCCCTGTATTATTACTATAGATACTAGGTGATTCATTGCGCCCTACGGGCGCTCTTCACACCGTCGTAAGGGGCTGCGCCCCCTTAATTTGTGAACATTTGCATATGAGAAAGATGGTTAGAATTGTATGTAAGATGCCTGTATTGCAACTTGAGTTATAGGTGAAATGTGTTAAATAGAGAGCATATGATGTGGAAGGAGGTGTGTATAGTTTTGTTTAATTAAAAAGCGTTTACAGAGTAAGATGTACATTGATAGTGTGGATGGTACAGTGACATTTGTGGGTGTGGGGGGGGGGCTGTGTGTGCGGGTGCCGGACGGGTTCCCGACAGTCGGGATCCCGACAGTCATTTACCCGACGTCGGGATCCCAACTGTCAAAATGCCGACAGCCGGGTGCCCGACGGACACCCGCTATTTTCCCTCGTGGGGGTCCACGACCCCCATAGAGGGAGAATAGAATAGGTGGCTCGCATAGCGAGCCACCGTGCCCGCAGCGTGGCGAGCGCAGCGTGGCGAGCGCAGCGTGGCAAGCGCAGCGAGCCCGCAAGGGGCTTTTTTGCGCTCGCCATGCTGTCTGACTACGGGCAGTCGGGATCCCGACGTCGGGATAATGACTGTCGGAGTCCCATACCACACCCGTGTGTGCATGTTGTTTAGGTGTGTGTGCGCAATAGTATAGTAGGGTGTTTCTGAGTCAGCTCCCCACTGGCGGAGGTCACGACACAGGAAAACAGGAGGCTGGGTAGTGATAGGGGTGTGTGGGCATAAGGGGGACTAAAGAGGAGGGTGGGAGATACTGTGCAGCTTCTGCCAGTGGGTGAGGGTCCAGTGTGGCAGCACAGGAGTACAGGATGGTGGCCCTTAGTCAGTGTCTCCTCCTACTGGGTGGGAGTTCGGGTGCATGAGAGCAGGAGGCTGGGCTATGAGGCATGATAGGGACATGTGGGCCAAACAGCGTCAGCGACTCCCCAGTGGTGGAAGTTACGGTTCAGGAGAGCAGGAAGCTGGGTAGTGATAGGGGTGTGTGAGTATACGGGGGACTAAAGAGGGGCTTAGGGGTGCCGTGAATTGCGGGAGGGGCGGGAGGGGCGCGGGGGGTGCCTTGAATCAAGGGAGGGAGAGGGCGCAGGTGTCGGCGAATCGCGGGAGAGGGCGGGGGTCCGCAAAGCGTGGGAGGGGGCGTGAATTGCGCGAGGGGGGGTTGCGAATCGCGGGAGGGGGGTGCACGGGGGGTGCGTGAATTGCGGGAGGGGGGGCACGGGGCGCGATGAATCACCTAGTTGGTTATATATTCTTGTAGAAGGATGGTAGGATGTTGCTGTCATTCAGAACGCATTTACATAAACTGTAATAGTAGCAGTAAAAGGTCTGACTTAAAACGGAATCGGTACATCTGTCAGAATGAACTTAGGTCTACAGTCATTAGGTCGACCCCATTAGGTCGACTGGCAGGAAGGTCGACCTGATTTAAGGTCAACATGGGCCAAGGTCGACATGACTTAAGGTCGAATTTGCATAAAGGTCGACATGGAAGCAAAGAAGAGGTAAGCAACTATCGACCAGTGAGCCTTACATCAGTAGTAGGGAAATTGATGGAAACAGTCTTAAAAGAAAGAGTTGTAGAATATCTCAAAACCAGCAATTTACAGGATCCAAAACAGCATGGGTTTACTGGGGGAAGATCATGTCAAACAAATCTTATTGACTTTTTTGACTGGGTGACTAAAGTAATAGATCAAGGTGGGGCTGTAGATGTAGCTTATCTAGACTTTAGTAAGGCTTTTGACACTGTCCCACATCGCAGACTGTTAAATAAACTTGAAAGCTTGGGATTGGATTCTAAGATAGTTGAATGGATAAGAGCATGGTTGCAGGACAGAAAACAGAGAGTTTTAGTAAACGGAGTACAGTCAAAGGAGGGAAAGGTTACAAGTGGAGTACCCCAGGGATCTGTACTTGGACCAGTGCTTTTTAATATCTTTATTGGTGATATTGCAAATGAAATTGAGGGTAAAATGTGCCTTTTTGCAGATGACACAAAGGTATGCAACAGGGTAGACACACCAGGAGGGGTAAAACAAATGATTGATGATCTAGGTAGATTAGAGGAATGGTCAAGAGCATGGCAACTACAGTTTAATGCCAAAAAATGCAAAATCATGCACTTGGGTTGCAAAAATCCAAAGACTAAATATAGTATAAATGGCACTATAATGGAAACTACTGAGGAAGAGAGGGATCTAGGTGTCACTATTTCAGGGGACTTAAAGGCAGGTAGGCAATGTAACAAAGCAATGAAGAAGGCAAGTCAGATGCTTGGTTGCATAGGGAGAGGTATCAGCAGTAGAAAGAAAGAAGTAATAATGCCACTGTATAGGTCATTGGTACGACCTCATCTAGAGTATTGTGTTCAGTTCTGGAGGCCATATCTCCAGAAGGATATAAATACATTAGAGACTGTACAAAGAAGGGCAACTAAAATGGTGCCTGGCCTACATCACAAAACGTACCAGGAAAGACTAAAAGATCTTAATATGTATACTTTAGAGCAGAGAAGGGAAAGGGGGGACATGATAGAAACTTTCAAATATATCAAGGGTTTTAACAAGGTACAGGTGGGAGACATTCTTCACAGGAAGAGGAGCAGCAGAACACGAGGACATGCACTGAAACTAGAGGGAGGAAGATTCAGGGGAAATTTGAGGAAGAATTACTTCACAGAAAGAGTAGTAGATAAGTGGAATAGCCTCCCATCAGAGGTGGTAGAGGCAAATACAGTAGTACAATTTAAACATGCTTGGGATAGGCATATTGATATCCTTACAAAAAAATAAGGATCAAATATGGTTTGAGGTAACATGTTTAAAAAAGGGGCAGACTAGATGGGCCAAGTGGTTCTTATCTGCCGTCAAATTCTATGTTTCTATGGGTTTTTTCACTGTTTTTTATCCGAATGTCGACACAGTTGACATGGACACAGTTGTCAATGAGAATCGCTCGCAATGCATTGGGCATGGTGGCTCTCTTCGCTCGCCCCAGCTTTAATAACCTCCTCCACGCCCTAGTGGATGGTAGGGCATGAAATACCGCCTGTTGGCACATGTCGGCTCAAAAAACAGTGAAAAACCCCATGTCGACCTTATGACCAGTCGACCTTCCTCATGTCGACCTTTATGCAAATTCGACCTTAAGTCATGTCGACCTTGGCCCATGTCGACCTTAAGTCAGGTCTACCTTCCTGCCAGTCAACCTAGTGGGGTCGACCTAATGACTGTAGACCTAAGTTCATTCTAATAGATGACCGCTTCCCCTTAAAACACCTACAGTAAAACAGAACAGGTGTTATATATTATACAAAGAATTGGTTGATGATGTGTAGGTTGACGTGCACATAGTTCATAGTTGTCACTGGAAAAAAATTGCTACAAGAAAAAATCAACACAGAAAGTTCAACACATGTAAATGTTGACATAAGTGTGGCACTTCATCGGTGTCCATGTCGACACATGAGAATGAATATGAAAACATTCAAAAAAAGAAAAATAAATCTTCAAAAACTCATGTCAACCTTTTTCATTGTCGACCATAGCCGTGCCAGTGTTTTGCATGTGCCATTTAATCCGGGGGTTGCCGTGAATCACGCGCGGGGGTGGGGGAGGGAGGAGGTGAGGGGTGTCCGCGAATCATGGGAGGAGGGGTCGTGGGTGGATGCCGTGAATTGCGGGAGGATGGGTCGCGGGGGGGGGGGGGGGTGTGGGTGCCGCGAACCGTGGGATGGGGGGGCTGCAGTGAATAGCGGGAGGGTGGGTCGCCGGGGGTTGCCGCAATGACAGGAGGGGGGGTCAGGGGTGGGGAATCGCAGTAGGGGGGGTCGTGGGGGGCACCGTGAACCACGGGAGTGGGGGCCCGGGGGGTTGGCGCGAATCGTGGGAGGGGGGGGTCGCGGGGTGCCGCGAATTGCAGGAGGGGGGGGTGTCACAGGGTGGGGCCGCGAATTGCGGGAGTCACCGGGGGTGCTGCAAATCGCGGGAGGGGGTCATGGGGGGTGCCACGAATCGCCACAAAAAAAAATCAACACAGAAAGGTCAACACATGTAAATGTTGACATAAGTGTGGCACTTCATTGGTGTTCATGTCGACACATGAGAATGAATATGAAAACATTGAAAAAAGTAAAAAATAAATCTTGTCAACCTTTTTCATTGTCGACCATAGGCATGTCAGTGTTTTGCATGTGCCATTTAATCGTGGGGATGCCGTGAATGGGGGGAGGGAGGTGCATACCCAACATGACCCTCTCCAGGAGGGACACATTGCTCTGTTTCTGGACTTTCTTCTTAATTTATGGATTACCATCACCTGTGCTTAAACACCTTTCTTATCAATTACCCTGTTTAAAATGATAGGTGATGACAATCATAAATTAAGATGGAAGTCCACAAACAGAGCATTCTGTCCCTCCTGGAGAGGGTCATGTTGGGAGGTATGGGGCGCTCACCTGGTGTGTCTGGTGTGTAGCTGTGTCTTTGCTGTGTAACATGGAGAGGCAGAGGGTGTCTGGCACTGTCTGTGGGCTCACTGGGCTGGTTCTCTGTCATGTGAGTCAGTCATGTGAGTCAGAGGCTCCACCCAGGGTTATAGCTCCAGACACACTTTGAGTGACAAATGTAGCCAAATATATGAGATAAGTGATGTCACAGTGACGCTCCCAGATCCCCTCCCCAGTCACGTCCCTGTATTATTACTATAGATACAAGTGATGTTACAGTGACGCTCCCAGATCCCCTCACCTCCCCAGTCACGTCCCTGTATTATTACTGTAGGTATAAGTGATGTCACTGTGACGCTTCCAGATCCCCTCACCTTCCCAGTCATGTCCCTGTATTATTACTATAGATATAAGTGATGTCACAGTGACGCTCCCAGATCCCCTCACTTCACCAGTCACGCCCCTGTATTGTTACTGTAGATATAAGTGATGTCACTGTGACGCTCCCAGATCCCCTCACCTCCCCAGTCACCTCCCTGTATTATTACTATAGATATATGTGATGTCACAGTGACACTCCCAGATCCCCTCACCTCCCCAGTCACATCCCTGTATTATTACTATAGATATAAGTGATGTCACAGTGACACTTCCAGATCCCCTCATCTCCCCAGTCACGTCCCTGTATTATTACAATAGATATAAGTGACGTCACAGTGACGCTCCCAGATCCCCTCACATCCCCAGTCACGTCCCTGTAATATAACTATACATATAAGTGCTGTCACAGTGACGCTCCCAGATCCCCTCACCTCCCCAGTCACGTCCCTGTATTATTACTATAGATATAAGTGATGTCACAGTGACGCTCCCAGATCCCCTCACCTCCCCAGTCACATCCCTGTATTATTACTATAGATATAAGTAATGTCACAGTGACACTCCCAGAACCCCTCACCTCCCCAGTCACGTCCCTGTATTATTACTATAGATATAGGTGATGTCACAGTAACGCTCCCAGATTCCCTCACCTCCCCAGTCACGTCCCTGTATTATTACTATAGATATAAGTGATGTCACAGTGACACTCCCAGATCCCCTCACCTTCCCAGACATGTCCCTGTATTATTACTATAGATATAAGTGATGTCACAGTGACGCTCCCAGATTCCCTCACCTCCCCAGTCACATCCCTGTATTATTACTATAGATATAAGTGATGTCACAGTGACACTCCCAGATCCCCTCACCTCCCCAGTCAGCAGGTAGATGATCTCCAGGGTGATATTAAGAATCCTCTCAGTCATGTGACTCTGGTCCTTGTCCATCCTCGGGGAATCAGTGATGTGTCTCATCCTCACGTGATGTCTAGTAAACACTCCGTTTCCTCACTGCTCCGTTGTCTAGGTGTAAATATAATTACAATAAACACCACACAGTACACATGTAACATATTAGGTAAAGGTGCCCATACACTAGTCCGATTTAGGCTAATTTCACCCGATCCCGATGGAACTGCCGAGAAATCAGATGTATTTGACGTCCCCCTTGGGTACGATTCGTATCGGACCTGAGCAGGAGGTCGGACCTGCTGCCTACCCGCCGACCCTGCCCCCGTCCCAGTGGCGGGGAATGGGGTCATATTAGATACATTGTATGTGAAAGGACCGCATGTGATGCATCGTATGCAGGGACCAGATGGCTCAGAGGTTGGGAAGGGGCCATACACTGCTGCGATACATCCCAGTAGTGTATGGCCACCATAAGAGAAATCCACACAGAGGCACAAGAGCAGCCTCTAATGTTTCCGCATATAAATATACATCATACAGAGAACAATGGGTACATGTATAGTATAAGCGCTATAGTATACCACTACAACATTCATTGTACTACATAGCTGTCTGAAAATAATTGTAATAGGGCAATTATAATATCGGCCTGTATAATCATCATACTACTACTACTAAGAAGATATCAGAGACTCGTAACCCAGAAAAATATAATATAAAATTAATTTAAGTTTTTTAACAGGACACCACAGACCGCTCACACCACAGGTCACTCCCCTGTAAACAGGACGCTACAGGCTGCTCTCCCTGTATAATGGGACGCTACAGGCTGCTCCCCCAGTATAATGGGCCACCAGGGCAGCACAATACATACCTGCTACCAGATACAGCAATGCCTTCTATCGGTCCCCCGTAACTTAATCACCGTGGCTGCTGGAAGTGAGAGGCCTCAGGTAAGATCAGCAGCGCTGCCCCAGCAGGAAGCCGAGATGCTGCCGCCTCTGAACGTGGAGACTGGTCTTCGGAAATATGGCCGCCGTTCACTCGCACAGGGGACAATTGTTATGGATCGTTACTAGTAGTACTTACAGCATGGAATCTATCAGCTACCGGTGACCTCGCATCACATACTGTAACTCTCTCAATGCATTCACACAAGGCAATTACCGGCACTGATGCGGTATGTGTGTCTACATATAGCGGCGGCCATTTTCCTGTGGTTTTTACTCAGCTCCCAGACTCCCCCGCGGCTGTAGCCAAAGTGTATTTCCTGTGTGGGGCAGAGTGGGAGGAGCTGTGTTACCAGGGAAACGTCCCTTCCTGGTGTGCATGGCAGGCAGGAGGGAGAGTGCTGCAGCTGGCACCAGGTAACCCCAGGTATTATACTGCTAGTAACAGCATAGTAGTGATTGCTGGGTGTGAGCCATATGTGTACTAATACCCTTTTACACCGGAGCCGCAAGGGTTATTGGCGCTACAGTCCGGCCCAGGGCTTGATGTAAAAGCGCAAAAAAAAATAAATAACCCGGGTCCTGTTACCCTGTGTCCGACCCGGCAAATGTTCAGGGTCGGACACAGGGCTTCCCCGGAGTCAGGGGCCGTGTAAATGGGTGACCCGGGTCATCCGACCCAGGGACCCGTTCCTTCAATCAGGGAGCCCCAACCTTTCGGACCACAGCGCCCTGAGGTCAGTCTGGAGGTTGGGCAGGGACTGCGTACAGCCTCCGCTGCTGTCTGCGGTACTATGCAAACAGCAGCAGAGGTGAATGTATGCCTGTGTGCGGCATCCATTCACCTCATGGACGGAGGCTGGGGGCAGCCCAGCAGCTTCCTGGCGCTTGGAGATGATGTCATCTCCGAGAGCCGGCTCAGGGCCCGAATTCACCGGCTTCCCCTACCATCATGCTGGTGGAACAACTGACGGGATACATCCAGGTCCAAAAACCCGGGAGGAGATGGTGTCAGATAGAAGGGGAGGAGATGGCATTAGAGAGAGTGGGAAGGAGATGGCAGAGAGAGAGAGGGGCAGAGACATCATTAGAGAGAGGTGAATGGAGACAACATCAGAGAAAGAGAGGAAGGAGACAGCGTCAGAGAGGGGGAATAGACAGCGTCAGAGAGGGGGGAGGCAGAGTCAGAGAGGGGGGAGGAACCAGCGTTACAAAAAGAGAGAGGGGGGAGTTAGACAGCTTCCGAAATAGAGTGGGGATGGGCACTTGACGGTATTAGGCCACAACCCCTAAATGTCAGCGAATTGCGGGACTGCTGGAAGCTGGCCAGGAGGGTTGAGGGACCGCAGCTTCATCCTCAATGGATGTGCTGCAGCTTGCGTTGGCCGGGCCAAGGTGAGGGGGCCGTGGCAAGGTGGAGCAGGTAGCGCTGAATGCTGCTGATCTTTGGTGCAGTCAGGACTGGGTACAGGGTGAGCTGCGGGCAGTGCCGGCAACAGAATTCTTGGGGCCCCATACACTGATATCTCTGCGGGCCCCCACCCCCTATGCTTGAACACATACTGGCAGCGCCCTGTGCCCATTACTGGATTGCTGCGGAGCAGGGAGGGAGGTTTAGATTGGGATGGAAAACTGCCTGGGAAATTTCTGGGAGCAGCCCTATTTCTGCAGCCTGTGCTTTATCACACTGACGCTCTACCTCACCCTGCGGCCTACACTCTATCACACTGACTTAAACCCTCATCCTGCGGCCTGCGTTCTATCACACTGACATAATCCCTCACCCTGCGGCCTTCGTTTTGTCACATTGACGCAATCCCTCCCCCTGCGTTCTATCACACTGACGCAATCCCTCCCCCTGTGTTCTATCACACTGACGCAATCCCTCACCCTGTGTTCTATCACATTGACATGATCCCTCACCGTGCGGCCTGTGTTCTATCACCCGATTGCAATCCCTCACCCTGTGGTCTGCATTCTATCCCACTGACTCGCTTCCTAACCCTGCGGCCTGCGCACTATAACACTGACTCACTTCCTAACCCCCCACAGCCTAATCCTGACCCTCCTTGCTATTGCCTAACGCATGTTACCCTGTGGCTTAACCCACCCCCCTCTGCCCTTTAGCCTTACCCAATATATACATTGCAGTCTGGCTGGGTGGGCGGTCCTGGAAACGCAGCAGCCTCTCCAGTCCTCTCACTTTGCAGACAGTCGTCAGCAGCAGCTCTGCTGCAGCTGTCTGAGTGATCTCTAGCTCCGCCTCCTGAGCTTTGTGTAGCCCCGCCCCCCACCGAGTCCCGTGAATCTCCGCCCCCACGAAGCCCTGTGCTGGGTTTAATCCTCAAACCCTGCATCGTGATGTTCCAGCCGGGCGGCTGAAGGGACCCGGTGAATGTGCACCTGAGGTACTAAGCGGTAGGGGGGCATGCTTTGGGATGGCTGTCCCCCTTGACCCCCCTGTCGCCGTAGCCGGGCCTGTTTGACTCATCTGTTCAGGTTGCGGGGTGGGTAGTCACACAGGTGGGGGCGTGGGCCACGGCACGCACAGACTGTTACACTAGACGGCAATGGTGTAACACAGCTTATAGACGGGCCCCCGGCCACGGCAGGGCTCTGGGGCCCTTCAGATCGCTGGGGCCCGTCACACATGTCCCCCTTGACCCCCCCTGTCGCCGGCCCTGGCTGCGGGCCCTAGAAACAGCTTGGACCCCATAGCAGCTGCACCCTCGATAGCTACATCACTGCTAATACTGCTAATTACCCACTTTTCCAGTCAGTCAGGAGAAAGTGCATAGTCAGATGCTTTGCATATATAATTTTCCTTTCAAAAATATGGAAAAGAAAAAGGGGGGGGGGGGGGAGACTGCGCTAGTATCCAATAATTTGCATAATTAATACTTGGATGTATCAAGTACCACTAAAATAGTTTTTTAAAACAACCCAGCTGTTTGTACAGTGTAACATAGATTATTCAACCTTTAAAGACGATTAAATAGTGGTTTCACCTTTGTCACCCAGAAAAAAAAAAATTAAAAATAAACAATCGAAACATCACAAGTCAAATATTGCCCAATGAAAACCTTTAAAATAAGGAAAGGGGGAGGGGGAATGGGGAAGAAAATTTCACGCTTCTGATGGAACAAATGGATTTTTTTGGGGAGATCTGTATATGCAGAGTTGGTGTTCTTATTCTTGGATATCCTCACATAGGCCCTTATTCAGATCTGATCACAGTACAAATTTGTTCTCAAAATGGGCAAAACCATGTGCACTGCAGGTGGGGGGGGGGCAGATGTAACATGTGCACAGAGTTACATTTGGGTGGGGTGTGTTAATACTTAAATATAAATTGCAGTGTCAAAATAATGCAGCTAGTATTTACCCTGCACAGAAACAAAATAACTCCCCCAAATGTAACTCTCTCTATACATGTTACATCTGCCCCACCTGCAGTGCACATGGTTTTGCCCATTTTGAGAACAAATTTGTACTGTGATCAGATCTGAATAAGGGCCATAGTGTTTGCATGAGTGGGACGTAAGCAGTAGAGCCCCGCTGGCAGTTTTATGTTGGGGATCCGAATTCCTCCTTTGTATATTTGCCAAAAATAAATTAGGGGTTGCCTCTGGGTGATGGTGCGGCCCAGGTTAGTGTCCACAATGGTGCAGATCTTAAGAGGATTTGAGATAGGAACACTGTGCTGTGTTTCAGGATTTGTGGGTTCAGTCAGTCAGGATAAACCACCAACGCGTTTCACTCCACCAGGGAGCTTTTTCAACTTGAAATCCATTTGTTCCATCAAAAATACGGTACCGTATGGACTTATAATAACTATTTCATCAGTTCAGTCAGAAACGTGAATTTTTCTTCCCCATTCCCCCTCCCCCTTTCCTTATTTTAAAGGTTTTCATTGGCCAATATTTGACTTGTAATGTTGTGATGTTTATATTGTTTAGTGTAGTTTCACTCTCTGCCAGCAGATGGCAAGTTTCAGAGACACACAGACACTAGACATATATAGATGATAGGTTGAGGTTGGCAGAGCGACACTCACCCAAGCTGGGTAACAGATGCTCCGGTGCCCTCCAGAGATATCGATAGTAAGTTGTAGAAAAAGCGGCACTCGCAGGCTTCATTAATTAAAAATCGTTTCATCCAATAAAATGAAATTTCAAGGTCTAACTCGGATGAGACTATCCACTTCAGTTCCATCGCCACTACACCACCATCAATTATCTGGGTGTTAAAACCAGTCGAGTACAGAACAAATGGATGGAAACAGACAACCTTTTATAAGGCCACAGATAAGAACACTATCTTACACTTATTACTGACACATCAAGAAAACATTGGCCGCTTGTTACCACTGATAAAACCACTGATAAAACCTACAATGTCTTCAGAACACCTATTTGATGAACTGCCACCAACGTGGACGCAACATCAAGGACTGGTTAGTCCAGAACAATGTAGCCATTCCAAGGAATACTATCTGTGGCACTTTTCTAGGCAGGAAACCGGGTGCATATAAATGCACCAACTGTATCACTTGCTGCTACATGGAGATAGGGAACTAGTTTTCCCGCCTGGCTGTTATAGCGGTGCTCTGCACCCTGCCCGATTTAAAGGGCAAAATGCGGCATGCTCCTCTAGCAGCGCCCTGCTAAAACAGCCGCTGTTTTAGTGACATGATGGCCGGACCCGCTCCCTTTAATGGCGGTGGTGACCCGGAACCGCCCACAACAGTGATGTGGGTGGGCCCAGTCCGCCCCCCTTAAGCTGCCCCCATGCAGCATCGCCCTGCCCATTTCCTAGAAGGAACACTAGGGAACTACATATTACATCCTCATTCTGAACACAAAATCCCTGTTACGCTAGCAGTGGCACCAGCTGGAGTGTAACGGAGGCTAGGTGCCTTGATGTAAGGTTTTTGCATAAACGACAGAAGGGAGTGATGCAATTGGATAAAAGAAAACCAGTTTTAATAAAGATACTGTAATACAGGAGATGAATAGTGGCACAAAGGTAATACTGAAGATATGCGATAACCAAAGTCAATGATATATCAAAGTTATTGTAAAGTTCGTAGTGGGTGGAGCACGAGGTTGATATCTGAAGATGGCTTGAAGTGTAGATTGGATAATAAATGTAAACTTGAATAATCGAACTGAAGAATATACTTGGAAAGATGATTGGATTGATGATTGAAGAATTGAATGAAAGATTGGATGGTTGGACAATTGGAATCCGGAAGGAATAATAGCGGCCTGAATGGCTGTGACCAAGAGGGTTGCGGGTGAAGTGACCATCGGGTGAGGAAAAGGGTGATCCCCTTTGGGGGGCTAACCTTGTGCGGACCGTAGAGGCGGCAGCAGGGTCCTGCAGTTGGATGGTCGAGTACAGCAGGCAAGCAGAAGGATTCCTCTTGGAGATACCTGGCAAGCAGCAGCGCTGTCAGCAGGAGGGAGTCAGATGTCTAGGGAAGGACATCATTGTACTGACTGACTCCTAGACCTAGTCAGTCAGTATTTATCAGGAGGGCTGCACTGCAATTGGTTGGAGCTGATTGGCAGTGCAGTCCCATTGGAGAAACCAGATGGCCGCCGCCTAGGGGCGGCAACAGTTCCCAGCCTGCAGGAAGCATGTGCAGCATACTCCAGGCTGTGTGTCCAGCAAGGCCCAAACAGGCACAGAGCATCATGGAGCCTCAGAGGTAACCATAGTATGGGAGGCATGGGTAGCAGCCATGGTGGTCGTGACAGCACCCCCTCCTTTATGAGTGGCCCCAGGACACTCCTTAGGCTTAGCTGGATATTTCCTGTGGAAATTTTTTACAAGATTGGGTGCGTGTACCTCTGTGGCGTTGGTCCATGATCTCTCCTCCGGGCCATAGCCTTTCCAATCGATCAGGTACTGGAGTCTCTTGTACCTTATACGGGAGACTTGCATGGTATTTGTTTAGAATCAATGGTTTGAGTAAAGAGACATGAAAAGAGTTGGGAACCCTTAAATAATGCGGTAATTTTAATTTGTAGGCAACCGTGTTGATGATCTGCAGAACCGGGAAAGGACCGATGAACCGCGGTGCAAACTTAATTGAAAGAACCCGAAGGCGAATATTCCGTGTGACAGCCATACTTTATCACCTACTTTTAAATCTGGTACTGCTCTTCTTCTTCTGTCTGCAAATTTTGTATACCTTTGAGAGGCGCTGACCAAGGATTTCCTGACCTTTCTCCAATGATGACGCAGTTGTTGGAGGGTCAAAGTTACCGCTGGCACAGATGTTGCAGGGAGCCGCTGGAAATCAGGAACCTTGGGATGGAAGCCATAGTTAATAAAGAAGGGAGTAGACGATGCAGACGAGTGATACTGATTATTGTGGCCAAACTCGGCCCAAGGCAACACCTCATCCCAATCATCTTGAGAAGAGGACACATGTAAACGCAGGAATGTTTCTACATCCTGATTGACTCTTTCTGTTTGGCCATTAGATTGTGGATGATAGGCTGTACTAAAGTTAAGTCGAATCTTGAGGACTTTACACAATGCTCTCCAGAATTTAGCCACAAACTGAACCCCTCGATCGGACACAATCTCTTCGGGTAGTCCATGGACTCTGAAGATCTCTTTAATAAACAAATCAGCAAGTTTGGGAGCTGAAGGTAACCCCTTCAGAGGTATGAAATGCGCCATTATCGATAACCACCCATATGGTACTATAACCATCTGAGGATGGCAGATCTGTAATAAAGTCCATCAACAAATGAGTTCACGGTCCCCGTGGGATTGAGAGTGGTCTCAATGGACCTATTGGCGCTAGATTAGATGACTTATGTTGGGCACAATGAGGACAGGATGCAATATCCTCTTGCACATCCTTTTTTAGAGCAGGCCACCAATATTTTCGGGACAATAATTCATAAGTCTTTTGAACCCCTGGGTGCCCGGAGAATTTTGAATCATGGGCCCACCGCAAGACTTGACTCCTTGAATTAGGTCTGACAAACGTTTTACCTGGAGGCACCGATACTTGCACTGTGGTAGCAGCAAAGGCACTTGGATCCAGAATTGGACTCCTCCTCTGTTTCCCATGACCTAGAAAGCGCATCTGCTTTGCGGTTCTTTACTCCTGGAGAAAAAGACAACTTATAATTAAATCTGGCAAAGAATAATGCCCATCTGGCCTGCCGGGGATTAAGACATTGTGCATTTTTCAAAGCAAATTTTTATGATCAGTGACAACATTAATGACATGGACTGCCCCCTCCAATAAATAATGCCACTCTTCTAGTGCCATTATGATGGCCAATAATTCCTGATCCCCTATGGCATAATTTTGCTCAGCCGCTGAGAATCTTTTAGAGAAAAACCCACAAGGATGTAACTGTCCGTCACTTTTTGCCTGAGAGAGCACAACTCCTACACTGATGGAAGAGGCGTCAACCTCCAATGTAAAAGGTAACATGACATCTGAGGTACGCAGGAATGGAAACAAGCGGCAATCTCCAGAAAACAAAGTCCTTTACTGCAGTCCAACCGTTTCAGGGTTACTCCCCCACCGTCAGGGACAGGAGTACAAATAAACCCCAGGTAACAACATATATACCCCAACATGCCCCCTGTCCCTTTGCCTGCGGTAAATAGACTATTCCCCGCTGCTCTTCTCAGTAGTGCGGTGGAATGCAGGGAGGACTTTCCCCCCGTGGGACACTGGAAGCCCAACAGGGGACACAGGGCCACCACCCCAAAGACACAAGATGGTACCATAAGAAAAACCTAAACCTAGCACACCAGGCTCAACCCTTCACTAACACTCTGCGGAACAGTACAAGTCATTAGCTTCTGGAGAGGCTAGAGAGACACAGGACGATATAGAGATGAGGCATAGGGCACTACAGAGGGGCTAGAGAGACACAGGACGATATAGAGATGAGGCATAGGGCACTACAGAGGGGCTAGAGAGACACAGGACAATGTAGAGGTGAGGCATAGGGCAGTACAGAGGAGCTAGAGAGACACAGGATGGTGTAGAGGTGAGGCCTAGGGCACAACAGAGGGGCTAGAGAGACACAGGATGGTGTAGAGGTGAGGCATATGGAAGAAGGGAGGGGCTAGTAAGATATAGGGTAGTAGGGATGGTATAGAGACACACAAAACAGTATGGAGATGAGTGGGAGATGCAGAACTGTAGGGAGGGGATAGAAAGACACAGAACGATAGGGAGGTGATACAGAGAGATGTAGAACTGTAGGGAGGGGATAGAGAGACTTAAAACAGTAGGGAGGTGAGACATAGGGTTGGATAGGCAGCGTTTAGCCCACTATTATATTAACTCTCCATATGCGCTGGGATGGTAACGTATCAAGTCAGTTAAAAAGCATCATGAAAAACTTTTTGTCTGTGTCGACCTTCTGTCAATGCCAACCTAATGACCATTAGTGGTTAACCTATGGATTTTTGACCAGATATTGATGCAGGGTGGTAGGGAGGGGATAGAGCAGCATAGGGTGGTAGGAAGGGGATAGAGAGACACAGGGTTGTAGGGAGGGATATAGAGAAGCACATCCATATGCCTATCCTAATCATGTTTAAATTGCTCTACTGTATTTGCCTTTTTCACCTCTGATGGGAGGCTATTCAACTTATTGACTAGAGAGGCACAGGACAGTGGGGAAGGGATAGAGAGGCACCGGGTGGTAGGGAGGAATAGAGAGGCACAGGGTGGGAGGGGATAGAGATGCACAGGGTGGTAGGGAGGAATAGAGAGGCACAGGGTGGTATGGATGAGATAGAGAGGCGCAGGGTGGTATGGAAGGGATAGAGAGGCACATGGTGGGAGGAGATGCACAGGGTGGTAGGGAGGGATATAGAGGCACAGGGTGGTAGGGAGGGGATAGAGATGCACAGGGTGGTAGGGAGGGGATAGAGAGGCGAAGGGTGGTAGGGAGGGGATAGAGAGGCGCAGGGTGGTAGGGAGGGATAGAGAGGCACAAGGTGGTAGGGAGAGTATAGAGAGGCATAGGGTAGTAGGGAGGGGATAGAGAGGCACAGGGTGGTAGGGAGGGGATAGAGGCGCATAGGGTGGTAGGGAGGGGATTGAGAGGCGTAGGGAGGGGATAGAGAGGCACAGGGCGATAAAGAGATTTATGTAAGAACGTTCAAATCCCTTTCTCTGATTCTATCCTGGTGATGCAGCTTGACCTTGGGATGTAGGAGGGGTCCAAAGGAGCCAGGCACCTATGCTAAACCTTTGGAGAGGCAGGCTCCTCCCTTCTGCATCCCAGCATTCCTCAGTTCAACTTTTAGAGCACACTACGATACAAAAAACTCAGTACCACGCCTGAACATATTATATGCACAAATCAATTTTTAACATAACCATTGTTAAAGTTGAGTTGCACACACACCATTTTAGGTTAGTATGGCCGCCATTTTGGTTCGCAGAGTTGCGCAAATAAAGTATAAATACCGAGTCTGTGTAACAAAGTGGATCATAAGTGCAGCCATACTAATACACATAAATTCATAATACCATACTTACACCAAATAAAACATAGTTAATTAAAGGTTTAGAGCATTACACATAGTTTAATCAGCAATACACACTATGTCTGTATAATGTTTAGTATCGTTATGTTCCGTTTCTTATGCGCAGCACTCCGGTCGTTGCAAAAACTTCGCAACTCATATGGTCCGATAATTACGGACAAAATCTATATTTAAAGGACTATTTCTGCTAAACTGTGTGAGACAAAGGAATCCAGATATAACCGGTTCTTGTTGCTGTTTATGACCCCCGACGACGATGCCAACACACAAAGGACACCAAAGTACACTCCCCCTGCACCAATCCAAACCAGGTGTAATACTTTGCTCCAATCACTAAGGACTGGACATTCGAACACTGGACCAATAGGAATGGCCTTTGACCTCCCCCTTTTGACCATATAAAGATAGCTAACCCTGGGCTGGCTCGGTCACTTCGGCACTGCATCTATCCCCCACCATTGACCGGGCTAAAGTTCTATTTGAACATAGCGAGCTCCAACCGGACTGCGCTGCGCATATCTGATGAGACGGTAAACGGTTGCATTCCTTGTGCTTTCTTATATTGTTTATTGGCTGATTGTATTCTGTAATTGTTTTCTTTCCCCTAGTAGTATTTGACTTGTATTAGTATTGTTAAAGGGAATTGTATCACGTGTTATCCTGTATTTCTTCTTTCTGTAACCCCCTTTGTCCGCTAGGGACTAAATACACTATTTTGGAGAATCTATCTTCTCACTTGTTATATCGTGGTCTCGTCTATTATTCGCATCTAGCGATAACGTATATTACGGACATTGTCCTTAAAAGGTATTTTGCGGGGGGCGTGGCTTGGCGGCCATCGGCAGAGGCTGCTTTTTTGCTGGGCTCCGTTAGATCCCATCCTTAGCTGACCTACTGCAGGTTCCTAAGTGCCCACAGGACCCCTCACGCAACCCCTCACCCACCCCTGTGCCCTCCGGCGCCGGACTGACTGTGCCGCGGAGTCGGGGTGCCTTTTTGAAGGCGCTTGCGGATTGTGGCCTACCTGAAGTCGGAGGCCGGGGCCTCTATTTCCCTGCCGCCCCGGAGACGATCCGGATGCCGCGGGGCTGACGCTCCAGAAGAGCTCCTGCCGCCAGCTGTAGACCCGCCAATCAGGTACTCCGTCCCCCCGCCCGCCGGTGACACTCCTGAGCTGCTGCTGCACAGTGGTGGCTATACTGTGACCCGGCGCTCCCTCCGTGCTCCCGTCCTGCGGCTGCCTGCACGACCGCAGCGCCGCACTCACAGCGGGCAGTGACTGTGACTGCCGCTGATCAAACCGGGCTCTCTCCATCGCCCCCAACGGAGGACACGGCGGCAGCCTGAGGGGGATCGGAGGTCAGCACTTGGTCGCGTGCGTGGATCTCCGCTTCCCCCGCTGCTCTGCTGCTCGCTGACTCTTGCCTTGCACGGCGGGTCGGGGACTACAAGTGCCAGAGTGCACAGCCCCTCGGCATCCGGAAAGTAATCTTCCTGGCCTCACATCACAACCACTCTCTCCCTCAGCTCCCCTCACCAGGTGCTCCCTCCCCTGGCTCAACAGCCCCCTTTTAAGACCTCCCACTAAGCTGCCCCTGCTAAGGGGGAAAATAACACATAAAAAAAAAAAAAAAAATACAAAATAAAAAAAATAATAATAATAAAAAATAACAAAAAATATATAAATATCCATGCTTCAAGGGTGAGAAAAAAAAAAAAAAAAAAAGTGAGGAAGAACTAACGTTTAGTAATCGCTCATAAACAGCTTGCGCCTTCACACTGTGACCCCCAGGAGCTGACAGATGTGAGCCCCCCCTCTGCCATGCCGCCCCACTAACGGGGGAATGTGATTTCCGTCCCCTAAGACACACAGTGCTTCTCCTACATGTAACCGCCACCTAACCACTTCTCTTAAATGGGCAAAAGAGGTAAGGGATCTCAAAGCCGAACCCCTCAAAAGCCTCGCACCAGCTCCTACCAACAGAGCTTACGCTCCTTTCTTTCCACTCCACAATCCGCTGATTCCCCAGAAACCCCCTCGGACGACGACGCTTCCACATCTTCCAGCATGGCCGCAGCCCCCCCACCAGGGCCCTCTCGGGACGCCATAACACAGTTAAGAGGTGAAATATCAGAGATCCTCTCTCATGTTAAATCATTGCCCTCTAAACAGGACATGCAGGCCCTTGAAACAAGGATCCATGAATCTCTCCAATCCCAAATATCGCTGGTCCAGACGGATGTGACCCACATAGGCACACGTGTTGCCGCACTAGAAGATGACAGGGACGAAGTGCATTCCCAGCTCCTTCACATGCAAGAATCGTTAGCTCAACAATCCCTAGACTTGCGGGCAACGCAAAGCAAACTAGACGATCAGGACAATCGAGGACGAAGGAACAACTTGCGGGTCCGCGGCCTGCCAGAAGACATCCCCCCGTCGGGCCTAATGGACGTTCTCAACAAAATCTTTGGAGAAATACTGAACCTAGACCCAAATGACTCAATTGAATTTGACCGGGCTCATAGGGCCTTACGCCCGAGAGGAGCGGCAACGGACCGCCCGAGAGATGTCATCTGCCGTGTCCATTACTTCTCCCAAAAAGAGGAAATCCTCCGCAAGATCCACTCCTTGGAAGCAGTGGAGTTCGGAGGAACCAATATCCAAATTTTCCAAGACCTTTCCTGGCGCACTCTTCAGCAACGTAAGATGCTGAAGCCCCTCACGGAGGCCCTGCGCCACAAAAATATTAAATACCGCTGGGGTTTCCCGATGTCCCTCCAGGTCTCGCATAGCGGCCAACCCCTCACCCTCAAAGACCCCGCAGGTCTCCCGGACTTCTGCTCCACACTTGGTCTGGACCCAATACAACTACCGGACTGGCAGGCCTTCTCACTCCCCGCCATTCCCACACCGAGCCTACCGAGAAGGCCCCGCTGGGATCTGGTTAAATCCCCCAAGAAAAAGTCCAGGGATGCAGACCCCTCTTCAACTCCAGATCCCCCGTGACCTGCCGGGACCCCCCTCCTTGCCCATATCTGTTTCTCTTCCATTCCGACGAGTTGGAAGGCTGACCATACGGTATTAAGACTTATCTGAATGTGTTACCCCATGTTATATTACCTGTTAACAAGCACTGTGTCTATTGCTACATCTTATTGTTGCATACTACTGTTTGCTCCTACTATTCCTCCCACTTAGGTGGACGGAGGCACTGACCCCCAGTGTGCCCCCTGCCGCAACCGTCTTTTCCGTGACATAAGGGCTCTGGCAGTCCCTTTTTTTTTTTGTGTCCGGATGCGGCTCTCCTTGTTTTTGTTCTCAGATTGTTTACTAATCTTCAGTATTGGAAATGTTATTGTTTATGTTTATCTCTGTCCCCACCTCCTCCTCCACTACTATCCTCTCCTCCTGACCCCCCTCCCATCCCTCCCCCCCTTCCGGTACCCTAGCTCTAAGTTTCTCTGTCCTCCTCCTGCCTCATGACCACCTCTCTCAGGATTCTTTCCATAAACGCTAGAGGGCTGAATGTCCCAGAAAAAAGGTCACAGGCCCTCCGGTCTTTCCGTGCTGAAAGGGCCGACATAGTCCTGGTGCAGGAGACCCACTTCCGCCAGTCCGAAACCTCCCCCAAACTTAACAACCACTATTTCCCCACTGCCCACTACTCTAATTTCTCCCAATCCAAGTCTAAGGGAGTAGCAGTCCTTTTTGCTAAACACCTACCAGTATCCAATATTGTGGCACACGAGTTGGAGGAGGGGAGATGCCTTCTCATTACCTGCACTATAGCCGACTCCGCCATTACCATAGTTAATATTTACGCCCCTAACCAGGGCCAACCGGCCTTCCTAGAGAAAATGCTAGACAAGATATCGTCCATGCGTGTCGGCCTTCTAGTCATTGGTGGTGACTTGAATTGGGCCCTTGACCCCCGTTTAGACGCCTCCTCTGGGCCCACCCGCCCTGAGAGGACACTACGCAGAGTAAGGCGGCTACTCCACACTCACCAGCTGTCCGACATCTGGCGTATCCTACACCCCTCGGAAAGAGACTATACTCACTTCTCCCCACCTCACCAATCCTACTCTAGAATAGACTACTTACTGACAGACCATAACCACCTCCAGTTTGCACACGAGGCTAAAATCGGCCCAGTGACTTGGTCAGACCATGCCCCCATCTCACTAGACCTCTCCCTAAGACCTACTTTACCTGGTCACCGACTCTGGTGCTTTAATGAATCCTCACTAAATGACGCATATTGCAGATCACAATTAGAAGAGACCATCAAGGATTACATTACCAATAACTCGACCCCTGAAGTTTCCAAGCTCTCAATTTGGGAGGCGCACAAATGCGTCCTGAGGGGGAAATGCATCCAGCTGAGCTCCTTCCTTAAGAAGCAGAGATCTGACCAGATAGAGAAACTTCTCAGGGACATACAGACCCTTGAATCCTCCCACAAGTCCTCCCTCTCTCCCGACACCTACTGTGAACTCCTTGCTGCTCGGTCGGAACTAAATAGGATCCTTCTAGATAAGATCAAATTCTCCTATAGAAAATGCCGTAGCAAATACTATAAATGGGGCAACAAACCTGGTAAAATGCTGGCCCGAGCTCTCCGCGAAAAAAGAGCCATTTCCTTCATATCCTCTATCAGGGATGAGACGGATCGATCCATCCACGAGACGGATAAGATAGCGGAAGCCTTCTGCTCCTACTATTCCTCGCTCTATAACCTCCCCCCTACAGAATCCTTCCCTGAGGCTGGGGAGAAGCAACGCGCGATAGGGGATTATCTCACCAGGGTAGGGTTCCCAAAACTTAGTCCAGCCAATATAGAGGAACTAGAAAAACCATTTTCACTTCTCGAACTAGAGGAAGCTATAAAATCATCCCCCTCTGGGAAGAGCCCAGGCCCAGATGGCTTCCCCATTGTTTATTATAAGGCCTTCAAAGACAAACTGCTCCCCATGCTCCTGGAAGCCTTCAACTCGATCTCAGACTCGACCCCCTTTTCCAAACAGTCCCTTGAAGCTATCATTACAGTTATCCCTAAAGAGGGCAAAGACCCGTCCCTCTGCCCCAGTTATCGCCCCATATCACTTTTGAATTCTGACCTGAAACTCTTCGCCAAACTTTTAGCAAATAGACTGAAGTTGCTTCTCCCGGGCATCATACATAGTGATCAAGTGGGGTTTGTCCCGGGACGTGAGGCCCGAGACAACACCTCCAAAATTCTGGCTCTAGTCCACCGCATTTCTAAAACGGGTGTCCCAGCGATCCTGCTCTCTACCGATGCCGAAAAAGCGCTTGACAGGATCGACTGGAGCTTCATGTCAGGTATCCTCCAACACATGGGATTAGGCCCCACTTTCTCCCAACACATTCTCTCCCTTTATCGTACTCCATCAGCCAAGGTCAAGGTCAATGGCTCCCTATCCACTCCCTTTAATATTAGGAACGGTACTCGCCAGGACTGCCCCCTTTCACCACTAATATTTATTCTCTGCATGGAGGTCCTGGCCCTCTCTATAAGAGCGAACCCAGATATCTCGGGCTTCACCCTCCTCGGCCAGGAATATAAACTAGCCCTATTTGCCGACGACCTACTCGCAACTCTCACATCTCCGATCATCTCCCTCCCTAACTTAATGGAGGAGTTTCGTCTCTTTGGGGCCCTTTCCAACTTTAAAATTAATTACACAAAGTCAATTGCGCTAAATATTTCCACCCCCCCCTAGTATCATCTCCGGCCTCAAATCAGCGTTTCCCTTCACCTGGCATGACTCCCAATTAAAATACCTAGGCGTAGTCATCACTAGATGCCCCTCCCGTCTCTTTGAAGCTAACTTCACCCCCCTCCTTACGAAACTGCGGCACGACTTGTGTTCGTGGAGAGCTCGGCCTTTTTCATGGTTTGGTAGATTGGGGATCCTGAAGATGAACTTCCTACCCAGGATCCTTTACCTTCTCCAGACCCTTCCCATTAAGATTCCCCAACACTGGTTTAAGGATATACAGGCCATAATACGTGATTTTGTCTGGGCAGGAAAACGCCCGCGTCTGAGATTAGACCTCCTCCACAGATCAACATCTAGGGGAGGCTTAAGACTCCCATATATCCAGGGATACTATCAGGCCTCACTACTAACTAGGATCATCGAATGGTCGAGAAGAGACACGACAAAACAATGGGTTCGGATCGAGCAGCAGGAATTACGCACCCCGGTATACATAGCCCCATGGCTCCCCTCCTTACCTGACTCAGGCCACCCCACTATAGGGCCCACCATGCAAACATGGAAATCCCTTAGGAAATTCCCCTCCATTTCTTCAAAGACCTCCCCGTATAGGTCCTTTCTTGCACTTAGCTGCTTTCCTCCTGGTACAGATCTGTCGGCCTTCAGCCGTTGGTTAGATAGGGGACTCTTCCGAGTAGGACAGTTGGTGAGCGCGGGACGTTTTCTGTCTTTTGATGAAGTTAAAGCTGAATGGAACCTACCAGATGTGGAATATTGGTGGTACCTACAGGTTCGTCACTATCTCCACTCTCTCGGTCCCTCCAACACACTAACCAGCCCCCCCTCACCCTTTGAACTCCTTTGCGCCAATAAGACCCCCCCACAACACACCATCTCCACATTATACAATCTTATCCTGTCAGATATCAGCCTCAAACCCCCCCACTTTACGGTCGCCTGGGACCGCGAATTGGGAAAGGAGTTGGGTGACGACAACTGGGAAAAGATCTTCTGCCTGGCTCACGCATGTTCCACTAGTGTGGGAGTTCGCGAAACACAATACAAATTAATATCTCGCTGGTACAGATGTCCAGACACCCTCTCCAAAATGGGCACTGGAGCTCCCAATATCTGCTGGCGCTGCTCCAGGGCCCCAGGAAACCCACTGCACATATGGTGGCAGTGCCCTCTTATCCTACCTTTTTGGTCGGAGATTTTCAGACTGTCTGCGATTATCCTGGGAGACCAGATCCCTACTGACCAACTATTCTGGTTATTCCACCTCTCACCAGCCCCCTTATCGAGATACAAAAACTCCCTGTTATGTCACCTGAACAATGCTGCTAAATCGGTTATCCCGGTGAGATGGCGCTCCTCCTCTCCTCCAACAACAAAGGACTGGTTCAAAAAGATAGACTTTTACATGGACATGGAAGACATCATATCCTCTGCGGAGGACAGTCACGCCCAGTTCAGGAATACATGGTCCCGCTGGCTGCTCTTTAAGGACACCAAGACCTACAGAGAAGCAATAACACCCTAATCCTCTTGGTGCCCGCTCCTCCCCTTTCTAATGACCTGGTTACTGCCCCCCTCCCCCCTCACGCTTGCTCTCCCGCTGACCCTACCTATCGAAAGTGGTCGAAGACCCGCGTACACGACTATACTTACTATTAACTTAATTTACGAACCGGAATATCCCCCCTCCCCTTCCGATACCCGTCCCTTTTCCTTTTTCTTCCCCCCCCCCCATACCAGTTTTTGCATATTCTATTAAACTAATGTACTGCTTTTCAATTGCCAAGTTTACAATGGAATTATACTGTGTTTGCTACACCTAAAACAATAAAAATCTATTTGCAATAAAAATAATGTATGTATAACAATGAGTTTTGGTACCAATTTTCAGAGGGAATTATGAAAACGTGCATAATAAAGAAAATATACCAAAAAAAAAAAAAAGGTATTTTGCAGATTAGATACTAAGTACTGCGAAGGGATTTCATATTACTGTTATTGATTCAACGTGTACAATACACGGAAAAGGTACGCTACGCTGCGCTACGTTTTGTTCGCACGTAGCTAGGAATAAAGGGTACGCAAGTTACGGAATAAGTACATAAACTGCGCATTTCACTTATTGTTCTTTGGTTATATAAATATCAGCTTTAATAGTTGGGGGCTTTCGTCCGAGCGTTTCATACTTTAGAACACTGTACCAGACGCACGACTTGAACCTATACCAGCAAAAGGGTGGAAGTGATTATTTAACCATTGCTGGATAGGCCAAGTCCGCGGTGGTACAGGGTTTGAGAGGTGCTAGCGTCTGAACCCGAAGTACAATAAGTGAAATCCAAGGAGAAATTAAGCCACGTGTTTTAAAGTATATTAAGTGTTTAGTAATCTGTACTTCTGCCTGCCACAAGTAGTTTAACAGGGTATAGTGTCTTGAGTTGCTTGTTTATTATAGCACATGTGCCACGTGCGATATTTTCGCACACGTGGAGGCAAAGGCATGTGTTTATTATAGTACATAGGAGATTCCTTCTGTGCAAAACTAGAATCTTTTATTGTTAGTTACTGCAGGGCCAGGGACTCCGCCACGTGGCGATAAGTTCTGGGCCTTTTACAGTAACGTAAAGCGTCTATTGTGTATTACGTAAGGTGCGCACGCACGTGCTTAAGTTAGGAAATTTTCGCATCTTTGTACGTTATTTACGGATTTAGTACGGGATTTATTTCGCATCTTTATACGTAACTTTCTGACTGAGTTAAGGGATTTATTTCGCATTTTTGCGCAATTACTGCTTTCTGCGAAACCCGATCGCGACCTTACAAATAAACTATAGAACACGTGGGTGGCCGATTCATCGGCGGCCTGTGAACAGGTTTAACAAACACACGTGCACACGTGACTGTTCACTGGCACTGCACATGCAGCACACATAAGAGCCCAGAAGTGGCTAGTATTAATCACAAGCTTTATTTAAACGGTATATTAACATACTGTGGATAAAGCGGTAATTAATAAAAGTAAATAAGGTTTTTTTTGTTCAGTTTTCTCAAAAACAAGCAACTCAAGCATTATTTTAATAGATTCCTATAGCCATTTAAGGGATCTATACCTGCATAAGTATCTGGTGAGAAACTACCAACTAGGGAAGATTTTCTGTACAGAAATATTTCAAGTTTAAGCATAAGACCAAGGTGTAACTAGCACCCAGTGTGAAAATCATTGGGTGAACGGGCGTATGACGGGTGCGACCCATAGCACTATAGGAAATCAGAATTTATTGTATGGTAACAAAGACATACGTGTATGGTAACAAAGACATACGTAGGTGGGTGCCGATCCACCAATTTTAAACTGCCCCTTTCGTAGGTCCACCTATTTGAACTTATCGAAAGGGTATAGGAGCCAAATCAGAACCCAGTGATCTGATTAACTCCCCATTTAAAATACAAGTCTTGCCGAACACAAGAAAAACAAGTTTTTTTGTTTTCTGCAAAATTTGGCCGCACCACTGCGAGGCGCGCTAGTGATTCATCGCTATGCTTGAAGGAAAGGCTGAACCAGCAAAACCTGCTGCTGGGGCTCCAGCACAGGAAGAGGAGACGGCTGATGCCAACAGCGTAGTTGTGGACCCAGGTAAGAAAGCACCACACAGCGCAGACACAGGCAACCCCATACCAGGACCCAATAATGCGGATGTGGTGCAAACATACCCAGTACGTACACTGGAGGTTCCCTATGGTAAGGCAGACAGAGACGGTGTGAGACCTACCAGGAAGATGACCATGTTAAATCCATGGACACGGACACGGTTAGAACTGCGGTCCATCATTTCAGATTTCCCTGATCCTAGGAAAGATCTGGCATTGTGCCAGAAATTTGTAAGGGATCTGGGAAACTCTGATGAACCCACCAACAAGGATTGGAGAATCATGTTGAGGGCCTGTCTCCCAACCCACATAGATATCCCGAAATTCGTTCAGGACAGTGGGTTAAAGGTTGATAAGGAAATAAATGATGAGATTAACCAGAAAAATATACACCTAATAAACTTACAGTTGGGAGTATATTTTCCGGCAGCAGTGGAATATAGCAAGATTTTCACTATCAAACAAAAGGATGGTGAATCTGCTGGCGAATATTTCAACCGCTCCTTGCAGATGGTATCAAAACACACCGGTGTCTCCGATCCTAAGGATAACCCACACCTGAGGGAAATGATTGTCTCTGTGCTGGTGGAAGGGCTTAGAGAAAACCTGAAGATCAGGGTCCAGACATCTTTCCCTAATTGGCGAGGAATGACAGTAGATGCCCTAAGGGAATCTGCTGTTGACCATGACAAAAGCATAAAGAAAAATCGAGAGATGCAAGCAGACAAACTGATGTCTGTTAGCATCCAGGCTTTCACGAATGTCCCAAACAAAAATACACAACACTCAGCCACCAGAGACGCAGGTAGAAAGACAATGATATGTTACACGTACAATAAGGAAGGGCATTCAGCCAGGCATTGCAGATCAGGAAACCCCAGAAGATACAATGCACATAAACGAGACTGGGAGCCTCACCAGGGTGAGACACGTAGATACCCAACCCCTAGACAATGGGAGGAGACAGACAGGTCACGCAACATGCCTCTTCCCCATTTGATGGCTGACACAGTGCTAAGGGCAACACAGGTGCGACAATAGGAAACAGGTCATACCTGTCTCCTACAGCCAGTTAGATTAACACAACACCTTAGAGAAGAACCTCAGGTAAAGGTTGATATAGCTGGAGTAAGGCAAACCTTTTTGGTTGATACAGGGGCGGCCAGATCTGTTCTCAATACTCCTCTTAACTTGGGTTTCACTGATCAATCAGTAGCAGCAATTGGGGTAACAGGAAAAGTGCAACATTACCCACTGACGAAACCAGCAGAAGTTACAATCGGGCCTCTGCATACCAAACATTCTTTCCTGTTGGCTGCAGCGGCTCCGACAAACCTCCTGGGTAGAGACTTACTATGTAAGATGGGATGTGTCATCTATTGCACCCCCGATGGGGTATTTCTGGATACTCCTAGAAATCTTGCACAGGAAGTGCAAGATTTGCTGGACAGCCCTCAGAGGCTAATGTTGCATTCAACTGTTGTAGATTCAAATCCATCTAGGGTAGCTGAAATTACAGCACAAATACCGAGTTACCTTTGGACTAAAGATGGACAGGATGCTGGGTTGATGGCAAACGTAGCTCCAGTAGAGATTAGTTTAAAAGAAGGCAGGATAGCCCCAAAAATACCACAATACCCTTTAAAACCTGAAGTCGAACTAGGTGTGTACCCTGTGATCCAACGATTGCTCCAACAAGAAATCCTAGTTCGAACCTCTAGCACGGCCAATAGTCCCATCTTTCCTGTGAAAAAGAGTGGGGGGAGGGGCTATAGACTAGTGCAGGATCTAAGAGGGGTAAACAAAGTAGTTGAGAGCCAATTCCCCATAGTGCCAAACCCAGCTGTCATCCTGATGCAAATCCCACCTCACTGTACTAATTTTACAGTCATTGACTTGTGTTCTGCTTTCTTCTCTGTCCCTTTGCACCCTGACAGCCAATACCTTTTTGCTTTTACTTACAGAGGAGTACAGTACACCTGGACTCGACTCCCTCAGGGATTCATAGACAGCCCTAGCATCTTTTCCCAGGCCTTGCATGATTGTTTACAATCCTTTCAACCCTTGAGTGGTTCGATACTAATACAATATGTGGATGACCTATTGTTGTGTTCTGAATCACTGGAGTCATCAGTGGATGACACTCGACACCTGCTGATGCATCTCTCAGAGACAGGACAAAGTATCAAAGGATAAATTACAATTATGCCAGACCAGGGTTAAGTATCTGGGCCACTGTCTTACCCAAGGGTTGAGACACCTCACCGATGACCGAATCCAAGCGATTCAGAACATGGTACTGCCGCAGACACAGCACCAGATCCGTACGTTCCTAGGCATGTGTGGATACTGTCGCAATTGGATCCCAGGATTCTCTATTCTGGCATTACCACTACAAGAAATGGTTTCCTCAACTAAGCCAGACCGGGTCTCTCATACTGAGGAATCTGAGCTGGCTTTCAAGGAACTAAAGGTGAGCCTAACAAAGGCCCCAGCACTGGGAATGCCAGATTACGGGAAACCCTTTGAACTGTACGGAACAGAATCAGCTGGGTGTGCGACAGGAGTACTTGTCCAAAAACATGGTGATGCCAACCGACCAGTAGCGTACTACAGTGGCCAATTGGACACAGTAGCACGCTCACTCCCAACTTGCTTACGAAGCGTAGCTGCAATAGCACAACTAGTAAGCAAGAGTGAGGACGTGGTGTTAGGACACTATTTAACTGTTCATGCTCCCCATGCTGTCTCTGCCCTCCTAAACTCTGCCCAAACGCGACATGTGTCCTCAGCACGGTTCACCAAGTGGGAACTGGCGCTGATGGCCCCAGTAAATATTACCATAAAAAGATGCAACACACTGAACCCAGCCACATTCCTACCTCATGTGCCCTCCAAGGCACAAAGGGTGGGGGTTGATGGGAATGTTGCTGAAAATGGTAAGGCAGAGTTTAGTGAAGGTGAGGACAAACATGATTGCATGATCTACCTGAATCAGACCTTTACAGCACGTCCTGACATAAGCGACAGCCCATTAAGTGAGGTAGACATAACCTTATTCACTGATGGTAGCTGTCATAGACAAACGGAGATGGGAGAGCTGTGCACAGGCTATGCGGTAGTAGATGGAGAAGGTATTGTGGAAGTTGAACCCCTAGGTCCACCTCATTCAGCACAGGTAGCGGAACTGGTGGCATTGACCAGAGCATGTGAACTGGCCAAAAGGAAATCAGTCAACATATATACCGACTCCAGATATGCTTTTGGAGTAGTGCATGATTTTGGGGCCCTATGGCGCCTCAGAAATTTTATGACGGCGGCTGGCACACCAGTGGCGCATGCGACATATATCAGAAGACTTCTGGGAGCTATCCAGCTTCCAGACAGAGTGGCTGTTATCAAGTGCAAAGCACACACATCAGAGAAGGACCCGGTGTCACTTGGTAACAGCCGCGCTGATGAGGCAGCGAAAAGGGCCGCATGCCCTGTAAATAGTTCTACTTCCCTTACAAACCTTTGTACACTAAACATGGTATCCACATCAAAACTGATAGACATGCAGAATTTGTGTTCCCCACAGGAAAGAGCAGTATGGAAGTCGAAGGGATGTGGCCAAGAGTCCACCGGACTTTGGAGAGATGGACATGGGAAACCAGTGGCCCCCAGGGCATACCTTCCTAGTCTAGCCGAGGTGGCCCATGGGCTGACACATCTTGGGAAGGAAGGTATGTGCAAGCTGGTAAAGGCCTACTGGTGTGCACCAGGGTTCGCTTCTCAAGCAGGTAGAGTGGCAATGTCATGCCTCACCTGTTTGAGGAAGAACACTGGAAAAGCCATCCCAACAGAGCCATCCCACATCCCTCCTACAAAAGGCCCTTTCCAGGTAATACAAATCGACTTCATACAGTTACCACCCTGTAGAAATTTGAAGTATGTGTTAGTATGTGTTGACATGTTTTCCAGCTGGGTGGAGGCTTTCCCCGCTGCCTCCAACACTGCTACCTTTACAGCTAAGAAAATATGTCAAGAGTTTGTCTGTAGATATGGTATCCCAAAGGTTATCGAGAGTGACAGAGGCACTCATTTCACAGGAGAAGTCTTCCAAATCATGTGTAAACTCCTGGGAATTAATAGTAAACTTCATACTCCATATCGACCCCAAGCGAGCGCCAAAGTTGAGAGAATGAATGGTACTATTAAGAACAAATTGGGTAACGTTATGGCTGAAACAGGGTTGTTATGGCCAGAGGCACTGCCCATTGTGCTGTGTAGCATTAGGACCACTCCCAGAGCTCCGCTTAACTTGTCCCCCTTCGAAATATTGTTTGGCCGGCAGCCACACGTCATGATAGACCCACAGGATGATCTCAAATGTAATAATGAACTGACTGTGCAATATATCTTAAAGCTAAACAAACAGCTGAGGAAACAGCAAAAAGAACTGAACTTGTTGACACCTGACATGCCTGTTGAGAACTGTCATAATCTTAAACCAGGAGACTTTGTTATGATCCGAAATTTTTTACGCTCAGGTTGTTTGATAGACCGTTGGGAAGGACCTTACCAAGTTTTGTTGACCAGCACTACATCAATTAAAGTCGCAGAGAGAGAGTCTTGGATACATTCGTCCCACTGCAAGAAAGCCAGTAACCCAGAATCCCCTTGTGAAGAGAGCGAAAGAGAGGAAATATCGCTAGAAGCATTGTTCCGGGAAGAAAGGCAGCCAAGGTCGAGCAACCTGTACGAGCAAAGTTAAAAGGACAGAGCAATAAAAGACCCCTGGTAAAGAGGATGGAAGGACTACAAGCAACAGGTTCATGGTTCTATTTCTATTCCTTTGTTTTCCTTTTGTTTCCCCTTCTTCACCCAAAGATACTCGGTGGCTGCCACACCCTAGAGCGATCGGAGCGAAGTTCTGACAGTGTACTAATCGACCCAGATCAGGGTGAAGTAGAATCCCTAAGTAAGCCTGATACTTTACCCATAACAGGAGATGGTAAGAGGTATGAGGGGAACGCAGTTCAAGGGCAATGTGATGAGTTATTGTCTGGTGAATACTGTGTTTGTAGATACTGTCAACCAAAGATGGAAGAAGAATGCATCCAGCGATGTCAGTCGATGGGTAAGGCTACCACGAGCCGACATCCCTTGATTGATTACCACTCATTAGTGGGTAAGGTCTTAAACCAAACAGAATGCTGGGTGTGTTCACAAGTATTACATAAAAGGAGTAGTGTAGGCCTAGTCCCATATCCTTTAAATATATCTGAGATAAGCGTCTTAAATAAGGGGAGGCCACTGGATAAGAGATACCTGTATACCAGGTCCCCTAGTCTTAGATTACATCCATACCAAGTGGACAAGTCCCTGGTGTGTATGAACTTCTCTAGTTCCAGACAGATTGGTACTTGAGAAGTGACATGGTACAACCAGACGATAACTTACTCCCAGCGTCCAGATGGAGAGCCTATTCATAAGGAATTGTTGTTAAAGATCCGCACCAGTGGAAGACACTATAAATATGTTTACACTGTAAAGAAAAATAAAATGATGGCTGGCAGAGTATCTGCCGGTTATTGTAATATGACCTTACAACCAGAAACCTGTGAAGAACAGGTCAGGGAGCAGGGGACAGGAATGTTCTTATGGATAGTGTGTGATAAAATCATGAAATATTCTGTCCCTTATTTTCTCCCTGACGATGTTTATTATATTTGTGGTAGAAGGGCATATAAATGGCTCTCCATGAACTACGTTGGAATCTGTTATTTAGGTAGAGTGTTACCCGAAGTAATGACCCTTACACATGATGAAATGGTAAGCATACACAAAGGTATACCTCCTCCTTACACTCATACCCAATCTGACCAAATCCACAAAAGGGTTTTAACAATCAAGAAAGAACCCCTAGCCTCTGAATTGATACACGAATCATTCGGTATCCAACTCCTCATTGCGTTAGACATTACCCATACCGCCAGGGGAGTCATTAATTTTAAGTATATTCAAGCGTTAGCAAGCTTGGTAGACAATATTACTGAGATTTATGATGACACCTTTAGATACACTGGGAGGGAGTTACAAGTTTATAAAAGAGAGCTAGTTCAACATCGGATGGTGTTGAACTATCTGACAGCCATGACAGGAGGATATTGTGTCACCCTCTCTACACAGTTTGGGGTAAAGTGTTGTACTTACATTACCAACAATACTGAAGACCCAGAAGAAATCATCGATCATCGGATGGATGAGATTCTTCAGCTTAAATGGGAATTTGGAAGGGAACACAATATCAGCCTGGCAGAAGTAGGTGATAAGGTCAGCGAATGGACCTCCTGGTTGAACCCAATGCATTGGTTCTCCGGGTTAGGAGAATGGGCACAAGGAATCATAGCTAATATCGGAAAACTACTTCTTTGCATCGGTGGTGCCATCATAGTCTTTGTGTTATTGTTTAAATGTGTTAAAATGGTGACCCGGGGAAAGACCAAATGTACTGAAATCATGAGTGTAAGAACGAGGGATGCAGAGGAAGACCAGGGTTTGGTATATGACCCTAGAATTGAAACCATCACCCACTAAAAGATATCATATCTGAAAAAGTGTATATATTGTAACCTCCCTTGTTTTTATTTTTATCCCAAAAATTGTATATTATCCTTCGTCACCCTGAGTAGATTGTTCGATAAATGTGGCCCCTCGTTTATCCATAATCCTGGATTGGCCTAGCGCAGATGGTTTACTCCCCTTTTATGTAAAATTCAAGGATCCCAAAATTATTGTTAGGATTATGAATTTCTGTTGTGTTTTAGGAAATATTTTGTACTGTGACAGTTTTGTATTTACTGCCAAAGGGTGGACTGTTAAAGTCGAATTGCACACACGACATTTTAGGTTAGTATGGCCGCCATTTTGGTTCGCAGAGTTGCGCAAATAAAGTATAAATACCCGAGTCTGTGTAACAAAGTGGATCATAAGCGCAGCCATACTAATACACATAAATTCATAATACCATACTTACACCAAATAAAACATAGTTAATTAAAGGTTTAGAGCATTACACATAGTTTAATCAGCAATACACACTATGTCTGTATAATGTTTAGTATCGTTATGTTCCGTTTCTTATGCGCAGCACTCCGGTCGTTGCAAAAACTTCGCAACTTATATGGTCCGATAATTACGGACAAAATCTATATTTCAAGGACTATTTCTGCTAAACTGTGTGAGACAAAGGAATCCAGATATAACCGGTTCTTGTTGCTGTTTACGACCCCCGACGACGATGCCAACACACAAAGGACACCAAAGTACACTCCCCCTGCACCAATCCAAACCAGGTGTAATACTTTGCTCCAATCACTAAGGACTGGACATTCAAACACTGGACCAATAGGAATGGCCTTTGACCTCCCCCTTTTGACTCTATAAAGATAGCTAACCCTGGGCTGGCTCGGTCACTTCGGCACTGCATCTATCCCCCACCATTGACCGGGCTAAAGTTCTATTTGAACATAGCGAGCTCCGACCGGACTGTGCTGCGCATATCTGATGAGACGGTAAATGGTTGCATTCCTTGTGCTTTCTTATATTGTTTATTGGCTGATTGTATTCTGTAATTGTTTTCTTTCCCCTAGTAGTATTTGACTTGTATTAGTATTGTTAAAGGGAATTGTATCACGTGTTATCCTGTATTTCTTCTTTCTGTAACCCCCTTTGTCCGCTAGGGACTAAATACACTATTTTGGAGAGTCTATCTCCTCACTTGTTATATCGTGGTCTCGTCTATTATTCGCATCTAGCGATAACGTATATTACGGACATTGTCCTTAAAAGGTATTTTGCAGATTAGAGACTAAGTACTGCGAAGAGATTTCCTATTACTGTTATTGATTCAACGTGTACAATACACGGAAAAGGTGCGCTACGTTTTGTTTGCACGTAGCTAGGAATAAAGGGTACGCAAGTTACGGAATAAGTACATAAACTGCGCATTTCACTTATTGTTCTTTGGTTATATAAATATATCAGCTTTAATACCATTATAACATTACATTCCATGAAAACGGCATTACTTACTGAGCTTAATGGAGGGATCGCTGCGTCTCAACCAGGATAGAATCAGAGAAAGGGATTAGAATGGCAAATTCTTACAAAAATCCCTTTTTCTCTTTCATCTATCCTGGTGAACCAGCTTGACCTTGGGACGTTCAAGAGCCGGTCCTTTGGGAGGGTACGCTCAGGTCTGCAGTTCTCATCACTGCTCGCCCAAATGATGCGTCCTATGACACAAACTCATGGAACCTATAAAATTTGGTGAAGGTGTGAACAGAGGACCAGATGGCGGCCCTGCATACTTGTTCCACTGTAGCTCCATGGCGCACCGCCCAAGAGGCAGCCACTGACCTGGTGGTATGGGCATTAATTCTGGAGGGCACTGGTCTGCCTACCTTAGTATAAGCAAAAGCAATGACTGATTTTAACCACCTAGCAATGGTCTGTTTCGAAGCAGGCCAACCCATCTTGTGAACATCATAAAGTACCAACAACGAGTCTGTTTTACGGAGATTTTTCAATCTGTCCACATAAATGCGCAATGCGCGAACCACATCCAATTTTTTTTGGCCTTTTCCTGAGGACCGAACACCGGAAGAACAATCCTGGTTTAAATGAAAAGAATAAACCACCTTAGGTAAAAACTAAGCACAGCCCTATCATCATGAAAAACTAAAAACGGAGGCTTACAAGATAAAGCTCCTAACTCAGATGCCCACCTCGCTGAGGCGATTGCCAACAAAAAGGTTAATTTCCAGGTAAGGAATTTTGTCCCGGTACTTCTCCGGCCCACATTCTCCCTCCTCCTCAGAATCAACATTGAGGATAGGAAGAGAGGCTACAGACTGTCTAGAGGATTGTTCAGGACTAGAAAACTGCTCCATGAGAGCATTAAACTTTTGAATGCCCTGTGCGGTGTCCTGCATGACATGCAGAAGGGCTGGTTCCCCTTGTGATAAAGGAATCTGTAATGGGGATCTGAAGGGCCCCAGGGCTTCCATGCTCTGGCACGGCCACTGCCTGTACTAGCAGGCCTGTCATTGACCCTCCCGGCCCGGCCGTCTACTGTGCACCATCTGTGTGTGGCTGAGTCTGACTGACTGGCTGTGTGCCACTGCTGTCTACGCAGCGCTCAGAGCCGTCTACTCTGTGTGTGCGCACGGCCTGGGTCTGTAGTCTCTGTATCTTGTTACTTTAAATGCGCATGTCGTCTGTTCTGCACTCTGCAAATGACCTGCCCTGCCTGCTCGTAGTGCTCGGCTCTCTTTTGTGAAAGTGACAGGCCAGCAGCAGGAGGGAGCCAGCAGGAAGTAGCAGTTAGGAGACAGGCCAGCTGGACTGAGAAAGAGAGAAGTCCACACCTGATGGATTAAGGATTGGGTGGGGGGGGCCCCAGAAATATCATTGTACCGGGCCCCAATATTTCTGTTGCCAGCCCTGCCTTCAGGTCAGCGGGGGTAGCGTGGCTCAGGAGAAGCTTGTCACTCTGTAGGAAAACCTTCAGCTACGCAGCCCAGTGCTTCCAAAGGCGTAAAACACAGAGTGCAGGAAGAGACCAATGTCCCTGCCACAGCGGGGTCCGTGGCTCTTTGGCGCCATCTACCCCATGTAGGCCACTCCCACAGGCATCTTTTCCTATTCCCAGTGCCTCCCCCTCTGTTTGGGATCACTTGGAATTGCCCAGTCCTGGGCTCCTGTCACAGGCTGCGCCCTCCTAATGGAGTCCAGATTGTAAACCTGTTCCAAGATGGTGGCCGCCATCGCGGGGACACCTGTTCCCTACAATCCCCCCTGCGGGGAGCCGGTTCAGGGCTCCCCCGGGCCCAGGAAGCTTCTGTTCCAAAGAAGCCAGAAGCACTGCACAGGGAGATCAGGCAGCATCTCTCTGCGCACAGGACGTGCTTCTGTCAGCTCCTGCTGCGCTCTCAGTCCTCCCCCGACTTATCCCCATCACTTCTGTCCAAGGTCTCCGAATGCCTCACGGCCATCTCAGCCTGGATGACCCAACGCTTCCTGAAACTAAACATGGCTAAAACTGAACTTCTAATCCTCCATCCCCCGAACATCCCCTCTTCTCCCACTATCTCCATCAGCATTGGTGAAACCGAGATCACGTCCACTGACCAAACGCGCTGCCTCGGTGTCATCATTGACTCCTCCCTCTCTTTCACCCCCCACATTCGTGCTCTCTCACAGTCTTGCCGCTTTCAACTACGCAACATCTCACGCATCAGACCATTCCTCTCCACTGACGCGACCAAAATTCTCATTCACTCTCTTGTCATCTCCCGCCTTGACTACTGCAACATCCTTCTCTCTGGGCTACCTCTCACCCGCCTCGCACCTCTCCAATCCATTCTTAACGCTGCTGCTAGGCTCATCTTCCTCTCCCGCCGCTCTACCTCCGCCTCCCCCCTCTGTTTATCTCTTCACTGGCTCCCCATTCCTTTCCGAGTTCTCTTTAAACTCCTCACCACCACCTACAAGGCTCTCTCCTCCTCCACAGCTCCCTACCTCTCTTCACTGATCTCTATCCACACTCCCTCCCGTCCTCTTCGCTCCATCGCTGACCGCCGACTGACCTCTCACCTAATCACCTCCTCCCACTCCCGTGTCCAAGATTTCTCTCGTGCTGCCCCCCTGCACTGGAACAACCTCCCGCCACCCATCAGGCTATCTGATTCCCTTACCTCCTTCAAGCGCTCCCTCAAAACCCACTTTTTTCGACTAGCCTATCCCTCCTCCTAACCTCTTTTGATCCTCCTATCCTGCCTCCGTTCCCCTCCGTTCCTACTTATCCTATTGTATTTCGTTCGTCCACCCACCTATTTTTAGTATGTTAACTCTTATGAGCAGTGCCCTCCTTCCTCACGTACTCACCCTACCTCATTACCTCACCTGTGCTCCTGTCCTGTTCTTCCCTTCCTCTACTTCATCTTCGGTCTCCTTGACTATTTTGACACCTACTTCTGAACTGATGCTGATTTTAGTTCTACCAGCTATACCCCTATTTATACTGTATCTTTCTACACACCCTGTACGTTACCTTGTATTTGTTTTTTTTTGTTTGCTATGTACGGCGCTGCGGACACTTTGTGGCGCCTTATAAATAAACGTACTACTACTACTACTACTGTTCCTGCCCTAACTAAGTGTAAAAATGTGAAAATAAAAACACCTAGCTATCTCTTTTCTGGCTGCTGCACACAGCCTGTTTAGCATAGCACCCACTCCTGTGGGCACCTAAACAAAACTGGGGAATGCTGGGATGCAGAAGGGAGGAGCCTGCCTCTCTAAAGGTTTAGCATAGGTGTCTGGCTCCTTTGGACCCCTCCTACATCCCAAGGTCAAGCTGCGTCACCAGGATAGATGAAAGAGAAAGAAACACAGAATATGATGGCAGATAAGAACCACTTGGCCAATGTAGTCTGCCCCTTTTTTAAACATGTTACCTCAAACCATATTTGATCCTTATTTCTTTGTAAGGCTATCCATATGCCTATCCCAAGCATGTTTAAATTGCTCTACTGTATTTGCCTCTACTACCTCTGATGGGAGGCTATTCAACTTATCCACTAGAGAGGCACAGGGCAGAACGGGGCGTGTGAGCATCTCGTGCGAGTCCCCCTTCTGGCAGATAGCAGGGGCTGGCGGTTGGAGATTCTATCACAGGCCCCGGTTGAATGAGCTGTGCTTCATCTGTATCAACACAATGTAGGGATTACAGTGCATCTGAAAAGTATTCACAGCACTTCACTTTTTTCCACATTTTGTTATGTTACAGCCTTATTTCAAAATGGAATGAATTAATTTTTTCCTTCAAGATTCTACAAACAAAATGATAACATCAAAAAAGTGTTTTTGGACATTTTTGCTCATTTATTCAAAATAAAAAGCTAAAAAAAATCACATGTATATAAGTATTCACAGCCTTTGCTCAATACTTTGTCGATACACCTTTGACAGCAATTACAGCCTCAAGTCCTTTTGACTATGATGCCACAAGCTTTGCACCTTTCTTTGGGCAGTTTTGCCCATTGCTCTTTGCAGCACCTCCCAAGCTCCATCAGGTTGGATGGGAAGAGTCAGTTCACAGCCATTTTCAGATCTCTTCAGAGATGTTAAATCAGATTCATGTCTCGGCCACTCAGGAACATTCACAGAGTTTTACTGAAGCCACTCCTTTAATAACTTGGCTGTGTGCTTAGGGTCGTTGTCCTGCTGAAAGAAGTACCGTCACCCTAGCCTGAGGTCAAGACCGCTCTGGAGGTTTTCATCCAGGATATCTCCGTACATCGTTGCATTCATCTTTCCTTCTATCCAATTCATGGCAATCTCCAGACGGGCTGCCATGTGCTTTTTACTAAGGAGTAGCTTCTGTCTGGTCACTCTACCATACAGGCCTGATTGCTGCAGAGATGGTTGTCCTTCTGGAAGGTTCTTCTCTCTCCACAGGGGAATGCTGTAGCTCATTGGGTACTTGGTTACCCCCCTGACTAGAGCCCTTCTCCACCGAATGCTCAGTTTAGACGACCAGCCAGCTCTAGGAAGAGACTCTGTGTTTCCGATCTTCTTCCATTTATGGATAATGGAGGCCACCGTGCTCATTGGGACCTTCAAAGCAGCAGATATTTTTCTCAGACGCTATAAGAGGCCTGAGAGTAAATCCCACCCCCTCAAATATAGCTTTAAGGTTTCCTTCAAGCTTCTTATACACGGGGTCTTTAAAAGCTGCACCCCTTGGACCGGGAGCACTGTAGCTTTTGAGAGTCTGGCTACTGAAGCATCCACCACAGGAACCTTCTCCCAGAGATTTGTATGCTCCTCAGGCAAAGGATAAAGACTCAAAAGCCTTTTAGGCACCTGGAGCCTCTTATCCTAAAAGATCCTGCAAACCTTCATCTGCCAGGAAGGTAACAGCCTCTCTACGTTGCCTTTTAAACACCCCTTTAAAAGGAGTTTTGTCTTCATCCGACAAATTCAAGGCCTGCTTAACAGCAGCAATCAAATCCTCCACCCCAGGGGTCGAGGTATCCTCATTATCATCACCCTGCTCCCAGGGAATATCCGAGGTACACTCTCCTTCCTCCCCTGAATCCACAGGTAACAGAGGGACTGAATAAGGGTCTAGGAGTCCCATCAGAGTAATTGTCAAATCTTTCCAGCAAAGCATTAAACCTGCTGATAACTTTTGCAGTATCCTGCATTACCTGCAGCAAACCAGGATCTGCTTGAGTCAAAGGCAAAGAACCTGAGGACTGTCTTGGGGAAGAAACCACAACCTCTCTCTGCTTGTCCAACAATTGCACTAAGGCATTCACTGACCTGCCCAGAGCACTAACCCACGCAGGCTCTGTCTGCTCCACCCTCTGGGGTACACTTCCCATGGGTCTCACAGCTGCACAAGCAGGGTACAATCCCCCCCCTGGCAATCTGTCCAGGGGAAATTTGGAGTGCACAAACGCTGCACGCGCTCAATGTAAAAGGGTCTCCCTCCCCCAAAGCTACAGACTGTTGCTCTGTCATGATAAAATAATTCACACAGTGCAAAACGACAGGCGCTATATACTGAATCAATGTATCACAGCACTTATCTGTCTGAAGCTCCAGTAGTCTCCTCCAGAAGAAGGGGGTAGCGATGCCCAGGAAAATCCCCCACTCAGCTAGAAACAGCGCTTCAGCTCCACAGTCAGCATCTCCCAAAGTGGCGCCAAGCAGAGTGAGGGAAGAGACCAACTATCCCTGCTACTGCGGGGTCTGTGGAGTTGGCGCCAAACTACCCCCAGTAGCCGCTCCCACTGCTGGATCTCCTAATTCCCAGTGTCTCCCCTTCAAATGGGGACCACTTGGAATCGCCCGCAGGCCCTCAGCTTGCAAACTCCGTTTAAATTTGGCCGCCGCCATAACGGAGCGCCCATCCCCCATGAGCCTCACCTGTGTGAAGCCGGTTCAGGGACGCTCCGGAGCCCAGGCAGCTTCTTAATAGAAGCTGGCAGAGCCGCACAGAGAACAGACAGTGTCTCCTCCATGTGCAGGGAGCTGACAGGACGTGCTTCCGTCAGCCCCTGCTGCGCTGGCAGTGTGAGGACTCTATGAGAATCCTCAGCACTGCGTCTTACCTAATAAGTGTAAAAATAAAAAACACCTATCTATCTCTAATCTTCAGCTGCGCAGCAGCCTCTTCAGTATAGCACCCACTCCGGTGGGCACCTAAAACGAACTGGGGATTCTGGGATGCAGTGGGAGGAGCCTACCTCTTTAAAAGCTTTGGTATAGGTGCCTGCGGACCCTCTATACATGTGAAGCTGTGTCACCAGGACCATTGAAAGAGAAATGAATTATACCCAAAATACAGTATACAGCAGGGTACAGGTATGCATAGGATTTGGCAGTGTTACAGGGGAATTTGAGATTTTGGGAGAAAGTCCAAAATATAATGGTCAAGGTGGGACTACCGGTAGAATATCTGGATGTAAAAAATGAGATTTATGTCTTACCTGGTAAATCTCTCTCTTCGAGGACATCAGGGGCCACAGCTTTACAGTGGGTAATAGGAGTGGGAGAGAGCTCCAGCACCCTAGAGGTTAACTTTAACTGCCTCCCAGGCAGCCAGGCTCCTCCCCTCCTATACCCCGCCTCCAGGCCAAGGACCTCAGTTTTTTTAACAAGCCATGGCAGGAGACAAGAGAGAAGGAAGAGAAGCACCACACAGAGACACTTTCTGAAACATGTTAGTACCCTCAACAGAGGAGTAATATAACCAGTGAAACGTAACTTTAACGTAACTGAAGCAGGCACGGCAGGGAGGGATCCCTGTGGCCCCTGATGTCCTCAGAAGAGAGAGATTTACCAGGTAAGACATAAATCTCATTTTCTCCTTCGGGAGACATCAGGGGCCACACCTTTACAGTGGGACGTCCTAAAGCAGCCACCTATGGGTGGGGACGTGCCTGTGCCGCAGCCAACACACTCTGCCCGAAGGCAGAGTCCTGGGAGGCAAACGTATCAAAAGCGTAAAAACGCAAGAAAGTAGCAGCTGATGACCATGTCGCAGCCCTGCAAATTTGCTCAGCTGTTGCACCACCCCGAACAGCCCAAGACGGCCCCACAGACCTGGCGGAATGTGCCCGGATACCAGCCGGAACGGAAGGGAGGCGCCCAGGTATGCCTGCCTGATGACAGAACGAATCCAGCGGGCAATAGTCTGTTTTTTTTTAAAGTATTTTATTTGAGTTTTGGCAACTTTCGCAATTCAAGCCGTAAGATGTATATTATTACATTTACATTGGTATGTACAGGAACATTATATGCAGCAGATACAACAGAATACAAAGCCAATTAACTTCTCATACTTATACGCTCCCCATTAGGCCGGGCCATCGAGATGGCCTGTGCCAGCCTCTATGCTTATACCGACCCATAGGTTGTCCATACCAGAGTCTAATAATATGACTCATAAGGTCGGGATTGTTAATTTTTCGTGTTCAAAGCAAACCAGCAAACAGTTGTACATGCGATCATAAATGAGAACAACCGTACTCTAGAATCTGTATGCATTTATGCACTTGCATATAAGTAAACATGTATAAAGTATGCAACATGGGTAAAAGACTAAACAGTTTACACGTATAAAGATATAAACATATAGACATATACGAGACACACACATTAGGGGAGACAAAGAACATCAATATGTTAATCACTTATGACTAGATCACCGGGAGCCTTAGTACTATCACTGATAAATCGGCCAAAATCAAGGAGGGTCGTTGTAATTACCCGAGTACCTTAACTTATTTAGGGTCCCAATAAGTCCTATGCATCATGTGACGTTACACAGAGGTAGATATTTGTCTATACAAATACCAGGGTACTTGTGTATTTTGGCGGCGCCCCCGATGTCCATCGTACGATGAACGTATCGCATTGCATGCCATGTACCCGATGGCATGCGATGCGACGCGATTTTGACCCCCTATACGATAAAAAATCGTATAAGCACCCTAAAGGGTGCTTTTGAGCAGCCTAATGGGTGCTTACAATGTTAAATGCACCCCCACGCCACCCCCCCACTATAAACGTGAACCCGAAGCGTGGCGAGCGCAGCGAGCCCACGAGGGGCGGCGGTACGCGTCCTACGACCTTTTCATATCCCCACTATCCACCGAGCCCGAAGCGTGGCGAGCGCAGCGAGCCCCGCGCGGGGACTCGGATACCTTCACAGGTAAACGCGTCTCTTCACGGGCTTCACAGGTATCTGCGTCCGCTCGCCACGCTTCAGGCTCGGTGGCTCGCTGCGCTCGGCACACTATTCTATTCTCAACTCCACGCCGAGGTGGATAGTGGGGGTAAGAAAAGGTCGTAGGACGCGTACCGCCGCCCCTCGCGGGCTCGCCGCGCTCGCCACGCTTCGGGTTCACGTTTATAGTGGGGGGGTGGCGTGGGGGTGCATTTAACATTGTAAGCACCCATTAGGGTGCTTAACATTGTATAAGCACCCATTAGGGGGCTTATACAATGTTTAATCGCATCGCATCGTATGGCATTGTATGCCATGTACAATGGCATACAATTTGAAAATTGTATGCCATCGTGCACTATCGTACGACATCGCGTCGCATCGCATACCATCGTATGCGTTATGGTATGCGATGCAATGGGCGCCGCCAAAATACACAAGTACCAATACCAGTTAGTATTTTCAAACAGCTTGAAGATATGGTCTTTGGTAGTGCTATCTAACTTTCCACATATGGCCCCCATTTCTTATAGAAGCGAGTAATACCTTTTTCCACGTCTGGCAATGTTGCTCTTCGTTTCATATATATAATCTTGAGTAGCACCCTCTTAAGTTCTGTAATGGACGGTACAGAGCGTTTGATCCAATGAGACAATACTAATCTGTTTGCAGCTCCCATGATGACAGTTATTACAGGTATAAGCGTCTTCCCTCCTGTTCCCATATCCCATTCTTTAAAGTTCAGTAAAATACATGCCACTACAAAGTACACCACTACAATACCTATTGAAAGGTGGAATCACCCATAGAGATCCACCGCTGGTGGTACAAGCGGTAAAAGTTTGGCGGGAAGCCAGTAAGCTAGTCAAGTTCTCTGACATCGAAATAGATCACCCCCTAGCAGACTACAAAAACTTTGGGGAGTTAAAGGCACTTCAGCCAGATGTAACATGAGGTCCACAGGGAGTTGAAGCTATGAGTCAGCTGTATGGGCCCACAGGGATGAAGTCGTTTACGCAATTGTCTGAAGAGTTTTCCCTCCCAAAATCCTTTTTTTTCCGATTTTTACAATTAAGGAGCGCCCTAGAGACCCAATTTAAAAATGAGATACCAAGCTTCTCGATATCACCCATAAAAAAAGCACTGCAAGAAAGGGATAAAAGGAAAAGTGTATCAAGGATGTATGGAATACTCCTGGAAACGATGAGTGCAGATGGGATAAATTGGGCCAGAAATGGGCGGTCGATGTAGGCCCTTTCTCAACAGGAGAATGGGAAATGGCCAAGACCTCAGTTAAACACGCAACAAACTCGATAAGAACACAACAGGTGCAACTATACATTTTGCACAGATCTTATTTATCCACAACAAGGTTGGTGAATATGGGGGGTAGACTATCTCCCATGTGCCCCAAGTGTAGTAGGGAGATAGGCTCATTCTGGCATCTGGTCTGGGAGTGTGCAATGCTAAAAAAATTCAGGGGACGAATGATGTGCACTCTGGAGGAGACAGGCATCCCCATATCAATGTTAAACCCTAAAAGCTGCATATTAAGTATTTGCACAGATAGAAGAGTAAACAAATTCGACAAAATATATGTATTTAATGCGTGTGCGCTGGCTAAACTGTTAATTGACAGAACGTGGTTGTCCAAAGATGGTCCTGAATTTGTGGCATGGATAGCATTAATTAACCACACAGTAACATAAGAGTGATATATATATTTAAGTAGAAATAATTTAAGTACACATAGAAAGATTTGGCACAGATGGCTAGAGTCTAGCTACACCACATCCAATGTATTATTTGATAATCACAGCAATTACAGAAAGGGGGAAGGAAAGGGAAAGAGGGGAGGGAAAGGAAGGAAGGAAGAGGGAAAAAAAAGGGAAAAGGAAGAGGATTAGAATGTGGCACGAAATAAAGATAGCACTATTATAAACACAAGATAGTCACATGATGTATATATTTATTCACATATACGTATATTTTAGTTATTTATCAGGTTTTTTTTTTTTTTTCTTTAAATAGTGCACTAAATCGTCAACCAAATTGCTAACCAAACTGTTACTCAATATCTACCCGTCTAATAACTTTGGCCCTTATTCTGATCGGTGCGGATATTCCCGCATTCTTACGGAGCGGTCCGCACGCCACGGTGTTTTGCCGCATGCGGCCATCGTCCGTAGAAACGCCCACGTGTCCTCCGCATTCGGACGGACTCACTCTTTAAGAACAGGGCGTGTTTACGGACGACATACAAACCATGCGTGTGCGGGAGAAACACTCCGATTCTGCACGGTATTACAGAGTATTACAGAGTATGCTCGGAAATACCGCATCCGAACGGGAGCCAAGCGGTGCTACCGCCCGTAAGCGGAGTATTTACGCCAAACAACCCACTATGAAGTATCTTCTGCAATACATCACATGACCCACTTATTCAATTACCTATCCTCATAAAAAACAGCTTATTTGGAATTGGAATCAATGTGTGTGGTTTCATGAGTACATGTCTAATACACATGTGTATTGATAGTATTAAGATTCAGTCATGTCCATTGTTAGCAGTTTTTAAGTGTGGGACAAGTACAGCATATGTGGGGGATTACTAAGGTTTCCTTGAAGCAGCAATGGTTTCAATTAAAGCACTGACAAGCGGCCTATTAGTGAGTAATGAGTAAAGGAGTAGATTCTATTGGGTTCAGGTGTTAATGGTTGTAGTCATTAGGCGTACGTTCGCCTACCGCATGAACGAGTGGTGTCCGCAAAGCAATAGTACACTTGTGGACACCGCACATTTCTGCCCTTTTTGCTCGCGTGCATTCGGAGTGGTTTCCGAATGTACGCCCCCCAACATAAGTGTACTCCCCCGTGTCCGCCCATGTTTCCGCCCCGTTTTGCCCACTTTGAAACTACGCCCATGTGTCATTCCGCATGACGCCCATAATACGCCCCTATTTCCCGACTGATAGCGGTGAACAGTTTTGGACGGGATTTGGCCGAACTGGTACCGAGTCAAGGCGTGGCACATGCGCGTAGCGTTCTCCACGCATGCGCAGACGCCGTAAAGACGCGATCCGTAAGTACGCGGTAAAGTCCGCGTCAATCAGAATAAGGGCCTTTAAGAGGTCTAAATGAACTAGACCTGGGGTAGCCAACCCTAGTCCTCGAGAGCTACCAACAGTGCATGTTTTGCAGGTCTCCTCACAGAATCACAAGTGAGCTAATTAGCTCCATCTGTGTATCTTTTAAAATGTGTCAGTGATTAATGAGTGCAGCTGTGCAGCAGCTAGGTTGTCTGGAAAATGTGAACTGTTGGTAGCTCTCGAGGGCTAGGGTTGGCTACCACTGAACTAGACCAATGTGAAATAATAACGTACTGTGCAATAAAACAATAATGTAAGAACAAAAAACTAGTGACAGCATGGTAATACAGTATTGGATGTAAAAAACTACTGTTTAAGCAAGTCGCACACCTCTGTGGAATCCCCCCAGTTATCCCCTATAGACAAGAAAAACTGCCGCTAGGTACCTCACCGGCTTCTTCGCTCAGTCATTGTATTTTATACTATAAATGTGATATGTAATATGCAAGTCTGTGTATATGTTTGTAAGTCTTTTATATATGACAACCAGCATGTATCTACATGTATGTACAGTATGCTCAAATCTACTGAATAACTAAGCTGGTTGCATAGATATGTATAAGTGTTTTGAAAATAATAAAAATTCAAGTTTAAAAAATAAAAAAATACATGCCATAGGAGACTTGACCAAATGCAATTGAAATACTGAGTTCACGAAATTGATAACCCTATTCCAAAAATTGGCAAATCTGCCGCACTCCCACAAATTATGAAACAGGGACGCAGCCCCTTGCTTGCATTTTACACAGCGATCGGAAGCATCAGGTACCAAATGTGCCCTCTGTGCAGGCAAAATATATGCTCGTGAGATGATTTTTAAGTATGTCTCTTGGAGGGAGGTAGAGAACAGGTGCTTATATGTTGTCAGGGAGTATCTCACAATGGGGCAGATGTATTAAGCCTTAACAAGAGATAAATGCAAGGGTGATAAGGAGAGATAAACGTCCAGCCAATCAGCTCCTTACTAACTTTTTTCAAACACAGCCTGTAACATGGCAGTTAGCAGGTGATTGGCTGGATTTTTTTCTCTCCTTATCACCCTTGCATTTATCTCTTGTTAAGGCTTAATACATCTGCCCCATTATCGTCTACCGTTTGTACACTCTGGATATCTAACTGCCATTTCTGTAGCGTATTTTTCCATTTCTTATCCCTGTTAGTGTGATGCATATACAAATAATACAGTTTTAGTCTATGTGTGGTGGTGCGAGTCACTGTAAGTAGTACCTGAAGAGGGTCTTGTGAATTATCTACTCGCATCGCTGGAGGACGTGTTTGTATAAAATGTCTTAATTGCAAATACATGAAGAACTGGGAGTGTTGTAATCCATGTTTTTCTTTTAGGTCTGAGAAAGAAAGGATCTTTCCCCCCGGGTCGTATACGTCTCTAATTACTGATATACCTTTCTCCCGCCATCGAAGGAATGTGACGTTGTCTATACCAGGAAGGAATGCTGGATTTCCCCATATTGTGACGTAGTGTGACGTCTGTGGGTTTCGTAGTAATCTTTTATTGGTGATCAGCCAGGATTTGTATGTTTCTTTGAATAAAATACTTTCCCTAAAGTGTGGTGGAATTTTATCTCTGGGGGAATGAAGAAGAGCATTGGGAGAATATGGGTGAAAGAACGCCAGTTCTAGCTCATAGTTGGTGAACATGGATCTCTGCCACAACCAATCATTGATATAACGAAATCCGAAAGCTTTGCTGAATAAATCTATATCGGGCATATTCAGGCCTCCCTCCGATCTAGGTAGTTGTAATTTTGCGTATGCGATTCTTGCTTTTTTACCTGCCCACAGGAAGGAGGTAAAGGTCTTGATGACATTCCTACTGTCCGACTTTGAAAGTGTCATGGATATCATCTGGAGGAGGTATGTGAGTTTGGGGAAAGCAATGCTCTTAATAACTGACGCCCTGCCCATCAATGACAGTGGTAGATTAATCCAGCCATTTAAGAGTTTGGAAATTTTTGCCAACACGGGTTTAAGCTCCGACTTGTTATAGTTTACTCTATAGCCAGCGAAAGAGCCAACGTCATCTATCAATTGAACTATGGCTGGTATGGAACATTCAGGCTCAGAGGCGAATAATGCCATTTTTAAGTCGGCTGCTCCTATCTTGACCCCTTTATAAACCGTGGACTGTCTCAAGGCTATGGCTAAGGGTTCCAGTGCCAATGCAAAAAGCAGTGGCGATAGAGGGCAGCCCTGCCTCGTGCCCCTTTGAATCGTAAATGGTTGGGAAAGAAAGCCATTTCCCAGAACCTGAGTGGTCGGGTTTGTGTATAATTGTTTTATACAATTTATGAATTCTTCCGGCATCCCAGACCGCCTCAGCGTTTCAAATAAATGTTCCCAGCTTACCATATCGAACGCTTTTTCAGCGTCTAATGATAAAATTACATTGTTCTCAGTTGTCGGGTTAAATTTGATCCATTCCATTGCTGTGATCACTTTTCTAATGTTCACGACAGACTGACGTCCCCATATACATCCAGACTAGGTGATTTATCGCGCCCTATGGGCGCTCTTCACACCGTCGTAAGGGGCTGCGCCCCCTTAATTTGTGAACATTTGTATATGAGAAAGGTGGTTAGAATTGTATGAAAGATGCCTGTATTGCAACTTCAGTTATAGGTGAAATGTGTTAAATAGAGAGCATATGATGTGGAAGGGGGTGTGTATTGTTTTGTTTAATTAAAAAGCGGTTACAGAGTAAGATGTACATTGATAGTGTGGATGGTACAGTGACATTTGTGGGTGTGGGGGGGGGGCTGTGTGTGCATGTTGTTTAGGTGTGTGTGTGTGTGTGTGTGCAATAGTATAGTAGGGTGTTTCTGAGTCAGCGGCTCCCCACTGGCGGAGGTCACGACACAGGAAAACAGGAGGCTGGGTAGTGATAGGGATGTGTGGGAATAAGGGGGACTAAAGAGGGTGGGAGATACTGTGCTACGTATTGCAATTTACATGGACATTCCAAAATATAAACGCAATAATTGGTGTCACAGTTAATAAATTGTTTACATGGAAAGAATTTTTTTATTAGAGGATGATGTTACTGTATTTATCCCATTCAGCATGTGTTTGCACGTTAAACAAATATTTTTGTTGCATTTGAAGCTACCAAGTGGTTTTTGTGGAAGCCATGTCGGTTTGGAGATAGTGGTAGTGGAAGAGAGAAGAGAAGGTGCTATGAGATCTTTTAGATTCCTATTTCTTCTGAATATAATTGTAGGTTTTATAAGTACTTCCTGAAGAATTTTATCATGTTTTAATATTTCAGCATTTTTAAGTATAATCTTTTTGATTTGGTGTCATTTTGAATTCTATTTAGAAATAAATGATATTGATTCTTCAGAGTTATATGTTGCCCACACTTTCTTTCTGGTGTAATTTTGAATTTAAAAGGCCTTTAAGAGATTCAGCTAGCCCCACCGACAGAGCCTGAAGATCTGAGAACCAGACTCGTCTGGGCCAATGCGGGGCCACCAGGATCAATGTCCCCCCCTCCGCCTTCAGCTTGCGAATCAGTCGCAAGAGGAGGGAGAATGGTGGGAAGGTGTACATCAGCCTGAATGGCCACGGAGCGGACAGGGCGTCCACCAAGATGGCGGCCGGGTCACGAGCCCTGGATCCGTAAAGGGGGACCTTGTGGTTGTCTTGAGAGGTATCAAGTCCACCTCGGGTAAACCCCACCATCGTACCAGCGTCTGGAACACCTCCTGATGGAGGGACCATTCGCCGGCATTCAGTGTTTGACGGCTTAGGAAGTCCGCTTCCCAATTCTGGACTCCTGGGATAAAGACCGCTGATGGAGCCGGAATCTTCTTCTCCTCCCACTGAAAGATGCAGGATGCTTCCACCATTGCTGCCCGGCTGCGAGTGCCACCCTGGTGGTTAATTTAAGCCACCGTGGTCGCATTGTCCGACTGGACTTGCACCGGGCGACCCCTCAGCCAGGGTTCTGCCAGGCAAAGAGCTCGGAAGACCGCCCTCAGTTCGAGGACATTGATTTGAAGCTTGGCCTCCGATGTAGACCAAAGGCCTTGGAATGACCTCTGGCAAGTGACCGCTCCCCAACCGCGGAGACTGGCATCAGTGGTGAGGAGGGTCCATTGGTGGATCCAGAATGGCCGTCCCATCATGAGGTTCATGAGGTTCTGGTCTAAGAGACACCACGAGAGAGAGAAACGGACTGTCGGCGATAAGGTTATCACCTAAGATCGGAGAGAAAGATAGGATCCTGACCACTTGGAGAGAATCTCCTTCTGAAAGGGGCGGGAGTGGAACTGGGCATATTCCACCATGTCGAAGGCCGACACCATGGAACCCAGTACCTTCATGCAAGCATGCATGGACACCCGTCGGGGAAAGAGGAGCCAACGAATTTGGGACTGCAGAGTCTGACTACGGTCCTCCGGCAGGTAGATCCTCTGATGGATATTGTCCAACCTGGCCCCCAGGTGAACCATTGACTGGGCCGGAATCAGTGAGGACTTGTCCCAATTGATGATCCAGCTGTGTTGTTCCAGGAGCTGTATCACGACAGTCTGGTGGTCCCTGAGAAGGTCTGCAGAATGCACGAGAATCAACAGGTCGTCCAGATATGGGAGTATTCGGATACCCTGGGTGCGCAGACTGCTGCCCATTACTGCCATCACCTTTGTGAATACACGGGGGGCAGTGGATAGACCAAATGGTAGGGCCCTGAACTGGAAATGCTGGTCCAGGATGGCAAAGCGCAGGAACCGCTGATGTTCCGGACGGATGGGGATGTGTAAGTACACATCCTGTATGTCCAAGGATGCCATGAAGTCCCCTGGCTGAAGGGCCAGGACAGTGGAGCGTAGGGTCTCCATCCTGAACTTTGGAACACGTACAAACTTGTCTAGCTTCTTTAAGTTGAGGATGGGCCTGTAGGAACCGTTTGGTTTCCTGACCAGGAAGAGGTTGGCGTAAATCCCCGAACCTCTTTGGGCCAAGGGAACGGGTATGATGACTCCTGTTTGAAGCAAACATTGAACTGCTTGTTCTAACGCTTTGCGCTTTTCCAGGTCTGATGGTAGACTCGTGGCGATGCCAAAAAGTTAAGGAGTAGCCCCGAGAGACCACCTCCTGAACCCAAGCGTCTGTGGTGGATTCCAGCCAGATGGGAGAAAACCCCAACAGACGACCGCCCACCTTGGGATCTCCAAGGTGGGGGCCCACCCTGTCACGCGGTGGGCTTGTCCGCAGGCTTGGGGTCAGGGCGTCTGGTGGCCCAGGGACGCTTGCCTCTAGGATGGGAGGATCTGCCCCCCTGGAAAGATCTGGAGGAGAAGGCCTGTCCCCTACCACGACCCTGGAACCGAAAAGCCGGCCTGGGCCGTGTAGTCGAGGTGGATGGTAGAAAGGCAGTTTTTGAAGCTGCCACCGTAGCGAACATCTTATCCAGCTCAGGACCGAATAAGAGAGAACCGTTGAATGGAAGAGCTTCCAAAGCCTTCTTAGAGTCAATGTCAGCCTTGCAGCCAAAGTGATCTGTGGGCGGCCACTGCTGAAGCTGACACACTGGAGGAGAGAGTAGCGGAATCAAGAGCTGCCTTGCCTAAGTAGAGGGCAGCCTGATGTATCAACTCTATAGTCGGCAGTAGAGTTTCTGCTGGGGCCCCCTCAGACACCCCTGCTGTGAGGACAGCAGTCCATTTAGTTAGGGCCATAGCCACCCAGGCTGACGCCAGGGCTGGCCTGCCTGCTGCCCCTGCTGTGGTGTAGATAAGCTTCAAGAAGTTTTCCAACTTCCTGTCCGCCTGGTCCTTAAGAGACGCTGTAGGGAGAGGCTTTTACCAGTTTTGCCACATGAGCGTCTACCCTGGGGGCTGTCTCCCAGGGGGTCCTGTCCTACTGGGGGAGAGGATAGAGGGAGAAGAAACATTTGTGAATGACAAACCTCCTATTGGGGACCTCCCAAATGACCATGTCAAGATTATCCGACTTGGGAAACAAACTTAAGGAGCGTTTAGGGCAGGCGGATCAACGTGGTCGTCTATTAGAAGGACCTTCTTAACCGCTGTAATCAGGCCTGGTACATCAAGGCGAGACAGGGGATCCTCTCTATGAGACGGGGGGTCCTTTCTAACACAGACATCCCCTACGTCAATGGTGTCATCGACGGCCTCCTCCAAATAGTCATCATCCTGATCGTCTTGCTCCTCCTCATCATCATCTGAGTCATGCATGAGGAGGGGCCGGAGTGCCGCCGGTCTTTTAACTAAAGACCTGCGTCTATCTGCGGGCAATGAACCCTCCCCCTGGGCATCCAATGCTGGGGGGGTTGCACCCGCCACCGATGAGGATAGCACGGGCTGCCGGGGCAGCGCAGCTGAGACTTTATCAACTAGCTGCGCCATCATCTGCACAAGGGATGAGGCCCAAGCAGGATCCTGAGAGGAGGCCGTAGGCGTGGGCAGCGCCTGCGCATTGTAGCAGCTTGCGCATAGGCCGTCCTGTACATAGTCCTGGGGAGATAGGCCCGCATTACAGGCTGTGCATGCCGGCAATGCTGGGGCGTCCCCCTTCTTGGACTTGCCCTTGTTGGGCATAATTACTGTAAGTACAGGAGGGCTAAGTACAAAATGACACCAAATACACTGCAGCAGCTATTGGGTTAATAAGTACACATATATAGCAAGCATACATAGGCATACAATGCAATTACAAGGCAAATGGCACTAGGCTCTTGCAGCAGCTATGGCTGACTGGAGCACTCAGTAACTGTGACCTGTGTCCCATAGGAGAGGTACAGGGGGGACTTGCCCAAGCCTCCTGGCAGTGAAAGAGTGGAGCCCCGGGTGGCAATGGAGCTTCTCCGTGTCCCTCCTCACATGCAGCCAGGCAAGGGATGTCAGTGGCGGGAACTCTCTGTGCGCCAAGCACAGTTCCCTGCCTACTGTCCCCGGGGGAGGGGCTGATGTGGGGGGAGCCACCTCCCCCTTCTAGCAAATGACCCCCAGGGAAGATGTCCTCCTGCAGCGCCGGTAAAATGGCGGGGATCTGGCGCGCGCCGGGAGGCCCCGCATACCAGCGCTGCTGCCCACAAACTAAGATCCCTGGTGGTCCAGCGGGACGGGCGGCAAGCCGACCGCTTGCTAGCACAGCCGGCGGTCACCCCTCGCCGGCTGTGACAGCCACTCTGTGCGCCTCACTGCGCTATTTTCACACACTCCAGGCGGGGAGCGTGAATACTCACAGTGCGTCCCATTTGTTCTGAAGGGGGCGCCTGTGGTCCCCGGCGTCCGGCTGTGACTGAAGGCTCCCCAGTGCCCGGGGGCCACTGCAGGTCCCCACCCGCGGGTGGCAATGCAGCGCCGGACCCGGGTGATGGAGCCAGCAGCGCAGGGGTCTGGTCAGACCCCCAGCGCTGCTGCTCTGGCACTCGCAGTAGAAAAAATAAAGTTATGGCTGCTAATATAGCAGCCCCTCTTTTGGGTGCATCTTGCCAGCACCCTAGAAAAACTGAGGTCCTTGGCCTGGAGGCGGGGTATAGGAGGGGAGGAGCCTGGCTGCCTGGGAGGCAGTTAAAGTTAACCAATAGGGTGCTGGTGCTCTCTCCCACTTCTATTACCCACTGTAAAGCTGTGGCCCCTGATGTCTCCCGAAGGAGAAATGTGTATTTTGAGCATAATTCAACAGGTAAGGGCAATGGGCCCGTTTATACGGCTGGTGGAGAACCTAGCTGCTCTGGGAAAAGTAATAATAGCAAGGAAATGGAGGCGCATGAGGCACCGGATTTATACCACTGGATCCATCTGGTAAACCATACAGTAGATAATGAGAAGTACACATACACCAAAAGTAATAATGTAAGAAAGTATCATCAAACGTGGGACAGATGGACACTGTCAGAATTCTATGAGGCTTATACAGGAGTATACACAACAATGCATATACATTATACAAATCCACACTATTACACAGGACCAACCAGACACAGGAATAGCTTTATTATAAATGGCCGTATACAGAAGGTGAGATAGATGAGGCACAATGTAAGTTTAGTATAATCGGTGTAATGGCATCGCTTGTCAGACATAAAGCACATATACACTGCACAGATATAAGGTAGGGGAAAGGATGGGATGTAACATCTTATCTCTGTATCATACGCATATTGTAATAAGAAATACTGAATAAAAATAAGATCTGGGCAGTGATTGGGTGGATGTTTGTATCCCAGGATGTAAATGTCCCAGGAGCAGCCTGGCTTCCTGCTGAGCTGGTGCCTGGAAGCCTGCAGTATGATTACAGTAATGTGGGGTACACATCAGGATGATTTATCCCAAAATAAGCCAATTTAGATACAATCTCGACCGATTTTATGTAAATTGGCCATTTCACTGCCGTTCTGATGCGATCCCGATCCGATGTGCAGCCCCGCGGATCGTTAGGTCTTCTCTAAGATCGTACCTGCAGCAGATAGTTTCTGAGAAACGACCATTGAAGTGGGTTCGGGTCGCGATCACATCAGAGGCAGTTCCTGAGCGTGTCATAGGCTCCGCCATATAGTGAGCAGGTCATACATTCCCCTAACAACCCGCTCACAAGCTGCATCATGCTGGTGTGTACCCAGCATAAGCCGGCAGCTCTGGAGAGGGGGGAGGGGGCTGGTTGTGGAGGAACATCAGCCAGGACAGTTTCTGCTAGCCTTACATTTAAGAACCCATGGGTAGCTCCCACAGTTTCTAGGGGGTGAATCGAGTCTGCATTGTTTTGGGGAGACTACTCTCAGATGATCCCTGTGCATGCAACAGGGGTATCCTCTCATCAATGCTCATGTTTAATGTAGATCTGCTCATCAAAATGTTATTTTTCTGGTATTTACAAAGTATACATTTATTTATAAAACATTTCCCACACTGCAAGCATGGAAAAGGTGTCTCTGATGTCTAACAAGATGCGATTTATTGGTAAAACATTTCCCGCATTCAGCATGAAAATGGTTTCTCACCTGTATGGTTTCTCTCATGTAGAACAAGACTGGATTTAAGTGTAAAACGTTTCCCACATTCAGAGCATGAAAATGGTTTCTCACCTGTATGTACCCTCTCATGTGTAACAAGATTGGATTTATTGCTATAACATTTCCCACACTCAGAACATGAAAATGGTTTCTCACCTGTATGTACCCTCTCATGTGTAACAAGACTGGATTTATGTGCAAAACATTTCCCACACTCAGAACATGAAAATGGTTTCTCACCTGTATGTACCCTCTCATGTGTAACAAGACTGTGTTTATGAGTAAAACATTTCCCACATTCAGAACACGAAAATGGTTTCTCACCTGTATGTTCCCGCTCATGTAGAACAAGATTGGATTTATTGCTATAACATTTCCCACACTCAGAACATGAAAATGGTTTCTCACCTGTATGTTCCCTCTCATGTATAACAAGATTGGATTTATTTCTATAACATTTCCCACACTCAGAGCATGAAAATGGTTTCTCACCTGTATGTACCATCTCATGTGCAACAAGACTGGGTTTATGAATAAAACATTTCCCACATTCAGAACATGAAAATGGTTTCACACCTGTATGTACCCTCTCATGTACAACAAGACTGGGTTTATTCCTATAACATTTCCCACACTCAGAACATGGAAATGGTTTCTCACCTGTATGTACCCTCTCATGTATAACAAGATGTGACTTACGAGAAAACGATTTCCCACATTCAGAACATGAAAATGGTTTCTCCCCTGTGTGATGTCTCTGATGTAAAGCGAAAACTGACTGACTTATAGAACTGGATGATACTGTATCATCTTTATGGTCTGTACTGGGTGTAGTAAGGTCTGAATGATCAGGAGAAGGTTCCTCATGACTAGAGGGACCAGATGAAATATCTGCACTGGGAAATGTTGGGTCTGTATTGGGGATAATGGGTTTTTCTTCTGGAGAATCTTGTCTGATGTTCTTATCTTCTAGTATATAATCTGGAGACACAATGAGATCTCCCTCCGAGGTATTCCTGCTTGTGCGCCCATCTACAAGGAAACAGATGAATGACAACAGACAGAATTGGTGACATTGAGAAGGAAATGTTCATGGATGTTTTATCACTTACACTGAACATGTCTATTGCTGCGCACACACTGGCCGATATATCGCTGGTCCGTCAGCCAGTGGGCACCAGCAATAAATCTGTAACCAACGTGATCTCTACAACAGAGCCGATGGCCGATATATTGGTGCATTGTGCTATGGGCCTGATTCTGGATGACCTGGTACCAAGTCCCAAAGTGCCGACCTGACGAATAGCCGCTACCCCACCCGGATCCCCTCGCATGTGCCCAATGCTGGAGAGATCATTGAAATCTCCAGGGCTCAGGGCGGCTGACGCCATGTGAAGTCAGCTACCCGCCCCTGGCACCTTGCATGAGGCTGGAATTTACATGGGAATGCTCATGAAACGCTGGGTGTTCCCATCCATGGCCCATCACCACCAGTGCCCCCGTCCGTCCGTCATACCCCCCCCCCCCCCCATCCCCTCTCACCCCCCAGCACCTCATCTTACCACATCACCTTGCACCCAGCCACCTCCCATTTCCGCTCCCACCCCCATTCCTACCTTTCGCTCTCTCCCAGTCCCCTTCTCTCTCTCTCCTCCACCCAATCTGCCCCCCCTCTCCCCTGCTCTCTTCCTTCTGCCCCATCTCTCTTAATTGTTATTTTGTCTAATTAAGTTATACAGAATACCTATTGGGAGCTGCAATAGCCATAAGTCGTCTTATAATTATCTCGTTAGACAGCATTCATTTTGATTATTATATTTTCAATGTAAAGTATTAGCGCCTGATTATCATGATTATCCTTTTCTACCAGAGAGTGTGGGGAGGAGACTGGTCAGATCTCTGGGCTGGTAACACACAGTGACATGATGTGAGGGGGAGAGCAGGAGTACAATAGGGGCTGATGGCTCCTGATGTAGGAGATACACCAGAGAGTGTGGCGAGGAGACTGGTCAGATCTCTGGGCTGGTAACACACAGTGACATGATGTGAGGGGAGAGCAGGAGTATAATAGGTGCTGATGGCTCCTGATGTATGAGATACACCAGAGAGTGTGGGAAGGAGACTGGTCAGATCTCTGGGCTGGTAACACACAGTGACATGATATGAGGGGGAGAGCAGGAGTATAATAGGGCTGATGGCTCCTGATGTATGAGATACACCAGAGAGTGTGGGGAGGAGACTGGTCAGATCTCTGGGCTGGTAACACACAGTGACATGATGTGAGGGGGAGCAGGAGTATAATAGGGGCTGATGGCTCCTGATGTACGATATACACCAGAGAGTGTGGGGAGGAGACTGGTCAGATATCTGGGCTGGTAACACACAGTGACATGATGTGAGGGGGAGAGCAGGAGTATAATAGGGGCTGATGGCTCCTGATGTACGATATACACCAGAGAGTGTGGGGAGGAGACTGGTCAGATATCTGGGCTGGTAACACACAGTGACATGATGTGAGGGGGAGAGCAGGAGTATAATAGGGGCTGATGTCTCCTGATGAATGAGATACACCAGAGAGTGTGGGGAGGAGACTGGTCAGATCTCTGGGCTGGTAACACACAGTGACATGATGTGAGGGGGAGAGCAGGAGTATAATAGGGCTGATGGCTCCTGATGTATGGGATACACCAGAGAGTGCGGGGAGGAGACTGGTCAGATCTCTGGGCTGGTAACACACAGTGACATGATGTGAGGGGAGAGCAGGAGTATAATAGGGGCTGATGGCTCCTGATGTATGAGATACACCAGAGAGTGTGGGAAGGAGACTGGTCAGATCTCTGGGCTGGTAACACACAGTGACATGATGTGAGGGGAGAGCACTAGTATAATAGGGGCTGATGGCTCCTGATGTATGAGATACACCACAGAGTGTGGGGAGGAGACTGGTCAGATCTCTGGGCTGGTAACACAAAGTGACATGATGTGAGGGGAGAGCACTAGTATAATAGGGGCTGATGGCTCCTGATGTATGAGATACACCACAGAGTGTGGGGAGGAGACTGGTCAGATCTCTGGGCTGGTAACACACAGTGACATGATGTGAGGGGGAGAGCAGGAGTACAATAGGGGCTGATGGCTCCTGATTTCTTAGATAGCTGTAAAGCTGTATTAATAGAACAAGGAAAATACTGTATGCAGTAAATGATTATTTCTCACCTGTGCTGATATCTGTAGGGATTTCCTCCTTCTTACACTGCTGATCACCCCTCATATGTGTGTCTTCTGTCTCTGTATCTTCTTTCTTATCTAACACATAAGACTCTTCTCTTATCTTCATATCCGTCACATACGTATCTTCTTCCTCTGTGTCTTCTGCCTTAATATCTTCACATTGAACCTACAATATTAGTAATGTCTGATGCTAGGGAGATTACACAGTACAATATCCGTGCATAGGACACACACACACAACCACTGCAATTCATATAGTGACAGTCACTTTGGTATATTGGGGAGACCCTAAATTCCCACCTACCTGATCCTCCTGTGGGGTCCTGTGAGTTTCCTCTGTACAGTGCTGGGAATACAGAGGACGGGGACATCTCTCTGTCGTATCTCTGTTACTAGACCCATCTATAGGAGACACACAGTGACTGAGGACATGGTATATATGTGATTATCCTGGGAATACAGAGGACGAGGACATCTCTCTGGGGTATCTCTGTTACTGGGCCCATCTGTAGGAGACACGCAGTGACTGAGGACATGGTATATATGTGATTATCCTGGGAATACAGAGGACGGGGACATCTCTCTAGGGTATCTCTGTTACTGGCCCCATCTGTAGGAGACACGCAGTGACTGAGGACATGGTATATATGTGATTATCCTGGGAATACAGAGGACGGGGACATCTCTCTGGGGTATCTCTGTTACTGGGTCCATCTGTAGGAGACACGCAGTGACTGAGGACATGGTATATATGTGATTATCCTGGGAATACAGAGGACGGGGACATCTCTCTGGGGTATCTCTGTTACTGGGCCCATCTATAGGAGACACACAGTGACTGAGGACATGGTATATATGGGATTATCCTGGAATACAGAGGACGGGGACATCTCTCTGGGGTATCTCTGTTACTGGGCCCATCTGTAGGAGACACGCAGTGACTGAGGACATGGTGTATATGTGATTATCCTGGGAATACAGAGGACAGGGACATCTCTCTGGGGTATCTCTGTTACTGGCCCATCTGTAGGAGACACACAGTGACTGAGGACATGGTGTATATGTGATTATCCTGGGAATACAGAGGACGGGGACATCTCTCTGGGGTATCTCTGTTACTGGGCCCATCTGTAGGTGACACGCAGTGACTGGGGACATTGTATATATGTGATTATCCTGGGAATACAGAGGACGGGGAAATCTCTCTGGGGTATCTCTGTTACTGGGCCCATCTGTAGGAGACACGCAGTGACTGAGGACATGGTATATATGTGATTATCCTGGGAATACAGAGGACGGGGACATCTCTCTGGGGTATCTCTGTTACTGGGCCCATCTGTAGGAGACACACAGTGACTGAGTACATGGTATATATGTGATTATCCTGGGAATACAGAGGACGGGGACATCTCTCTGGGGTATCTGTGTTACTGGGCCCATCTGTAGGAGACACACAGTGACTGAGGACATGGTATATATGTGATTATCCTGGGAATACAGAGGACGGGGACATCTCTCTGGGGTATCTCTGTTACTGGGCCCATCTGTAGGAGACACACAGTGACTGAGGACATTGTATATATGTGATTATCCTGGGAATACAGAGGACAGGGACATCTCTCTGGGGTATCTCTGTTACTGGGCCCATCTGTAGGAGACACACAGTGACTGAATATATTGTACATGTGGATTAGCAGATGATACGTGTATATAGGGGGGCCCATATCTGCTCACCCCTGTACAATAACAAACTCTCTTCATACCCAGTGATGTGAGGGGCCAGTGATTCTCCATCATAACATCCCTGCACAGACCCTTGTGTTCCTCTATATACTTCCCATCCTGCGCAGAGAAATAGACAGTGACATCCTGACACCTTATAGAAACCCGACACAATCACCTCTCCGGTCGCATCCCTCGGTATTACTGTATAATGTCCCATTCCCAGCAGTCACCTCTCCGGTCACATTCCCCGGTGTTACTGTATAATGTCCCATTCCCAGCAGTCACCTCTCCGGTCACATCCCCCCGGGGTTACTGTATAATGTCCCATTCCCAGCAGTCACCTCTCCGGTCACATCCCCCGGTGTTATTGTATAATGTCCTATTCCCAGCAGTCACCTCTCCGGTCACATCCATCGGTGTTACTGTATAATACCCCATTTCCAGCAATCACCTCTCCGGTCACATCCACCGGTGTTACTGTATAATGTCCCATTCCCAGCAGTCACCTCTCCGGCCACATCCACCTACTGTATAATGCCCCATTTCCAGCAGTCACCTCTCCAGTCACATCCCCGGTGTTACTGTATAATGCCCCATTCCCAGCAGTCTCCTCTCCTGTCACATCCCCGGTGTTACTGTATAATGCCCCATTCCCAGCAGTCCCCTCTCCGGTCAGCTCCCCAGTGTTACTGTATAATGGCCCATTCCCAGCAGTCACCTCACCGGTCACATCCCCCGGTGTTACTGTATAATGTCCCATTCCCAGCAGTCACCTCTCCGGTCACATCCCCCGATGTTACTGTATAATGTCCCATTCCCAGCAGTCACCTCTCCGGTCACATCCCCCGGTGTTACTGTATAATGCCCCATTCCCAGCAGTCACCTCTCCGGTCACATCCCCCGGTGTTACTGTATAATGTCCCATTCCCAGCAGTCACCTCTCCGGTCAGCAGCTGGATGATCTTATTGGTGAGTTCCAGGATCTTCTGCTCCTTGTCTCTCCCATGTATCAGTGAATGAGGTGGAGGCACTGTGATGGAACTCTGGGTCCTGCTCAGTTCTCCTGACACACAGTGATGGCAACTGGGTGTCTCATGGTCACTGGATGTCTTCTTCACTACTTTGTAACCCTGTGTATTGGAAAATATACTATTACTGCATACACTCGCATACTTTGCCCGTACCTTACCGTTTACAATATAAAATACTTCTACTCACATATAAAGCTATTAACCATACTGAACCAGCTTATATCTCTTTATTTCACAAAATATCTACCATCTCGGCCACTGCGCTCTGCACAAGATCTGCGTCTCTCTCCTGCACGGATCACTAGCTCCCATTCACTATTGCAGGACTTTCATCGGGCTGCTCCCACCCTATGGAATGCCCTTCCACACACAATAAGACTCTCCACTAGCCTCCAAACTTTCAAGTGTTCCCTGAAAACTCACCTCTTCAGGCAAGCCTATAATATTTAAGTTACATACGCATAACCCTCTGAGGCACTTATGTATTATATAGCTTCCCTTCTGGACTTGTAACTTGGTGGGACTGCTATGCTATTACTGGTGCCTGTCCTTGTGTTTCCCTCCTATGTCCCTATAGATTGTAAGCTTGCAGCAGGGCTCTCGTACCTCCAAGTCTGTCTGTTGTTACCCAGTTCGTTTTAACACTGTCTAAAATTGTAAAGCGCAACGGAATCTGCTGCGCTATATAAGAAACTGTAAATGAATATTATACTCCCAGTCATCACCCTCTATTAGTGCTATGATATGTAATTACCAAAATCCACCAATCAGGTCACTGTAGTAATAATATATCAGTGATATCACTGACACTCTCAGATATCCTAACCTCCCCAGTCATGTCCCTGTATTATTACTATAGATATAAGTGATGTCACAGTGACGCTCCCAGATCCCCTCACCTCCCCAGTCACGTCCCTGTATTATTACTATAGATATAAGTGATGTCACTGTGACACTCTCAGATCACCTCACCTCCCCAGTCACGTCCCTGTATTATTACTATAGATATAAGTGATGTCACAGTGACACTCCCAGATCCCCTGACCTCCTCAGTCACGTCCCTGTATTATTACTATAGATATAAGTGATGTCACTGTGACACTCTCAGATCACCTCACCTCCCCAGTCACGTCCCTGTATTATTACTATAGATATAAGTGATGTCACTGTGACGCTCCCAGATCCCCTCACCTCCCCAGTCACGTCCCTGTATTATTACTATAGATGTAAGTGATGTCACAGTGACGCTCCCAGATCCCCTCACCTCCCCAGTCATGTCCCTGTATTATTACTATAGATATAAGTGATGTCACAGTGACGCTCCCAGATCCCCTCATCTCCACAGTCACGTCCCTGTATTATTACTATAGATATAAGTGATGTCACTGTGACACTCTCAGATCACCTCACCTCCCCAGTCACGTCCCTGTATTATTACTATAGATATAAGTGATGTCAAAGTGACGCTCCCAGATCCCCTCACATCCCCAGTCATGTCCCTGTATTATTGCTATAGATTTAAGTGATGTCACAGTGATGCTCCCAGATCCACTCACCTCCCCAGTCATGTCCCTGTATTATTACTATAGATATAAGTGATGTCAGTGACGCTCCCAGATCCCCTCACCTCCCCAGTCACGTCCCTGTATTACTACTATAGATATAAGTGATGTCACAGTGACACTCCCAGATCCCCTCACCTCCCCAGTCACGTCCCTGTATTATTACTATAGATATAAGTGATGTCACAGTGACGCTCCCAGATCCCCTCACCTCCCCAGTCACGTCCCTGTATTATTACTATAGATATGTGATGTCACAGTGACGCTCCCAGATCCCCTCACCTCCCTGTATTATTACTATAGATATAAGTGATGTCACAGTGACACTCCCAGATCCCCTCACCTCCCCAGTCACGTCCCTGTATTATTACTATAGATATAAGTGACATCACAGTGACACTCCCAGATCTCCTCACCTCCCCGTCACTTCCCTGTATTATTACTATAGATATAAGTGATGTCACAGTGACACTCCCAGATCCCCTCACCTCCCCAGTCACGTCCCTGTATTATTACTATAGATATAAGTGATGTCACAGTGACGCTCCCAGATCCCCTCATCTCCCCAGTCACGTCCCTGTATTATTACTATAGATATAAGTGATGTCACAGTGACACTCCCAGATCCCCTCACCTCCCCAGTCACGTCCCTGCATTATTACTATAGATATAAGTGATGTCACAGTGACGCTCCCAGATCCCCTCACCTCCCCAGTCACGTCCCTGTATTATTACTATAGATATAAGTGATGTCACAGTGACACTCCCAGATCCCCTCACCTTCCCAGTCACTTCCCTGTATTATTACTATAGATATAAGTGATGTCACAGTGACACTCCCAGATCCCCTCACCTCCCCAGTCACGTCCCTGTATTATTACTATAGATATAAGTGACGTCACAGTGACGCTCCCAGATCCCCTCACCTCCCCAGTCACGTCCCTGTATTATTACTATAGATATAAGTGATGCTCCCAGATCCCCTCACCTCCCCAGTCACGTCCCTGTATTATTACTGTAGATATAAGTGATGTTACTGTGACACTCCCAGATCCCCTCACCTCCCCAGTCACGTCCCTGTATTATTACTATAGATATAAGTGATGTCACAGTGACACTCCCAGATCCCCTCACCTCCCCAGTCATGTCCCTGTATTATTACTATAGATATAGGTGATGTCACAGTGACACTCCCAGATCCCCTAACCTCCCCAGTCACGTCCCTGTATTATTACTATAGATATGTGATGTCACAGTGACGCTCCCAGATCCCCTCACCTCCCCAGTCACGTCCCTGTATTATTACTATAGATATAAGTGACGTCACAGTGACGCTCCCAGATCCCCTCACCTCCCCAGTCACGTCCCTGTATTATTACTATAGATATAAGTGATGCTCCCAGATCCCCTCACCTCCCCAGTCACGTCCCTGTATTATTACTGTAGATATAAGTGATGTTACTGTGACACTCCCAGATCCCCTCACCTCCCCAGTCACGTCCCTGTATTATTACTATAGATATAAGTGATGTCACAGTGACACTCCCAGATCCCCTCACCTCCCCAGTCACGTCCCTGTATTATTACTATAGATATAAGTGATGTCACAGTGACACTCCCAGATCCCCTCACCTCCCCAGTCAGCAGGTAGATGATCTCCAGGGTGATATTTAGAATCCTCTCAGTCATGTGACTCTGGTCCTTGTCCATCCTCGGGGAATCAGTGACGTGTCTCATCCTCACGTGATGTCTAGTAAACACTCCGTTTCCTCTCCGTTGTCTAGGTGTAAATATAATTACAATAAACACCACAAAATACACATGTAACATATTAGGTAAAGGTGCCCATACACTAGTCCGATTTAGGCTAATTTCACCCGATCCTGATGGAACTGCCGAGAAATCAGATGTGTTTGACGTCCCCCTTGGGTCCAATTCGTATCGGACCGGAGCAGGAGGTCGGACCTGCTGCCTACCCGCCGACCCTGCCCCCGTCCCAGTGGCGGGGAATGGGGTCATATTAGATACATTGTATGTGAAAGGACCGCATGTGATGCATCGTATGCAGGTACCAGATGGCTCAGAGGTTGGGAAGGGGCCATACACTGCTGCGATACATCCCAGTAGTGTATGGCCACCATCCCAGTAGTGTATGGCACAAGAGCAGCCTCTAATGTTTCCGCATATATGTTTCCTGCTCGCCCTGTATAATCATCATACTACTACTACTAAGAAGATATCAGAGACTCGTAACCCAGAAAAAAAATCATATAAAATTAATTTAAGTTTTGTAACAGGACAACAAAAGCTGCTCCCAAATGGTAATAAAAAAACAGAGGCTGATGAACTATATAATTCTAACACCACACTAGAGGCTGCTCCCTCTGTATAACATTTTTTAACAGGACACCACAGACCGCTCACACCACAGGTCACTCCCCTGTAAACAGGACGCTACAGGCTGCTCTCCCTGTATAATGGGACGCTAGAGGCTGCTCCCCCAGGATAACGGGACACCAAGGTAGCACAATACTCAGTCTCACCTGCTACCAGATACAGCAATGCCTTCTATCGGTGCCCCGTAACTTAAACACTGTGGCTGCTGGAAGTGTGAGGCCTCAGGTAAGATCAGCAGCGCTGCCCCAGCAGGAAGCCGAGATGCTGCCGCCTCTGAACGTGGAGACTGGTCTTCGAAAATATGGCCGCCGTTCACTCGCACAGGGGACAATTGTTATGGATCGTTACTCGTAGTACTTACAGCATGGAATCTATCAGCTACCGGTGAACTCTCTCAATGCATTCACACAAGGCAATTACCGGCACTGATGTCCCAGTGTCTACATATAGCGGCGGCCATTTTCCTGTGGTTTGTACTCAGCTCCCAGACTCCCCCGCGGCTGTAGCCAAAGTGTATTTCCTGTGTGGGGTAGAGTGGGAGGAGCTGTGTTACCAGGGAAACGTCCCTTTCTGGTGTGCAATGTGCATGGCAGGCAGGAGGGAGAGTGCTGCAGCTGGCACCAGGTAACCCCAGGTATTATACTTTTAGTAACAGCATAGTAGTGATTGCTGGGTGTGTGCCATATGTGTACTTATACCCTTTTACACCGGAGCCGCAAGGGTTATTGCCGCTACAGTCCGGCCCAGGGCTTGATGTAAAAGCGCAAAAAAAATAAAATAAGCCGGGTCCTGTTACCCGGTGTCCGACCCGGCAAATGTTCAGGGTCGGACACAGGGCTTCCCCGGAGTCAGGGGCCGTGTAAATGGGTGACCCGGGTCATCCGACCCAGGGACCCATTTCCTTCAATCAGGGAGCCCCAACCATTCGGACCACAGCGCCCTGAGGTCAGTCTGGAGGTTGGGCAGGGGCTGCGTACAGCCTCCGCTGCTGTCTGCGGTACTATGCAAACAGCAGCAGAGGTGAATGTATGCCTGTGTGCGGCATCCATTCACCTCATGGACGGAGGCTGGGGGCAGCCCAGCAGCTTCCTGGCGCTTGGAGATGATGTCATCTCCGAGAGCCGGCTCAGGGCCCGAATTCACCGGCTTCCCCTACCCGGCATCATGCTGGTGGAACAACTGACGGGATACATCCAGGTCCAAAAACCCGGGAGGAGATGGTGTCAGACAGAAGGGGAGGAGATGGCATTAGAGAGAGTGGGAAGGAGATGGCATCAGAGAGAGAGAGGGAGGAGACAGCGTCAGAGAAAAGGTAGAGAAGAGGGCATCAGAGAAAGAGGGGGAGGAGACAGCGTCAGAGAGGGGGAGACAGAGTCAGAGTGGGGGAGGAGACAGCATCAGAGAGGGGGGAGGAGACAGCGTTGCAAAAAGAGAGAGGGGGGAGTTAGACAGCTTCCGAAATAGAGTGGGGGTGGGCACTTGACGGTATTAGGCCACAACCCCTAAATGTCCGCGAATCGCGGGACTGCTGGAAACCGGCCAGGAGGGTTGAGGGACCACAGCTTCATCCTCAATGGATGTGCTGCAGCTTGCGTTGGCCGGGCCAAGGTGAGGGGGCCGTGGCAAGGTGGAGCAGGTAGCGCTGAATGCTGCTGATCTTTGGTGCAGTCAGGACTGGGTACAGGGGGAGCTGCGGGCCCTAGAAACAGCTTGGACCCCATAGCAGCTGCACCCTCGATAGCTACATCACTGCTAATACTGCTAATTACCCACTTTCCCAGTCAGTCAGGAGAAAGTGCATAGTCAGATGCTTTGCATATATAATTTTCCTTTCAAAAATATGGAAAAGAAAAAGGGGGGGTAGCCTGCTCTAGTATCCCATAATGTCCACTAGACATATATAGATGATAGGTTGTGATTGGCAGAGCAGCACTCACCCAAGCTGGGTAACAGATGCTCCTGTGCCCTCCAGGGATTCAGTATTGAATCCCGGCGGTCGGGATCCCGGCGTTCAGAATCCCGACGCCGGAATCCCGACAGCCGAAATGCCGACAAGGGGGGACGTGGATCGCCCCCCCCCCCCCCCCCCCCGTGCGGGCTCGCTTCGCTCGCCACGCAGCGGGCCCGGTGCCTCGCTATGCTCGGCACACTAATTTATTCTCCCTCCAGGGGTGTCGTGGACACCCACGGAGGGAGAATGTGTCGGCATTTCGCGGTCGGGATTCCGGCGTCGGGATTCTGAACGCCGGGATCCCGACCGCCGGGATTGTAACTGCATCCCCCCTCCAGAGATATCGATAGTAAGTTGTAGAAAAAGCGGCACTCGCAGGCTTCATTAATTAAAAATCGTTTCATCCAATAAAATTATGTGTAATTTCCAAAATTTCAAGGTCTAACTCGGATGAGACTATCCACTTCAGTTCCATCGCCACTACACCACCATCAATTATCTGGGTGTTAAAACCAGTCGAGTACAGAACAAATGGATGGAAACAGACATCTTTTATAAGGCCACAGATAAGAACACTATCTTACACTTATTACTGACACATCAAGAAAACATTGGCCGCTTGTTACCACTGATAAAACCTACAATGTCTTCAGAACACCCATTTGATGAACTGCCATCAACGTGGACGCAACATCAAGGACTGGTTAGTCCAGAACAATGTAGCCATTCCAAGGAATACTATCTGTGGCACTTTTCTAGGCAGGAAACCGGGTGCATATAAATGCACCAACTGTATCACTTGCTGCTACATGGAGATAGGGAACTAGTTTTCCCGCCTGGCTGTTATAGCGGTGCTCTGCACCCTGCCCGATTTAAAGGGCAAAATGCGGCCTGCTCCTCTAGCAGCTCCCTGCTAAAACAGCCACCGTTTTAGAGACGGTGATGGCCAGACCCGCTCCCTTTAATGACGGTGGTGACCCGGAACCGCCCACAACAGTGATGTGGGTGGGACCAGTCCGCCCCCCTTAAGCTGCCCCCATGCAGCATCGCCCTGCCCATTTCCTAGAAGGAACACTAGGGAACTACATATTACATCGTAATTCTGAACACAAAATCCCTGTCACGCTAGCAGTGGCACCAGCTGGAGTGTAACGGAGGCTAGGTGCCTTGATGTAAGGTTTTTGCTAGGGATTCGGTATGAAATCCCGACGGTCAAAATCCCGACGGTCATAATACCGACAGCAATTGACAGAAAGTCAAAATCCCGACATGGTCAAAATCCCGACATTTAAAATCCCGACATGGTCAAAATACCGACAAGGTCAAAATACCGACATTTAAAATCCCGACAAGTTCAAAATACCGACACATAGAATGTAGACAGGTGAAAAAGTCAACATGACTTTCGGGCGACAGCTCGCGAGGTCGATATGGGCTTTTCACAGTTTTTTTACCTGAATGTCGACACAGTCGACATGGACACAGTTGGAAGTCAACCGCAGCCCCTCGCATAGCTCGCTGCGCTCGCAATGCTTCGGGCACGGTGCCTCGCTACGCTCGGCACACTATTTTATTCTCCCACCACGCCCTAGTGGATGGTAGGGCATGAAATACCGCCTGTCGGCACATGTCGGGTCAAGAAACAGTGAAAAACCCATGTCGACCTCGCGACCTGTCGCCCGAAAGTCATGTTGACTTTTTCACCTGTCTACATTCTATGTGTCGGTATTTTGAACTTGTCGGGATTTTAAATGTCGGTATTTTGACCTTGTCGGTATTTTGACCATGTCGGGATTTTAAATGTCGGGATTTTGACCATGTCGGGATTTTGACTTTCTGTCAATTGCTGTCGGTATTTTGACCGTCGGGATTTTGACCGTCGGGATTTTGACTGCATCCCTTTGCTAGGGATGGACATCGGAAGCCAACCATCAAATGATGGCAGTGCTTCCACCATTGAAACTTTCGATGCGATGGTAACTAACCATCGAATCAAAAGTATTCGATGGTGAAAACTAGTTATATGACTAGTGCATGCGCAAAAGCCTGTATTGCCATTTGTAAGGTAGTAATTGAGTTTGGTGGCAGGGCCCAGGCTCTGAGCAACATATTACTTTATCATTGGACATTGTGTGTATAATATACATATATAATATTCACACAATGCCCAATGATGAAGTAGTATAATAATTTTGTACACATTATTAACACTTTAACAGCAAGTAATCAAAATGTAATAAAATTAGATAAATTGTAAACTAACTCGTTTTAGGTTCCACTATTTTTCCAGATAGGAAAATGTCTATTTATTAAGGCAAGTGTAACTACACACACACACACACACAAATAAGGGAGATGACGGTATAGTGGTCATCACATCATTTTTATGGTGAGATAAATATTGCAATGAGCAGGGCTGGCTCTACCATTAGGCAGCTGCCTAGGGTGCCAGGATCTGTGGGGGCACCACTATAATGCTACACACTAGGCGATTCTAGCTTCCATCGTCAGCTATATGGTCGCTCAGTGCAGTGTTGGAACTTACGAGTGGTTGGCCCAGGTGTAAAACTACATTTTTGGGCCCTCCTCTTCCACTCCAAACCAAGTTCACAATATGCCACATAGCAGTGGGTGGCAGAAGTGGGCCCCTTAGTCTTCAGGGGCCCCGGTGCAATGCACCTGCTGCACCAATGGTAGTTCCGCCTCTGGCTCAGTGACCATATTGCCGGTGATACCTAGCGACCTTCGCCGTGTGTGCGCTCCCACCGCACACGACGGTCGCTGGTCGCAGGAACTTGCTAGAATCACTGGTCCCCAGTAAAATACTGATAACCAGCAATTCGGTCACTGAGCGACCAATCGCTAGCGACAAGGTCACGTAATATAAAAAATAGTTCACTATATATAAAAACAGTTAAGGTGCCCCTACACTGAGGCGATTTGGTCCGATTGTGGACAATTGCGACCAATCGACCCCAATCGCCTTTCCCTGACATGCTGTTGGGTCCCGTGCGCATCGGTCCCGACCAGGTGCTCAGACCGGCAGGCAGCCACCCGTTCCTCCTGGCGGTGAGGCGGGTGGGAAGCAGGGATGCATGCAATCTATCACAACGGATCGCATGCGTTCCTGCCGCCGGGAAGGTCCCTGCAGCCTGCAGGCTGTCCTGTGTCCGTACACTGCTGCGAGACGTCACAGCAGTGTATGGGCACTTTTATCTTGGTTCATTCCACTGGTACCCCAGGACTGTGTATATTGTTCCTCACTATCTCACTATATTCACAGAAACAGACAATCTCTGACCAACACTTCACTGATGATCATATAGTGGTTGCTGCCTGGTAATACTAATGCAGTATATTAATGAGTGTTGTATGTGACTGACATTCACAAATATCTGTAGCTAGTTGTATTGTGTACCTATTATTATTATTATTATTATTATTATTGTAGCTTGCCTGAGCTGGTATAACATTCAGTGACTTCTCCTCCTCTCTGAATCCTCCAGAGCTCAGTGTGTCTGTGAAATTTGCTGCTGTTTGAGTGACTGGTGCTGCAGGGTGAGGTTTGTGCTCTGATTGGCTCTCTGAGTCAGGGAGAGCCAATCAGAACTAGCAGTGGGCCCTGTTGCCTAGCAGCTACAGCAACCATAGAGAGGGAGAGGGAGGGAAGCAGAGAGAAAGTCAGACAGCCTCCAACGAACCTAGGAAGTTTCCCTGACACAGACACAGCAGCCAGGGGAGGCATAGCTTTTGGGAATTACAAAAAATAAGCCACCATCGGTACACCATCGAATGATTAGCATTCGATGGTGACAAACATCGGAAGGTCACCATTAAATGGTAAAAACACTAACATCGAAAGAAAAACATCGATGTTTCCGAAACATCGACCATCGATGTCCATCCCTAGTTTTTGCATAAACGACAGAAGGGAGTGATGCAATTGGATAAAAGAAAACCAGTTTTAATAAAGAGAAGAAAAAGGTTATTCACTAGGAATAGTCAGGCGCCTGGTATTGAGCTGATTCTTCAATTAAAGCAGCTGCTCAGGTGTGGGGGTAGTCACTCCCCACTTTTTAGAAAGAGAAAAAAAGGGGAGACACGCACTAGGCGAGTCAAGCAGCGCTTAACACAATGAATGATACCGATTGGTAAAAAATGTAACAATTTTACTGTTAAAAGTACATGCAAATGATACAATAATACAAATAAACAAAAGGGGTAAGGTGGGGAAATAAACGTAAATTGGAATTAATGTAACCAATAATAAAGGGATAAAATTGGAGGATGTGAATGAGTCCTCGCCTCAATGGACACGTCTGTGTAATATATAGGTCACTTAATGAGGATCAGGTAAGTGCACATTACCAGATAGGAATTTGATGTCCCACAGATGTAGCAAAACTGGGAATCCTCACGATGTATGTGGCCAGATGGAGTTGCCACTGGAGGAGATGGATACACTCAGATGGAATCAGTCCTCTAACTGAACAGCGAGAGAAGATGTTTTCTTTAGTCTCGATCGCCGGAGGATATCCAAAACGAAATCCCAGTTGGTGTTGCTGACATGGGTTTTGGCTTCCGTGTCTGGAGTAACTCACACTGGTATAGATGGTTTAACCAGGAGTTGCTGAGCACGGTGTCCGCCGTTTGAAGAAAACCACAGTGGGAATTGAAAGATGGTAGTGTCCACACTGAATGAAGTGTTCACAGTGAAGTCCAGAGGCTGAGGGGGGTCACCTAACCTCAGTATCACCTAAAGTATCAGGAGCCAGACCTAAAGACCCCACAAATAGAACCTTTAAAAACTCCAATTCAGATCATTTTTTAGGATCCCGCCAATGCAGGGAAATGGGAAAATACCAAGGGGGGGGGGGGGGGGGGGGGGGGGCACACCAAAGAAAAGACGCCACTAAAGCATAGAGGAGCAAGAGGAGGAAAGAGGGTTCAACGTAAGAAACTAATTTTAAAAAAAAAACCATCACTAATATTTTTAACATCTACTCGAGACAACTTAATGAAGTAGAGTCTAGATTATTACAAAAAGGTTTAAAATTTTCACCCTCCACGGATGCCAACATTTTTACACTTTGTTGAGCTCAATAGATATATCCGCACATTGTGCAGACAGAGATATTTCGCCTCTCAAAAGTCTTGTAAAGATTATGATCCTGGATTCCCTATTCTCCTCGACAGTGGTGACCAAACTTCATTGGACACCCTGGCCGAGTTATGGATGGAGAGTAACAACTCCCCCAAAAAAATCTTTGACATAGACAAATCAAAACTAAAAAATAAATCTGATTTTTACCCCATAAAGGCGAAGGGGACAAGTATTGAGTCTTTCTATAAGACAACACTTGATGATTTCAAAGCACTCTGTTCTTCTGAGAAGCATAAATCTAAAATTAAACTCAGAGATAATCTCACAACATGGGAGAAAAAAGCCCTTATCGGTCTCACTGGGGACACCTCCATTGTCTTCAGGGAGGCCGATAAGGGCGGAGGGATTGTCATCCAAGATAGAGTGTGTTATGTAGATGAAGCACTTCGGCAATTATCTAATCCTTCATTTTATGCTAAATTGTCCAATAATCCCACTCAAAAGTATATTCTGGAGTTGAAGACTTTTCTTGATCAGGCTATTCTTGACTCTACCATCACCAAAGATGAATATTACTTTTTATTTAATCCTCACCCTTTGGTCCCCATTTTTTATCACCTCCCTAAAATTCATAAACACCTCACCTCACCACCTGGTCGTCCCATTATTTCTGGTGTCCAATCACTCACTTCCAACCTTTCACAATTCGTTGATTCCCACTTACAATCAAGAGTAACCACCCTCAGATCACACATCCGTGACTCTACACATTTCTTAAACTTGATTAAGGATATTACTTGGAAAGAGACCTACCACTTCCTAACCCTGGATGTGGAGAGTCTTTACTCTAATATACCACTTGAACTGGGTGTTAAAACTATAATAAAAAGATTGAGGGAGGATGGTGATCTGACGGTGGAGCTACAGCGGTTCCTCACAGATTCTATTTCATTTATCCTGAAACACAATGATTTTCTTTTTCAAGACACTTTCTATTTACAGATGATGGGAATGGCCATGGGGACCAGATTCGCACCAAGTTATGCTAACCTCTACATGGGGGAGGTTGAGGACCAACTCATCTGGGGGTCCTCCTTTGGTGCGAGTCTGGTCCTCTATGGCCGTTACATAGATGATTTGTTTTTCATTTGGGATGGGGACATCACATCTATCACTGCTTTTGTTTCACATTTAAATTCTAATTCCTTTAATCTTAAATTCACTTATGATTTTCACCCCCACACAATTAATTTTCTTGATCTTACTTTGGTGAGTGCTAATGGCTCCATACAAACCAGCAATTATCAGAAACCTGTCAACACTAACTCCTATTTAAACTTTAAAAGTGCCCATTACCCCCCTTGGGTGAAAAACATCCCCAAGGGACAGATGCTAAGACTCAGACGGAATTGTTCCGAACTAGAATCCTTTGACAAACAAGCTAAGGATCTTATCACCGCTTTCCAGGATTGTGGATATCCGTCCCAATTAGTTCAGGAAGCCTACAAATCCAGTAATGTAAGTGGAGGGTGGATCCGCACAGACTATGGTTCATATCAAGTAATTATGTTAGACTAATTTGAAAGACCAATATTTGAAACTATTGACGAAAAATCTCCTAGTCATCAATTGGTGGTGCGCCCAAACATTCAGAGAATACAACTGAATAAAAGGGGATTGACTTGCAAAGACGCAGGTCACAAAAAAGCAAAATGTGCTTTTTGGGCGCACTCTTTGTATATGATTATGTAATGTAGTATTGATTCATTAAAACGTAACTTTTATTAAGACTTTACCTAAAAGAAGGATGACTATCTAACTCTTCTTTGAAAAGAAAAATTCTCACTTGAAAGAGAAAAAGATTAAAATGTCCGCAAATGCCAGTTTTAGCTCTGCTATGAATGAGTCAGAGCATAAATTGGTCAGGCATGCAGTTAACGTTACTGGTCATAGGCATTCCTTTTGTAACGCTGCCTATTTATTGAGGCGTTGTGTAACCGTGATTACTCACTCCCTCTGATTATTTTTCAGGGCAAGTGCTGACAATTTTATTGTGACTAATAGTGGAATATATGTCCTATTGTGGTCACTGTCAGGTTGCTCCTTGTGTTCAACGCTTGTGGTTATGTATTAATGGTCTAATAGGTCTAAGTATTTGAACCATTAGTTTAATTATTCGCTGTGCAACGGACAATCAAAATAGCCATGTGGGAGTCTTGGCTCGCATTCATTAAAGGAATCTCACACACAGATGGAAATATTCCCCTGCAGTAGGTTTCTCCTTGGCATCATGTCATGACCAACCATGCGTGTACCATACCAGGTGTTCACCAGAGACTTGGCCTCTGATTACTTGTCTGACCCCCTATATATTCTATTGTTATATAGAAATATTTAGGGGTATACAGGTACACCTGGTATGGTACACGCATGGTTGGTCATGACATGATGCCATTGGTCTTTCAAATTAGTCTAACATAATTACTTGATATGAACCATAGTCTGTGCGGATCCACCCTCCACTTACATTACAGTATTACTCACTGAGTCCTTTCTCAGGTTAGGGATCCAGCACGACAACCAGGTATTTAAACCTTAAATATAGACTTTCACCACCTCTTACTCATATAAAGCCTATAGAACCAACAATTTCCTATGACATGTCGACATTCAGCCTAAAAAATGAGCTGCAACAAAAAAGGAGGACTGAAGATCTGGAGAGTATCTTCGCGTTTACACCGGGCGAGACAAACTCTGATACAAACTGGTCGGATGACCTTACCAAACTCAAATACTTATTACAACGCCAGATAAGAACAAATTGGGACCTCACTAGCCTGGAGAATTATTGCCAGAAAAAGATAACACCAAGGGGCCTTAGACCAAGGACCTTTCCGGCCTTCGAGCTGTATACGGACAACCTTAAAAAGGAATGGGAGAACACTCTCCTTAAATGTTCTCAAGAACTTATGGGTATATTAATACACACAACCACTTGGTCCTGGATGAAATATCCAAAGAGATAGATGGTATCGGTAAAAAACTGGAACAATGGGAACAAACGGTGAATTTTCAAAATTTTTTTGAGAGGAATAAGAAAGAGTTGGAGGACTATGAGAAAAATATCATAGAGCGGAAGAAGATCAAGTTTCAGAGAGATCAGAGAGACTTCTCAATAGGGCAAGTGTTCAAATGGACCAAATCCAACCCTCAAAGATCTAACAGGAGATATGCCCCATCTTCATCCGAAACAGACTTCTCCAGTCTAGAAGATCTGAGTGAACCCAACCAATATAGACTGGAGGTAGCTCCAAATAAAAGAACCATTGATCCCCAGCACAACTCCCAACCCACCGCCTCAATGTCTTCATCGCCGGCTTTTTTAGAGTATGGCCGAAACAACAGAGGACCGAAACAAAAAGAAAAACAAGGCGAGGCTCCAAGAAGAAGAAGGAGGTGGGAACCCCAGGACCCAAATCGGTACCAACTAAGGGACAGGGAGACGGAACCATCAAGGTATCCGAATTACAGGTACTAAACCTGTCACAGCATCTTCTGACGGATACACAAAAATCAGTTCTTCAAAGGGGCTTATCCTTTTGCCCCACAGCAAGATTCAATCGTTTCCAGTGGGAGACCAATTTACAGCTTTTTGGCCGGAAGCTTTTGCTGACCAAATTCTATACAAAGCATGAAAATCCCACTGACACACAATGGTCAGCCCAGGAACTAGAAGCCATTGCCACACTGGAAGATTTGGACCAAGAGAGCAGACTAATGGATGGAGACAAGATTGGAAGACCTACTTGCAAGAAACGTTCAACCTTTTTTCCCCCCGACAACATCTGCCCTGAAATCAAAGTATTTACCAATCTCGTTACACGTGATCTAGACAGACTACATAAAAAACATAAATACACGATTAAAACTGCTAATAACATCAGCAAGGAAGAGAAGAAGGCATTACGGGAGATTGGACAGTGGCAGGATGTACAAATCAAACCATCCGATAAGGGGGGCAATATTGTAATCTGGCCCACCGAATTATATTTAAAAGAAGCCAACAGACAATTGGACGACATAACTTGCTATACAAAAACCCTCTTTGATCCTACCTCAAATTTTAAAGCCCAGTATGAACACATCATTTATGGTGCATTAAAAGATAACATCATCACCAAGGCTGAACACCAATTCTTACAGGTACCAAGTCCTCGGACCGCAACATTCTATATGTTGCCAAAGGTCCATAAGAACCTAAGTAACCCTCCTGGACGGCCCATTGTGTCGGGCAATGGTGGGTTGATTGAGAATGCCTGTATATTTTTGGACACACACTTAAGGCACCACGTGACATCTTTACCTTCCTACACGAAGGACACAGCGGATATGCTTAAGAAAATCCACGATGTGTATCTGGAGAAAGATGAGTTACTTGTAAGCATGGATGTCGAGGCACTTTATACGAGTATCCAACACGATCTTGGTATTAAAGCGGTCAAGTATTTTTTAGAAATGGAAACTTTTGGGGATTTCCAGAATTTCCTTTTGGATCTTTTGCGGTTTGTCCTCCACAAAAATTATTTTCTATTCAACAACCGCTTCTACATCCAAGGGAGGGGCACAGCGATGGGGGCGGCTTGTGCCCCCACGTATGCAAACCTCTTCCTTGGATGGTGGGAGCGGGAGGTTGTTTTTCATGAAGATAACCAGATCTTTGTCGATTGTATCACTTCGTGGAATAGGTACATCGACGATGTGTTCATAATTTGGAGGGGTACGGAACAACAGTTGCATGACTTTATGAAACATCTTAACTGCAACGACCTGAACCTATGTTTTACTTATGAACACAGTAAAACCAATATTGCTTTTTTGGATCTCCAGATATGCAGAGGGAAGGACGATAAGATCACTACCGAGCTATACCGCAAAGCCACCTCGACGAACAGCTTACTTCACAACACAAGTGCCCACTTCCCACCCACCATGGCCAATATCCCCAAAGGGGAATTTTTGCGACTACGTCGCAACTGTTCGGATGATGTTACCTATCGAACAAACAGTGAGGATCTCTGTCTAAGACTCAAGGATCGGGGTTACTCCATGAGGCAAATCAAGAAGGCACAACGCACAGTCCTAAGAACTCCCCGGGATCAAATCCTATTTAAGGAGAAACCAATGGCAACGAAGGACAACAACGTCATCAGATTCATTGGGGACTTCTGTTCGGAGTGGAGGGAGATTAAAGACATATTACAGCGACACTGGTCCATTCTCCGCAGTGATGATGATCTAGCGGAAAAATTGGGCACTAGAGTTAACATGAGTTGGCGCAGGGCCCCGAGCTTAAAAGACCAACTAGTACGGAGCCACTACATGAGTACACCATTGAAGAAACCAACAGTAATTGGCAGTTATCCGTGTGGAGGCTGTAAGGCCTGTGAATACATCAGCAGGACCACAACTGTGAAGGACAAATATGGTGATGAGATCCACATTAAAGATTACTTTAATTGTAAGAGTAAAAATCTAATTTACCGCATCACATGCAGTTGCTCTAAGTCATATGTCGGCATGACTTCCCGCATGTTGAAATTGAGAACTTTGGAACATCTGGGAAATATTCGAAATGCCACGAAGGACCAAATGAAGATGAAACAGATCACATCTGTCGCGAGGCACTTCCTACACAAACATGCGGGACAACCCACCAGCTTCCAGATCTGTGGTCTTGAATATGTCAAGCTAGGCCTAAGAGGAGGTGACCTCAATCAGGCCTTGCTAAAAAAGGAGAGTAAGTGGATCTTCCTATTGGGGACCCTTACTCCAAAGGGCCTCAATGAGGGCATTAATTATGCAGCCTTCCTTAAATAAGCAGAGGGAATAAGATCGGATCCCGAATTATAGGAGGGTAAACAAACAGGAGAAAAGAAGGAAGGCAGAGCTACCTGATATTTAAATGGATAATGGAACTTGCACAGGTCCACTCAAATAATCACCATTTTTCACCTATAGTAATACTAATCACTATATACTTTGCCGGTAGGGCAAAGGTCATGCACCATCCCAACCCGAGGAATTTCTAGATATAAATATATATTTTATTTATTTCACTTATCACCTTTTAGTCTTTCCCTCCCCTTTCTGTCCTTTCTCTGTTTTCTCTTCTTCTTCTTTTTTATAATTATTGATTCCAGGTACTATCACCTAAGGCGAATCACACAAACACAACCATGTCTCACTTTATCACACTGTAAAGTTATGTATTATCACCCCATGTAGGTGTATGGACACTTATAAAGGATTCCTCTTTAATCCCATTTCTTTTGTGCATTTCCCTTACATCAATAAATATATCGTTTTGGCACTAGGATAAAAGAGTGAGGTCAGCCCAAAAAAAATTTTTCACTCATTTTACACCTTGGTTTTTACACGCGTGAGCGTTTTAGTTTTTTTTTCACATCACGTTTAGTCACTTTATTTGGTTAACAATGATCCAGGACCCACCTAATACCAGAATTGGCATTTTAGTCCCAAAATTAATAACTATAGCCACAGTCGACACAAGAGGTCGACACTGACAAGCCAGGCAATCAGAGTCTTTTATCTACACATGATCATCTAGTTGTCATCTAATCTGGCAATTAACAAACTCTCAGCACCCTTCCTCTCTCCAATAGTATCAAGCTCCCACCTCCCCCCTAGCTCCAATATTTTTCATCCATGTCTAGAGCGCAATTATCGATCATTAGACATTAGCAGCAGCAATTATTGACTGTCAATACTGACATACCGCCTGTATAGATCAGCGGCGAAATTTCTCCAAAATCTATCAATTGCATTATACAACGCTATAATCAGTAGTGGCTGTATTTGCATTGGCTCTCCGCCCATACCCTCTTCTCCCCTCCTTCTTTTTTGTACAAATACGATCCTGCAAGAAAAAATTAGTATCAATAATCAGGACATAATATTGTCACTGATTTGAGCTCCAATACTCACAAATTAATATAGGCTACAATAAGGATTATATCACTAAGGAATTTATACCTATAATCCTTAAATGTGACATGCAATGTAGACAGGGGCGATATAACCCCACCTAGGCTCATCAACATAGGTTGAAACCTTATGTCAATCACAGAGGACGCCAATGATTGGCTCCAGGCGTAATATAGAGTAAGGGCTGATGCCCACAAGGAAGATGGCGCTGGACTGACGAAGCCTACCGGCGAAACATGTTTCCGCGTCCTCCGCAGGCTTAACTCCCTCCGTTTGTCCTGAACTCCGGCTGCCAGGCTTAGAGTGACATGCAAGTAGCATATAACAGACGCTACACCTCTTGATGTGAACTGAACAGCCGGCTACCTCGGACCCCCTCCCGACACGGCTATCCAGCCTGCCGGGTCAGGTACCACGCAACTGATCTCTGATTACAGAGTCAGTAGACATTCTGAGGCAGGAATCGTTTATATGCTTGTGGTTAGATAATAGCCTGGTGGTATATGCACACCATATCCATGTGTACACAGCACTTTTTTCGCTCTGTAGATAATTAGTTTTTTTATGTGAATTTGCCCCAAACAGCTGATGTCAAACAGCGATATTTGATAGGAGACTACAGGTTGTAGCCTGAATACAGCGATGCTAACTGTTTGATGTGACAGCCCAGTAGTGGATATCTGTATATGGCACAGGTGGCTGTATGGTTATAGCACCATTTCTGTGCAAATTGACATATACAGAGTATTTGACTTCTGGTGCTGCTTTATTTCTTAAAGTGGCTATATTGATCCAATCATCTCGTGATGTGTATGCGCTGCAAGTAACCAACCTTGTATGTAAATCTACCCTAACAGCTGCAATCAATTAGCAGTAGTTGGTAGGGGATCACAGGCTGTAGCCTGACACAGTGGAGCTATCTGTGTAGTGTGATAGCCCAGCAGTGAATAGACGTATATGATACAGGTGGCTATAAGGCTATAGCACTATTTAGTACAACTTATGTATGCAGAGCGTTTTGTTACAGGTGCTGTTTGATCTCCAAAAGGTGGTGACATCGATCTAATCATCTTTTTATGTGCACAGAGGAGTTATAAGGCAGCTTCAAATAAGGAATACGTATTATTGTGGTAAAAGACTGTTATGACAAACGATTAAGTTTACTAAAAAAGTTATGTGCACACTGGGAATATACCCCAAAAAATTACCCATGTATGTATGTGCACTGTTTGAGAGTATCTAATAATTCCCGGGATCAGCAGGTGACCAGTAACAGGCTCTCTCATTGGGGATTCGATGTATTAATACAGATCCTCAAAAGCAGAAGCCTTGGTACACAAGCTACCCGACTATACTCCAGTAAACTGTGATCTCTTCAACACTCTCTCATCCGGCCAGGTTATATGAATAGTTTCCCTGCACTGCTAGACGCATCAGGGATGACATATATCTGACCCGACAGCAGAAGTGTTCTATTTTTTCCCCACAGCAGTCAACCTGACATCATATAACGGTGACTACAACACACAGTGTACCTGTATACCCCTAAATATTTCTATATAACAATAGAATATATATAGGGGGCCAGACAAGTAATCAGAGGCCAAGTCTCTGGTGAACACCTGGTATGGTACACGCATGGTTGGTCATGACATGATGCCAAGGAGAAACCTACTGCAGGGGAATATTTCCATCTGTGTGTGAGATTCCTTTAATGAATGCGAGCCAAGACTCCCACATGGCTATTTTGATTGTCCGTTGCACAGCGAATAATTAAACTAATGGTTCAAATACTTAGACCTATTAGACCATTAATACATAACCACAAGTGTTGAACACAAGGAGCAACCTGACAGTGACCACAATAGGACATATATTCCACTATTAGTCACAATAAAATTGTCAGCACTTGCCCTGAAAAATAATCAGAGGGAGTGAGTAATCACGGTTACACAACGCCTCAATAAATAGGCAGCGTTACAAAAGGAATGCCCATGACCAGTAACGTTAACTGCATGCCTGACCAATTTATGCTCTGACTCATTCATAGCAGAGCTAAAACTGGCATTTGCGGACATTTTAATCTTTTTCTCTTTCAAGTGAGAATTTTTCTTTTCAAAGAAGAGTTAGATAGTCATCCTTCTTTTAGGTAAAGTCTTAATAAAAGTAACTGTCACGGCCGCTGTTAGGACGCGCCGCTCACCTGTTCATCTCCGGCGGCGGGGCCTGCGGGCCATCCGTCTGGGTGCAGGACGGGGAGCGCGGCGTCTAGGTCTCCCGGCCGCGACCATCTTCCTGGGGCCTGTAGCACGCGCTTCCAGCATGAGAGCCAGCCAAGGTTGTTTGTCTCCAGTCCGGGCGCCGCCATGTTGTTGTAGCCAGCCAATGGTTCAGAGCTCCAATTCAACTCCTCCAATCAAGATCTACCCTGGGGGATAAAGCAGAGCCCTCTGGGGCATACAAGCGCCAGTGCTTTGTTGTCAATCCCTGTGGAGGAAGCTTCAGCCTGTGCTCCTGTCCTTGCCCTGTGATATCCCTGATCCCTGTCTTCGTTACCTGCAGTTCAACACCTGATACCTGGATACCTGCATTTGCATTCTGCTCCCAGCCCTTACAGCTTTACACCTGTTTCCTGGACTTTGCAAATTGCATGCTGTCTCCAGCCCTTTCAGGTTTGCTACAGTCTCTCGAATCTCTGCACCTGCTGCCAGCCCTGCGTGTCTGTTGACACATCTTCACTCCTGCTGTCGACCAGCTGCACCTGCTGCCAGCCCTGCGTGTCTGTTGACACATCTTCACTCCTGCTGTCGACCAGTTGCACCTGCTGCCAGCTCTGCGTGTCTGTTGACACATCTTCACTCCTGCTGTCGACCAGTTGCACCTGCTGCCAGCTCTGCGTGTCTGTTGACACATCCCCACTCCTGTCGTCGACCAGCTGCACCTGTTGCCTGCTCTGCGTGTCTGTTGACACATCTCCACTCCTGTCGTCGACCAGCTGCACCTGTTGCCAGCTCTGCGTGTCTGTTGACACATCTCCACTCCTGCTGTCGACCAGCTGCACCTGTTGCCAACTCTGCGTGTCTGTTGACACATCTCCACTCCTGCTGTCGACCAGATGCACCTGTTGCCAACTCTGCGTGTCTGTTGACACATCTCCACTCCTGCTGTCGACCAGATGCACCTGTTGCCAACCCTGCGTGTCTGTTGACACATCTCCACTCCTGCTGTCGACCAGCTGCACCTGTTGCCAGCTCTGCGTGTCTGTTGACACATCTCCACTCCTGCTGTCGACCAGATGCACCTGTTGCCAACCCTGCGTGTCTGTTGACACATCTTCACGTTTGCTGTGGTCCCGCTGCACCTGTTGCCAACCCTGCGTGTCTGTTGACACATCTTCACGTTTGCTGTGGTCCCGCTGCACCTGTCGTCAGTCCTGCGTGTCTGTTGACACACCATCACGTCTGCCTGTGGTCCAGTTGCACCTACTGCCAGTCTTCCGTGCCTGCTGACGTCTCACCATCCTGCTGTCTGCCTCCGCACCTACTGCCAGTCTTCCGTGCCTGCTGACGCCTCACCATCCTGCTGTCTGCATCCGCACCTACTGCCAGTCTTCTGTGCCTGCTGACGTCTCACCATCCTGCTGTCTGCCTCCGCACCTACTGTCCGTCTTCCGTGCCTGCTGACGCCTCACCATCCTGCTGTCTGCATCCGCACCTACTGCCAGTCTCCTGTGCCTGCTGACGCCTCACCATCCTGCTGTATGCATCCGCATCTACTGCCAGCCCTCCGTGCCCGCTGACGCTTCTCCATCCTGCTGTCTGCATCTGCACCTGCTGTCAGTCCTTCAGCCCGCTGACGCGGTTCCACCCTGCTGTCGGCACCTGCGTCTACTGCCAGTCATCGGAGGTCGCTGACTTCCGTCTCCTACTGCCCATTGCCGTCTGCTCCCACAGTCAGTCATTGTTTCCCCAGTAAGCTAACAGAGACTCTGGGATCAATCCCATCATTCTGGACTCTCAGTTGTTACCCAGGTATTCCACTGGGTTTTCTGATCTACAGTTTCATTTATGGTCTTGCCTTCTCATGTTGGTGCTACAATAAAGAGTTATATCAAACCTGCTATTCTCCAGTCTCCTTCAAGCCGCAAACACCCAACCTCCAGGCCTCAGACAGATCCACAAGGTACCCCTAGCGTGACAGTAACGTTTTAATGAATCAATACTACATTACATAATCATATACAAAGAGTGCGCCCAAAAAGCACATTTTGCTTTTTTGTGACCTGCGTCTTTGCAAGTCAATCCCCTTTTATTCAGCCTACAAATCCAGTAGAGAAAAAGACAGAAGTGCCCTCCTATGTGACAAGCGCTCAAAAAACTCCCCCCCGACAAGAGAGAATCAGATCTCATTTATCTCCACGTTTAACAGAGACTATCAGGATATACAAAAAATTATAAGAAAGAACCACTCAATACTTAAACAAGATCCTCTATTAAGAGAATTGTTACCCTCTCAACCCTCCTTCATTTTTAGAAAAAAACAAATCACTAAAAAACCTTTTGGCCCCCAGTTGCTTGAAAGACCTCAAAATAACATCTAAAATACTTACCCCCTCTTCAGATTGGCTCCCAACAAAACCCTTGGGGTGCTACAAGTGTGGTGGCAACCAATGTATCACCTGCAACTTCATAACCAATAAACTACCCATAATAAATACACCCACAGAAAAAATTAATATAAAAGGATTTATTAATTGTAATACATCGTTTACCATTTATCTTCTTACCTGTCCTTGTAACTTAAAATATGTGGGCAGGACCACTCGGCCTTTGAGGACCAGGTTCCTTGAACACCGCCGCAATATCCTCAAAGGTTCCCTACTACACAGCGTCTCTAGACATTTTTCCGAATACCATGAAAAAAATCCCAAACATCTGAAGCTAACCGGATTGGAACACATCCCACCCACCAAAAGAGGTGGAGATAGGTTCCGCACTTTATGTAGACAGGAAATTTTTTGGACCTTTAAAATGGACTGCCTTTTCCCAAGGGGTCTTAATGAGGCAATGGAACTTAACATTGTCCTCTAAGGTATGTCATATGTTACATCTGCCCCACCTGCAGTGCACATGCACATGGTTTTGTCCATCTAAGAAGGATTTTGTCAGAAAGAATGAACTAGAATAAACCCCTAAGTGACCTATATATTACACAGACGTGTCCATTGAGGCGAGGACTCATTCACATCCTCCAATTTTATCCCTTTATTATTGGTTACATTAATTCCAATTTACGTTTATTTCCCCACCTTACCCCTTTAGTTTATTTGTATTATTGTATCATTTGCATGTACTTTTAACAGTAAAATTATTAAATTTTTTACCAATCGGTATCATTCATTGTGTTAAGCGCTGCTTGACTCGCCTAGTGCGTGTCTCCCCTTTTTTTCTAGTTTTAATAAAGATACTGTAATACAGGAGATGAATAGTGGCACAAAGGTAATACTGAAGATATGCGATAACCAAAGTCAATGATATATAAAAGTTATTGTAAAGTTCGTCGTGGGTGGAGCACGAGGTTGATATCTGAAGATGGCTTGAAGTGTAGATTGGATAATAAACGTAAACTTGAATAATCGAACTGAAGAATATACTTGGAAAGATGATTGGATTGATGATTGAAGAATTGAATGAAAGATTGGAATCCGGAAGGAATAATAGCGGCCTGAATGGCTGTGACCAAGAGGGTTGTGGGTGAAGCGACCATCAGGTGAGGAAAAGGGTGATCCCCTTTAGGGGGCTAACCTTGTCCGGACCGTAGAGGCGGCAGCAGGGTCCTGCAGGTGGATGGTCGAGTACAGCAGGCAAGCAGAAGGATTCCTCTTGGAGATACCTGGCAAGCCGCAGCGCTGTCAGCAGGAGGGAGTCAGATGTCTAGGGAAGGACATAATTGTACTGACTGACTCCTAGACCTAGTCAGTCAGTATTTATCAGGAGGGCTGCACTGCAATTGGTTGGAGCTGATTGGCAGTGCAGTCCCATTGGAGAAACCAGATGGCCGCCGCCTAGGGGCGGCGACAGTTCGCAGCCTGCAGGAAGCATGTGCAGCATACTCCAGGCTGTGTGTCCAGCAAGGCCCAAACAGGCACAGAGCATCATGGAGCCTCAGAGGTAACCATAGTATGGGAGGCATGGGTAGCAGCCATGGTGCTCGTGACAGCACCCCCTCCTTTACGAGTGGCCCCAGGACACTCCTTAGGCTTAGCTGGATATTTCCCGTGGAAATTTTTTACAAGATTGGGTGCGTGTACCTCTGTGGCGTTGGTCCATGATCTCTCCTCCGGGCCATAGCCTTTCCAATCGATCAGGTACTGGAGTCTCTTGTACCTTATACGAGAGTCTAGGATGCAAGCCACTTCATATTCCACGCCCCTGTGAGTAAAGACTTTAGGAGATTTGGGGAGACTTGCATGGTATTTGTTTAGAATCAATGGTTTGAGTAAAGAGACATGAAAAGAGTTGGGAACCCTTAAATAATGCGGTAATTTTAATTTGTAGGCAACCGGGTTGATGATCTGCAGAACCGGGAAAGGACCGATGAACCGCGGTGCAAACTTAATTGAAGGAACCCGAAGGCGAAGATTCGGTGTGACAGCCATACTTTATCACCTACTTTTAAATCTGGTACTGCTCTTCTTCTTCTGTCTGCAAATTTTTATACCTTTGAGAGGCGCTGACCAAGGATTTCCTGACCTTTCTCCAATCATGACGCAGTTGTTGGAGGGTCAAAGTTACCGCTGGCACAGATGTTGCAGGGAGCCGCTGGAAATCAGGAACCTTGGGTTGGAAGCCATAGTTAATAAAGAAGGGAGTAGAAGATGCAGACGAGTGATACTGATTATTGTGGCCAAACTCTGCCCAAGGCAACACCTCAACCCAATCATCTTGAGAAGAGGACACATGTAAACGCAGGAATGTTTCTACATTTGATTGACTCTTTCTGTTTGGCCATTAGATTGTGGATGATAGGCTGTACTAAAGTTAAGTCGAATCTTGAGGACTTTACACAATGCTCTCCAGAATTTAGCCACAAACTGAACCCCTCGATCGGACACAATCTCTTCGGGTAGTCCATGGACTCTGAAGATCTCTTTAATAAACAAATCAGCAAGTTTGGGAGCTGAAGGTAACCCCTTCAGAGGTATGAAATGCGCCATTATCGATAACCACCCATATGGTACTATTACCATCTGAGGATGGTAGATCTGTAATAAAGTCCATCAACAAATGAGTCCACGGTCCCCGTGGGATCGAGAAGGGTCTCAATGGACCTATTGGCGCTAGATTAGATGACTTATGTTGGGCACAATGAGGACAGGATGCAATATACTCTTGCACATCCTTTTTTAGAGCAGGCCACCAATATTTTCGGGACAATAATTCATTAGTCTTTTGAACCCCTGGGTGCCCGGATAATTTTGAATCATGGGCCCACCGCAAGACTTGACTCTTTGAATTAGGTCTGACAAACGTTTTACCTGGAGGCACCGATACTTGCACTGTGGTAGCAGCAAAGGCACTTGGATCCAGAATTGGACTCCCTTCAAAGGATCTGGACTCCTCCTCTGTTTCCCATGACCTAGAAAGGGCATCTGCTTTGCGATTCTTTACTCCTGGAGAAAAAGACAACTTATAATTAAATCTGGCAAAGAATAATGCCCATCTGGCCTGCCGGGGATTAAGACATTGTGCATTTTTCAAATAAAGCAAATTTTTATGATCAGTGACAACATTAATGACATGGACTGCCCCCTCCAATAAATAATGCCACTCTTCTAGTGCCATTTTGATGGCCAATAATTCCTGATCCCCTATGGCATTATTTTGCTCAGCCGATGAGAGTCTTTTAGAGAAAAACCCACAAGGATGTAACTGTCCGTCACTTTTTGCCTGAGAGAGCACAGCTCCTACACTGATGGAAGAGGCGTCAACCTCCAATGTAAAAGGTAACGTGACATCTGGTTGGGCCAGCACTGGTGCTGTGATGAATTTTCTTTTGAGAGTGATAAAAGCTTTGGAAGCTTCAGGATTCCATTTAGAGGGTTTGGCACCTTTACGAGTGAGCGCAGTGATGGGGGCAACAATTGTAGAAAATCCTTTGATACATTTTCTGTAATAGTTCGCAAATCCGAGGAACCTTTGGACCCCTCGGAGAGTATGAGGCTGAGGCCATGACTGAATTGCCTCTACTTTGGCTGGATCCATTTCTAGACCAGAGCCTGACACGATATATCCCAGGAAGGGTATAGAAGGCACCCCGAAAATGCATTTCTCCAACTTACAGAAGAAAAGTTTTTTTCTAAGGCGTGACTGTTACGATGCCCTGGCCAGGGCACCAGGGACTATACGGGTTCCAGACGGTGAGGTAATCAGGCGTGAGCCCACAGCCGGGACCGTCGGTTAGGACGGCCACAGCAGGTCCTACACTCTCTCTGTTGAGTCCCCGAGGCAGATGGCAAACCCCTGCGGAGCTAGGCTTCACCTTTGGCTGCCGTGTTTGAAGGAGCGAGTTAAGCCTGCTCCGACCCCGATGCAGCCAGATCTTATGTGATGACAAGGGGTAAGCGATCGCCACGGGGAATCTCAAGAGGTTAAGCTGACTAATGGACCTAACTGGTAATAGGCCCCTAACTGCCGGCATCAGGCCAAGACGGGGAGTGCGACCAAGTCGCAGACACCAGCGGCTAGACGGGAGTCCCCAAAAACACACCAGAGGGACCGTGACTCCCAAAGCAGGGATCTGGATGGAAAGACGACACTCCTGCCTAAACAGAACACTAATGGCAGACGGGGCAAGGGAACAAATACCGAAAGACGGGGACAAGGAGGCAAAAGAGGATAACCAAGGATAATCCCACGGAGGGGCTTAGCCACTGAGGGCCGGGGAACCAAAGAAGGTAAAGACCAGGGCTCCACTGGAGCACTTACGTGACCCACGGAAGATGGAGACAGTGGGTCCGCTGCAGGCTCACAGGCTGAGGATGGAATTCAGCAGAGGAGTCCAGGGAAATGCAGGAACACTGGGATCCACGGGCAGACACAAGCTGACAGGCTGGGAGACCAGGAAGGCTGCAGAGAGGAACCACAGCGAGGGATTCTGGGACCAAGGGCCCAGGGGACCGGGGAGCACAGCAGAATGCTTCAAAAGCAATAAAGCTATAACCGGCGTCTGTGCCCAGCAGACGCCGTCGCGCGCGTTCCTGGCCGCCGGGCGGAAGCTCGGGGATGTTGCCTAGCAACGCCCCGACGCTTAGCCTCAGAGTGAGGCTTGGGACGCTGCCCGGCAACGTCCCCCGCCGCATCAGATGACGCGGCGTCCGTCCGGGTGCAGGGATACCCGGACGGAGGCGTGCAACAGTACCCCCCCCCTTGAGGAAGGGTTAACAACCCTTTCCCACCAGGTTTATCTGGGAATTTACGAAAAAAGGCCCTCCTAAGGTTGGGCGAATGCAAATCTCCATCGGAAACCCAGGACCTCTCTTCGGGACCAAATCCCCTTCAGTGTACCAGAAACTGCAAGGAACCTCTCACAAGTCTAGAATCGAGGATCTTTTCCACACGGAACTCCTGTTGCCCCTGCACCATCACTGGGGCGGAGCCATTCCTCAGTCTGCGAGGAAATCTCTGTGAAAACACCACTGGCTTAAGAAGCGAAGCATGAAAGGTACTCGAAATCCTGAGGGACTTAGGTAAAGCAAGACGAAACGCTACCGGATTAACCCTCCTGACAATCCGAAAAGGCCCAATGAACCGAGGCCCTAACCTTGCTGATGGTTGGTGAAGCTTTATATTACGGGTGGATAGCCACACCCAGTCACCAACCTTGAAAGAGCAAGGCCGTCTGGACTTGTCAGAGAATACCTTCTCTCTGAAAGAGGCTTCTTTAAGGGCCAAGTGGACTTTCCTCCATATGACTTTGAGGCGAGAGGCAGCTGTCGAAGAAGAGCCAGGGGCATCCGGTCCCAAACAATTAGCCCGTGGATGGAATCCGTAGACTGCAAAAAAGGGCGACGTCTTAGAGGCCGAATGATGTGCGTTATTATACGCAAATTCGGCTAACGGCAGTAAAACTGACCCAGTCATTTTGTAGTTTGGAAACAAAGACCCTCAGATACTGCTTAAGAGACTGATTAAGACGCTCTGTTTGTCCATTGGCCTGTGGATGGAATGCGGAAGTGAGGCTGATCTTAACCTTCAAGGCAGCACAGAACATTCTCCAAAACTGAGCCACAAACTGTGGACCCCGGTCGGACACAATATCACTGGGAAATCCGTGCAAACGAAAAATGTGCTGAAGGAATAGCGTGGCCAGTTCTTTAGCCGAGGGTAACTGCCTTAAAGCCACGAAATGCGCCATCTTAGAAAATCTATCGACGACGACCCAAATGACTTGACAGTGTGATGAGACTGGAAGACCCACAATAAAATCCATGGCCAAATGGGAACAAGGCCTGCCAGGAACGGACAAGGGCAACAACTCTCCCAATGGTCGTGAACATGGAACTTTATGTCGGGCACAATCTGGACAAGACAACACAAAGTCCTTGCTGTCCCTGGCCATCCCTGGCCACCAGACCACTCGGGATAATAAAGCAAGAGTTTTAAATACTCCTGGGTGACCAGAAATCCTAGTATCATGGCATTCTGCCAACACTCTGCGTCTCAATGAAGGAGGAACAAACAGTCTATTCTCCGGAGTTTGGGCTGGAGCTTGCCCTTGAGCTTGCCGGAGAAGACCCTCCAAGGTCTGGCTCACTCCATCATGAATACAGGATGAAGGAATGATGGACCCTGACTTGATCCCACTCTCCTGTTGAGGAATGAAACATCTGGAAAGGGCGTCTGCCCTGATGTTTTTTGATCCAGGAATATAAGAAATAACAAAGTTAAACCTCATAAAGAAGAGAGCCCACCGGGCTTGGCGAGCGTTCAGTCTTTTGGCTGACAATGTATTGTAGGTTCTTATGATCAGTTAAGACAAGAATCTGATGAACAGCTCCCTCCAGCCACTGTCGCCATTCATCAAAGGCCCACTTGATGGCGAGTAACTCCCTGTTGCCCACATCATAATTGGACTCTGCTTGAGAAAATGTTTTGGACATGTAGGCACAGGGGTGGAATTGTAAAGACTCCGGATCTTTCTGAGAGAGAACCGCCCCGGCCCCAACTTCGGAGGCGTCGACTTCCACCACAAATGGCAGCTGAGGGTTGGGGTGTGTAAGAATTGGAGCCGAAATGAAGGCTAGCTTCAAGGTTTTAAAAGCCTGTTCTACCTGAGGAGTCCACGCTGATGGATCCGCACCTTTTTTGGTCAAAGCCACCAAGGGTGCCACAATCGAAGAAAAGGCATGAATGAATCGCCTATAATAATTGGCGAACCCAAGGAATCGCTGGACTACTTTTAAATTGGTGGGTCGAACCCAATCCAAAATGGCTTGTAATTTCTTGGGGTCCATTTGGAACCCTTGCGAAGAAATTATATATCCCAAGAAAGACACCTGGGTCACCTCAAATTCGCATTTTTCTAATTTAGCGAATAACTGATTCTTTCGCAATTTTTGTAGAACCTGACGAACTTGTGCCCTATGCGAGTCCACGTCTTGGGAAAAAATTAAAATATCATCTAAATAGACAACCACGAACTTGCCCAAGAATTCCCGAAGGACATCGTTAATAAAATACTGAAAAACGGCTGGGGCATTGGATAGCCCGAACGGCATTACCAGGTACTCATAGTGCCCCGTCTGAGTACTGAACGCCGTTTTCCACTCGTCCCCTTCCTGGATTCTTATGAGGTTATAAGCCCCCCTAAGGTCAATTTTAGAAAAAATAGTAGCGGAACGTAGTTGATCGAACAGAACCGTAATTAAAGGAAGGGGATAGGTGTTTTTCACCGTAATTTTATTAAGGGCACGGAAGTCTATGCACGGCCTCAAAGAACCATCCTTCTTTTCCACAAAGAAGAAGCCGGCACTGAGCGGAGATTTAGAGGGCCGAATAAACCCCTTGGACAGACTTTCTTGAATGTACTCATCCATGGCCTTTGTCTCCGGGAGAGACAATGCATAAAGTCTACACTTGGGTAATGGTGCTTTGGGGACCAATTGGATGGCACAGTCGTATGGCCGATGTGGAGGTAAACTGTCGGCCTTTCCCTTTGAAAAAACGTCTGAGTAATCCTGGTAGGGAATGGGAATCCCCGTTAAAGAGTTGGACTTCACAGGGAGCGAAATATGAAGGCACTTCTGTTGACAATTGGGGTTCCACTGGGTAATCTCCCCAAGGCGCCAATCAATGATGGGATTGTGTTTTTTCAACCAGGGGAAACCCAACACGATGGGTACCGAAGGACATGAGGTTAACAGGAAAGTGATCTCCTCCTGGTGAAAAAGACCCATGGTCAACTGTACGGGTGGAGTCTGAAATGTAACGGCCCCATTGGACAGCTCACCACCATCTAAGCCCCGTAAGGTAATGGGGATAGGAAGCTGGAGTTGAGGAATCCCCAAACTCTGGGCGAGGGAAGAGTCCAGGAAATTACCGGCCGCGCCGCTGTCAAAAAACACTGACCCCGAAAAATTACCCCCTTGAAAAGAAATATGTCCCGGGATTAATAATGAATCTAGAGAGGAAAAGAGCTGGAGGCCAAAGTGAACCCTCTCTTCGTTCACTTGGCCCGGCCTTTTACTGGCCTATTGGGACAATTTCTCAAGATGTGACCCTTACAGCCACAGTATAAACACAAACCTGAGCTTAATCGACGAGCCCTTTCTTCCGGGGAAATGCGAGCTGCCCCAAGTTGCATGGGCTCCTCGCTTTCCTCAGGGGTCATCGGAACATAGGGAACCACCCGAGTGAGCGAGCCCCGTTCCGACCTCCGCTCACGGAGGCGACGGTCAATTTTAATGGCTAATTCCATTAATTTATCCAATGTTTTAGGTGCCGGGTATTGAATGAGGCAATCCTTGATCTCATCAGTAAGACCGCAACGAAACTGACTGCGTAATGCAGGGTCGTTCCACCCGCAATCATTCGCCCATCGGCGGAACTCGGTACAATAAACCTCGGCTGGGTCTTTCCCTTGCCTAAGGGCTCTAAGATGAGTCTCTGCTGAGGCTTCACGGTCAGGATCATCATACAACAACCCGAGAGAACTAAAAGTGTCTATGGAGGACAGGGCTGGGCTGTCCGAAGGCAATCCAAAGGCCCAGGTCTGGGGGTCACCCTGGAGCAAAGAAATAACAAGTCCAATACGCTGGGCCTCGGACGAGAAGGAGCGTGTTTTGAGCCGGAAATACAACTTGCAGCTCTCACGAAAATTAAAAAAGGTTTTGCGATCCCCAGAGAACCGATCAGGCAAGTTCATTTTGGGATCTGAACCCCCTGAGTCTGGAGGCCGCATCCTCTGCTCTTGGGAAGCTACCTTCAAGGACAATTCCCGGACCATCTGAGTAAGCCCTTGAAGCTGATCAGAAAAAGTCTGGGGAGTGGTACTCCTAATACCAGACGACACAAATAACTACCCCACAAGGTATCTGACAGAGGAGATCTGTCTTTATTCTGGCTGGTTATAATGTTACGATGCCCTGGCCTGGGCACCAGGGACTATACAGGTTCCAGACGGTGAGGTAATCAGGCGTGAGCCCACAGCCGGGACCGCCGGTTAGGACGGCCACAGCGGGTCCTACACTCTCTCTGTTGAGTCCCCGAGGCAGATGGCAAACCCCTGCGGAGCTAGGCTTCACCTGTGGCCGCCGCATTCGAAGGAGCGAGTTAAGCCCGCTCTGACCCCGATGCAACCAGGTCTTATGTGATGACAAGGGGTAAGCGATCTGCACGGGGAATCTCAAGAGGATAAGCTGACTAATGGACCTAACTGGTAATAGGCCCCTAACTGCCGGCACCAGGCCAAGACGGGGAGTGCGACCAAGTCGCAGACACCAGCGGCTAGACGCGAGTCCCCAAAAACACACCAGAGGGACCGTGACTCCCAAAGCAGGGATCTGGATGGAAAGACGACACTCCTGCCTAAACAGAACACTAATGGCAGACGGGGCAAGGGAACAAATACCGAAAGACGGGGACAAGGAGGCAAAAGAGGATAACCAAGGATAATCCCACGGAGGGGCTTAGCCACGGAGGGCCGGGGAACCAAAGAAGGTAAAGACCAGGGCTCCACTGGAGCACTTACGTGACCCACGGAAGATGGAGACAGTGGGTCCGCTGCAGGCTCACAGGCTGAGGATGGAATTCAGCAGAGGAGTCCAGGGAAATGCAGGAACACTGGGATCCACGGGCAGACACAAGCTGACAGGCTGGGAGACCAGGAAGGCTGCAGAGAGGAACCACAGCGAGGGATTCTGGGACCAAGGGCCCAGGGGACCGGGGAGCACAGCAGAATGCTTCAAAAGCAATAAAGCTATAACCGGCGTCTGTGCCCAGCAGACGCCGGCTATTTATTCAAATTTCAATGACGTCAGGCGCGCGCGTTCCTGGCCGCCGGGCGGAAGCTCGGGGACGTTGCCTAGCAACGCCCCGACGCTTAGCCTCAGAGTGAGGCTTGGGACGCTGCCCGGCAACGTCTCCCGCCGCGTCAGATGACGCTGCACTCGCCGTCCGTCCGGGTACAGGGATACCCGGACGGCGGCGTGCAACAGTGACAGTACCTCTGACGAGTTCTTGATGCTCCTGACGACTGTTGGAAAATATAAGAATATCGTCGAGATAAACCACAACATGTTTATACAGAAGGTCTCTAAATAGCTCATTCATATAGGACTGGAAAACTGCGGGAGCATTACTCAACCCAAAAGGCATAACGAGATACTCATAATGTCCATCTTGTCATGCACCAGGGTTCCTTGTGTTCCCGGCTGTGACCGTGGTGGACCAGTGGAGGGCGCTGGGTAGCAGGACACAGGAGGTTTGAGGTAGTCGGAACTCATGCACGGAGGATGGAGGAAGACTACCTGCCGGGGACACAGAGGATTGGCTGAGACCTAAAGCAGAGGCGCGGGGTCTAAGCCGACAGTGGTATTCACCAGGGACCCCCGCAAGGGGATATGGACTTCGCTGCAACTGCCGACCAGGTCGCGGCCCTCTGCCCAGGTTCCCCTGTGGCTTTTGGCAGGGTTTGAAACACAAGAGTCTTTTACGGGGTACTTAAACCATCAATGGTGGTCGATGGCACTGAATGCTATACAGCAACACAGAGGGTACTTGAGAGTGAGAGATGCGGCCTGGAAGCCGAGGATGACACGAGGGTAGCACAGGGGGAACGCAGGAGACACTGGAAACACTGGGGCGGCTAGGGAGCCGATACTTGAGATCACTGGGGATCACTGGGGCGGCTAGGGAGCCGGTACTTGAGATCACTGGGGCGGCTAGGGAGCCGGTACTTGAGATCACTGGGGATCGCTGGAGCGGCCTGAGAGCCGAGGGGAGACGGGCACAGAACCCACGGATAACCGGACACTGAGTAAGTAACCTGGGCTGCACGAGAAGACCGGATCACACGGCAGATGGAAACACGTGGAGACTTCTGGCAGGAGTGGAATGACCAGGGATGCTGAGAATGTCTTTGCAGACGGCCTGAGAGCCGGGGATGATAGCAGGCAGCCTGGGAGCTGCAAGGCGGCCTGGGAGCCGGGGTTGTCGTTGGCAGCCTGGGAGCTGCGAGGCGGCCTGGGAGCCGGGGTTGTAGTTGGCAGCCTGGGAGCTGCGGGATGTCCTGGGAGCCGGGGTTGTAGTTGGCAGCCTGGGAGCTGCGAGGCGGCCTGGGAGCCGGGGTTGTAGTTGGCAGCCTGGGAGCTGCGGGATGGCCTGGGAGCCGGTGATGACAGTTGGCAGCCTGGGAGCTGCAGGATGGCCTGGAAGCTGGAGATGACGACCTGGGAGTCGTTGGTCTATGATGTCGATAACCAGGAGAGAATGTCGGAGTCTCTGGAGGCACTTTGGAAAACAGTTGACACAGGATGTCGACAACAGGTGTATGTGTGACAATACTTGAGTGCGGCAACTGGTGGACGTCGGAGAAGACACAGATGATGTTAGTCACCAGGAGACGACAGAAGCACAGAGTCTCTGGAGGCACTTTGGAAAACAGTTGACACAATGTCGACAATAGACGATAATGTGACAACACTTGGATGCAGCAACTGATGGACGTCAGGGATGACACGGATGTTGTTAGTCAAGGATAGACGGCAGAAGCTGAGTGTCGACTGTGAGGTAGACAGTGCCTGTCGACAGATCAGGTCTGTGATGGTAAAAAGTCACTGAAAGGTTTGAAGGTAGTTTGGCCTGGGAGCCAAGGGGTCTAGCCTGGAAGCTAGTGGGGATTTGCTAGCCAGTGTCAGCGGTATCCTCTGCAGGGGATAACTTGCTAACTCAACCGCAGTGATGGAATTAGCAGGAGTCTCTGGAGATGAACGGAACCAGGTAAGTAGCAGCAGGACACTAGGAGAAGGTATCGCTGGAGACTGGATAGCCAGGAGCCTTGGGATTCTCTGTCTCTGGGGTAACCACACAGGAAGCAGAATGAACATTTGTTCAAGGCAAGGAGGACTCTGGGAAGCTGGCTTATATTCCTCCATGTAATTACTTGATTGTCTGCAGCAGCAGAAAGAACCAGGAAGTATGCCTTGAGTTACCTGGATCATGTGACTGGTGCTGAACTCAGGGAGCCTCACTGGAGTTTTAATCACTGAGAATGCAGAGCAGCTGCAGCTGCAGCAGCAGCTAGGAAACAGACAGGCATGGAACATCAGAAAATAATGTGAAACAAGTCAGGTTCATGACACATCTCTAGTATTGAAGGCAGTTTTCCATTCATCTCCTTCCCGGATGCAGATAAGATTGTAGGCTCCGCGTAGATCTAGCTTAGTAAAGATGGTGGCTCCCTTAATACGATCGAACAATTCTGTAATAAGTGGCAGCGGGTAACGATTCTTAATGGTGATTTCATTCAGACAACGGTAATCGATACAAGGCATGATACGGAATGAGATGTTATTTCTGCCTATAGTTGGCATATTTATCACACGTATTTATCACACGTAAGCCCCCTCGGATTGTGCTTGTTCCTATAATAGTCCCAGAGACTGATACTGTGATACGTGAAGTCCCATTCCTTCTGTTAGAGGAGAAGATGGCCGAATTCCAGGCGGGTGCGGATGTCATGTGACATTATCCACCCACACCAAACAGGCATAGACACTCCTGCATTCATAAGGGTACACCCAGCGTTCCTATGGGTGTGCCCACTGTTTTTGTGGGCACGCCCATGAAACTCTGGTCGGTCCTACTCATCTGCCCCCTGCCAGCCCAACCTGAAGCGAACACCCAGGCGAGTGCGAAACTCAATGAAGGTGTTCGCTCCGGAGGTTCGCACCTGCGCCCACCACAACAATTTGATGGGGTAGAGAATTCGGCCCACACCAAGCGGGTCTGAATCGCACAGGTTACAGGAGCACAAAAGGTTCAACCAACACAATTGGGTAGAATGGACACAGCAAGAGGGGGGTGGTACTGAGATATAACTAAAGATAGGTTCCATGGCTGGGACAATGTGCAGGAAGAACATGCAGAGTCCAATGTAGCAAACACTAGAGGCCCGGCACTCACTGACAAATAAGTCCAAAGGTATACTTGCTGAGGTACGCAGGAATGGAAACAGGCGGCAATCTCCAGAAAACAAAGTCCTTTACTGCAGTCCAACCGTTTCAGGGTTACTCCCCCACCGTCAGGGACAGGAGTACAAATAAACCCCAGGTAACAACATATATACCCCAACTGTCCCTTTGCCTGCGGTAAATAGACTATTCCCCGCTGCTCTTCTCAGTAGTGCGGTGGAATGCAGGGAGGACTCTCCCCCTGTGGGACACTGGAAGCCCAAGGGGGGACACAGGGCCACCACCCGAAAGACACAAGATGGTACCGTAAGAAAAACCTAAACCTAGCACACCAGGCTCAACCCTTCACTAACGCTCTGAGGAACAGTACAAATCATTAGCTTCTGGAGAGGCTAGAGAGACACAGGACGGTATAGAGGTGAGGCATAGGGCACTACAGAGGGGCTAGAGAGACACAGGATGATGTAGAGGTGAGGAATAGGGCACTACAGAGGGGCTAGAGAGACACAGGACAGTGTAGAGGTGAGGCATAAGGCACTACAGAGGGGCTAGAGAGACACAGGATGGTTTAGAGGTGAGGCCTAGGGCACTACAGAGGGGCTAGAGAGACACAGGATGGTGTAGAGGTGAGGCATAGGGAAGAAGGGAGGGGCTAGTAAGATGCAGGGTAGTAGGGATGGTATAGAGACACACAAAACAGTATGGAGATGAGTGGGAGATGCAGAACTGTAGGGAGGGGATAGAAAGACACAGAACGATAGGGAGGTGATACAGAGAGATGTAGAACTGTAGGGAGGGGATAGAGAGACTTAAAACAGTAGGGAGGCGAGACATAGGGTTGGATAGGCAGCGTTTAGCCCACTATTATATTCCCTCCCCATATCCGCTGGGATGGTAATGTATCAAGTCAGTTAAAAAACATTATGAAAAACTTTTTGTCTGTGTCGACCTTCTGTCAATGCCAACCTAATGACCATTAGTGGTTAACCTATGGATTTTTGACCAGATACTGATGCAGGGTGGTAGGGAGGGGATAGAGCAGCATAGGGTGGTAGGAAGGGGATAGAGAGGCACAGGGTTGTAGGGAGGGATATAGAGAAGCACATCCATATGCCTATCCTAATCATGTTTAAATTGCTCTACTGTATTTGCCTTTTTCACCTCTGATGGGAGGCTATTCAACTTATTCACTAGAGAGGCACAGGGCAGTGGGGAAGGGATAGAGAGGCACAGGGTGGTATGGAGGGGATAGAGAGGCGCAGGGTGGTATGGAAGGGATAGAGAGGCACATGGTGGTAGGGAGGGGACAGAGGCGAAGGGTGGTAGGGAGGGGATAGAGAGGCGCAGGGTGGTAGGGAGGGATAGAGAGGCATAGGGTGGTAGGGAGGGTATAGAGAGGCATAGGGTAGTAGGGAGGGGATAGAGAGGTGCAGGGTAGTATGGAGGGGATAGAGAGGCACAGGGTGGTAGGGAGGGGATAGAGGTGCATAGGGTGGTAGGGAGGGGATTGAGAGGCACAGGGTGGTAGGGAGGGGATAGAGGCGCATAGGGTGGTAGGGAGGGGATTGAGAGGCGCAGGGTGGTAGGGAGGGGATAGAGAGGCACAGGGTGGTAGGGAGGGGATAGAGGCGCATAGGGTGGTAGGGAGCGGATTGAGAGGCACAGGGTGGTAGGGAGGGGATAGAGGCGCATAGGGTGGTAGGGAGGGGATTGAGAGGCGCAGGGTGGCAGCTGGGACCTATCCAGCCTTGAAAATTATTGTAAACAAAAGATCACCCCGAGAGGTCTGAGACCCAAAACTTTCCCGGCATTTGAACTTCAGACTGAGGCTCTAAAAAAAGAATGGGAGGCCAGTCTTCTTAAATGCTCCCAGGAACTGATGACTATACTAATTCGTCACAATCATCTGACGCTTGAAGACTGTACCCAAAAGATAGATACACTGGGCAAAAAATTGGAGAAGTGGGAAAGTGACCCTCTCTTTCAGAGCACTTTCGAAAAGATCAAAAAGGACCTAGAAACCTATGAAAACGTTATCACGGAACGTAAGAAGAACAAGTTCATGAGAGATCAACACGATTTTGCTACCGGCAAAATCTTTAATTGGACAAGACCACAGAGATCAATAAGGCAGACTTACAACCGAGATCAACGAGGCACACAATCAGTCTCTGAATCAGAATACTCCAGTACCGACGACAGCACTCATACTGACGAGACCAACACTAGAGGAAGTGATTTTTTAGAATTTGGCAGAGGCCGAGGACACTATCAGGGAAGAGGAAGACCAGACGAAGTAGGAAGAAGAGGAAGACGAGATTGGACGAGATGGGAGCCACGCCAACCGAGCCGACAATCACAAAGGAAACGCCCACAATAGACTCCACAGTAACCAAGTTACAAATTATCAATCTATCTGACCACTCCCTCACTTTGGAACAGACCAGAGTTCTAGAAAAAGGTCTATCTTTCTCCCCAGCCCAAACTTTCGACAGATTCCACTGGGAAACCAGTCTGAATCTATTCGGTAGAAAATTACTCCTAGCTAAGTTCCATTCCCGTCGACAAACGGACACCCTTGACACTCCAACTAATTGGACACCGCAAGAATTACAGGCTATTGCTGACCTGGAAATGCTACAAGGAACAGAAACATCTGCTACAAATAACAGAACAATCTGTAAGAGAAAGTCTACCTTCTTCCCACAGGACACCATATGCCCTGAAGTAAAGGTATTTGTAAACCTGGTTTCCAAGGAATTCGATGACCTACACCGCAAAAACAAAAGGTATAGAACCAAGGGTAACCTCACCAAAATCGAAAAAGCAGCTATCCAAGAGATCAGAGATTGGCAAGACGTTGTCATTAAACCCTCGGACAAAGGGGGGAATATCGTCCTATGGCCAACTGATATGTACCTTAAAGAGGTTCACTCACAATTGGACGATAAATCTTGCTATGCCAAAACCCTATTCGACCCCACCTCCAATTTCAAAGTGGCCTTCGAAAGATTAATAGATAGAGCCCTATCAGACGGTACCATTACTAAACCTGAACACCTTTTTCTGCTGAACCTCAATCCAAGGATAGCCACGTTCTATCTTCTTCCCAAAGTGCACAAGAATCTACAGTCACCCCCGGGCAGACCAATTGTGTCCGGCAACGGGTCTCTCATAGAGAATGCCTGTATCTTTTTGGATGTCCATCTTCGACACCACGTCATGAGCTTACCCTCATACACCAAAGACACAACGGAGGTTTTGAAGAAACTGAATAACATCTACTTGGACGACGACCATCTCCTTGTGTCGTTGGATGTTGAATCCCTCTATAATTGCATCCGACATGATCTCGGGATTGCGGCCGTACGATACTTTCTGGAGATAGAGGGCCTAACCCCCTTCCACGATTTTCTCCTGATCCTCCTAGACTTTGTACTACACAAGAATTATTTCGTTTTTGAACAGTACTACTATATCCAAGGAAGGGGAACAGCGATGGGGGCGGCCTGCGCCCCCACATACGCTAACCTCTTCCTTGGATGGTGGGAAAAAGAGGTTGTTCTTCAGGATGATACCTACATCGACTGTGTCCATATGTGGACACGATATATCGATGATATATTGATAATCTGGAAGGGATCACCGGAACACCTCACCCATTTCATCCAAAGACTTAATGTGAACACCCTGAATCTAAAATTCACGTATGATTGGAGTCCAGACAGCATTACATTTCTTGATCTTCGCATCTATCGGGGTCTCAACAATGTCCTATCTACGGAACTCTACAGAAAGACCACTTCTACTAACAGCCTTCTGCACAGGACCAGCTCCCATTTCCCGCCAACTGTAACCAACCTCCCAAAAGGCGAATTTCTCAGATTGAGACGCAATTGTTCTGATGATACCACATATAACATATTGTGCCAGGATCTCACTAAAAGGCTACAGGAAAGAGGCTATTCAAAGAGACTTATCAAGAGGTCCATGAAATCAATCTAACAGAAGACCAGAGAAGATATCCTATTCAACACTAAACCAACAGATGATACTCCACCAATCATCAGAATAGTAGGCGATTTCTGCAATGAATGGAGAGAGATCCGGGACTCTATTCAGAAACATTGGCATATCTTACTAACAGATGCTGATTTGGCCTCTAAATTAAAACCGAAACCTGACATGAGCTGGCGGAGAGCTCCTAATCTGAAGGACAACCTGGTCCGTAGCCACTATGTGGCAAGACGTACTACTCAACCCACAACAGTTGGCAGTTACCCATGCGGCAGCTGCAAAGCTTGCAAACATGTCATCAATACTCAGACAATCAAAGACAGATATGGTGATGACATCAGGATCAGGGGCTTTTATAACTGTAAATGTCAAAACATCATATATTGCATCACCTGCCCATGCCAGACCAGATATGTAGGCATGACATCCCGTCCCTTAAAACAAAGGATTTTGGAGCATATAGGTAACATCCGCAATGCCTCCAGGGACAAGGACAATTTTAGAACCCTAACCTCAGTTGCGCGTCATTTTTTTAGGATGCACGCCTCTAACACGGATGATCTAAAATTCTCAGGCCTCGAACAAGTACACCTGGGCCGAAGAGGTGGTGATATCAATCAGGCACTCCTCCGCAGGGAAAGCTGGTGGATTTTCCAGCTAGGCTCACTTGCCCCAAATGGCCTTAACGAGGAGATCAAATACAGTGCCTTTCTTTAATAATATCGCATGACATTTAGCGTTCACTTTATCCCTCCACCCTTCATCACCATTATATTGCTCTCTTTTTCTATTAGACAGCCCATCAATGATAACATTGCCCAGATCAGGCTTATATATGATAATTCTGTTCAATCCTGGCCAACACCATTCTTATATGGCCCACCAGGTAGTATGCTTCGATTGCACGGGCCATTAGCACTATACCCTGTACGCTATATCTAATATCCGGTGTCTGTGTTCACACCAAAACCTTTAATACGTTGCTTGTTTATATGTACACACATGTGCTTCCGTTTTTCAAATTTCATCTCCACTATTATTATCATTATTTTTATTATTATTTCTATTATTACTATTCTATTATTTTATTTTATTATACGTATCAGTACTATTTCATCCCATTTCATTTATTTTATTTCATTTTAGTCTATTTTGTCCGTTCCTATCATCCGGCAATCCCCCCCATTAGGTATCCTTTATCTTGTTACAGCTAATACCATACAACAGCACACGTATATCCCTTTCATCCTTTCTGGTCTGCCTCCTCATAACCATCTATCTATTATTTAAACCTTTAGTTTAGTGATCGCTTTATTAATATTATTTTTTCCCCCAGCAGCATATTACAATGCTATTGTCCCAGTTCATACTCTTCTCAACGTTTTTCTACTTTTGTTCTACCCAGACGCGTGGACCCAGCATCATTATGGCACACCAGCGTCCAGCATCTCCTTTCAGTTTTCATATTTGTATATACACTGCCATCATCCTGATATCATGGCATCCCTGTCCTGTCATCAACATGACGCTTACTCGCGTCCTTAACTACACTGCTGGTCTCATATATACGTGGCACCCCTGTCCTGTCATCTACTAACTACACAGCCGGTCTCAGATATACTTTCCAGCTATGTTAGTTACCATGCCAACCCGCGGGGTCCTCTTTCCCTTCAAGGCACTTCCGTCCCATTGGTCTGTCCTGTTTCCATGCAGCCATCCCAACAGTCATCATGACTGCACGCAGTCACGCAAACGCCTGGCTGACTACCCGCCTCCATCATTTCCATTGGATACTCATACAACAAATACCACCTCCTAACCCTCCCATCCGCACACACCCCTGTGACCAAGCTTCACGCGAAACACGTGTTAGGACGCACGTGGTCACGCCCACCGCCCCCACCAGTGCCGGCTGACAACTCCATACTGAGACGGAGTTATCTTTCAGCCGTCCCGCTGTCATCCCGCATACGGCGCTATAGCGCGCACCACACGGCCAGCACTCACTGCAGCCTCTCATGTCCCTGCCTTGGACTCGCACCTAACCTGAGAGCAGTGTCCTCCCCACCGGCCGTAGCCGGCGCAGGTAACGGGGTTAAAACCCCCCCATACCCTGGTCTCACCAGCAACAATCATTTATATTGTTTCCTTAATATCACCTTAAATTTGAACTGTGAAACGTGGGACCTTCTGTAGTGAGACTGCATGAGTCTGTGTGGCTTCTACTAGCACTACCTGCATACCTATCCGCTTGTGCATTGTATGTGGCTATAGGATATTAAGCTGAATATTAACCCCTTAATTGCTAGTGTTTCATTTACCTATTACATGTGTGCTTGTAATTAACCCTGCATACCTGGTGACAACCCATATTCTCTCCAGTTTACATTGCCAATACCTATTTGTGATTTATACTAACCTATCACTCATGTATAGCATTTAGAGGTTTGACACCTATAATATCTGTTTAATCAGTGTCTGATTACATCCACATGGTCTGTTGGGAGACCTCACACTTACTACATAGTTGTGTATATCTACTGCATTACAGAATTCTAAGGACTGAATCATTTATTACTCTCAGCCCTAATCATCCCAATCAATAACTGGATTCCCCGATGTGCTTCTGGTGTCTTTTGTAACATATACACTGACACCAGGGACCAATCTCCCTCCTATCTAGGGACCGTGGGTACATTTACAATTTTTTCCTTCATAATTAATTTCTTTTTCTGCATAAAATCAATTGTCTTTAAGCACTAAGGGCATCCATTCCTTCATCCCTCCCCTCTCATTTTAGAGGAGCTATCGCATGATCCTCTGACTATCATCAAATCATCCGATGCTAGCATGATATTTGACAGCAGAGATGAGGGTTCTGTTTGTTAGCACCTCCTACCACTAAACTATCCATTTTTCGTGGCTCTCTCATCCATCCAGCCAGCACAAGCACTCCTGCAATGCTATTTGAGTAACAGGTCTGCCCTGCTCTGAACGGTTTGGACAGCAGAAGCTTACTTTGGCTCACCCTCCAAATTGACATCGGAAGTAACCAGCAAGGGCTATACAGCCATACTTCACTGGACCGCCTGTAATCCATCCGAACACAGAAGCTAAGCAGTGAGAGGCTGGATAAGTACCTATAGGGGGGACCTATAGGGAATATCCAGTGCTGTATTCATCCACTGGGGCAGTACGCCTGTTAATACTGCTGAGGTGCAGCCACAACAATCTTGAACCCCTCCCTTCTCTTTTCCTCTCATGCCCCAACTGTCCATACCCATCTTTGCCGACACTGGGGTGGACAACTTAGTGGTGGTGCGCAGTGACCTGTGTCTTGTCCGATTGCCGATACCGTATATTGGTACTAGGCAATACTTTATCTAAACATTTTCGCTCTTGTTGAATTATTATTATTTTTTGATATTGTCATAAAAAGTGGCGGGAGTCCATCACGTATGGTGCTCTCCAACTATCACATAAACGGTGTGTGGATATAGTTATATGAACCTATTTTAATAATCAAGCTTTCAATTAAAAGTTAAGTTTTATTGCTATTTCATCTGTACATCCATCTAATTGTTTATTATATTAAGTGTGCCCCAAAAACCTTGTTGGTTCTTCTTTAGTCTTCTTCTATAGACTACCTCCATTCTCAGGGGATAGAGAGGCACAGGGAGATAAAGAGATTTTTGTAAGAACTTACCGTTCAAATCCCTTTCTCTAGATTCTATCCTGGTGATGCAGCTTGACCTTGGGATGTAGGAGGGGTCCAAAGGAGCCAGGCACCTATGCTAAACCTTTGGAGAGGCAGGCTCCTCCCTTCTGCATCCCAGCATTCCTCAGTTCAACTTTTAGAGCACACTAGGATACAAAAAACTCAGTACAACGCCTGAACATATTATATGCACAAATCAATTTTTAACATAACCATTATAACATGACAATCCATGAAAACGGCATTACTTACTGAGCGTAAGGGAGGGATCGCTGCGTCTCAACCAGGATAGAATCAGACAAAGGGATTAGAATGGTAAATTCTTACAAAAATCCCTTTTTCTCTTTCATCTATCCTGGTGAACCAGCTTGACCTTGGGACGTTCAAGAGCCAGTCCTTTGGGAGGGTACGCTCAGGTCTGCAGTTCTCATCACTGCTCGCCCAAATGATGCGTCCTGTGACACAAACTCATGGAACCTGGTGGCGGCCCTGCATACTTGTTCCACTGTAGCTCCATGGCGCACCGCCCAAGAGGCAGCCACTGACCTGGTGGTATGGGCATTAATTCTGGAGGGCACTGGTCTGCCTACCTTAGTATAAGCAAAAGCAATGACTGATTTTAACCACCTAGCAATGGGTCGAAGCAGGCCAACCCATCTTGTGAACATCATAAAGTACCAACAACGAGTCTGTTTTACGGAGATTTTTCAATCTGTCCACATAAATGCGCAATGCGCGAACCACATCCAATTTTTTTGTCTGTCCCTTCTCCTGGCCTTTTCCTGAGGACCGAACACCGGAAGAACAATCCTGGTTTAAATGAAAAGAATAAACCACCTTAGGTAAAAAACTTGGGGACTGTTCTAAGCACAGCCTAATCGACTAAAAACGGAGGCTTACAAGATAAAGCTCCTAACTCAGGTGCTCACCTCGCTGAGGCGATTGCCAACAAAAAGGTCAATTTCCAGGTAAGGAATTTTGTCCCGGTACTTCTCCGGCCCACATTCTCCCTCCTCCTCAGAATCAACATTGAGGATAGGAAGAGAGGCTACAGACTGTCTAGAGGATTGATCAGGACTAGAAAACTGCTCCATGAGAGCATTAAACTTTTGAATGCCCTGCACAGTGTCCTGCTTGACATGCAGAAGGGCTGGTTCCCCTTGTGATAAAGGAATGGAACTAAGGGACTGTTGTGAGGATGATGAGGGTCTAGGTGATTTTACCAACTCATCCCTCTGTCTGTTTAAAACCTGTACTAAGGCCGTAACAGACCTGCTTAAGGCAGTTCCCCCCCTGAGCATGTGCTCCTCTGGGTACAGCATCACAAACAGGGCAGATATCCCCTTTAGCCATCTGTTCTGATGTTAAATCTAAGCCACAAAATTTGCAGCAAGATAGCAAGGCCAGCGCTCCCTCTCCCGTACCAGCAGAATGTCTCTCTGTCATGTTTACAGAACACACAGTGCAAAATGTCAGGCGACAGTACTGAGCCAAAGTATGCTGTGTACTTATCTGTTTGCTGGGGACCTTCAGGCAGGGCAGGCGACAGGGGGGGTCAAGGGGGACAAGTGTGACAGGCCCCAGCGATCTGAAGGGCCCCAGGGCTTCCATGCTCTGGCACGGCCACTGCCTGTACTAGCAGGCCTGTCATTGACCCTCGCGGCCCGGCCATCTACTGTGCACCATCTGTGTGTGGCTGAGTCTGACTGACTGGCTGTGTGCCACTGCTGTCTACGCAGCACTCAGAGCCGTCTACTCTGTGTGTGCGCACGGCCTGGGTCTGTAGTCTCTGTATCTTGTTACTTTAAATGCGCATGTCGTCTGTTCTGCACTCTGCAAATGACCTGCCCTGCCTGCTCGTAGTGCTCGGCTCGCTTTTGTGAAAGTGACAGGCCAGCAGCAGGAGGGAGCCAGCAGGAAGTAGCAGTTAGGAGACAGGCCAGCTGGACTGAGAAAGAGAGAAGTCCGCACCTGATGGATTTAGGATTGGTTGGGGGGGTCTCAGAAATATCATTGTACCGGGCCCCAATATTTCTGTTGCCAGCCCTGCCTTCAGGTCAGCGGGGGTAGCATGGCTCAGGAGAAGCTTGTCACTCTGTAGGAAAACCTTCAGCTACACCGCCCAGTGCTTACAAAGGCGTAAAACACAGAGTGCAAGAAGAGACCAATGTCCCTGCCACAGTGGAGTTCGTGGCTCTTTGGCGCCATCTACCCCATGTAGGCCACTCCCACAGGCATCTTCTCCTATTCCCAGTGCTTCCCCCTTTGTTGGGGATCACTTGTAATTGCCCAGTCCTGGGCTCCTGTCACAGGCTGCGCCCTCCTAATGGAGTCCAGCTTGTAAACCCAATCCAAGATGGTGGCCGCCATCGCGGAGACACCTGTTCCCTACGATTCCCCCCCCCCCCACGGGGAGCCGGTTCAGGGCTCCCCTGGTGCCAGGAAGCTTCTGTTCCAAAGAAGCCAGAAGCGCTGCACAGGGAGACCAGACAGCATCTCTCTGCGCACAGGACGTGCTTCTGTCAGCTCCTGCTGCGCTCTCAGTGTGAGGATTCTTTCAGAATCCTCACACTGTTCCTGCCCTAACTAAGTGTAAAAATTTGAAAATAAAAACACCTAGCTATCTCTTTTCTGGCTGCTGCACACAGCCTGTTCAGCATAGCACCCACTCCTGTGGGCATCTAAACAAAACTGGGGAATGCTGGGATGCAGAAGGGAGGAGCCTGCCTCTCTAAAGGTTTAACATAGGTGTCTGGCTCCTTTGGACCCCTCCTACATCCCAAGGTCAAGCTGCGTCACCAGGATAGATGAAAGAGAAAGAAACACATAGAATTTGATGGCAGATAAGAACCACTTGGCCCATGTAGTCTGCCCCTTTTTTAAACATGTTACCTCAAACCATATTTGATTGTATGGCTATCCATATGCCTATACCAAGCATGTTTAAATTGCTCTACTGTATTTGCCTCTACCACCTCTGATGGGAGGCTATTCAACTTATCCACTAGAGAGGCACAGGGCAGAACGGGGCGTGTGAGCATCTCGTGCGAGTCCCTTTTCTGGCAGATAGCAGGGGCTGGCGGTTGGAGATTCTATTACAGGCCCCGGTTGAATGAGCTGTGCTTCATCTGTATCAACACAATGTAGGGATTACAGTGCATCCGAAAAGTATTCACAGCACTTCACTTTTTTCCACATTTTGTTATGTTACAGCCTTATTTCAAAATGGAATGAATTAATTTTTTCCTTCAAGATTCTACAAACAAAATGATAACATCAAAAAAGTGTTTTTGGAGATTTTTGCTCATTTATTCAAAATAAAAAGCTAAAAAAATCACATGTATATAAAGTATTCACAGCCTTTGCTCAATACTTTGTCGATACACCTTTGACAGCAATTACAGCCTCAAGTCCTTTTGACTATGATGCCACAAGCTTTGCACCTTTCTTTGGGCAGTTTTGCCCATTGCTCTTTGCAGCACCTCCCAAGCTCCATCAGGTTGGATAGGAAGAGTCAGTTCACAGCCATTTTCTGATCTCTTCAGAGATGTTAAATCAGATTCATGTCTCGGCCACTCAGGAACATTCACAGAGTTTTACTGAAGCCACTCCTTTAATATCTTGGCTGTGTGCTTAGGGTCGTTGTCCTGCTGAAAGAAGTACCGTCACCCTAGCCTGAGGTCAAGACCGCTCTGGAGGTTTTCATCCAGGATATCTCCGTACATCGTTGCATTCATCTTTCCTTCTATCCAATTCATGGCAATCTCCAGACGGGCTGCCATGTGCTTTTTACTAAGGAGCAGCTTCTGTCTGGTCACTCTACCATACAGGCCTGATTGCTGCAGAGATGGTTGTCCTTCTGGAAGGTTCTTCTCTCTCCACAGGGGAATGCTGTAGCTCATTGGGTACTTGGTTACCCCCCTGACTAGAGCCCTTCTCCACCGAATGCTCAGTTTAGACGACCAGCCAGCTCTAGGAAGAGACTCTGTGTTTCCGATCTTCTTCCATTTATGGATAATGGAGGCCACCGTGCTCATTGGGACCTTCAAAGCAGCAGATATTTTTCTCAGACGCTATAAGAGGCCTGAGAGTAAATCCCACCCCCTCAAATATAGCTTTAAGGTTTCCTTCAAGCTTCTTATCCACGGGGGCTTTAAAAGCTGCACCCCCTTGGACCGGGAGCACTGTAGCTTTTGAGAGTCTGGCTACTGAAGCATCCACCACAGGAACCTTCTCCCAGAGATTTGTATGCTCCTCAGGCAAAGGATAAAGACTCAAAAGCCTTTTAGGCCCCTGGAGCCTCTTATCCTAAAAGATCCTGCAAACCTTCATCTGCCGGGAAGGTAACAGCCTCTCTACGTTGCCTTTTAAACACCCCTTTAAAAGGAGTTTTGTCTTCATCCGACAAATTCATGGCTTGCTTAACAGCAGCAATAAAATCCTCCACCCCAGGGGTCGCGGTATCCTCATTATCATCACCCTGCTCCCAGGGAATATCCGAGGTACACTCTCCTTCCTCCCCTGAATCAACAGGTAACAGAGGGACTGAATAAGGGTCTAGGAGTTCCATCAGAGTCATTGTCAAATCTTTCCAGCAAAGCATTAAACCTGCTGATAACTTTTGCAGTATCCTGCATTACCTGCAGCAAACCAGGATCTGCTTGAGTCAAAGGCAAAGAACCTGAGGACTGTCTTGGGAAAGAAACCACAACCTCTCTCTGCTTGTCCAACAATTGCACTAAGGCATTCACTGACCTGCCCAGAGCACTAACCTACGCAGGCTCTGTCCGCTCCACCCTCTGGGGTACACTTCCCATGGGTCTCACAGCTGCGCAAGCAGGGTACAATCCCCCCCATGGCCATCTGTTCAGGGGAAATTTGTAATGCACAAACGCTGCACGCGCTCAATGTAAAAGGGTCTCCCTCCCCCAAAGCTACAGATTGTTGCTCTGTCATGATAAAGTAATTCACACAGTGCAAAACGACAGGCGCTATGTACTGAATCAATATAATCACAGCACTTATCTGTCTGAAGCTCCAGTAGTCTCCTCCAGAAGAAGAGGGTAGCGATGCCCAGGAAAATCCACCACTCAACTAGAAACAGCGCTTCAGCTCCACAGTCAGCGTCTCCCAAAGCGGCGCCAGGCAGAGTGAGGGAAGAGACCAACTATCCCTTCTACTGCGGGGTCTGTGGAGTTGGCGCCAAACTACCCCCAGTAGCTGCTCCCACTGCTGGATCTCCTAATTCCCAGTGTCTCCCCTTCAAATGGGGACCACTTGAAATCACCCGCAGGCCCTGTGACAAGCTGCTGTCTTTTTCAATAAAGAACTCAGCATGCAAACTCCGTTTAAATTTGGCCGCCACCATAACGGAGCGCCCATCCCCCATGACCCTCACCTGTGTGAAGCCGGTTCAGGGACGCTCCGGAGCCCAGGCAGCTTCTTAATAGAAGCTGGCAGTGCCGCACAGAGATACCAGACAGTGTCTCCTCCATGCGCAGGGAGCTGACAGGACGCGCTTCCGTCAGCCCCTACTGTGCTGGCAGTGTGAGGACTCTATGAGAATCCTCAGCACTGCGTCTTACCTAATAAGTGTAAAATGAATAAAATAAAATACACCTATCTATCTCTAATCTTCGGCTGCTCAGCAGCCTCTTCAGTATAGCACCCACTCCGGTGGGCACCTAAAACGAATTGAGGATTGGTATAGGTGCCTGGCTCCTGCGGACCCTCCTACATCCCAATGTGAAGCTGTGTCACCAGGACCATTGAAAGAGAAATGATTTATGCCCAAAATGCAGTATACAGCAGGGTACATGTATGCATAGGATTTGGCAGCACCACGCGAAGGAGATTTTGGGAGAAAGTCCAAAATATAATGGTCAAGGTGGGACTACCGGTACAATATCTGGATGTAACTATGTATTTTGGGCATAAACCCACAGGTAAGGGCAATGACCCGTTTATACCGCCGGTGGAGAACCTAGCTGCTCTGGCAAAAGTAATAATAGCAGGGAAATGGAGGCGCATGAGGCACCGGATTTATACCACGGGATCCATCTGGTAAACCATACAGTAGATAATGAGAAGTACACATACACCAACAGTAATAATGTAAGAAAGTGTCATCAAACGTGGGAGAGATGGACGCTGTCAGAATTCTATGAGGCTTATACAGGAGTATACACAACAATACATATACATTACACAAATCCACACTATTACACAGGACCAAACACAGGAATAGCTTTATTATAAATGGCAGTATACAGAAGGTGAGATAGATGAGGCACAACGTAAGTTTAGTATAACCGGTATAATGGCATCGCTTGTCAGACATAAAGCACATATACACTGCACAGATATAAGGTAGGGGAAAGGATGGGATGTAATATCTTATATCTGTATCATATGCATATTGTAATAAGAAATACTGAATAAAAATAAGATCTGGGCAGTGATTGGGTGGATGTTTGTATCCCAGGATGTAAGTGTCCCAGGAGCAGCCTGGCTTCCTGCTGAGCTGGTGCCTGAAGCCTGCAGTATGATTACAGTAATGTGGGGTACACATCAGGATGATTTAATCACAAAATGAGCCAATTTAGATACAATCTCGACCGATTTTATGTAAATTGGCCATTTCACTGCCGTTCTGATGCGATCCCGATCCGACGTGCAGCCCCGCGGATCGTTAGGTCTTTTCTGAGATCCTACCATTGAAGTGGGTTCGGGTCGCGATCACATCAGATGCAGTTCCTGAGCGTGTCATAGGCTCCGCCATATAGTGAGCAGGTCATACATTCCCCTAACAACCCGCTCACAAGCTGCATCATGCTGTTGTGTACCCAGTATAAGCCGGCAGCTCTGGAGAGGGGGGAGGGGGCTGGTTATGTAGGACAGTTTCTGCTAGCCTTACATTTAAGAACCCATGGGTAGCTCCCACAGTTTTAAGGGGGGGGGGGGGGGGAGGAAATCGAGCCTGCATTGTGTTGGGGAGACTACTCTCAGATGATCCCTGTGCATACAACAGGGGTATCCACATATCAATGCTCATGTTTAATGTAGATCTGCTCATCAAAATGTTATTTTTCTGGTATTTACAAAGTATACATTTATTTATAAAACATTTCCCACACTGCAAGCATGGAAAAGGCTTCTCTGATGTCTAACAAGATGCGATTTATTGGTAAAACATTTCCCACATTCAACATGAAAATGGTTTCTCACCTGTATGTACCCGCTCATGTGTAACCAGACTGGATTTTTTTGCAAAACATTTCCCACATTCAGAACATGAAAATGGTTTCTCACCTGTATGTACCCTCTCATGTAGAATAAGACTGGGTTTAAGTGTAAAACATTTCCCACATTCAGAGCATGAAAATGGTTTCTCACCTGTATGTACCCTCTCATGTATAACAAGATTAGATTTATTTATAAAACATTTCCCACATTCAGAGCATGGAAATGGTTTCTCACCTGTATGTACCCTCTCATGTGTAACAAGATTAGATTTATTTATAAAACATTTCCCACATTCAGAGCATGAAAATGGTTTCTCACCTGTATGTACCCTCTCATGTGTAACAAGATTAGATTTAAGTGGAAAACATTTCCCACATTCAGAGCATGAAAATGGTTTCTCACCTGTATGTACCATCTCATGTATAACAAGATTGGATTTATTGCTATAACATTTCCCACACTCAGAACATGAAAATGGTTTACCACCTGCATGTACCATCTCATGTATAACAAGATTGGATTTATTGCTATAACATTTCCCACACTCAGAACATGAAAATGGTTTCTCACCTGTATGTTCCCTCTCATGTATAACAAGATTGGATTTATTGCTATAACATTTCCCACACTCAGAACATGAAAATGGTTTCACACCTGTATGTTCCCTCTCATGTGCAACAAGACTGGGTTTATTCCTATAACATTTCCCACACTCAGAACATGAAAATGGTTTCTCACCTGTATGTACCCTCTCATGTATAACAAGACTGTGTTTATTCCTATAGCATTTCCCACACTCAGAACATGAAAATGGTTTCTCACCTGTATGTACCATCTCATGTGCAACAAGACTGGATTTATGAGTAAAACATTTCCCACATTCAGAACATGAAAATGGTTTCTCACCTGTATGTACCCTCTCATGTATAACAAGACTGTGTTTATTCCTATAGCATTTCCCACACTCAGAACATGAAAATGGTTTCTCACCTGTATGTACCCTCTCATGTATAACAAGATGTGCTTTACGAGAAAATGATTTCCCACATTCAGAACATGAAAATGGTTTCTCCCCTGTGTGATGTCTCTGATGTAAAGCGAAAACTGACTGACTTATAGAACTGGATGATATTGTATCTATATGACCTGTACTGGGTGTAGTAAGGTCTGAATGATCAGGAGAAGGTTCCTCATGACTAGAGGGACCAGATGAAATATCTGCAATGGGAAATGTTGGGTCTGTATTGGGGATAATGGGGTTTTCTTCTGGAGAATCTTGTCTGATGTTCTTATCTTCTAGTATATAATCTGGAGACACAATGAGATCTCCCTCCGAGGTATTCCTGCTTGTGCGCCCATCTACAGGAAACAGATGAATGACAACAGACAGAATTGGTTACATTGAGAAGGAAATGTTCATGGATGTTTTATCACTTACACTGAACATGTCTAATGCTGCGCACACACTGGCCGATATATCGCTGGTCCGTCAGCCAGTGGGCACCAGTAATATGTCTGTAACCAGCGTGATCTCTACAACAGAGCCGATGACCGATATATTGGTGCATTGTGCTATGGGCCTGATTCTGGATGACCTGGTACCAAGTCCCAAAGTGCCGACCTGACGAATAGCCACTACCCCACCCGGATCCCCTCGCATGTGCCCAATGCTGGAGAGATCATTGAAATCTCCAGGGTTCAGGGCAGCTGACGCCATGTGAAGTCAGCTACCCGCCCCTGGCACCTTGCGTGAGGCTGGAATTTACATGGGAATGCCCATGAAACGCTGGGCGTTCCCATCCATGGCCCATCACCGCCAGTGTCTCCCCCCCCCCCCCCCCCCCCACAACCGGATGGACTACAGATCGGGCCCTATGTGTACAGGCAATCTGCCATCCACCCATATAACCCGCTGCAGGAGCCAGCGGTGATTGGCAGCTGAAATGGGCGGGAGCATGTAAAGGTGTGACATTAGTCACAATGGATCAGGCAGGGGGAGAGGGGAACTTGTAGGGGAGGCCGGCATCGGTGAACGGGATTCCTGCCGATACTGGTAAAGAAAAAAAGTCATACCTTCTCTTTCCCCCCTCATCCCCCAGCGCCTCATATTACCACATCACCTTGCCCCCAGTCACCTCCCCTTTCTGCTCCCACCCTTTCCTACTTGTCGCTCTCTCCCAGTCCCCCCATTCTCTTTCCTCCACCCCATCTGCCCCCCCTCTCCCCTGCTCTCTTCCTTCTGCCCCATCTCTTTATCTCTGCCCCTAGTCTTTCTCTCTCTCTCATTACCTCCTTATCCAGATGCTGCTTAGACGCAGTTATACTATACTGTACTGTAGCCGCTATCGACTGAAAGTGTCATTCACCTATTCTATCAATATAAAATAATTGGCTTCTGGCTACTGAGCTGCGTACATGCATCTTACAGGATCAGCACTAGTGATGGTGGTACGGGTCTTTTCTGTCAGCATACACACGCTGTGATATGAATGCAAAAATGCAATTACAGTAACCACCTACAGAAGATTATATCTGTGGCAATTATTATAGTGTCAAATATGAACACCTAATATCTTTTTTTATTTACTAGTTAATGCAAATAATCTATACTTCTGTTATAGCGCTCTCCTAATTGTTATTTTATTTTTATCTAATTAAGTTATACAGAATACCTATTGGGAGCTGCAATAGCCATAAGTCGTCTTAGAATTATCTTGTTAGACAGCATTCATTTTGATTGATTGAAAATATAATAATGTAAAGTATTAGCGCCTGATTATCATGATTATCCTTTTCTACCAGAGAGTGTGGGGAGGAGACTGGTCAGATCTCTGGGCTGGTAACACACAGTGACATGATGTAAGGTGAGAGCAGGAGTATAATAGGGACTGATGGCTCCTGATGTATGAGATACACCAGAGAGTGTGGGGAGGAGACTGGTCAGAACTCTGGGCTGGTAACACACAGTGACATGATGTGAGGGGAGAGCAGGAGTATAATAGGGGCTGATGGCTCCTGATGTATGAGATACACCAGAGAGTGCGGGGAGGAGACTGGTCAGATCTCTGGGCTGGTAACACACAATGATATAATGTGAGGGGAGAGCAGGAGTATAATAGGGGCTGATGGCTCCTGATGTATGAGATACACCAGAGAGTGTGGGGAGGAGACTGGTCAGATCTATGGGCTGGTAACACACAGGGACATGATGTGAGTGGAGAGCAGGAGTATAATAGGGGCTGATGGCTCCTGATGTAGGAGATACACCAGAGAGTGTGGGGAGGAGACTGGTCAGATCTCTGGGCTGGTAACACACAGGGACATGATGTGAGGGGAGAGCAGGAGTATAATAGTAGCTGATGGCTCCTGATGTATAAGATACACCAGAGAGTGCGGGGAGGAGACTGGTCAGATCTCTGGGCTGGTAACACACAGTGACATGATGTGAGGGGAGAGCAGGAGTATAATAGGGGCTGATGGCTCCTGATGTATGAGATACAGCAGTGAGTGTGGGGTGGAGACTGGTCAGATCTCTGGGCTGGTAACACACAGTGACATGATGTGAGGGGGAGAGCAGGAGTATAATAGGGGCTGATGGCTCCTAATTTCTTAGATAGCTGTAAAGCTGTATTAACAGAAACCGGAAAATACTGTATGCAATAAAAGGGGATTTTTGTAAGAACTTACCGTTCAAACCCCTTTCCAGTCCGGTGACACAGCTCACGATGGGATGTAGGAGGGTCCGCCAGGAGCCAGGCACCTATGCTTCTAATTTCTTTGTGAGCAGGCTCCTCCCTACTGCATCAGTTAAACTTCAACAGCACAACTTAGTACAATGCCTGAACATCATATATGCAACTTATAACTCATAACATGGCAACCATGAACGGTACAACTTACTGAGCGTTAGGGAGGGATCGCTGTGTCACCGGACTGGACTCAGAGAAAGGGGTTCGAACGGTAAGTTCTTACAAAAATCCCCTTTTCTCTTTCGTCCAGTCCGGTGACACAGCTCACGATGGGACGTTCACGAGCCGGTCCTTTGGGAGGGTAAGCTCAGACTGCCAGTTCTTATCACTGCCCGTCCAAATGAAGCGTCCTACGACGCGAACTCATGAAAACTGTAGAATTTTGTAAAGGTGGGAACAGAGGACCAGGTGGCTGCCCTGCACAGCTGCTCCGCTGTGGCCCCATGACGCACCGCCCACGAAGAAGCAACTGACCTTGTAGTGTGGGCATTTATGCGAGATGGAACAGGCCTACCTGCCTTACAGTAGGCAAACGCAATAGTTGATCTCAACCAACGAGCAATTGTCTGCTTTGAAGCAGGCCACCCAATCGTATGTACATCGTACAAAACCAGCAGCAAATCAGATTTGCGAACATCCTTTACCCTATTCACATAGATTCACATAGATTCGCAAACTATCCCTCGTTCCCTCAGGCGGGGAAAAAAACGGGAGAACAATGTCCTGATTCAAATGAAATGAGGATACTACCTTAGGTAGAAATTTAGGTACTGTCCTGAGTACAGCCCTGTCATCATGGAAAATCAAAAATGGTGACTTGTAAGACAAGGCACCCAACTCTGACACACGCCTAGCCGAGGCAATGGCCAATAAAAAAGGTAAGTTTCCAGGAAACATATTTGAGATCCGCTGATCTCATAGGCTCAAAAGGAGGCTTTTGCAGCATGGATAAAACAAGGGACAAGTCCCACGGTGCAACCGGCTGCCTGTAAGGAGGCTTAATCCTGGTCACACCCTGCAAAAAGGTCTGTACCTCTGGCAACAGAGCCACCTTCTTTTGAAAGAAAATGGAAAGTGCCGAAATTTGGGTACTTATGTAGTATCTGGGCGCCCGATTTAGAAATCGGGTCGGATCGGGCACATCGCATCGCATGCGACCAAATCGGATGCTATGCGATTTTTCCATAGGATTCAATGTTAAAATGGACTGAGTCCATTTTAACATGGAATTCAATGGGAAAAGGGGTCCTTTTCATACCCCTACTATCCAAGTGGGCATGGAGTTGGATATAAACCTGTGGCGAGCGTAGCGAGCCACCGAGCCCGAAGCGTGGCGAGCGTAGCGAGCCCTGCGAGGGGACGCAGAATACCGTCCGCTCGTCACGCTTCAGGCTCGGTGGCTTGCTACGCTCGCCACAGGTTTATATCCAACTCCATGCCCACTTGGATAGTAGGGGTATGAAAAGGACCCCTTTTTCCCATTGAATTCCATGTTAAAATGGACTCAGTCCATTTTAACATTGAATCCTATGGAAAAATCGGGTCATCGCATGCGATATGGTCGTATGCGATATCGCATCGCATCTGAATGTATGCCTTAACTTAAGGCATACAATCAAAAAATCGGGCGCCCAGATACTAAATAAGTAGCGAAATTTGCACTTTCAAAGATTGCAAACTTAGACCAGACTAAATGACATCCTGTAGGAACTCCAGTAGCCTCGCCACCTTAAACCTGGAGGTATGAACTCTCTGCCGCTCACACCACCTGATGTAGATCTTCCGCACCCTATGGTAATTAGCCGCAGACACCGGCTTTCGGGCCCTTAACATGGTAGGGATAACCGCCTCTGAAAAACCTTTCTTTCTCAATAAGGAGGACTCATACTCCACGCCGTCAAATTGAGACGAGCTAGGTCCAGGTGTAGGAGCGGTCCTTGACTTAGTAAATCCGGATGAAGAGGAAGTCGCCACGATTCCGTCGATAATCTCAGTATGTCTGAGTACCATGACCTCCTGGGCCAATCTGGTGCAATCAGTATGGCTGGTACTCTCTGGTTCTTTATACTCTTCAACACCTTCGAGATCATTGGAAACTGGGGAAAAATGTATTCCAGACTGAAACACCAAGGAATTGTCATGGCATCCACTGCCCAAGCCGACGGGTCCCTCGACCGAGCGCAAAACCTCGGCACCTGACAATTGCTCCTTGACGCCATAAGATCTATGTCTGGCAGTCCCCAGCGGTCAACAATTTTCTGGAAAACTTCCCGATGGAGTGACTACTCCCCCTCCAGCAGATCCGCCCTGCTGAGATAGTCCGCCTCCACATTCCGGAACCCCGGAATGAATACGGCTGACAGTGCTGGCACCTGCACTTCCGCCCAGGTGAAAATCCTCACAATCTCTGCCATCGCCATCTTGCTGCGAGTTCCGCCCTGATGGTTTAAGTATGCCACTGTTGTGGCATTGTTGGATTGAACTCGTACTAGCAATCCCTTCAGAAACTCTTCTGCTTGGCACAAGGTATTCCATTACGCTCTCAGTTCCAGTATGTTTATAGGAAGTATTGGATTCCTCCTCGGACCAAAGGCCCTGTAACCTTAGATGGAGCACAACTGCTCCCCAACCCCTGAGACTGGCATCTGTCGTGATGACCAACCAATCCCAAGAGCAAAGGGACCGCCCCATCTGCAGAGTCTCTATATCCGTCCACCATTCCTCCAAGGATATTCTTGTTTCCTGAGACAGAACCAGCCGTTCCGGCTTCATTGTCTTTGCATTTCCGGACCAGCATGCTAGGATGTTCCACTGGAAGCACCTTGAATGGAATCTGGCAAACTGTAGCGTCTCGAAAGTCGCTACTATTTTGCCCAGCAACCTTACTCCCTGCCACACTGTCGGTGCAGGAGCCTGAATAAGTGTTAGCACCATGTGCCGAATCTCCACTGCCTTGGGATGTGGCAAGAACACCCTGTGAAGGTGTGTGTCCAGGATTACCCCGAGGAATTGCAGACTCTGAGTGGGTGTTAAATGCGACTTGGGAAGGTTTAGCACCCAACCCTGCTCTTGCAAGAACTGTGTCGCAATACTCAGGTGTTCCTGAAGTTTTCCCGCCGACTCCGCCTTGAATAAAAGGTCGTACAGATAAGGAATAATTACTATTCCCTTTAGACATAGAGCTGCGGCCATGACCGCCATCACTTTTGTGAACACTCTCGGAGCCGTAGCCAAACCGAACGGCAGTGCCTGAAACTGCCAATGGTCTTCTCCAATTGCAAACCTTAGGAGAGCTTGGTGATCCTTGAAAATGGACACATGGAGATATGCATCCTGAATATCTACAGATGCCAGAAACTCCCCCGGCTCTATGCTCAGGAGCACAGAACGCAGGGACTCCATGCAAAAATGATCTACCCACAAGTGAAGATTTAAAGACTTTAAGGTACTTGTTTCCTAGCACGGCCACAATTGCGGGCATCGCAGGTAATTTTTAATGGTCTGCGATGTGACCGACGCGATGCCCGCGATTTCCCATTGAAAAAGTAAAAATCGCGTCGGTCGCATCGCATGCGGCCAAAAAAAGCATGCGATGGTACCGACGCGATGCCCGCAATTTCCCATAGGGAACAATGTAAAATGCCTCAATTTACACAAATCAACATAGGGAACAATGTAAAATGGGCCAGAGACCCCAAAAAACCCCATAACAGTGAAATGGCCCCCCCCCCCCAATAGTTAACGCCACCCCACGATAAACGTGAACCCGAAGCGTGGCGAGCCCGCGAGGGGTGGCGGTACACGTCCTCCGACCTTTTCATACCCCCACTATCCACGTCGGCGTGAAGTTGAGAATAGATAGTGTGGCGAGCCACCGAGCCTGAAGCGTGGCGAGCCACGCGAGGGGATGTGGATACCTGCGAAGCCCGCGTTTACCTGTGAAGGTATCCGCGTCCCCTCGCCACGCTTCGGGCTCGCCACACTATCTATTCTCAACTCCACGCTGACGTGGATAGTGGGGGTATGAAAAGGTCGGAGGACGCGTACCGCCGCCCCTCGCGGGCTCGCTGTGCTCGCCACGCTTCGGGTTCACGTTTATCGTGGGGTGGAGTTAACTATTTTTGGGGGGCCATTTCACTGTTCAGGGGGGTTTCTGGCCCATTTAACATTGTTCCCCATGTTGATTTGGGTAAATTGAGGCATTTTACATTGTTCCCTATGGGAAATCGCGGGCATTGCGTCGGTCGCATCGCATGCGATTTTTTTAGCCCGCATGCAATGCAATCGACGCAATTTTTTTACCTGCGATGCCCGAGATCCAAATCGTTGTGGCCGTGCTAGGAAACAAGTACCGACTTTAAATTTAGAATAGGCCTGAAAGACCCGTCTGGCTTGGGGACTAGGAAGAGGATCGTGAGGCACCGGAATCACTACTCCCTTCTCCCTGAGGGACAAAGCTGCCCCCAAAAGAGTAGACCTCAGTGACGCAGTCCGAGGCAAAGGAGTAGGAACAAATCTCTTGGGTGGATTGCCTGTGAGATTTATCCGGTAACCCTCGGAAATGATGGAAAGAACCCAAGGATCCACTATGTATTCCCTCCACCGGTCCCGAAAGTGCAGGAGGCGACCCCCCACTCTGAACCAAGAACGGGGAGCCCCCGCCCAGTCATGCAGAGGACTTATCATCACTTTTGGCTGCATGCTTTTTTGTAAAGGCCCCAAACCGAGATATGGAAGACTTTCCTCTGCTGGCCTGAAATCTGCCACGGCCAGTCTGTCCTCTGTTGGACGTCCCGCCCCGAAATGGCGGCCGAAAGGACGGTTTGAAAACGCCAAACTTGGAGCCTGAACTCTTGGAGGTGGTGGGGAGGAAGGTACTTTTACCCCCAGTAGCCTGATTAATGATGGCTTCCAGCTCTGAGCCAAACAATAGCTCCCCTTTAAAAGGCAAGTTCTCAAGGGACTTCTTGGACTCACTATCAGCTTCCCACGCTTTGAGACAAAGAGCCCTTCTAGCTGAAACTGAGGTGATAGACACTCTGGACGCCATTTTAGCTCCTTCCTCACCGGCCTCACAAACATATTCTGCAGCAGATCTCAACTTCTCTGCCAGTATGAAAGCCTCCGAATTTTGGTGGAGAAGACCACTCCGTTCCTTCGCCCACTTGATCATAGCTTTTGTAACCCAAGCAGAAGTAATAATAGGCCTCAAAGTATAACCTACGCCTTCAAAAATAGCTTTCAAGCAACCTTCCACCTTTTTGTCCACTGGGTCTTTAAAGGCAGCACCCCCCTGGACAGGTAACGCAGTGGATTTAGACAGCCTAGCAACCGATGCACCCACTAATGGGGCTTTTTCCCATAATTTGCTATGTTCCTCTGGCATGGGGTACATATTAGCATACTTTTTAGCCATCAACAGTCTTTTATCAGGAGTTTTTCCTGCTTCATTTAAAAGAGAGGTAATTCCCTCATCAGAGGGGAAGCACACAGGGTCCCTGCGACTCTTTTTAAACACACAAGAGACAGGAGTCTTTTCTTCCTCTGCAAGATTCAGAGTCTGTCTAACAGCCACAATCAAATCCTCAATGCCTGAAGTTAAGGCCTCAGCTTCATCACTCATGTCCCAACTCCAGTTCTCCTCACACACACACATCATCATCCAAATCCTGTAAAATGGGTGGTGTTGATACAGATCCTCTCATCAGAGGATTTTGTAAACTGCTCCATTAAGGCAGTCATTTTATGAACCCCCTGAGCAGTATCCTGCATAGCTTGCAGCAAAATGGGGTCCCCCTGAGCCGGGGTAACTGACCCCCCAGAAACCTGAGAAGAGGTAAAGTGGCCAGGAGACCCTAACAAGGAATCCTTCTGCCTATTCAAAGCCTCAGTAAGAGCATTCATAGACCTGCCCAACGCCAAAGCCCAAGCAGGTTCAGCTATCTCCGTTCTGGGGGCGCGTGACCCACTCTTGTTAGAAGAGACTGGAGTCTGTGTAAAATCACCCTGTCAGCTCCGCAGCGCGGGGAAAAGGCGCCAAAACACAGTGCAGGAAGAGAGCAAGTCTCTGCATCAGCGGGGAAACTAGCCCATCTGGTGCTTTCTCCCCCATCAGCCGCTCCCGCAGTTGTCTCTTCTTACCTCCTTGTACCTCCCTTCCATAGGACCACAATGGAGTCGTCCAGCAGCGCCGGACTCCTGTGAGAGACTTCACTTCCCTGGTGGGATTTCAGTCTCTAAACCCTTCAAGATGGCGGGGGGGGTCTGTCCCCCAAGATCTCCTTCTGCAAGGAGCCGGTTAGGACACCCCCGGGGCCCAGGAAAGTCTCTAACACAGAGAGACTAAGCGCTGTGCAGAAGGAATAAAAAGTGTCCCTCTGCACACAGAGAGCTGACAGGACGCGCTTCTGTCAGCCTCTGCGGCGCTCTCAGTGTGTGTGAACTTCAAGTAGAAGTAACACACTGGAAAACCTGCTCTAAAGCTAGCGCAGTAAAAAAATAATAAAAAACCTAACTATCTTCAAAAAAATCCAAAGAAAAAAACGCAGCTGCGAAGCATAGCACCCGCTCCTGTGGGCACCTAAAACTAACTGGAGCATTATGGGATGCATGTAGGGAGGAGCCTGCTCCCAAAGAAATTAGAAGCATAGGTGCCTGGCTCCTGGCGGACCCTCCTACATCCCATCGTGAGCTGTGTCACCGGACTGGATGAAAGAGAAAGAGGCGAATTATACTCACCGATAACTCCTTTTTCTTCCTAGAGATCCCATGGCAGCCATAACACTGGGATGTTTCCCTTCCCCCATAGATTAGACAGGAATTTTTTCTCTAGGACCGCCCACCTTGTGTATAACAGCCTCCTCCTCCTTCACCTCAGTGTCTTTTGAATGTCTCTGTCATCCTGGAGAAAAAACCCAGTAATAACACGGGAGGGCAATCAGTGGCTGCCATGGGATCTCTAGGAAGAAAAAGGAATTAATCGGTGAGTATAATTTGCCTCTTTCTTCTACGATCCCCATGGCAGCCATAACACTGGGACATACCCAAGTAAACACACGGGAGGGAAAGCTGCATGAAATATTTATTATCTCGGGACCAGTCAAACTGACATAGCTCCTTGTAAGACATGATTCCCAAAGTGGGCAGTAGATAGAGGGATTTTGTACTTACCGTAAATCCTTTTCTCCGAGTCCACAGGTGTCACTGGAGTTACACTGGGGAATAGAAGGCGACCACAGGGAGCATGGGCACTTTAAATAAAAGATTAGAGTGGCTAACTCCTCCCCTTCTACTTCCCCTCCAGGTCAGTCATAAAGGTTGTGCCCGGAAGGGAGCAGGAAGATAAAACACACTTCCGAAGAGGAGGTTAATACCACATACAATCATTCAATACAAGATGAAAGAAAGAACAGTGAGAAACTCTGAAAGTTCAAACAAACACAGTCAACAGACAATGTAACATATTAACTTAGTATATATATATATATATATATATATATGTATAACCATGGTAACCCAGCAGGGAAACTCCAAGGTAATGGACCCTGCAGGACATAAGCCCTGAGGCAACTTTAAAGAGACCAGCGCTGCGGTGGGCGTCCAGTGACACCTGTGGACTCGGAGAAAAGGATTTACGGTAAGTACAAAATCCCTCTTTCTCCTTCATCCACTAGGTGTCACTGGAGTTACACTGGGGACGTCCCAGAGCCCTCAATCCCGGGTGGGAGAGCGCTGAGAACCCCTTAACACCCTGCGGACAAACACTGAAGCAGGAGCCGCAAAGGTATCAAACCTGTAGAACCTAACGAAGGTTCTGCAGCCAGACCAGGTAGCCGCTCGGCAGAGCTGCTGTATAGAAACCCCTCGGGCAGCCGCCCAAGAGGATCCAACCGACCTGGTTGAATGCGCTGTAATGCAACCAGGAGGAATCCGTGAAGAGGTGACATAGGCCTGACGTATAGTTAACCTAATCCACCTGGACAGCGTCTGTTTAGAGGCTGGCCATCCACGACGCACAGGATCGTAGGTCACAAACAGCGAATCAGACTTCCTGATAGAGGCTGTACGGGCTACATAAATTCTTAGAGCCCTAACCACATCCAAGGATCTCGCCACCGGGGAGTCCTCTGGAAAGGCAGGAACCACGATGGGCTGGTTCAGATGAAAGGCCGATACCACCTTTGGGAGGAAGGCCAGGCTGGTACGGAGCTCCGCTCTGTCAGGATGAAACTGTAGAAACGGGGAACGACAAGAAAGAGCCCCCAGTTCCGATACACGTCTGGCAGAAGCCAGAGCCAACAAAAGTACGACCTTCCAAGTAAGGTAGCGAAGGTCCACCTCCTCCAAGGGCTCAAAAACAGAGGACTGAAGGTACTCCAGCACCAAGTCCAAGTCCCAGGGAGCCGTTGGAGGACGAATGGGGGGCTGCAAACGAAGCACCCCCTGAAAGAAGGTTTGAACCTCTGGAAGAAAGGCTAACTTCTTCTGAAAAAAGATAGAGAGAGCTGAGACCTGAACCTTTAGGGTATTCAGCCTCAGCCCTGCCGACAAACCTTCCTGCAGAAAAAGGAGAAGTCTCGCCTTTTTGAACAGGCATGTAGAGACTCCACGCCTCTCACACCAAGCCACATAGGAGCGCCATATCCTGTGGTAGTGTGCTGAGGTAACCTCTTTCCTGGCGCGAAGCATGGTGGGTATAACTGCTCTAGGTATACCTGCCCTCCTCAGGATGGACCTCTTAGCAGCCACGCCGTCAAATGCAGACGACCTAAATCTGGGAAGATGAAGGGTCCCTGGCTGAGAAGGTCTTCCTGAAGAGGTAGAGGCCACGGCTCGTCTATCAGCATAGCTGTCAGACTGGTGTACCAAGACCGACGAGGCCAGTCTGGAGCCACCAGCAGGGCCGTGACCCCCTCTCTCCGGATCCGCTGAAGTACCCGGGGTATCAGCGGAAATGGCGGGAATAGGTACACATACTGGAAGGGCCAAGGGGCCACCAGCGCGTCTACCCCCTCTGCCTGAGGATCTCGTGTTCTTGCGAAGAACCGGGGGAGTTGGAAATTGTGGCGGGACGCCATCAGGTCCACTTGGGGACAGCCCCAGCGATGTACCAGCTTCTGAAAGACTTGAGGGTGCAAGCACCACTCTCCTTGATGAACATCCCGCCGACTTAAAAAGTCAGCCTCCCAGTTCTCCACTCCTGGAATGAACACAGCTGACAGGGCTAGGGCATGGGTCTCTGCCCAGACCAGGATCCTGCTGACCTCCTTCATGGCTGCGCAACTGCGGGTTCCTCCCTGCTTGTTGATGTACGCAATAGTTGTGGAGTTGTCGGACTGCACACAAACAGCTTTTCCCTGGAGAAGAGGTCTGGCCTGGAGAAGAGCATAGTAAACAGCTCGTAGCTCCAGGATGTTGATGGAAAGCAGACTCTCCTGTTGCGTCCACAACCCTTGATACTGACGGTCCAGGGTGACCGCACCCCAAACCCGGAGGCTGGCATCCGTGGTGATGAGGGTCCAGTCCCAAATTGCGATCCTCCTCCCCTGTTGTAGGTTGGAGGTGTTCAGTCACCACAGCAGGGACAAACGAGCCCGTGGGGACAGGGTCACCCTTTGCTGCAGATGCAGGTGAGAGCCCGACCATTGATGGAGGAGAGACAGCTGGAAGGGGCGAGAATGAAACCGGGCGTATTGCATCGCCTCGAATGAGGATACCATCCTCCCCAAAAGTCTGGTGCACAGGTGTACAGACACCTGTCTCCGTCTCAGGACAAGTCTGACCAAGGCCTGCAAGGACTGAATCTTGTCCGCTGGAAGGAACACCCGCATCTGGCTGGTGTCCAGAATCATCCCTAGAAACAGGAGACGCTGAGTGGGATGAAGCTGGGACTTGGCAAAGTTGAGGATCCACCCGTGTGATGTGAGGATCTTCTGAGTGAGAAGAATGTGCTCCAACAGGGTGTCCCTTGAACGACTCTTCAGCAGAAGGTCATCCAAATAGGGGATGATAGTAACCCCCTGCATGCGGAGGACCTCCATCATGACTGCCATCACCTTGGTGAAGACCCGAGGTGCGGACGAGAGGCCGAACGGAAGGGCCTGAAATTGCCAATGCCGGTCCTGCACTGCGAACCGCAGGTATGCCTGGTGCGGGGCCCAAATGGGGATGTGCAAGTAAGCGTCCTTGATATCTATGGATACCAAGAACTCCCCTTCTTCCAAACCCTGTATGACGGATTGAAGGGACTCCATCTTGAATCTGGCCACGTGCAAGTATGGGTTCAGATCCTTCAGGTTGAGAATAGGACGTACCGAGCCGTCCGGCTTCGTTACTAGGAACAGGCTGGAGTAGTAGCCCCGGGACCGCTGTTCTGCGGGGACCGGAACCACTACTCCCATGTCCTGCAGCTTGGCGATGGCGGCCAGCAGCTGTTGTCCTTTCTCTGGAGGATGAGGAAGACCGGTCCTGAAAAACCTGTCTGGGGGAGACCTGCTGAAGCGAATCTTGTAACCGAGGGTCACAAGCTCTCTTACCCAGGCGTCCTGACAGGACTGGAGCCACATGGAGCCGAAGCTCCGTAACCGAGCTCCTACCCTGGGGTCCCCCAGTTGGGACGGAGGACCGTCATGCAGCAGGCTTGGTGGCCTTGGGGTCCAGAGTGGTAGTGGAAGCACCTCTTCCACGGCCTCTGGTTCTTCCACCGCCCTTTTTGATTCTGCATCAGCCTGCCACTGACGCAGCCAGAGACCTCTGCGGGCTGAAATGGAGAGAGCAGAAATTCTACCTGCCACCGCGCAAATGTCTGAGGACGCCTCTATTAAGAAAGTTGAAGCATCCTGGATTTGTTCAGACAGCTGCAGAATAGTAGCTGGATCTGAACCATCATTCACCTCAGCAGAGAGTTGTGACGCCCAGATACCTATGGCCTTGTTCACCCAACAACCAATCTGCGCAGGACGCTGTAACACGCCAGCCGCTGAAAAGATGTTTTCAAGGTCATCTCTAACCTACGGTCTGAGACATCCTTGAGGGTGGTAGCCCCAGGGACTGGAAGGACAGTCTTTTTGGACAGCCGGGATACAGATGAATCGACTCCCGGAGGAATTTCCACTTTCTTCCTGCCCTCCGGCAGCAGTGGATAGTTCTGAAAGAACCGTTTAGGAGCCTGAAAACATTTGTCTGGGTTTTTCCAGGCGTCAGTTACCAGCTCATCTAATTCCTCAGCTACTGGGAAATTAGGGGACAATTTTGCCTTTTTCCCAAAAAGGGATGGACGGGAAGGTGTATATCGACTCCCTCTGTCACATTGCAGGCTACTTTGACCATTTCTATAAGGTCCTCAATACCCTGTGAGGGTATGGCAGGTTCCTGTGTGTCATAGATTAACACATCCTGTGCATCCTGCATGTCGTCCCCAGGGGGCGCAAATTCTCCCTCCTCCAGGTCTGGCATATCGTCAGAGTCAGGGGAGTGTAATGGAGAAGCTCCTCTCCTCAGCAAGGGAGGGGGCTGCCTTGAGGAGGACGGGCGAGGCTCAGCCTGCCGTGGAGCTAGGGCCCTAGTGAGGCTCTGAACTGCAGAGGTTAAATCAGTCTGCTGTGTCCTAGAGGTCTCTCTATCCCTCTGAGACTGAGTTAACTCAGAGGATAAACGGGACATAACCTCAGTTAGTTGTGAGGCCCAGAAAGGTGGGTCCACAGGGGTCTGTGAACCAGAGGGAGTAACAGTGCATTTCTCACAGTTAATCTCCCCAGGGGCTGAAGGGGTAAACTTAGCATTGCAAGTCTTACAGGCAATTTTCTTGGAGCTTCCCCCTGCCATTGTACAAATATGTCACAGAATCCACACACTACCACACACCCAAGGGAGAGTAGGTATAGATAAGTCCAGTAAGAAGGACTGACAGGAGAGATAGTGAAGGAAAGGAGCTGCCACAGGCTTTGTACTGCGCTATGGTCTATAACCAGGTAGCGCTATAGCCCTTTGATTTTTTGCACAGCCCAACTATCTCTCTCTAAGCTCTCAACCCCCCACTGTAACTCACAGTACCGGGAGAGCTATAGCAGGACGGTCACCAGGATCTGCGATGTACTTGTAGCCTTTGGTGGGGCTGCAGCGGTACAGGAGCTTCCCACTGTCTGCTTTCTGCCGCGGTGCCAGTGTAAAAAAAGATGGCCGCCGCGCGTGATAGCGCTGGGGATAGCCGGGGCTGCTGGGAGTACCACGCGGTAGCTCCGCCCCCTCGCCCGACAGCTCTCGCGTCCTTGGCGCCAGGCTTGAAGCCCTCTGCTGCCGCCTTTCCTAATAAACCCTGACCACCGCCGCTAGCAGCGGTGGCAGGGAATACTCACTGTGCGCCTGCCGTCGGCGGTTGGCTGGGGGAGGACCGCGGCGTGCTTTGGTGGGCAGCGCCCATTGCCTCCCGAGACGGTGGTCTCAGCAGCCAGGGAGCCGGGCGCGCTGTGTGATTAGGGCGGTCGGCTCCCTCGGCAGGCAGATAGTGTTACACTATCTGCCTGTTCCTCTGCGCAGAGTAAAAACCCATGCTGCTTAAAAAATCTCTGAAGTGCTCAGAGAGCACCTAGTGTGTGTCTGCTCCCTTTCGGGCACAAACTAAGACTGACCTGGAGGGGAAGTAGAAGGGGAGGAGTTAGCCACTCTAATCTTTTATTTAAAGTGCCCATGCTCCCTGTGGTCGCCTTCTATTCCCCAGTGTAACTCCAGTGACACATAGTGGATGAAGGAGAAACATTAAGTGCGTAATGGTTAGAGAAAGTATGAAACGAGAACCAGGTAGCAGCCCTACAGATCTCTGTAATAGATGCCTTCGCCTTATTCGCCCATGATGTGGAAACTGCCCGAGTGGAGTGTGCATGGACGATAGGAGGCGCCACCTTGTTTTCTTTCTTGTAGGCAAATAGGATAACCTCTCTTATCCATCTCAAAATGGTTTGTTTGACTGGTGCTTCTCCTTTCTTTATTCCTTCTGGAATTACAAATAGGTGCTTGGTGGATCTAAAACCCTTGGTTCTTTTCAAGTATATAGAGATGGCTCTAACAAGATCTAATTTGTGCCACATTTCTTCCTCCTCATTCTGAGGAATTGGGTAAAACTCAGGAAGAGTTATCTCTTGGTTGAGGAGAAATCTTGAGATTACCTTTGGTAGAAATTCTGGGTGCGTCCTCAGCACCATTCTATCATGAAAAACAGTCAGATAGGGTTCCTCAATCCACAGCGCTTGTAACTCACTCACCCGTCTGGCTGAGGTGACTGCCACCAGAAAGACCACTTTCCAGATAAGTAGTTTGAGTGGAATGTCTATAAGTGGTTCAAGCGGATGTTTGGATAACACTGTAAGCAATAGGTTTAGATCCCAAGGAGCCACAATAGATTTGATTGGTGGTCTAATTCTCTTCATGGCCCTGCTAAACCTTTTGACCATCTTCTCTTCTGCTAATGGTCTGTCCAGTAGAATGCTCAAAGCAGAGATTTGTGCCTTGATAGTAGCTGTTGCTAAACCTAATAGGAATCCGTCAAACAAGAATTGTAATACTCCGCCAGTGGAAATCTTAGAAAAGTCACCTGACCCCATTCGATTTTATCCATGTTCTGTAATATGCTAATGAAGAGACATCTTTTCTGGCCTTCAACGTCATATCAGTGACTTGTGATGAAAGGTTATGCTTTTTTAATATTTGCCGCTCAATCTCCACGCCCTTAGACAATGTCGCGGGTTCTGAACGTAGCACTGGACCTTGTCTCAGTAGATCCGGCCTGTTGGGCAATTCCCATGGTTTCTGTACAGATAGCCTGAGGGCATTCGAGAACCAACCCCTCCGTGGCCAATATGGTAGGATTGCCACCAGGTCTACTTTGTCCTCTTGTATCTCCTTTATCACCTTGTTTATCAAGGGAAAGGGCGGAAATATGTACCCTAGTTTGAACTGCCATTTGATTGTAAAGGCATCCAGTGTCGCTGCTTGGGCATGATCATATTTTGAGCAGAATGTCCTCACCTTTTTGTTGGAGTAAGTGGCCATCAGGTCTATCTCTGGAACTCCGAACCTCTGTATTATCTCCCTGAATACATCTTCGTTCAGTTCCCATTCACCTGGATCCAGCAACTTGCGACTCAGGAAATCTGCAATTACATTTCTTCTGCCCGGTATATACACTGCCGAAATTGAGAGAAGATATTTCTCTGCCCATGCCATAATATTCTCTGACATTATCATCAACTTTCTGCTCCTGGTACCTCCTTGGTGATTTATGTGTGAGACCACCGTCACGTTGTCTGACATAATTCTGACGTGCGTTCCCTTGGTATACTCCTTCAATCATCTTACTGCTTCCCAGACTGCTTGAAGTTCTCTTACATTTGAGGAATTCATCACCTCTTCTAGGGACCATACTCCTTGTACTGATACATTCGCCATCTGTGCACCCCAATCGGTTAAACTGGCATTAGTACCAAATAACTCGGGACTCTCCAGACTGGATCTCTTCTCCTCCAGACCTCTTGTCCACCATAGTATGGATTTTCGGTACTTATGTAATATCTGGGCTCCCGTTTTTCTTATGAGACCGCGTGCGCTCGCCACGCTTCGGGCACGGTGGCTCGCTGCGCTCGCCACACTATATAAAATCAACTCCATGCGTAGTTGGATAGTAGGGGTATGAAAAAATGGGGTGCATTTAACATGGGAGCCCAGATAATACATAAGTACCGGATTTTCTTATCGGGCCCTTTAGTACTACTGGATGATGATCGCTGCATCCCCTTCGGATCAGAGGTAAAAGGTACCATTGAAGCTTCCTCATATTTGATTGAGCCCAGGGTATGACTTTTATGCAGGACGTCATCATGCCCAACAACTGTACAGCCATAATCAGTGTCACCTTCTTTGAGTATAGAACAGTCTCTATCATTCGCTGGATTCTTTGGCATCTCTCTGACGAGAGAGCAATATTGAAGTTTACAGTGTCTATTAGGACGCCCAGGAACTGAATATTTTGGCTTGGTGAAAGACAGCTCTTGACTTCGTTTATAACCCAGCAGTGCGTCTGTAGTGTTGACAATGTCAGATCTACACTTTGTAGAACTTCTTCTTCCGAATCTCCAGCGATTAATAGATCACCCAGATATGGCCATATTAGGACTCCTAGTTTTCTCAATTCCGCAATCAGGGTGACCAATACTTTTGTGAATACCCTCGGAGACGTCCTTAGCCCAAAGGGTAGGCATGTGAACCGGAAGTGCCTGTTTGACACCGAGAACCTGAGGAATTTTCTGTGATAGGTGTTTACTGGAATGAGATAGTAGGCGTCCCTTAGGTCGCTTCCGGCCACTATAAACGTTAAATTTTCCATCCTGAACTTTATCTTTTTTATGATTTTGTTCAGGTCTCTTAGATCCAGAGTTGTTCTGTATTCCCCATTGGTCTTCACTAGAAATAAGTTTGAATAAAACCCTCTCTTGTGATGTTGCCTGGGAATCTCTTCTTCAGCGTTTATTTCTAGAAGTTGTTCTATCTTCAGTGACAATTCCCTTCTTTCTTCCATCGTTCTTGGTATTCTGGATCTTATAAACCGATCTTGTCTCGGAAATCTCGCAAATTCTATTGAATAGCCGTTCTGTATTGTGTTCAGGACCCATCTGTCCCCAATCGTCTTCCTCCATACATCTGGGAATTTCAATAATCTCGCTCCTATCTTGATTCTTTGTAGATAGTCATAATCTTCCATCTCTGTCAGATTGAAATCGTCCACGAAAAGGTTGCCGAAAGGACTGACGGGATAAGTTCGGATTCCCTCTTCTATAGTATGGTCTTATGGGCCTGTTAGTTCTCGCCTCCTTAAAAGATGGTTTAGGTGTCCCAGGATATGGGAAACGATTTCTCCTGTCCTGTGGGAGACGGACAGATTTACCTCCTGATAGTTTTTGAATCATAGCGTCAAGTTTGGATCCAAATAAATAATTTCCTTCAAAGGGTAGTGCTGTCAATTTATTTTTAGAATTTGCATCGGCACTCTATGGCTTAAGCCACAATGCCCTTCTTGCCGTCACTCCAGCCGCCATGGACTTTGATGCAAAAGACACAGAGTCAAGAGATGCTTCACATAAATAATCAATGGATTTTTGCATTATTTCTAAGCTGCGTAATATATATGACTTTGATATCTTGTCTTCTACATCGGTATGTAGGTTGGCTGCCCAGAGTCTAAGGGCACGGGATACAGAAGCAATAGCTACCGATGATTTAAGAGCCCCCGAAGAAGCGGTATGCACCTTCCGTAAAGAACTTTCTACTTTCTTATCCATAGAGTCCTTGAAAGCAGCCGCGTCTTCCACTGGTATAGTTGACCTCGACGTAAGTTCCGCTACAGCTGCATCCACCTTTGGTATCTTACACCATCCAATAAACTCTTCATCCTTGTACGGATACATCTTATCCACTCTGTTACTAAGGGTGAACTTCTTGTCCACATTTATCCATGCTTTAGCAATCATCTCTCTTACTACTTTGTTCAGCGGGAAGGTCCTTCCCCTTCTAGATCTGTCTTCAAATAGAGGATCCTTTTCAACCGAAGTACCTGGGGCTTCCTGGTAGTTCATAGCTTTATATATGGTTTTTAACACATTTTCAACAATATCAAGATTGAAGGTCCTGTCATTCCCAACTTCACCCGATTCATCTGTGGAATCCTTTACTGGATCATCCATTCCTGATGAACCTTCATCCTGACTAAACCCAGCTTGGGATCTGGATCTCTTTGCTATCTGTGATTGCGCAAATTCGTCTTTAGATACAAAATTCTGCTTCATCCATAACATAAGTTCCTTCAGTATGATCAGGTTTCTTCATACCTTGTGGAATCCTTTTGTTTTATCTCACAATTTTCACATAATGATTTATTCTGACTAGCAGAGAATACTTTGTCACATGACATGCATTTTGATTCAATGTATTTCTTCTTAGATACTCTTTTCTTCGGTACTGGTGTACTTTCTGTAGGCACACTACAAGAAAAAAGGGATTTTTGTAAGAACTTACCGTTCGAATCACTTTCTCTGATATGGTCCTGGTGACACAGCTCAACATTGGGATGTAGGAGGGTCCGTAGGAGCCAGGCACCTATCCTAAAGCTTTTGGAGGGTAGGCTCCTCCCTTCTGCATCCCGGACTCCTCAGTTCAATCTTGCAAAGCCACTGGAATACATTAACTCAGTACAAACGCCTGCACATATTATATGCACAATTTTTTTTTAAAAAATTAACTTTTCAGCCATATATAACATGAAACATCATGAACTCTGGCATACTTACTGAGCGTAAGGGAGGGATCGCTGTGTCACCAGGACCATATCAGAGAAAGGGATTCGAACGGTAAGTTCTTACAAAAATCCCTTTTTCTCTTTCAATGGTCCTGGTGACACAGCTCAACATTGGGATGTTCCAGAGCCGGTCCTTTGGGTGGGTACGCTCAGGTCTGCAGCTCTCATCACTGCTCGCCCGAATGATGCGTCCTCCAACGCGAACTCACGGAACCTATAGAATTTGGCAAAAGTGTGAACAGATGACCAAGTGGCGGCCCTGCAAATCTGCTCAGCTGTGGCCCCATGTCGAACCGCCCAAGAGGTGGCGACCGACCTGGTGGTATGCGCGTGGATCCTGGCCGGAACAGGCCTACCAACCTTAGTATATGCAAAGGCAATGACCGAACGCAACCACCTAGCAATGGTCTGCTTAGACGCAGGCCAACCAATCTTGTGCACATCATACAAGACTAGCAAAGTAGCAGTCTTCCTGACACCTTTCACCCTGTCCACATAAATGCGCAAGGCGCGAACAACGTCCAAATTCCTCAATTTGTCCCTCTTCCTGGAACCCTCTGTGGGTTGAAACACAGGCAGAACTATCTCTTGATCCAAATGAAAAGCAGAGACTACTTTCGGCAAAAATTGGGGTACTGTTTGAAGAACAGCCGTCATCATGAAAAATAAGAAAGTGAGACTTGCAGAACAATGCTCCCAACTCTGACAATCTCTTTGCCGAGGCAACAGCCAACAAAAAGACAAGTTTCCATGTAAGGAACTTAAGGTCAGCCGACCTTAATGGCTCAAAAGGCGCCCTTTGAAGACACTCCAGAACCAGTGATAAATCCCATGGAGCCACTGGTTGCTTGTAGGGAGGTTTCAACCGTGAAACCTCTTGCAGGAAAGTCTGCACCTCCGGTAGCAATGCTATCCTCTTCTGGAAATAAATTGACAAGGCCGATATCTGTACCTTGAGTGACTGAAGGCTTGGATCAGACGAGAAACCATCCTGCAAAAACTCCAGCAATTTAGAAAGTCAAAATCGCAATGTATTCGACTTCTGCCTTTCACACCACCTAATATAAGTCTTCCAGACCCTATAATAGTTAGCCGAAGACACCGACTTCCTACCCTTTACCATGGTGTTAACCACAGCCTCTGAGAAACCCTTGTTCTTCAAGATGGCGGTCTCAATAGCCAAGCCGTCAAATTTAATGAATCCAGGTGGAAGAACGGCCCTTGGCTTAACAGATCTGCCCTCAGAGGTAGACGCCACGAGTCCACAGACAATCTCTGAACCCTCAAGTACCAGGACCTTCTTAGCCAATCTGGGGCTACTAGAATCACCGGAATTCCTTGGGATTGGATTCTTTTCAACACTCTCGCCAGCATTGGAAACGGCGGGAAAACATAAAGCAGATTCCCCTCCCAGAGGATAGTCATTGCATCCACTGCTTTGGCCAGTGGATCTCTTGTCCTGGCATAGAACCTGGGTAGCCGATGATTGAACCTGGATGCCATAAGGTTCACATCCGGAGTTCCCCACTTCACTAATCTGGTGAAATACCTGTAGATTCAGGCTCCATTCCCCCCTCTAGCAGTTCCTCCCTGCACAGGAAATCGGCCTCGACATTCTCCACCCCTGGGATGAATATCGCTGACAAAGCTGGAACCTTCTGCTCCGCCCACAAGAAGATCCGGGAAACCCCCCACATGGCCAGCCTGCTGCGTGTGCCTCCCTGATGATTCAGGTACGCCACAGCCGTGGCATTTTCCATCTGAATCCACAAAGGAAGACCCAGCAATCTTTCTCCACACAGCCCGCAGTTCCAGGATATTGATCGGCAGACTCCTCCGAGGACCACAAGCCCTGAAGGCGAAGGTCCAGAACAACTGCCCCCCAGCCCCTGTGACTGGCGTCGGTAGTGACTACCAGCCAGTCCCAGGACTGCAAAGACCGACCCCACTGAGGGAATCCACCTCCATCCACCATTCCAGGGAAGACCGGGTTTCTGGAGACAGCACTATGCGCTCTGACTTCATGGTCTGAGTATTCCCTGACCAGGATGTCAGAATGTTCCACTGGAATACTCGAGAGTGGAACCTGCCAAACTGTAGCGTCTCGAAAGTCGCCACCATTTTTCCCAGCAGTTTGAGACACCTCCAAACCGATGGACTCTGAGACCCCAGGATCTCCCGAACCAAGATGGATATGTCCCTGGCCTTTGTCTCGGTAGAAATACCCGATGTAGATGGGTATCCAGGACAACACTCAGGAACTGGATTCTCTGTGACGGCACAAGCTGAGACTTTTGTAAATTTAAAAGACAACCGTGAACTTGCAAAAACCTGATGGCTTCTACCAAGTGACTCTGCAACCTCTCCGCCGACTCTGCTTTGAACAACAGGTCGTCCAGGTACGGAATCACAGGGATTCCCCTCAGTCGGAGAGCAGCCGCCATCACGGACATAATTTTGGTGAATACCCTTGGTGCTGTGGCCAGTCCAAAGGGCAACGCCTGGAATTGCAAATGTAGGTCTCCTATTGCAAACCTCAGGAGAGCCTAATGTTCCGGGTGGATAGGAACATGAAGATATGCGTCCTGGACATCCATGGACGCCAAAATTTCTCCATGGTCCAGGCTTAGCAGCATGGACCGTAGAGATTCCATCTTGAAATGGTCTACCCACAGATGGAGATTCAAAGACTTTAAATTTAAGATTGGTCTGAAGGACCCGTCTGGCTTGGGCACCAAAAACAGAGTGGAATAAAAGCCCTTCTTCCACTCCGCTCGAGGAACCGGGATCACCACTCCTTTCTCTAAGAGAGATTGAGCCGCCCCAAGAAGAGCAGCTCCTTTGGCAGTGGTGTAGGTATGAATCTTCTCGGAGGAAAACCTTTGAAGGGAATCCTGTAACCCTGGAATACAATGTCAAACACCCAAGGATCCTGGTCCAACAATGCCCAAGCGTCCCTGAACCATCTCAGACGCCCCCCCACCTTGACCACCACTGGGATATTCCCCAGATAGTCATACTGAGGGCTTATCCTCACCTTTGGTGCTCAGTTTCTTATGAAAGGAACTGAACTTTGACTTTGGGGCCTTGCCCCTGGAGGACTGAAACTTTCCCCTAAATGACTGTCCCCGAAAGGACGCACCCCCTCTAGGGGAGGGCCAAAAGGACGGCCTAAAAGCCGAGAACCTTGAGGCCTGTTTTGCTACAGGAGCCGGCAGGAAAGTACTTTTGCCTCCCGTGGCCTGCTTAATAATCTCTTCCAGCTCGGAACCAAACAACAGCTTTCCTTTAAAAGCCAATGCCTCTAAGGCCTTTTTTGATTCATTATCCACCTACCAGGCTTTAAGCCAAAGCACTCTCCTGGCATTGACGGACACCGTGGAAACTCTGGAAGCCATTTTGAGAGCTTCCTCCTCAGCCTCAAGCACATACTCCGCAGCTGCTTTAAGCTTCTCAGCAAGCAGCAACACACATGGATCAGCATGTAAAATTGTACACAGGTCATTGGCCCACACAATCATGGCCTTAGAGACCCAGGCTGATGCTATAAGAGGGCGTAAAGTGTAGCCTACCCCCTCAAATATTGCCTTGAGGTTACCTTCCAGCTTCTTTTCTACGGGGTCCTTAAAGGCTGCCCCCCCCTGGACATGTAGCACCGTGGCTTTAGAAAACCATGCCACAGAAGCATCTACCACCTGAACTTTTCCCCAGAGGTCTGCATGAGCCTCAGGCATGGGGTATAGACTTAAAAATCTCTTAGGCATCTGAAGCCTTTTATCGAACGTTTTCCAACCCCCTTCCAATAAATCCTGTAAACCAGGCATGTCCAACGTTGGTCCTCCAGATGTTGTAAAAACTACACAGCATGCTTTGCCAGTTTGCTATTAGAGAATTCTAAAACTATTGCAAAGCATGCTGGGATGTGTAGTTTCAAAACATCTGGAGGGCCAACGTTGGACATGCCTGCTGTAAACCTTCATCCGCAGAGAAGGTAACAGTCTCCTTACGCTGCCGTTTAAATACACCTTTTGCAGGAGTTTTATCCTCCACAGACAAACTCAGAGCCTGTTTAACAGCAGTAATCAAATCCTCCACCCCTGGGGCCGAGGAATCCTCAGAGTCATCACCCTGATCCCAGGGGATGTCTGTGTACTCTCCCTCCTCTTCAGATTCAGCAACAAGCAACGGCACTGAATAAGACCTTTTAGGGGTCCCCACAGTATCACCATCAAATTTGTCTAACAAATCATTAAATCTGCTGATCCCTTTAGCAGTATCCTGCATGACCTGTAAGAAACCAGGATCTGCTTGGGTCAGAGGCAAGGAGCCAGAGGACTGCTGAGATGATGACATAGGTCTAGGGCATGGGTCTTCAACCTGTGGCCCTCCAGATGTTGTGGAACTACATGTCCCAGCATGCCCTGAGGTTTTTTGGCACGCTCTTATAGGAAAAAATGTGGCAATGCATGTTGGAACATGTAGTTTCACAACATCTGGAGGGCCACAGGTTGAAGACCCATGCACTAAGGCATTTACAGACCTGCCCAGGGCACTGGCCCACGCAGGCTCCGATTGCTCTACCCTCTGGGGTTCACTGCCCATGGGTCTCACACCAGCGCAAGTAATACACAAGCCCCCCTTGGCCATCTGTTCAGGGGTAAATTTTAGTGTACAAACACTACAAACGCACAATGCATTAAGGGGTCCCTCCCCCAAAGCCACAGACTGTTGCTCAGACATGATGCAAAAGATAACACAGTCACACTGCACAAAGTACAGGCATTTTATACAGAGCCAATGTACCACAGTCACTTATCTGTCTGAAGCTTTCAGAAGTGGGGAAAACGATGCCCAGGAAATCCAATCACTCTGCCAGGATCTGTCAGCCAGCTCAGCTCCGCTGCAAGCGTTCCGAATGGCGCCAAAACAGAGTGAGGGAAGAGACCAAGTCCCTGCTGCTGCGGGGTCCGTGGCTTTTGGCGCCAACCACCCCCAGACAGCCGGTCACCCTCCGGTCACTGTAGGATCTCCTAGTTCCAGTGTCTCCCCCTCTGCTGGGGACCACTCGGAACATGCCTGTGACACACTGCTGTCCTCTCATACAGGAGCTCAGTGAGTAAGCTCCGCAGAAAATGGCCGCCGCCATCACGGAGCGCATCTCCCCCACGACCCCCACCTAGCGTGAAGCCGGTTCTTAATAGAAGCTGTAAGCGCCGCCATAACCCTTAATGCGCCGCCAGTCTAATAATCAGGATGGCTGAGCGGAACAAATATTGTTCCCTGTGTTTCCGGGGAAGTACTTTAGCTGCACACCAGTGTTGCTCTGGGCGGAAGTAAGACGCCGCCGTGTACTTCCGCCCTCACAGTGCTAACTCTGCAGCGTGCAGTCGCGGCTTGTAGCCCAGACTGCAGCATGTCTCTTACCAGAGCCGCCTTCTTATGCCTTGACTCCCAGACCAAAACGCTGTATCCATGCTGGGAAAGCTTCCTGAAACGTATGTACATAGCGCCATAATGTGACTGCATTTGCTGTGAAGCATTTCACTTCTGCAGGAATAATCAGGCATATGCATAGGGGTATAGATAAATCCATTCCCCCTCACATCTTCTTCTCCCCGGGGAGCCACCCCATAGATAAGAGGTAACCCTGCTTGAAACAAACAAAATACTCCTACTCTGTCCTCTCTAAACGGAGACAGGAAAAAAAAGACACTGAGGTGAAGGAGGAAGAGGCGGTTATACCCAAGGTGGGCGGTCCTAGAGAAAAAACTCCTGTCTAATCTATAGGGGAAGGGAAACATCCCAGTGTTAGGCTGGTTTCACACACTCCGGCTGCTGCCGGACGGTGAAATCCCGCACGGCCAGGGAGCCGTGCCGCACACATTAGTTGTGAATGGACACTATTGTGTCCATTCACACGGGACGGCCACGGCCCGGCCGCACGGCTGCAGCCGGATCCCACCACTGGAAGGGACGGCTGCCGGGCTGTGGCCATCCCTTCCATGATAAACTAGTGTGTGCGGCACGGCTCCCTGGCCGTGCGGGATTTCACCGTCCGTCAGGAGCCGGAGTGTGTGAAACCAGCCTTATGGCTGCCATGGGGATCGTCGAAGAAATGATTATTCCTCACCTGTGCTGATATCTTTAGGGATTTCTTCTTTATAACACTGCTGATCACCCCTCATATGTGTGTCTTCTGTCTCTGTATCTTTTTTCTTATCAGACACATAAGACTCTTCTCTTATCTTCATATCCGTCACATACGTCTCTTCTTCCTCTGTGTCTTCTGCCCTAATGTCAGTCACATCCGTCTCTTCTTCCTCTGTGTCTTCTGCCTTAATGTCAGTCACATCCGTCTCTTCTTCCTCTGTGTCTTCTGCCTTAATGTCAGTCACATCCGTCTCTTCTTCCTCTGTGTCTTCTGCCTTAATATCTTCACATTGAACCTACAAAAAAATATCTCATTAGTAATGTCTGATGCTAGTGAGAGTACACAGTACAATATCCGTGCATAAGACACACACAACCACTGCAATTCATATAGTGACAGTCACTTAGGAATATTGGGGAGACCCTAATTCCCACCTACCTGATCCTCCTGTGGGGTCCTGTGAGTCTCCTCTGTATAGTGCTGGGAATACAGAGGACGGGGACATCTCTCTGGGGTATCTCTGTTACTGGCTCCATCTGTAGGAGACACGCAGTGACTGAGGACATGGTATATATGTGATTATCCTGGGAATGCAGAGGACGGGGACATCTCTCTGGGGTATCTCTGTTACTGGGCCCATCTATAGGACACACACAGTGACTGAATATATTGTACATGTGGATTAGCAAATGATACGTGTATATAGGGGGCCCCCATACCTGCTCGCCCCTGTACAATAAAACAAAGTCTCCTCTTACCCAGTGATGTGAGGGCCAAGTGATTCTCATTCATAACATTCCTGCACAGACCCTTGTGTTCCTCTATATACTCCTGTTCCTTCATGAAGAGATAGACAGCGACATCCTGACATCTTATAGAAACCCGACACACACAGTGATACAGTCATCACCCAGACACATCCCCCGGTGTTACTGTATAATGTCCCATTCCCAGCAGTCACCTCTCCGGTCACATCCCCCGGTGTTACTGTATAATGTCCCATTCCCAGCAGTCGTCTCTCAGGTCACATCCCCCGGTGTTACTGTATAATGTCCCATTCCCAGCAGTCGTCTCTCAGGTCACATCCCCCGGTGTTACTGTATAACGCCCCATTCCCAGCAGTCACCTCTCCGGTCACATCCCCCAGTGTTACTGTATAACGCCCCATTCCAAGCAGTCACCTCTCCGGTCACATCCCCCAGTGTTACTGTATAATGCCCCATTCCCAGCAGTCACCTCTCCGGTCACATCCCCCAGTGTTACTGTATAATGCCCCATTCCCAGCAGTCACCTCTCCTGTCACATCCCCCAGTGTTACTGTATAATGCCCCATTCCCAGCAGTCACCTCTCCGGTCACATCCCCCAGTGTTACTGTATAATGCCCCATTCCCAGCAGTCACCTCTCCGGTCACATCCCCCGGTGTTACTGTATAATGTCCCATTCCCAGCAGTCACCTCTCCGGTCACATCCCCCAGGTGTTACTGTATAATGCCCCATTCCCAGCAGTCACCTCTCCGGTCACATCCCCCGGTGTTACTGTATAATGTCCCATTCCCAGCAGTCGTCTTTCAGGTCACATCCCCCGGTGTTACTGTATAATGTCCCATTCCCAGCAGTCTCCTCTCTGGTCACATCCCCCAGTGTTACTGTATAACGCCCCATTCCCAGCAGTCACCTCTCCGGTCACATCCCCCAGTGTTACTGTATAACGCCCCATTCCCAGCAGTCACCTCTCCGGTCACATCCCCCAGTGTTACTGTATAACGCCCCATTCCCAGCAGTCACCTCTCCGGTCACATCATCCAGGGTTACTGTATAATGTCCCATTCCCAGCAGTCACCTCTCCGGTCACATCCCCCAGTGTTAATGTATAATGTCCCATTCCCAGCAGTCACCTCTCCGGTCACATCCCCCGGTGTCACTTTATAATGCCCCATTCCCAGCAGTCAGCTCCCCAGTCACATCACTGGGTGTTTCTGTATAATGCCCCATTCCCAGTAGTCACCTCTCCGGTCACATCCCCCGGTGTTACTGTATAATGTCCCATTCCCAGCAGTCACCTCTACGGTCACATCACCGGGTGTTACTGTATAATGCCCCATTCCCAGCAGTCACCTCTCCGGTCACATCCCCCGGTGTTACTGTATAATGCCCCATTCCCAGCAGTCACCTCTCCGGTCACATCCCTCCCCGGTGTTACTGTATAATGTCCCATTCCCAGCAGTCTCCTCTCCGGTCACATCCCTCCCAGGTGTTACTGTATAATGTCCCATTCCCAGCAGTCTCCTCTCTGGTCACATCCCCCGGTGTTACTGTATAATGCCCCATTCCCAGCAGTCACCTCTCCGGTCACATCCCCCGGTGTTACTGTATAATGCCCCATTCCCAGTAGTCACCTCTCCGGTCACATACCCCGGTGTTACTGTATAATGCCCCATTCCCAGCAGTCACCTCTCCGGTCACATCCCCCGATGTTACAGTATAATGTCCCATTCCCAGCAGTCACCTCTCCGGTCACATCACCCGATGTTACTTTATAATGCCCCATTCCCAGCAGTCAGCTCCCCAGTCACATCACTGGGTATTTCTGTATAATGCCCCATTCCCAGCAGTCACCTCTCCGGTCACATCCCCCGGTGTTACTGTATTATGTCCCATTCCCAGCAGTCACCTCTCCTGTCACATCCCCCGGTGTTACTGTATAATGTCCCATTCCCAGCAGTCACTTATCCAGTCACATCCCCCAGTGTTACTGTATAATGTCCCATTCTCAGCAGTCACCTCTCCGGTCACATCCCCTGGTGTTACTGTATAATGCCCCATTCCCAGCAGCCACCTCTCCAGTCACATCCCCCGGTGTTTCTGTATAATGCCCCATTCCCAGCAGCCACCTCTCCAGTCACATCCCCCGGTGTTTCTGTATAATGCCCCATTCCCAGCAGTCACCTCTCCGGTCAGCAGCTGGATGATCTTGTTGGTGAGTTCCAGGATCTTCTGCTCCTTGTCTCTCCCATGTATCAGTGAGTGAGGTGGAGGTACCGGGATGGAACTCTGGGTCCTGCTCAGTTCTCCTGACACACAGGGATGGCAATTGGGTGTCTCATGGTCACTGGATGTCTTCTTCACTACTTTGTAACCCTGTGTATTGGAAAATATACTATTACTGCATGCACTCGCATACTTTGCCCGTACCTTACCGTATTCAATATAAAACCCTTCTACTCGCATATAAAGCTATTAACCATACTGAACCAGCTTATATCTCTTTACTTATCACAAAATATCTCCCATCTCGACCACTCCGCTCTACAAAAGAGCTGAGTCTCTCTCCTGCACAGATCACTAGCTCCCATTCACTATTGCAGGACTTTCATCGGGCTGCTCCCAGCCTATGGAATGCCCTTCCATGCACAATAAGACTCTCCACTAACTTTCAAGTGTTCCCTGAAAACTCACGTCTTCAGGCAAGCCTATAATATTTAAGTTACATACGCATAACCCTCTGAGGCACTTATGTATTATATAGTTTCCATTCTGGACTTGTAACTCGGTGGGACTGCTATGCTATTACTGGTGCCTGTCCTTGTGTTTCCCTCCTATGTCCCTATAGATTGTAAGCTTGCAGCAGGGCTCTCGTACCTCCAAGTCTGTCTGTTGTTACCCAGTTTGTTTTATCACTTTCTAAAACTGTAAAGCGCAACGGAATCTGCTGCGCTATATAAGAAACTGTAAATAAATATTATACTCCCAGTCATCACCCTCTATTAGTGCTATGATATGTAATTACCAAAATCCACCAATCAGGTCACTGTAGTAATAATATATCAGTGATATCACTGACACTCTCAGATATCCTCACCAGCATAGTGATGTCCCTGTATTATTACTATAGATATACTGTAAGTGATGTCACAGTGACACTCCCAGATCCCCTCACCTCCCTGTATTATTACTATAGATATAAGTGATGTCACAGTGACGCTCCCAGAACCCCTCACCTCCCCAGTCATGTCCCTTTATTATTACTATAGATATAAGTGATGTCACAGTGACGCTCCCAGATCCCCTCACCTCCCCAGTCACGTCCCTGTATTATTACTATAGATATAAGTGATGTCACAGTTACACTCCCAGATCCCCTCACCTCCCCAGTCACATCCCTGTATTATTACTATAGATATAAGTGATGTCACAGTGACACTCCCAGATCCCCTCACCTCCCCAGTCACGTCCCTGTATTATTACTATAAATATAAGTGATGTCACAATGACGCTCCCAGATCCCCTCACCTCCCCAGTCACGTCCCTGTATTATTACTATAGATATAAGTGATGTCAGTGACATCTCCCAGATCCCCTCACCTCCCCAGTCACATCCCTGTATTATTACTATAGATACATGTGATGTCACAGTGACGCTCCCAGATCCCCTCACCTCCCCAGTCACGTCCCTGTATTATTACTATAGATATAAGTGATGTCACAGTGACACTCCCAGATCCCCTCACCTCCCCAGTCACGTCCCTGTATTATTACTATAGATATAAGTGATGTCACAGTGACGCTCCCAGATCCCCTCACCTCCCGTCACGTCCCTGTATTATTACTATAGATATAAGTGATGTCACAGTGACATCTCCCAGATCCCCTTCACCTCTCAGTCACGTCCCTGTATTATTACTATAGATATAAGTGATGTCACAGTGACACTCCCAGATCCCCTCACCTCCCCAGTCACGTCCCTGTATTATTACTATAAATATAAGTGATGTCACAGTGACGCTCCCAGATCCCCTCACCTCCCCAGTCACGTCCCTGTATTATTACTATAGATATAAGTGATGTCACAGTGACACTCCCAGATCCCCTCACCTCCCGTCACGTCCCTGTATTATTACTATAGATATAAGTGATGTCACGGTGACACTCCCAGATCCCCTCACCTCCCCAGTCACATCCCTGTATTAGTATAGATATAAGTGATGTCACTGTGATGCTCCCAGATCCCCTCACCTCCCCAGTCACGTCCCTGTATTATTACTATAGATATAAGTGATGTCACAGTGACATCTCCCAGATCCCCTCACCTCCCCAGTCATGTCCCTGTATTATTACTATAGATATAAGTGATGTCACAGTGACATCTCCCAGATCCCCTCACCTCCCCAGTCACATCCCTGTATTATTACTATAGATACATGTGATGTCACAGTGACACTCCCAGATCCCCTCACCTCCCCAGTCACGTCCCTGTATTATTACTATAGATATAAGTGATGTCACAGTGACACTCCCAGATCCCCTCACCTCCCCAGTCACATCCCTGTATTATTACTATAGATATAAGTGATGTCACAGTGACGCTCCCAGGTCCCCTCACCTCCCTGTATTATTACTATAGATATAAGTGATGTCAGTGACACTCCCAGATCCCCTCACCTCCCCAGTCACATCCCTGTATTATTACTATAGATACATGTGATGTCACAGTGACGCTCCCAGATCCCCTCACCTCCCCAGTCACGTCCCTGTATTATTACTATAGATATAAGTGATGTCACAGTGACACTCCCAGATCCCCTCACCTCCCCAGTCACGTCCCTGTATTATTACTATAGATATAAGTGATGTCACAGTGACGCTCCCAGATCCCCTCACCTCCCGTCACGTCCCTGTATTATTACTATAGATATAAGTGATGTCACAGTGACATCTCCCAGATCCCCTTCACCTCTCAGTCACGTCCCTGTATTATTACTATAGATATAAGTGATGTCACAGTGACACTCCCAGATCCCCTCACCTCCCCAGTCACGTCCCTGTATTATTACTATAAATATAAGTGATGTCACAGTGACGCTCCCAGATCCCCTCACCTCCCCAGTCACGTCCCTGTATTATTACTATAGATATAAGTGATGTCACAGTGACACTCCCAGATCCCCTCACCTCCCGTCACGTCCCTGTATTATTACTATAGATATAAGTGATGTCACGGTGACACTCCCAGATCCCCTCACCTCCCCAGTCACATCCCTGTATTAGTATAGATATAAGTGATGTCACTGTGATGCTCCCAGATCCCCTCACCTCCCCAGTCACGTCCCTGTATTATTACTATAGATATAAGTGATGTCACAGTGACATCTCCCAGATCCCCTCACCTCCCCAGTCATGTCCCTGTATTATTACTATAGATATAAGTGATGTCACAGTGACATCTCCCAGATCCCCTCACCTCCCCAGTCACATCCCTGTATTATTACTATAGATACATGTGATGTCACAGTGACACTCCCAGATCCCCTCACCTCCCCAGTCACGTCCCTGTATTATTACTATAGATATAAGTGATGTCACAGTGACACTCCCAGATCCCCTCACCTCCCCAGTCACATCCCTGTATTATTACTATAGATATAAGTGATGTCACAGTGACGCTCCCAGGTCCCCTCACCTCCCTGTATTATTACTATAGATATAAGTGATGTCACAGTGACACTCCCAGATCCCCTCACCTCCCCAGTCACATCCCTGTATTATTACTATAGATATAGGTGATGTCACAGTGACACTCCCAGATCCCCTCACCTCCCCAGTCAGCAGGTAGATGATCTCCAGGGTGATATTTAGAATCCTCTCAGTCATGTGACTCTGCTCCTTGTCCATCCTCGGGCCATACACTGCTGCGATACATCCCAGTAGTGTATGGCCACCATAAGAAAAATCTACACAGAGGCACAAGAGCAGCCTCTAATGTTTCCGCACATATATATATCATACAGAGAACAATGGGTACATGTATAGTATAAGCGCTATAGTATACCACTACAACGTTCATTGTAGTAGATGGTTGTCTGTAATAGGGCACCAAAGGCTGCTCGCACTGTATAATCATCATACTACTACGAAGATATCAGAGACTCAAAACCCTGAAAAAAATAATATAAAATAAATTTGTTTTGTAACAGGACACCAAAAGCTGCTCCCTAATGGTAATCTTAAAAAAAGGCAGAGGATGCTGAACTATATAATAATAACACCACACCAGAGGCTGCTCCCTCTGTATAACATTTGTAACAGGATGCCATAGGCCGCTCCCCCTGTATAAATAGGACGGCAGAGGCCGCTCACACCACAGGCCGCTCCAACTGCATAAACAGGTTGCCACAGGCTGCTCCCCCTGTATAAACAACCCCCCCCCCCCCCCCCCCCCCCCTATAACAGGACGCTGCAGGATGCTCCTCCCTGTATAAAAGGACGCAGCAAGCCGCTCCCCATGTATAAACAGTATGACAGGATAACGCAGGCCGCTCCCCCTCTGTATAAAATGACATCACAGGCCTCTCCCCCGTATAACAGGACATCATAGGCCGCTCCCCCTGAATAACAGGACACTACAGGCCACTACAGGCCACTCTCCCACCCCCCCCCCCCCCCGTATAACAGGACACCACAGGCCGCTCCCCCTGTATCACAGGCCGCTCCCCCTGTATCGCAGGAGTCCACCACAGGCTGCTCCCCCTGTATTACAGGACACCGCAGGCCGATCCTTCCCTTATACAAAGACACCACAGGCTGCTCCGCCTGTATAATAACACCAGGGCAGTACAATACCATCACCTGCTGCCAGATACAGCAATATCTTCTCTCGGTCCCCCGTAACCTTATCACCGTGGCTTCTGGAAGTGAGAGGCCTCACCTAAGATTCAGCAGCGCTGCCCCAGCAGGGAGCCGAGATGCTGCCGCCACTGAACGCGTGGATTGGTCTTCGGGAAAATGGCCGCCGCTCCGTTACACAAGGGACAATTATTATGGAACCTTTCTGGTCGTATTATAGCATGGAAACTACTACCGGTGACCGCACCTCACAGAACTCTCTCTGTGCATTCTCTCAATGCAATTGCCGCTTCTACCAGTCTCTTAGTGATGTCTCATCGTGTGTCCTCATACAGCGGCGGCCATTGTGTTGTAGTTTGTACTCGGCTCCCAGACTTCCCCGCGGCTGTAGCCACAGTGTATTTCCTGTGTGGGGCAGAGTGGGAGGAGCTGTGTTACCAAGGAAACGCTCCTTCCTGGTGTGCATGGCAGGCAGGAGGGAGAGTGCTGCAGCTGGCACCAGGTAACCCCAGGTATTATACTTCTAGTAACAGCATAGTAGTGATTGCTGGGTGTGAGCCATATGTGCACTTATATCCCTTTTACACCAGAGTCGCTACCCAGGTTATTGCCGCTCCAGTCCGGGCCGGGGCTTGGTGTAAAAGGGCAAATAAAAAAAAATAACCCGGGTCCTGTTACCCTTGTCCGACCCGGCAAATGTTCAGGGTCGGACACTGGGTTTCCCCGGAGTCAGGGGCCGTGTAAATGGGTGACCCGGTACTATGCAAACAGCAGCAGAGGTGAATGTATGCCTGTGTGCGGCATCCATTCACCTCATGGACGGAGGCTGGGGGCAGTCCAGCAGCTTACTTGGGTGTTGGGTTGGCCCCAGCACGTCGGTCAGCGTTGCAGGGTTGACGGTTGGCAGGTTTCCAGGTGCTTGGAGATGATTTTATCTCCGAGAGCCGGCTCCGGGCATGAATTCACCGGCGTCCCCTACCCAGCATAATTCCGGGTAACGCCGGTGTAAAAGGGAACAACTTCCGGGTCCAGAAAACTGGGAGGAGATGGCGTCAGAGGGAGGGGGAGGAGATGGAATTAGAGAGAGGTGGAAGGAGATGGCATCAGAGAGAGGGGGGAGGAGATGGCATCGGACAGAGGGGGAAGTAGATGGCATCAGAGAGAGGAGAAAGGAGATGGCATCAGAGAGAGGTGAATGGAGACGACATCAGAGAGGGAGGAGACAGCATCAGAGAAAGAGGGGGAGGAGACAGGGTCAGAGTAAAGGGCCCCATACATCAGCAATTAATTGTGACAATTTTCAGATATGGAGATGATTGCCACAATTAATTTTAGGTGTGTGGGCTCCCCCTTTTGTCAATCCCAATCAAAATCGCCAATCGATTGCTTAATCAGGTTTTTAAACATGCTTAATAATCTGGTATTATCTGCAGATCTTTTTTATATGTGTGGGCATTCCCAATTCGTCTTCTTCATCTATTTACATTATGAACAGCTGAAATGACAATTGATTGGGGCAATTTCCAGATATGAAGATGCAATCTTTAGATGGAAAAATCTGCCGATCACTGAAATAAATCTTTAATGTGTGGGCAAAGTCAGATAGATTGTAAAATCCATTTATCTGGCCAAAAAATCCCTGGATCTGGAAATCCATAAATTGTGATTGCTGATGTATGGGGCCCTTAAGAGCGGGAGGAAATGGTGTCAGAGATAGGTGGAAGGAGACGGCGTCAGAGAGAGAGGTGAATGGAGACGACATCAGAGAAAGAGGTGGAGGAGACAGCGTCAGAGAAAAAGGTGGAGGAGACGGCATCAGAGAAAGACGGGGAGGAGACGGCATCAGAGAGGGGGAATAGACAGCATCAGAGAGGGGGGATGTGACAGCGTTAGAAAAAGAGAGAGGTGGGAAGTTAGACAGCTTCAGACAGAGAGTGGGGATGAGCATACCTCATTACAGCAGTCGGTGGGAGCACAGCCAGGGGGCCTCTTATGGGGGTGGGCACTTCACTGCATTAGGCCACACCCCCTAAATGACCGCAAATCGCGGGACTGCTGGAAGCCAGCCAGGAGGGTTGAGGGACCACAGCTTCATCCTCAGTGGATGTGCTGCAGCTTGCATTGGCCGGGCCAAGGTGAGGGGGCCGTGGCAAGGTGGAGCAGGTAGCGCTGAATGCTGCTGATCTTTGGTGCAGTCAGGACTTGGTACAGGGGGAGCTGCGGGCCCTAGAAACAGCTCGGGCCCGATAGCAGCTGCACCCTTGGTAGTTACACCATGTCACGGTCTTAGAAGCACCAGCTGTAGTGTAACGGAGGCTGGGTGCTTTAATGTAAGGATATTGCATCCACGACAGAAGGGAGTGAAACAATAGAATAAAATGAAATTGATTTAATAAAGATATTGCAAGACAAGTGATACTGATGGCACAAATGATATACTGTAGATTATGCCAATGTAAAAGTCAATAGTCCAATACCTTATTGCAGAATATGATGATGCTTGGTACTTAAAAGAATATTATAATGTTGCTTGAAGAATTGAAGAATAAATGAAGAAGAAGGGATTTGATTGGGTAATTGATGGATTGACTGAAGGATTGGATGTTTGAATGAAGAAATAACTGGAAGATTGGATGGTTGATTGGAAGATTGGATTATTGGTTGGAGGATTGGATGATTGGATGGAAGATTGGATGATTGGTTTGAAGATTGAAGAATAAAGAATATTAATGAAGAAGACTGTCCTTGCTAGATTGGATCGTGGCTGCAATCAGAGGCACGAAGGATTGTAGTGGGAACTACAGAGCCAGACCGGAGCAATGATGCATAGGGGTAGACATCATTGTACTGACTGCCGGTCTAACCCGGCCAGTCAGTACTTAACAGGTGGACTGTGTGGCTATTGGTCAGCCTATTGACAGGGGAGGCGGAGCCGCACAGGGGAGGCTAAGCGAACCAAAAAGATGGCGGCCGCCAGAGGGGGCGACAGGTTACAGCCGGCAATGAGTGTTCGCAGCTGCGCAAACACCGGCATTCAGACACAGGCCTAACCAGGCACAAACACACATGGCGGTTCAGGTCTCATACCGCTCATGCCCTGCATGGCACCAGAGCACACAGCACCACCGTCACCACGCGGTGACAGCGCGGACACATGTACCCCACCAGTACCAGGGACATAAGCAGAGGTGAGCGCCATAGTGTTACACATGCGGTTAGAGAGCCTAGGGCTGGGCACAGCACAGGGGATTTGGGTGAGAGCCATGGTGGATGTGACACACCACTTCTAATACTGCTAATTACACACTTTCCCAGTCAGTCAGGAGAAAGTGCATAGTCAGATGCTTTGCATTATATAGGTTTCCTTTCAAAAATATATTGCTTTTATTTTCATTTTTCTAATATATATATATATATAACACACACACTAGTAAGCCTACTCGAAGCAAAAGCTTCGAAAGCTAGTCTGCTACCTTGTGATTGCCTCTGTGTTTGTGCATGTGTGAGAGAAAGAGATGTAGTTTCACTCTCTGCCAGCAGATGGCAGTATTTCAGAGACACACAGACACTAGACATATATAGATGATAGGTTGAGGTTGGCAGAGCGACACTCACCCAATCTGGGTAACAGATGCTCCGGTGCCCTCCAGAGATATCGATAGTAAGTTGTAGAAAAAGCGGCACTCGCAGGCTTCATCAATTCAAAAATCCAATAAAATGGTGCGTAATTTCCAACATTTTAAGGACTAATACTTGGATGAGACTATCCACTTCAGTTCCATCGCCACTACACCACCATCAATTATCTGGGTGTTAAAACCAGTCGAATACAGAACAAATGGATGGAAACAGACAACTTTTATAAGGCCACAGATAAGAACACTATCTTACACTTATTACTGACACATCAAGAAAACATTGGCCGCTCGTTACCACTGATACAAACCTACAATATCTTCAGAACACCTATTTGATGAACTGCCACCAACGTGGAAGCAATATCAAGGACTGGTTAGTCCAGAACAATGTAGCCATATCAAGGAATACTATCTGTGGCACTTTTCTAGGCAGGAAACCGGGTGCATATAAATGCACCAACTGTATCACTTGCCGCTACATGGAGACCTGGAACTAGTGTTTTCTGCTTGGCTGTTTTAGCAGGGCGCTGCACCCTGCCCGATTTAAAGGGCAAAATGCGCCATGCTCCTCTAGCAGCGCCCCGCTAAAACAGCCTCTGCTTTAGTGACGGAGGCGGGCGGACCCGCTCCCTTTAGTGACGGCGGTGACCCGGAACCGCCCACAATGGTGACAGCAGCGGAACCGGTCTGCCCCACTTATGCTGCCCCCATGCATGCCCCATGCTCTGCCCAGTTCCTAGAAGGAACACTAGGGAACTACATATTACATCCTCATTCTGAACACAAAATCCCTATGAAACACATCCTCGCATGTAGTAGCAAATGTAGTAGCCACCGGATTCGGTGCCCGTGTGGATATGTCTATATAGGACGTTTTGCACGTTTAACCCCTTCCCGACATTTGACGTACATTTACGTCATGGTCGGGAAGTACTTCCCGACACATGGCGTAAATGTACGTCATGGCTTTAAACTGTCACCTTGTCTATAGACGCGGTGACAGTTTAAACATGTCTGCTGTCCCTGACAGCAGACATGTCCCTGCATGCCCAGGGGGGGCTGCGATGCCGCCCCCCCGTCGGCGATCGCTGTGATTGGCTGTTCAGTGTGAACAGCCAATTACAGCGTTTTCTGTGTCACCGGCGAATAACGTTCGCCGGTGACACAGGGATCGGAGGTGATTGGTGCTGTAAAGTACAGCACCAATCACCACGGGGTGTAAGGGTGACACTGGTGTCACCCCACCTCACCCCGCCCCCAAAGGCCGTGATTGGCCCGTCGGACCGACGGACCAATCACAGCCATGGAGGGGGATTTAAACTAACGGTGACTGCACTGCAGACGCCATTCCGGTCTGGAATTGCGTGCAGTGCGGTCACCGTACCTAGCTGCCGTGATATACTGACCTGATCCTTGCTAAATACTTACCTGATCACTGCTTCATCACTGCTTGTAGCGTGCTGGATGCTTCCTGGATCCTGTTACTACTTGTGACTTCCTGTGTTGTGCTGCTGCAGTGTAATAGCGTTAGATAGAGAGAGATAGAGAGATAGAGAGAGATAGTGTCAGAGAGTGCTATATTTTGTGCTGCTGCAGTGTGATATAGTTATAGATAGAGAGAGAGAGAGATAGAGAGATAGTGACAGATTGTGCTATATATTTTTTATATAACTGACTGCTGCCCCCCCTTTTGTGCTGATCAGTATAAATTAACTGATCAGCAACTTTTTGGGGGCGCAGGTTTTTTTTTTTATATATATACCTGTCAGTGCTGCTGCTGCAGTGTCATAGAGTGATAGATAGTGAGAGATAGAGAGATAGAGAGAGATAGTGACAGAGAGTGATAGAGACTGCTATATTTTGTGTCTGCTGCCCCCCTTTTGTGCACCCCCAGCAACTTTTTGGGGGTGCAGGGGTTATTTTTTATATATATAACTGTCAGTGCTGCTGCTGCAGTGTCATAGAGTGATAGATAGTGAGAGATAGAGAGATAGAGAGAGATAGTGACAGAGAGTGATAGAGAGTGCTATATTTTGTGTCTGCTGCCCCCGCCTTTTGTGCTGATCACTATATCTGAGGTGATCAGCAACTTTTTGGGGGTGCAGAGGTTTTTTTTTTTTTTATATATACCTGTCAGTTGCTGCCAGTTGCACCAAAGGTTGTGCACCTGCTGCCCCTCACTGGTAATCAGTGTCGCATCAGTGATCACCTTTTTTTTTTTTTGAGGGTGCTGTGGGGTCTTTTTTTAATTTTTTTTTTACACACACTGTGATTTTGTGGGTGTCCTGTGGCCACTGTGCGCTGATTAGTGACGTACATCACTGATCAGCTTTTTCGGCACAGGGTTGATCTATTTTTTTTTTGATCAAATTCCTGTTGCCTTTGAGCGCTGTTCAGTGACGGACGTTACTGACCAACATCTGTGCTCAATTTTTGGCGCAGGACCTTTTTTTTTTTTTTTTAACCCCTTCAATTTTTTTTTTTTTTAACCCCTTCAATTTTTTTTTTTTTTATTGGGATCAAATTCCTGTATAAAGTATTTTTTTTTTCTGCACTACATACACACTACACACTACATACCCCCCGGGTTGAAATAAAGTTTGTACCCCCCCCCCCTACACTATACACGTGTTGAAACATTTCACTACCAGTAACACAAAAATAAAAATGTCATCCCAAATGTCATCCCAAATGTCATCCCAGTCATCCAGAAGAATGTATTCAGCGGAGGAGGCATATGCCATGCTTGCCTCTGACTCTGACACAGCCAGTGATGCAAGCGGGGAATTTGAAGGATTCGTCTTAAGCTCCTCTTCCTCCTCTGGTGATGAGGGACCCCCTCAAAGACGCCCCCGTAGAGCAGCTGAGACCCCCCCCCCAATAATTGATCTCGTATGGACCCCACCACCAGACAATTTTGAGCCCCAGGTTCCTGAGTTTTTGGCCATGCCAGGAATCCAATTTGATTCCACAGGTCTCAGAGAAATTGACTTTTTCAAATTATTTTTCTCTGATGATTTTATAAATTTAATGGTGGACCAAACTAATTTATATGCCCAGCAGTTTAGTGCTCAAAACCCCACGTCATCATTTGCTAGGTGGACCCCTGTAGATGCAGTAGAGATGATGACGTTTTGGGGTCTGGTGTTTCATATGGGCATAGTAAAAAAGCCAGAAATTAGGCAATATTGGAGTACAGATGTTCTGTACAGCACCCCATTTTACCGTATGGCCATGACTCGGGCTCGTTTTGAGATGATCCTTAAATTTTTGCATTACAACGATAATGCACAGTGCCCACCCAGAGATGATCCCACCTTTGACCGGCTATTCAAAGTCAGGCCGGTCATTGATCATTTCAGTGCCAAATTTGCAGAGATGTACATCCCTGAAAAATGTATTTGTATTGACGAGTCCCTTATACATTTTAAAGGAAGGGTTAAATTCCGCCAGTACCTTCCCAGTAAGAGGGCAAGGTATGGCATAAAAATGTATAAGCTGTGTGAAAGCACCTCAGGGTACACCCACATGTTTAGGGTATATGAAGGGAAGGATTCAAGAATTGAACCGCCAGAATGCCCCCCCTCCCTCGTAGGTGTTAGTGGAAAAATTGTCTGGGATTTAGTGCACCCCTTCCTGGATAAAGGTTATCACCTCTATGTGGATAACTTTTACACTAGCATCCCCCTGTTTAAGGCCCTTGGTTCAAGAGGTACAGTAGCTTGCGGTACTGTGCGCAAGAACCAAAGAGGCCTCCCAAAAACGCACATTGCCCAAGTAATGAGAAGGGGTGAAAGCAGGGGAATATGCACCGAAAATATGTTGTTGGTCAAATATAAGGACAAGAGGGATGTCCTTATACTGACAACAATTCACGGAGACAGTACCACCTCCGTCCCTGTACGAGGTACCAGTACCCACACCTCAAAACCTAATTGTATCCTGGATTACAATAGGTACATGGGCGGAGTGGATCTTTCAGATCAGGTACTGAAGCCGTACAGTGCCCTGCGGAAAACAAAAATCTGGTACAAGAAGCTGGCCGTGTATATCATCCAGATGGCACTGTATAACGCTTACGTGCTATTCCGTTCTACCGGCCAGAGGGGGACATTTATGCACTTTCAAGAGGAAGTCATAAAGGGCCTAATATTTGGGAACCAGCAGGCAGAGGGCCCCAGTACTTCTAGTACTGGCCCCCGTATTGTACCAGGGCAGCATTTTCCTGATGAAATCCCCTCCACTGGAAAAAAGGGCAGGACACAAAAAAGGTGCAAAGTTTGCTATAAAAAGGGAATAAGAAAGCAAACTATTTTCCAGTGTGACACTTGCCCCGACAAACCCGGCCTATGTATAAAGGAGTGTTTTAAAATATACCACACATCTATGGATTATTAGGTTCATAATTTCACCGTGCTTCGGGGGTCTTGCTAATGCCACATAGCACCCACCATTCATTCCACCAGAATCTGAGCCGCAAAATCCAAAAATCACTCCTTCCCTTCTGAGTCCTGCCATGCACCCAACTGGTATTTTTCTGTCACATGTGAGGCATTGCCGTACTCGGGAGAAATTGGGGCACAGATTTTGGGGTGCTTTTTCTCCTTCATACCTTCTGAAAATGAAAAATTTTGAGCCAGAACTGCATTTTTGTGTAAAAAAATGTAATTTTTCATTTTCACTGCCCAGTTGTATCAAAATTGGTGAAACCCCTGGGGGTTTGAAATGTACACTATACCCCTAGATGAATTCCCTGAGCGGTGTAGTTTGCAAAATGGGGTCACTTGTGGGGGGGTTCCACTGTATTGGTGCTTGGGGGGTCTTGCTAATGCGACATAGCACCCACCAACATTCCACCAGAATCTGAGCTGCAAAATCCAAAAATCACTCCTTCCCTTCTGAGTCCTGCCACTTTTTGGTCACACATGAGGCATTGCCGTACTCGGGAGAAATTGGGGCACAGATTTTGGGGTGCTTTTTCTCCTTCATACCTTCTGAAAATGAAAAATTTTGAGCCAGAACTGCATTTTTGTGTAAAAAAATGTAATTTTTCATTTTCACTGCCCAGTTGTATCAAAATTGGTGAAACCCCTGGGGGTTTGAAATGTACACTATACCCCTAGATGAATTCCCTGAGGGGTGTAGTTTGCAAAATGGGGTCACTTGTGGGGGGGTTCCACTGTATTGGTGCTTGGGGGGTCTTGCTAATGCGACATAGCACCCACCAACATTCCACCAGAATTTGTGCTGCAAAATCCAAATATCACTCCTTCCCTTCTGAGTCCTGACACTTTTTGGTCACACATGAGGCATTGCCGTACTCGGGAGAAATTGGGGCACAGATTTAGGGGTGCTTTTTCTCCTTCATACATTCTGAAAATGAAAAATTTTGAGCCAGAACTGCATTTTTGTGTAAAAAAATGTAATTTTTCATTTTCACTGCCCAGTTGTATCAAAATTGGTGAAACCCCTGGGGGTTTGAAATGTACACTATACCCCTAGATGAATTCCCTGAGGGGTGTAGTTTGCAAAATGGGGTCACTTGTGGGGGGGTTCCACTGTATTGGTGCTTTGGGGGTCTTGCTAATGCGACATAGCACCCACCAACATTCCACCACCAAAAATCACTCCTTCCCTTCTGAGTCCTGCCATGCACCCAACTGGTATTTCTCTTTCAATGGTCCTGGTGACACAGCTCAACACTGGGATGTAGGAGGGTCCGAAGGAGCCAGGCACCTATCCTAAAGTTTTAGAGGGTAGGCTCCTCCCCTACTGCATCCCTGGACTCTTCAGTTCGTGTTAGGTGCCCACTGGAGTGGGTGCTATTCTAAAGGGCTGCAGGAGCAGCCGAAGAATTAGAGTAGTTAGGGGATTTTTTATTATTTTATTAACTTTTACCCTAGCTAGGTAGGCACAGTGTGAGGATTCTCATAGTGAATCCTCACACTGCTTGCGCAGCAGGAGCTGACAGAAGCGCGTCCTGTCAGCTCACTGTGCACAGGGGAGACGCTGTCTGGTCTCCCTGTGCAGCGCTTATAGCCTTTTCTAAAAGGCTGCCTGGGCTCCGGAGTACCCTGAAACCGGCTCCACGCTTAGGTGGGGATCATGGGGGACAGGCGCTCCGTGATGGCGGCGGCCATTTTATGCGGAGCTTACACGCTGAGCTCCTAGATGAGAGGACAGCAGCGTTGTGACAGGCATGTTCCAAGTGATCCCCATTTGAGGGGGAGACACTGGAACTAGGAAATCCTACCTAAGGAGCGGCTTGCTGGGGGTGGTTGGCGCCAAAAGGTCACGGACCCCGCAGCAGCAGGGACCTGTGGTCTCTTCCTTCACTCTGACTTTGGCGCCTTTCAGAACGCTTGCAGCGGAGCTGAGCTGGCTTACTGATCCTGGCAGAGTGACTTGGATTTCCTGGGCATCGCTTCCCCGCAGTTGAAACCAACAGACAGATAAGTGATTGGGTGCATTGCCTCTGTATAAACGCTTGTACATTGTTTGCACTGTGTATACTGATAGATATACTTTTATCACTTGCGTCATGTCTGAGCATCAGGCTGTGGTTTTGGGGGAGGGAGCCCTTAATGCACTGAGCGCGTGCAATGTTTGCACACAAAAATTTGTCCCTGAGCAGATGGCCAAGGGGGGCTTATGTATTACTTGCGCTGATGTGAGACCCATGGGCAGTGATCCCCATAGGGCAGAGCATATGGAACCTGCGTGGGCCAGGGCCCTAGGCAGGTCAGTAAACGCTTTGGTGCAGCTTTTGGACAGGCAGAGTGATGGGCTGGTAGAATCACAGAGACCTATGCCATCATCTCAGCAGTCGTCTGGCTCCTTGCCTCTTACCCAGGCAGATCCTGCACTTATCCAGGTGATGCAGGATACTGCAAAAGGGATTAACAGGTTCAGTGAAATGCTGGACAAAATGGATGATGTGGCAGGGACCCCTAGAAGGTCTTATGCCTTAACTACTGTGGTAGATGAAGAGGAAGGAGAGTATACTGACATCCCCTGGGATCAGGGTGATGATTTGGAAGAGAACTCTGCTGCTGGTATAGAGGATCTCATTATAGCTGTGAAGCAGGCTTTAAAGCTGACTGTGGAGGATAAGACTCCTGTTAAAGGTGTTTTTAAGCGACAGCGGAAGGAGGCTGTTACTTTTCCTTCAGATGAGGGGTTACAGGAATTGTTAGAAGGGGCTTGGAAAACTCCTGATAAGAGGCTTCAGATGCCTAAGCGATTCCTTAGTCTGTACCCCATGCCAGAGTCTCATGCGGAGCTCTGGGAAAAGGTCCCAGTTGTGGACGCTTCAGTGGCACGTTTGTCCAAGGCTACTGTATTACCAGTACAGGGCGGTGCAGCTTTTAAAGATTCTGTGGATAAAAAGCTGGAGGGAAACCTCAAGGCTATCTTTGAAGGGGTGGGGTTTACCTTACGACCCCTTATTGCTTCAGCCTGGGTTTCTAAGGCCATGATAGAGTGGGCTGGTGAATTATGCACCATGCTGCAGGCTGACCCGGGTGCATTACTGCTGGCAGAAAAGATTAAGGCAGCAGCAGAATATGCAGTTGAAGCAGAGGAGGAAGCTATTAAAATGGCAACCAGAGTGTCCACAGTCTCCATTAATGCCAGGAGAGTGCTTTGGCTAAAAGCCTGGGAAGCAGACAATGAGTCCAAGAAGGCTCTGGAAACATTAGCCTTCAAAGGAAAGGTACTCTTTGGTACCGAATTAGAGGAGATTATAAAACAGGCCACAGGCGGCAAAAGTACATTCCTGCCGGCCTCCTCCGCAAAGCAGACGTCCAGATTTTCTGCTTTTAAGCCGTCCTTTCGGCCCTCCCCTAGAGGTGGTGCGTCCTTTCGAGGACAGTCTTTCAGGGGAAGGTTTCAGCCCTCTAGAGGCAAGACACAAAAGTCAAAATTTGGCTCTTTTCACAAGAAGCCTGCCAATAAAGGAGAGGATAAATCCTCTGCATGACTGTCAGGGGCTTTGCCCGACAGTGACAAAAGTGGGCGGGCGTCTCACGCTCTTCAGGGACGCTTGGGCTTCTCTAGACCAGGATGCCTGGGTGCTAGACATCATAACACAGGGTTACAAAATCCCTTTCAGAGGGCCACCTCCGAAGAGGTTCATTCCCACATCCTTACCAAAGGAGGCACGGCTGCGTACAGCTCTTGTGAGAGCAGCGCACTCCCTTTTGGAAAAAGGGGTGGTGACACTAGTCCCCAAGACAGAGTGGAAGAAAGGCTTTTACTCCACGCTGTTCCTGGTGCCCAAACCAGACGGGTCTTTCAGACCAATACTAAATTTGAAGTCTCTAAATGTTCATTTATGGGTAGACCATTTCAAAATGGAGTCTCTACGGTCAGTACTCCTGAGTCTGGACCAGGGAGAATTTTTGGCGTCCATGGATGTCCAGGACGCATATTTGCACGTTCCTATACACCCGGAACATCAGACCTTGTTGAGGTTTGCCATAGGAGACCTGCATTTACAATTCCGGGCGTTACCCTTTGGGCTAGCAACCGCGCCAAGGGTATTCACAAAGATAATGTCAGTAATGGCGGCGGTGCTGAGGCTCAGGGGAATCACAGTAATACCCTATTTGGACGATCTCCTGTTCAAAGCAGAGTCAGCAGCCATGCTGCAGAGTCACTTGGCAGAGGCCATCAGTTTTTTGCAGGCTCACGGCTGGATTTTAAATTTGCAAAAATCTCAGTTGGTACCGTCACAAAGGCTCCAATTCTTGGGAGTCATACTGGACACCCATCTTCATCGGGTATTCCTCCCGGAGGTAAAGGCCAGGGATCTGGTCACCCTAGTCCAGGAGATTCTCAGGGCTCAGAGCATTTCAGTATGGAGGTGCCTCAAGCTCCTGGGGAAGATGGTGGCGTCATTCGAGACGCTTCAATTTGCCAGGTTACACTCTCGGAGGTTCCAATGGAACATTTTGTCAGCCTGGTCAGGAAACACTTTGACCATGAAATCCGAGATGATAGTGCTGTCTTCGGACACCCGAGAATCTTTGAAATGGTGGACAGAAGTAGATTCCCTTCAGTGGGGTCGGTCATTACAGACCTGGGACTGGTTGATAGTAACTACCGACGCCAGTCTCAGGGGCTGGGGGGCAATAGTCCTGGATCTCAGGCTTCAGGGCCTGTGGACGGCAGAGGAATCAGCGTTACCAATCAACATCTTGGAGCTGAGAGCTGTCTGGAAAGTCATTTCCTTGGCGGGAGACAGGTTACAGAACCTCCCTTTGAGGATTCAGACCGACAATGCCACGGCTGTGGCGTATCTGAATCACCAGGGAGGTACACGCAGCAGATTGGCCATGTGGGAGGTATCCAGAATCTTCCTATGGGCGGAACAGAATGTTCCAGCTGTATCGGCTATATTCATCCCAGGAATAGAGAATATAGAAGCCGACTTCCTGAGCAGGGAGGAGCTCAAGGAAGGGGAATGGAGCTTACACCCTCAGGTGTTTCACCAAATCACTTCGATGTGGGGAACTCCGGATGTGGACCTGATGGCATCCAGGATCAACCGTCAAGTGCCCAGGTTCTATGCCAGAACAAGGGATCCACTAGCGGAGGCAGTGGATGCCATGACTATTCACTGGCAGGGAGATCTCCTTTATGCATTCCCACCAGTACCAATGTTACCGAGACTTCTGAAGAAAATACAGGGGCAGAAGGTTCCAGTGATCTTAGTGGCCCCAGATTGGCCAAGGAGATCCTGGTACTCGAGGCTTCAGAGGTTGTCTGTGGACTCATGGCGTCTACCTCTGAGACCAGACCTTCTAAGACAAGGCCCTTTCAATCACCTGGATTCAGATCGATTGATTTTGACGGCCTGGCTATTGAAACCACCATTTTAAAAAGAAAAGGGTTTTCTGAGGCAGTAGTACAGACTATGATAAAAGCCAGAAAAGCTGTATCTTCGGCAAATTATTATAGAGTCTGGAAGACTTACATTCGATGGTGTGAGAGAAGAAAGGCTCATACATCTCATTTTAAGCTATTAAGAATGATGGAATTCTTACAAGATGGTTTTTCATCGGGCCTAAGCCTTCAGTCACTGAAGGTGCAGATTTCGGCCTTGTCCATCTATTTCCAGAAAAAGATAGCCATTTTGCCGGAAATTCAAACCTTTTTACAAGGAGTATCCAGGTTGAAACCTCCATACAAGCAACCAGTAGCACCTTGGGATCTATCACTGGTTTTGGAATGCCTTCAAAAGGCACCTTTTGAACCTTTAAGGTCGGCTGACTTTAAGTTTCTTACGTGGAAGCTAGTGTTTTTGTTAGCAGTAGCATCTGCTAAAAGAGTTTCAGAATTGGGAGCTTTGTCATGTAAATCTCCTTTCTTAATTTTTCATGATGACAGGGCTGTTTTAAGAACAGTGCCTCAGTTTTTACCGAAGGTGGTATCTACCTTCCATTTAAATCAGGAGATAGTTCTACCTGTGTTTCAACCCCCAGAGGGTTCTAAGAAAAGGGACAAGTTGAGAACTTTGGATGTTGTGCGTGCCTTACGCATATATGTGGACAGAGTGAAGAGTGTCAGGTAGACTGACACATTGTTGGTATTGTATGACGTACACAAGATTGGTTGGCCTGCATCTAAGCAGACTATTGCTAGGTGGTTGCGGTCTGTGATAGCCTTTGCATACACCAAAGTGGGTAGACCAGTACCGGCCAAAATAAATGCGCATACCACCAGGTCAGTTGCCACCTCTTGGGCGGTTCGACATGGGGCCACAGCTGAGCAGGTTTGCAGAGCTGCCACTTGGTCATCTGTTCACACATTTGCCAAATTCTATAGATTCCATGAGTTCGCGTCGGAGGACGCATCATTCGGGCGAGCAGTGCTGAGAGCTGCAGACCTGAGCGTACCCTCCCAAAGGACCGGCTCTGGAACGTCCCAGTGTTGAGCTGTGTCACCAGGACCATTGAAAGAGAAAAAGGGATTTTTGTAAGAACTTACCGTTCGAATCCCTTTCTCTGATATGGTCCTGGTGACACAGCGATCCCTCCCTTACGCTCAGTAAGTATGCCAGAAGTTTCATGATGTTCATGTTAAAATGGTTAAAAGTTAACAGTTTTCTGTTATAAAATGTGCATATAATATGTGCAGGCGTTTGTACTGAGTTAATGTATTCCAGTGGCTTTGAAAGATGAACTGAAGAGTCCAGGGATGCAGTAGGGGAGGAGCCTACCCTCTAAAACTTTAGGATAGGTGCCTGGCTCCTTCGGACCCTCCTACATCCCAGTGTTGAGCTGTGTCACCAGGACCATATCAGAGAAAGGGATTCGAACGGTAAGTTCTTACAAAAATCCCTTTTTTTTGGTCACATATGAGGCATTGCCATACTCGGGAGAAATTGGGGCACAGATTTTGGGGTGCTTTGTCTCCTTCATTCCTTGTGAAAATGAAAAATTTTGAGCCAGAACTGCATTTTTGTGTAAAAAAATGTAATTTTTCATTTTCACTGCCCAGTTGTATCAAAATTGGTGAAACCCCTGGGGGTTTGAAATGTACACTATACCCCTAGATGAATTCCCTGAGGGGTGTAGTTTGCAAAATGGGGTCACTTGTGGGGGGTTCCACTGTATTGGTGCTTGGGGGGTCTTGCTAATGCAACATAGCACCCACCAACATTCCACCAGAATCTGAGCTGCAAAATCCAAAAATCACTCCTTCCTTTCTGAGTCCTGCCATGCACCCAAATGGTATTTTTTGGTCACATGTGAGGCATTGCCGTACTCGGGAGAAATTGGGGCACAGATTTTGGGGTGCTTTGTCTCCTTCATTCCTTGTGAAAATGAAAAATTTTGAGCCAGAACTGCATTTTTGTGTAAAAAATGTAATTTTTCATTTTCACTGCCCAGTTGTATCAAAATTGGTGAAACCCCTGGGGGTTTGAAATGTACACTATACCCCTAAATAAATTCCCTGAGGGGTGTAGTTTGCAAAATGGGGTCACTTGTGGGGGGGTTCCACTGTATTGGTGCTTGGGGGGTCTTGCTAATGCGACATAGCACCCACCAAAATTCCACCAGAATCTGAGCTGCAAAATCCAAAAATCACTCCTTCCCTTCTGAGTCCTGCCATGCACCCAACTGGTATTTTTTGGTCACATGTGAGGCATTGCCGTACTCGGGAGAAATTGGGGCACAGATTTTGGGGTGCTTTTTCTCCTTCATACCTTCTGAAAATGAAAAATTTTGAGCCAGAACTGCATTTTTGTGTAAAAAAATGTAATTTTTCATTTTCACTGCCCAGTTGTATCAAAATTGGTGAAACCCCTGGGGGTTTGAAATGTACACTATACCCATAGATGAATTCCCTGAGGGGTGTAGTTTGCAAAATGGGGTCACTTGTGGGGGGGTTCCACTGTATTGGTGCTTTGGGGGTCTTGCTAATGCGACATAGCACCCACCAACATTCCACCACCAAAAATCACTCCTTCCCTTCTGAGTCCTGCCATGCACCCAACTGGTATTTTTTGGTCACATATGAGGCATTGCCATACTCGGGAGAAATTGGGGCACAGATTTTGGGGTGCTTTGTCTCCTTCATTCCTTTTGAAAATGAAAAATTTTGAGCCAGAACTGCATTTTTGTGTAAAAAAATGTAATTTTTCATTTTCACTGCCCAGTTGTATCAAAATTGGTGAAACCCCTGGGGGTTTGAAATGTACACTATACCCCTAGATGAATTCCCTGAGGGGTGTAGTTTGCAAAATGGGGTCACTTGTGGGGGGGTTACACTGTATTGGTGCTTGGGGGGTCTTGCTAATGCAACATAGCACCCACCAACATTCCACCAGAATCTGAGCTGCAAAATCCCAAAATCACTCCTTCCTTTCCGAGTCCTGCCATGCACCCAAATGGTATTTTTTGGTCACATGTGAGGCATTGCCGTACTCGGGAGAAATTGGGGCACAGATTTTGGGGTGCTTTGTCTCCTTCATTCCTTGTGAAAATGAAAAATTTTGAGCCAGAACTGCATTTTTGTGTAAAAAATGTAATTTTTCATTTTCACTCACCAGTTGTATCAAAATTGGTGAAACCCCTGGGGGTTTGAAATGTACACTATACCCCTAAATAAATTCCCTGAGGGGTGTAGTTTGCAAAATGGGGTCACTTGTGGGGGGGTTCCACTGTATTGGTGCTTGGGGGGTCTTGCTAAAGCGACATAGCACCCACCAAAATTCCACCAGAATCTGAGCTGCAAAATCCAAAAATCACTCCTTCCCTTCTGAGTCCTGCCATGCGCCCAAATGGTATTTTTTGGTCACATGTGAGGCATTGCCGTACTCGGGAGAAATTGGGGCACAGATTTTGGGGTGCTTTTTCTCCTTCATACCTTCTGAAAATGAAAAATTTTGAGCCAGAACTGCATTTTTGTGTAAAAAAATGTAATTTTTCATTTTCACTGCCCAGTTGTATCAAAATTGGTGAAACCCCTGGGGGTTTGAAATGTACACTATACCCCTAGATGAATTCCCTGAGGGGTGTAGTTTGCAAAATGGGGTCACTTGTGGGGGGGTTCCACTGTATTGGTGCTTGGGGGGTCTTGCTAATGCCACATAGCACCCACCAACATTCCACCACCAAAAATCACTCCTTCCCTTCTGAGTCCTGCCATGCACCCAACTGGTATTTTTTGGTCACATATGAGGCATTGCCATACTCGGGAGAAATTGGGGCACAGATTTTGGGGTGCTTTGTCTCCTTCATTCCTTGTGAAAATGAAAAATTTTGAGCCAGAACTGCATTTTTGTGTAAAAAAATGTAATTTTTCATTTTCACTGCCCAGTTGTATCAAAATTGGTGAAACCCCTGGGGGTTTGAAATGTACACTATACCCCTAGATGAATTCCCTGAGGGGTGTAGTTTGCAAAATGGGGTCACTTGTGGGGGGGTTCCACTGTATTGGTGCTTGGGGGGTCTTGCTAATGCGACATAGCACCCACCAACATTCCACCAGAATCTGAGCTGCAAAATCCAAAAATCACTCCTTCCTTTCTGAGTCCTGCCATGCACCCAAATGGTATTTTTTGGTCACATGTGAGGCATTGCCGTACTCGGGAGAAATTGGGGCACAGATTTTGGGGTGCTTTTTCTCCTTCATACCTTCTGAAAATGAAAAATTTTGAGCCAGAACTGCATTTTTGTGTAAAAAATTTAATTTTTCATTTTCACTGCCCAGTTGTACCACAATTGGTGAAACCCCTGGGGGTTTGAAATGTACACTATACCCCTAGATGAATTCCCTGAGGGGTGTAGTTTGCAAAATGGGGTCACTTGTGGGGGGGTTCCTAACTTTTAGCATCTTATGGTGCCTAGAAACCTACATGGTGCCTAAAAAATAATCTCATAAAAAGGAGGCTCCAAAATCAAGTAGGTGCTCCTTCTATTATGAAGCCTGTGGTTTGGTCAACGTGCACACTAGGGCCACATATAGGATATTTATGAAAACAAAAGAATTGGGGGAATCAATTTTTAGTCACATTTCTCTAGTAAAATGTACTGTGTTCCTTAGAAAAATGTATTAAAATTGCAAATCTGCAAAAAAAATGAAATTTTGAAATTTCACCTACACTTTGTTTTAATTCCTGTGAAACACCTAAAGGGTTAACAAACTTCCAAAATGCTGTTTTGAATACTGTGAGGGGTGCAGTTTTTGAAATGGTATCATTTATGGGGGTGTCTCACATACAAGTCCCTCAAAGTCACATCAGAACTGAACTGGTCCCTAAAAAAATCAGTGTTTGAAATTTTCTTGAAAATTTGAGAATTTGCTATTCATATTGTAAGCCTCCTAGTGTCCAAAAAAATGAAAAGGAAGTTGAAATAATGATGTCAACATAAAGTAGACATATGGTCTATGTTAGTTATTAACTATTTTGAGTGGTATGATTATTTGTCTCACAAGCAGAAAATTTAACATTTTGCAAATTGCTAAATTTTCCATTTTTTCACGACATTTTGGTATTTTTCACAAAAAAACACAGACTGTATCGACCCAAATTTACCACTAATTTGAAGTACAATGTGTCACGAAAAAACAATCTCAAAATCACTGGGATAAGTAAAAGCAAAAAAAAGTTATCCCCACTTAAGTGAGACATGTCAGATTTGAAAAAAAGGGCTCTGTCAGGAACGCAAAAACTGGCTCTGTCAGGAAGGGGTTAAAGAAAAAATAGAAGACCCCCGCTAGGGTTATGATACATCTTCCTTGTATCTTTTACTAATACCTATTGCTTTAAGTAAGCTATTTACTCATTATATACCTCTGAATTACTTTTTTTTTTTTGTCTATTTATTGACTAAATTCTTATATCTATAAATTATAAATTCAAATTTTCCCCTCTATTATTATAATTCAGAAGGGGGAATATCTGTTCCTATCATTGACATATTCCATCTATCCCACTTTTTCCTATAATTTTGATATGAGCCTCTGCTCTTATACATGATCCTTTCATGTCCAGATACCTCGTTAACCAATGCTCTCCAGTGAAAAATATTGGGAGATTCGGGGGCCATCCATTTTCTGGCTATCAGCACCTTAGCCAGAGTTGTTAAACAAAGAACATATTGATATATTATTAAGGAGTGTGTCTCTTGTAGGTCTACCCCAAATAAACATAAAAGAGCTGACCTTATCGGAAGGGTTAGCTCAGTAGATACTATATCCTCCCATACTCTCATCCAAAAATCATATATTAGTGGACAAGTCCACAACATATGCCAAAAATCAGCTCCTTCTAATCCACATTTTGGGCAAAGGGAGTTTGATCTCAATTTTGCCTTATATAGGGATATAGGGGTGCGGTAGATTCTGTGTGTAACGTAAAAATGTGTCTGCTGACATGGTGTAGTATCTTTAGTAGAGCTGAGTATTTGTGTCCACTGTTCATTAGAAAGCTCCCCTAAATTTGATTCCCATTTATTTTTAAGCTGATCAAATATATACGGATTAATTTGATTATTTATTTCTCCATATATTCTAGAAATTTGTCCCCTATCTCTCAAAGTATGAAGGAACCTTTTCACTGGGGAGATCGCTATATCAATAGGCTCTTTTCCAAACTGGGCATGTGCAGCACTTCGTAGCTGCAAGTATCTGAAAAATACTTTATTACCAATACCAAAATCTTCTTTCATTTGATCAAATGTCTTAAAAATTCCTTGCCTATATATCTGTTGTACCTCCCATATTCCAGTTTTCATCCAGAAACCATCTTGAGATAAGAACATAAATTCTTTAAATAGTGGATTATACCATAATGGTGCGTTCTCCTCTATTTCCTCCCATTCATAAACTTTATGGATCAATCGCCATATCATCATGGCTTGTTTAAGAAGAGGAGGAAAAGATGAAACTGATATTCCCGAAAGCAGGGTCTGTATTGGCGTATGATCATACTTCCCAAATTTACCAGCAAAACCCCTAAAAGTTAATATATCCCTTCCCTCCAGCCAATTTGAGATATGTACAAGCTGTGCTGCTAGATAATAAGCTCTTAAATTCGACAGACCTAACCCCCATCATCTTTAGATTTAACTAAGGTTCGTATAGCCACTCTTGGGGTTACACCCCCCCAAATAAAGGACAATATAACACTATCTATTACTAAAAACACTTTTTTAGGTATATATATAGGTGAATGCTGTAATAGGTATAAGTATTTGGGCTGGATCACCATCTTAACTAAGTTGATGCGGCCCACAACTGTTAAGGGCAGCTTCTTCCAGACATGTATTTTAGATTTAAACTCCTGCGTTACAGGGTCGATATTTTGAGAGACAAAATCCTTAGAATTAGGGGTTATCCAAACTCCCAGATATCTAAACCCTAATGTCCATTGTAATGGACAGGAGGGATCTATTTCATATGGTATATTACCTGAGATAGGAAGGATATATGATTTAGACCAATTTATACACAGACCTGAATACTCCCCGAATGAATTTATTATCTGTAATATATAGGGCAATGACATCATTGCCTCTCGCAAAAATAAAAGCACATCATCCGCGTATATGCTATAGTGTCAGAAATCCCCCCTATTGACAGACCTTCAATTTCAGGGGACATACGAATACAGCTGGCTAGAGGCTCTATCGCCAAGGCGAATAGAGCTGGGGATAGAGGACACCCCTGGCGAGTACCTCTCTCCAAAGAGAACCGCTCAGTAGTATATCCGTTAACAGTTATACGAGCGACTGGGGCAGAATACAACAATTTTATCCACCTTATAAAACCAGGACCGAAGGAGAATTTACCCAATACTTTCCATAAGTATCCCCACTCCACTGAGTCGAACGCTTTGGCGGCGTCCAAGGACACCACCGCCGCGCCCGACCCATAATCCTCTTTCATCTGTAAATGACAGAACAGTCTCCTAATATTTTGTATGGTGCTTCTCCCTGGCATAAATCCAGTCTGATCTCCGTGAACAATTGAACCGATCACAGAGTTCAGCCTGGTAGCCAGGATTCTAGCTAAAATTGTTACATCTGTGGATAATAAAGAGATAGGTCGATATGAATCAGGTGACGTGGGGTCTTTTCCTGGTTTTAAGATTCCAATAATATTAGCCTCAGCCATAGATGGTGGCAATTCACCATATTCAACTAAATTATTAAATAGCTCTAATAGATAGGGTGCAAAGAATTCTTTCCATTTTTTATAGATTTCTATAGGTAGGCCATCGCAGCCTGGGGACTTATTATTAGGGGTTGACACTATAGCAGATTCTACCTCTTTTATTGTAATTGGGGATTCCAACAAATCTATAGAATCAGGAGACAATGGGGGTTATTCTGATTCACTCGGAAAGGCACAATCACTCTCTAATGGACAAAACCATGTGCACTGCAGGTGGGGCAGATGTTACTTGTGCAGAGATAATTAGATTTGGGTGGGGTTTGTACTTCAAACTGATAAATATTGCAGTTTAAAAATAAAGCAGCCAGTATTTACCCTGCACAGAAACAAAATAACTCACCCAAATCTAACTCTCTCTGCACATGTTACATCAGCCCCACCTGCAGTGCATATGGTTTTGTCCATTAGAGAGTGATTGTGCCTTTCCGAGTGAATCAGAATAACCCCCAATGTCGGCAAATAGATCTGCGAGAGGTAATCGTCTAATTGATCATTTGTATAGGTTGCTCGAGTGGTATAAATTTTTTTATAATATGCAGAAAAAACTTCAGCAATATCGGGGAGGGAATACTGCAAACTTCCCTCTGAATTATATATCTGTTTTACCGTAGTATTATTCCTATCTCCTCGGGATAAAAAGGCCAAATAACTACCCCCTATGTCTGCCTGTGAGTATAGGTTATGTCTTGAGAATAGAATCCTTCTTTTAGATTTATCCAGAAGGAAATCAGTCCATCTCCTTCTGGCTGTAACCCAGCTAGTTTGATCAAAAGGTGATCTGGATGTTAAATATATAAGTTCCAGCTGTCTGCATTTATCCTCCAATTTCTTTTCCTCCTCTCTGCCACTTTTTTTTTTATATTCACAACTTTTTTAAACAAGGTGCCTCGTATTAAAGCCTTAAAGGCATCATGTTTTATTGATAGATTAGAAAAGGCACCATTAAATATTTGAAAATCTTCCCATTCCCTTATTAATTCGCCTCCATCTCCCATTAAAGACAGCCAGAACGGATTTAATTTCCAGAATCTGGCTCCCTGAGGGCCTAAATAATCCATTACTAACAGTATGGGCGAATGGTCAGAGATCCCTCTTGATAGATAATCAATTGATATGACTTTAGGAGTTAAATCTGGAGATATAAGGGCCATATCAATGCGTGAAAATGTGCCAAATGAAGCTGAGTAACAGGAGTATTGCTTATCTTGCGGATATCGGTTTCTCCATATATCTATCAATCCTAACTCTGTTCTCAATCTTGAGAAAGGTGTTATAGAGGATGTCCTAGAGGCTTCATGTGACACAATTCTCCATCTGTCTAGAATATTATCCATAACGTTGTTATAATCCCCTAGGCAAATATTAGGAGTACTAGGAGATAATGCCAAAAAGGCCATTACTTGTTTCAGGATATCATTATTATAGGGTGGAGGGATATAAATAGCTAGGAGATTTAACAACGTGGAGTTAAAAAAGGCCCTGATGGGGGCGTGGCCTGGCACGCAAGCAGTGAAGTCGCATCTCTGTGGAGCTCCTGCAAAGGCCCGGAGATTTTGCTTTATTACCGCCCCAATACCCTCTGCAAACCTACCCTACCTCCACTACAGCTCTACTGCGTCGCCCGACTACCCCGGTCCACAGCTGCGGAGCCGGGCAGCACTTTTAAGTGCTGCCGCAGGTTGCGGCCTGGTCCGGGAACGGAGACCCGGGACCTAGAGTTTGGAGCCGGAGACCGGACGGAGGCTCGACGGGCTACACCGCGACAACATCCGCGAGGTGGGGCTCTCCCCTGCTCTCCCCGCCGACCTCGGACCTCCTGTCACCGCTGCTCCCCTGTGCCGTGGACAGGCGGAGGCGCTCGTCCCGGAGAGAAGCACTCCCCGCGTCGGAGGCTGTCCCTCCCGGCGCCCGACGTCACCGAGATATACCCGGCTGAAGCAGGGCAGGCGGCGGTGAGTAAAGCGGGTGCGGGTGCTGCAAACACCCGCCCGCATATCTTTCTCCTCCGGCTGTGGCTGGACCCGGCCATTAACACCCTCCGCATTAACACCCTCCGCACGTGGCCGCCGCCATCTTTTCAGCCCCCAACCCGACCCTAAGGCAAACGTTGGGGATAGCACTGGTGCCCCCCACAGACCCTCTGCTACAACTGCCCCCATATATCAGAGGCTGAGTCCTAGGACAGCACACGGGACAGCACAGAGCCCAGCTTTTTTGCCGGCCTCCAAGCTCTGCTGCTACACCTATAGCCTCCCTCTCTTCCTTTTCCCTTCAGTACCCCAGCTTACAAGTCCCCTTGAGATTGGGCCCTGAATTATCCATCAGACCATCCGCCAGGGAAGTGGGGCAATCCCCCCCCCCCTGGTTCCTGCAGTTGCCCGGGCACAGCCCAACCCCAGCCACGTGCAGCACTAACAGAGCGCAGCCACAAGAGTCTTCACCTGCAGCTTCTCCCTTACTGGTCCTAATGTGACTATACAATGTCCAAGGCGGCCACTCGGTGACGACCTCAGCCTGATCACCTCACACATGTGATAGTGTCCCACTGCATATACCCCCACGGTGCCTTTTTGCTATTACTTACCTACTTCTCGGAAAGTGCCTGATCCCAATATGCCCCCAAAGAAGCCCAAAGACACGGTCCCAACCAAAATTACCATGTCAGTTAAGAAACCCTCTCAGAACCCCACAGCTCAAATAAGCCCCGCGAAGCAGGGGTCCACCTCCCTGGGAGCACATGCAGAGCTTAGCTCCCTTCCCGAGATAGCGGGGATAGACGCAGACTCAAATGAGCCAGTGACAGTGAAGTCCCTCTGCCAGGTTTTCTCCGCATTCCAAACAGAGATAGCCAGGGACCTAAAGCAGGCCATTCGGGAGGTTAAAACTGAACTGGTAGCGATTGGCGATAGGACGGACCACCTAGAGAGAAAGATGGAAGAACTGGTCACGTCACATAATGACCTTATATCTTCATATGACCGGCAGCAACTCGAGATTACACAATTTAAAGCCAAACTTGCTGACCTGGAGGACAGGTCTAGAAGGAACAATATTAAGATCAGAGGCATCCCGGACTCGGTGTCCAACTCTGAACTCGAGGAATTCGCCACCACCCTGTTTCGCAGACTTCTTCCCACTGCTGACCCCAAAGATCTCCTCATCGATCGCATCCACCGCCTACCAAGACCCAAATCTATCCCCGCTGACCTCCCCAAGGACACCCTTCTCAGGGTCCACTTCTTCACAGTTAAAGAACAACTCCTGAAGGCGGCCCGCGAAGCAAAGAATTCCGGCACATTAGGTGGCCTCCAACTATTTCAGGACTTCTCTCCTGCTACCCTGGCTAGCAGAAGGGTGTTCGCCCCCATTACCCTGGCACTCCGCTCTCACGATATAAGGTACCGCTGGGGGTTCCCAGTAAAGCTGCTTATCCACCATGACGACACCACCTACAGCGTCTCCTCCCTAGAGGCAGGAATGAAACTGCTTCTGGACTGGGACATCTCGATCTCAGGACCACAGGGGCAGAAGCGCCCACAACCCCTTCATCAGGAATGGACCGATACCTGAACATTTATGTGTCGCCATAGTCATCCTCACTCCTTAACTGACTGCCCAGGCCCCCCTGCCTTGCTCACCCCTCCAAACGGGTAGTGGTTCCAGCGATAAGTATTTGTTTTATTATTTAATAGCTGCTGCGGGGCTCTGGGCAAAAGTATTATTATGTTGACCGTTATTAAGAGATGTTCATAGTTAGTCTGCCAGAGATTTATATTTGCACTGGCTATAGTTTTCCTATCATCCGGGAACTTACATAATTACTCTAGCAAGTTACACATAGTAGGATGGTTTTATCTTCTCGTTTGATGTTCTTTCCCTCCTGTGCTCCACAGGTGGAATGTTAGCTCAAATTATTATGTTTTGTTTAAAAATGTCGTTACCGGAGGGGCGGCCTCCCCTTCTCTCCCCTTTCTAGAGATGCCAGGCCGCCACCCCCACACTCCCTCAAACTACTGCATGAAAACCCCCTTTCTTTCCCCTGCAGTAGTCATGCGGGTCCAAGGTGATGGACCCTTTTTGTTTTGTCTTTCCCTTTACCCCCTTTTTTCTCCTTCTCTAGACCTGTCCCTGTCCCCCCCTCCTCCCCCTCCCCCCCTGGACCACATTACCAATCAACAATCCACTCCCCCCAGTATCCTCCCTTTGGATATACACAGACTATTCTCAGCACACCCTAAGCTTGTACCATGCCCAAGCTAATTTCACTAAATGTTAAGGGGATGAACTCCCCAAACAAACGTAGGATGGCCTTGACATACTTTCATAAACTGAAGGCGGACATAGTGGCCCTCCAAGAGACGCACTTTGCCTCTCCTAACCCCCCCGTATTTAAAGACTCGAATTACCCAACAGCTTATTACGCTAACGGTCCCTTTAAACGTAATGGAGTTGCTATCCTGTTCAACCGCCACACCCCCTTTATCTGCCACTCCCAAACTGCCGATAAAAATGGCAGATACCTAATTCTCACTGGTCTACTAGAGGACAGAATGACGACTATTGTCTCTATATACGCCCCTAACACAAACCAAGTAGCATTCCTACGCAAACTTTTCTCTCTCGTACAAAAAATCTCAAAGGGTTCCCTTATACTAATGGGCGACTTCAATTTAACGCTAGACCCTCTGCTTGATAAATCCCGACTCCCCCATAGCCACCAATCCCACTTAAACAACCAATCGACAGCTCTCCGCAACCTCCTTTTAGAATTCGACCTGTACGATACCTGGAGAACAACCTACCCGACTGGCCGAGAATACACTTTTCACTCCTCAGTCCATAATACCTACTCTAGAATCGATCTCATTCTATGTGACAAATGGTCCCTGCAACACTCTGCAGGAGTCGATATCCTTCCCATCACATGGTCAGACCACGCCCCTGTTGTGTGGCACTGGAATTTTCTCCCATCTAAAATCCCTCCTAGACCATGGCGTTTGTTCCCCCACCTCCTATCAGACCCAATAGCTAAAGATATCATCTCCAAAGCAATGAACGAATATATGTCTACCAACCAGGTGACGGATACTTCTGTAACCAACCACTGGTGTGCATTCAAGGCAGTCACCAGGGGGGCGGCCATAAAAGCGGGCGCCACCCTGAAGCGCATGGCCATCGCAACCCAAAAATCCCTGGAGTCCAAACTGATAGAACTCGAAAACAAGAACAAAAAGTCCCCTTCCAACAACTTAAAGACAGAGCTGGCCTCAGTTCGTAGCCAACTGCAAAAATTGCTCTCGGCTCGCACCCAATCAGCTCTAAATAGGCTGAGACAAAGATTCTACCTCGCTAGTAATAGATCAGGCAGAATGTTGGCCCGAAAATTGCGGGCCCAACAAGCTAGAAATAGAATCAAACATATAATATCTCCCAACAAAGAAAAAATTAGCAACCCTAAAGATATCGCAAATCAATTCGCTGACTACTATTCTAAACTTTATAACCTCTCTCAAGACTCCTCCATAGTCCAGCCCACTAATGCTACCATTCGAGATTTCCTAGACAGTTTACACTTTCCCTCCCTTACCCAAGAGCAGCTAGACTCCCTAAACGCCCCCTGGTCAAAGTCAGAAATTATGGCGGTCATCAGATCACTCCCCCGCAACAAAGCCCCGGGGCCTGACGGGTTCATAACAGACTTTTATATCTCTTTTAGCGAACTCCTCTCTCCCTACTTGAAAGACCTGTTCAATGAACTCTCCTCCTCTGGCCACGCCCCCCCGGAACTACTAGAAGCCAGAATAGTGACTATCCCGAAACCTGGTAAAAATCCTGCCGCGTGCCAAAACTACCGCCCGATAGCCTTATTAAATAGTGATATCAAAATTTTCGCCAAATTAATGGCATCCCGAATCAACCAGTTCCTGCCGTTGCTGGTGCACCCGGACCAGACGGGGTTCGTCCCGGGGCGACAGGCCCCGGACAATACCAGGAGAGTCTTCAACTTAATTGACTCTCTATCAAAGGAGCAAGGCCTTCTTCTTCTATCTCTCGATGCTGAAAAAGCATTTGACCGACTGAACTGGCAATATATGAGAGAGGTCTTATTACGCTTCGGCTTCAAAGACCGGATTTTGATGTCAATCATGTCCCTTTACAGCACCCCGTCGGCCCGGGTGTTCAGCAATGGATTTCTCTCCTCCCCCTTTTTAATTTCCAATGGCACAAGGCAGGGATGCCCCCTCTCACCCTTAATATTTGTCCTTTCTATAGAACCATTAGCCATGTCTATTCGAAATAACCCTAACATACCAGGCCTCCGAGTAGGCCCCACTAACCATAAACTTAGCCTCTTCGCAGATGATGTCCTGCTCTTCGTGACGGATCCCACCAATACCCTCCCGCTAATCCACACAACACTAGCCTCCTACAGCGCTGCCTCTTATTATAAGCTCAATACATCCAAGACCGATGCCCTCCCGATCAATCTCTCAACCTCCCTTCCATCATTGAAAGCCACATATCATTACAACTGGCAGGCAAACTCTATAAAATACCTGGGTATTCACATTCCCCCTAACATGGTATCCGTTTTTGAGGTTAACCTATCCCCCCTCCTAACTTCCCTTGCTTCTCTCTCCAGGTCTTGGCTAACATTTGAGGTTTCCTGGATGGGACGAATGGCAGCATTTAAGATGTCGTTGCTACCTAAGTTAATGTACCTGTTCCGCACCATCCCATATGCCTTCCCTAAAAAGTCCCTGCAACAGGCTTCCTCCATCCTGACAAAGTATGTCTGGTCGACAAAACCCCCAGCTATGGCCCGCTCCAAAATGTCACTGCCTAGAGCATTTGGCGGACTTGATTTACCTGACCTACATCGATATCAAGCAGCCTGCCTCCTGGCCTCGACCAAATACTATTCCGAAAGAGAAACCCCCGTGGCGTGGGTGTGCGTTGAGCAAATTTTCTCCTCTCAAATCCCTCTCCCTGACTTGCTCAAGATCCCAAAACACTTAAGGCCTCCCCTACCTGACCTTCTCCCTGCAACTATTGCCACTCTCCACATATGGGACCAACTACTTGCCACTTTACGAGCCACAACAGCCCTTATCACCACACTTCCCATTATTACAGTGGCAAAGCTGATACCCAATCTCAACCTGAACCGCTGGAAAAGTGTCGGGATACACACCTTAGGAGACGTGTTAGACGCCCACACAATCCTACCCTTCGCCTCCCTCAGAGAAGCATACTCCCTCCCCTCCCAGGAACACCACCACTACCTACAACTGGCCCATTGGTGGAACGCCCACTTCTCCAACCGCCCTGCTCCAGATACGTATTACCAAGCAGCCCTCTCTCGACCCACCCTGACGTCATCCAGGGGGGACATCTCCTTTTGGTATGGCACCCTGACAACTCCCTTTGAGTTCACTAAGACCTCAGCCCATAGGAAATGGGAAGCAGACCTAGGCACTCAGCTAGCTGCCCCCCAATGGCGTAGGATCTTTTTAACCTCCTACACAATGTCTCGCTGCCTTAACCACTCGGAGATGCATATCAAACTAATCAACCGACTTTACCTAACGCCAGACCGACTTCACACATTCTGGCCTACATGCTCTAATATGTGTTGGCGGCAGTGTGGAAGTGTGGGCAATATCTATCATATCTTTTGGTCCTGCCCCAAGCTCAGGGAATATTGGGTAGAGGTCTTCAAGTTAATCTCCACGGTCCTCCAGGTGCCTCTGCTCCCCGACCCACTCATAGCCTTACTCCATATGTACCCCCAGGAGCTCCCAACAGGGAAAACATATGTCCTTGGGCACATCCTGATTGCAGCCCGAGCAAACCTAGCCCAACAATGGAAGCAGCCCTCCCCCCCCTCCCTACTTCAGGTTATCTTAAAAACGAACCACCATTATTATATGGAGACCGGCTTTGCCCCCCACCCGCCCAAATCCCCCTCACTCCACTCCAAGTGGGCCCCTTGGAGGAGTTACATGATGGACGGGACAGAGGCCGAAACTTCTGCCCCCGGTCCCCCCGGGCAGGCGCCACTGTTCAGTCTGAATGAACTCCCAGATCCAGACTCTCCCACGCCCCAAGATCCCGACCAAAGCTCACCCCCTATACTTAGGAGTGATAGTCAAAATTAGTTAGAAGTAGGCAGAAGTAGGCAGAGGTCAACATAAGTGCTACCCCTAGACACGAGTCTCCAGACACTGAAGGTTGTATAGAAAGTTCTCTCTCAACGCTCCATGTTATACTGTATATAATATACCTGCTGTTTACTCCGCTCTGCGCAGCGCGAGATATCCGTTGTGTTATATTTGTAACTCCCCCCTTACTCACTGCATTCACTGTATTTACTGTATTGTTCCCGCTACTGAATGTAGTCCACTCCCTCCCTCCCCTTCCCCCCCTAAGTACCCCCTTTTCTCTTCTGTACCCCATATAAAACTTTATGTTAATAAAAATTTATTGATGGGAAAAAAAAAAAAGGCCCTGATGAACACGTATCTTCCATATTGGTCAATCTGACTATATTCCAAATGGAAATTAACCGTTTTTTTTAATAATAATTGATACACCTCTCGCATTTTGAGAGAATGTAGAATGATATAACCATCCCATCCAAGGTTTCTTAAGAGCCAAGGTTTTGGTTCCAGTGAGATGAGTCTCAGAGAGACATATAATGTCAGCTTTATATAATTTAACCTGCGAGAGTACCAGTGCTCTTTTTATTTTATTATTTAATCCTCTCACATTCCTTCCATCCAATAAATTTTAAACCTTCCTTTTTTCCTATCATCTCTAAATATTAGGGTATTATCAGGTAGGATCAAACAGGATATTGATTCGTTAACTATCATTAAACATGGGATATAGCTTATTCATAGCTATCTCCAGAATAACTATCACAGTCTTTATATTAGTATATATAGCCATTTCTAATATTTTCGTAAGTTTTGTATAGATATTCTGTACTTTATAATATCCAAATAGACATATTTGTTTCATAAATTCAAAACGCAAGGAAGAAATGATAAAAATTGTAATAAAGAAAAACATCCCTAGCACCTTAATCCTTCCCTTCCCTCCCTGTATATCTACAAAAAGGTGAGACATACCTCTATCCGCCCTACCCTTCCCCAAAAAAGAACCATATATAATAAAGAAAAGAAAAAAATTACCAAAGAGAAACAAAAAGAAAAAAAAGAAAAAAAAAGAACAAACCAACATATAGATGGGGATATTAGGGTTCAACCTTTGAATCCTGATAGCTGATTCTTAGCATTGGCTCCCTAATACAGATCCCCATAACCAGGCAGGAGAATGGAGAGAGAGAGAAAAAAAACCCCCCAAAAAAACCCAAAACACAAAAATCTAGTTTCGGGATCTTTCCCAAAACCCCCTCCAAGTAGTGATATAGCTACATAAGCTCTTAACATTTAACAATTTTCAGGATCTAAGGATTGCTGCATCCACATGTACATGTAAAAAAAAAAAAAAAACATAAACTTTATCATTAGCTGATCCTCTGTGTCAGACTCTCCATCCATTTTTCTGCTTCCCCCGGAGTATTGAAAAAATGAGTGGTGTTATCATTTACTACACGGAGGCGTGCTGGATATAACATAGAATACTGGATCTGTCTGTCCCGCAATTTCTTTTTAATTTGTGTGAATTGTGATCTTGATTTTTGTACATCCGTAGCAAAATCTGGAAATACTGTCACTGAGTGTGTATCCAGCTTTATAGGACCCTGAATTCGTGCTAGGCGAAGCACAGTGTCCCTATCCTTATAGTGAAGCATCCGAGCAATAAGTGTGCGAGTCGGGGCTCCAGGAGGGAGTGGTCTAGAGGGTACTCGGTGAGCCCGTTCGACTGCGAATTGCGGAGTAAAATCTTCTTTCCGATAGGTTTTTAGTAACAGTTCTTCAAGAAATTTTTCCGGGTTTACTCCTTCCGCTCTTTCCGGAATTCCAACAAATCTAATATTATTTCTTCTGAGCAGTCCTTCAAAGTCAGACAGCTTAGATTTCACTACTGCCATTTGAGAGGATAATTCGGCTACCGTTGCTTTTAAAGGAGTATTGACATCTTCAATATTACTGATTTGTTGTTCTACCTCTCCCACTCTTATCACGGAGCTTCTGCATATCGTGTCTAATTAATGATACATCTGTCTGGACCTGGCCAATCATATCTGTGACTTTCAATTCGGATTTAGCTATAGCTTGGAGGATTTGTTGTGTCGACTGTGTAGCACTCTCACTGCTAACGTCCACTGGATTATCATGAGTAATGGATGGTGGCTCATCCTGCGATATCGGTGCTGGAGGTTGGGATTTCCTGGCATATTTTTCCAGTTTCTGGGCGGCTGCAGACGCTTGTCCCGTCTTCCCCATGCTTATTATGGCAGCCTTATAGATTTTAATAAATCTCAAATACTCAAGAGCTCATAGGTATATTCAAAGTTCCTTATAATACGTTATTCCCCTTTTAGGGTATTGATTTTCAGATATCCTGTGCTTTATATTGTACTTTGAGGGGCACAATGTTTTTACTTAAACAGACTGAAGAGAGAAAAAAAAAAAAAAAAAACAGAAGGTCCAACAAACTTTATCTTCCCTTCTTTTTCCCTCTCCGTTTGAAGGAGAACTCCCAGTTAATTTTATACTGTACTTTTTCTTTTGGCACCCAGTTTTATTTTCAGAACAAGATATATCCTTTCACTCAGGATCCTAAATTGTAACTGGAGTGCCCTTTGGGTTTATTTAAAATAGTTACTGTTTCCTTAGTTCTAAAAGAAAAAACAGTATTGTGTGCATACCTTTTTAGGTAGGAGCCTCAGAGCTGGTGATTCGGGAGATACAGGAAGTCTCACTCCTTCAGCGCCGCTCTCCTCACCAGCCCTCCTCACCCGGCCGACTTCCCCGACCTCTGGGCACCGCTAGCTCCCCTGCGTAGACTGGGACCAGCCGCACACACTGCCGCGGCGAGCACCCCCGCGTCTCGCCTCTATCGTGGCGGCTCCCCTCTCAGCGTCAGCAGACCGGAGGCACACGTCGCAGGGTCACAGCAGGAAGCTCTCTTCGTCGGAGCGCAGCAGAGTCTCCGATCGCCGTGAGCGTGTCCTCGGGCTTCAGGCTTCTCTACCCAGGATTAACCTGTTCCACGCCCAGGGGGATTCATTCCTGCCGCACCGCCAGAACTTTTAAAACGTAAGTTTGTGCTTATTCTCTCTCTTCTCCTCTCTCCTGCCTCTGCTAGTAAGGCATCTTTTTCACCTGATTATTACCACTCTAAAAGCTTTGGTATAGGTGCCTGGCTCCTGCAGACCCTCCTACATCCCAATGTGAAGCTGTGTCACCAGGACCATTGAAAGAGAAATGATTTATGCCCAAAATGCAGTATACAGCAGGGTACATGTATGCATAGGATTTGGCAGCATCACGCGAAAGAGATTTTGGGAGAAAGTCCAAAATATAATGGTCAAGGTGGGACTACCGGTACAATATCTGGATGTAACTATGTATTTTGGGCATAAACCCACAGGTAAGGGCAATGACCCGTTTATACCGCCGGTGGAGAACCTAGCTGCTCTGGCAAAGTAATAATAGCAGGGAAATGGAGGCGCATGAGGCACCGGATTTATACCACGGGATCCATCTGGTAAACCATACAGTAGATAATGAGAAGTACACATACACCAACAGTAATAATGTAAGAAAGTGTCATCAAACGTGGGAGAGATGGACGCTGTCAGAATTCTATGAGGCTTATACAGGAGTATACACAACAATGCATATACATTACACAAATCCACACTATTACATAGGACCAGACACAGGAATAGCTTTATTATAAATGGCAGTATACAGAAGGTGAGATAGATGAGGCACAATGTAAGTTTAGTATAATCGGTATAATGGCATCGCTTGTCAGACATAAAGCACATATACACTGCACAGATATAAGGTAGGGGAAAGGATGGGATGTAACATCTTATATCTGTATCATATGCATATTGTAATAATAAGAAAATAAATACGGAATAAAAAAAGCAGTGATTGGGCGGATGGTTGTATCCCAGGATGTAAATGTCCCAGGAGCAGCCTGGCTTCCTGCTGAGCTGGTGCCTGGAAGCCTGCAGTATGATTACAGTAATGTGGGGTACACATCAGGATGATTTGGCCCAAAATGAGCTAATTTAGATACAATCTCAACCGATTTTATGTAAATTGTCCATTTCACTGCCGTTCTGATGCGATCCCGATCCGACGTGCAGCCCCGCGGATCGTTAGGTCTTTTCTGAGATCCTACCATTGAAGTGGGTTCGGGTCGCGATCACATCAGAAGCAGTTTCTGAGCGTGTCGTAGGCTCCGCCATATAGTGAGCAGGTCATACATTCCCCTAACGACCCGCTCACAAGCTGCATCATGCTGGTGTGTACCCAGCATAAGCTGGAAGCTCTGGAGAGGGGGGAGGGGGCTGGTTGTGGAGGAACATCAGCCAGGACAGTTTCTGCTGGGCTTATATTTAAGAACCCATGGATAGCTCCCACAGTTTTAAGAGGGGGGGGGGGGGGGGGAATCGAGCCTGCATTGTGTTGGGGAGACTACTCTCAGGTGATCCCTGTGCATGCAACAGGGGTATCCTCTCATCAATGCTCATGTGTATACATTTATTTATAAAACATTTCCCACACTGCAAGCATGGAAAAGGCTTCTCTGATGTCTAACAAGATGCGATTTATGGGTAAAACATTTCCCACATTCAGCATGAAAATGGTTTCTCACCTGTATGTAACCTCTCATGTATAACAAGACAGGATTTTCTGGTAAAACATTTCCCACATTCAGAACATGAAAATGGTTTCTCACCTGTATGTACCCTCTCATGTGTAACCAGACTGGATTTTCTTGTAAAACATTTCCCACATTCAGAACATGAAAATGGTTTCTCACCTGTATGTTCCCTCTCATGTAGAACAAGACTGGATTTAAGTGTAAAACATTTCCCACATTCAGAGCATGAAAATGGTTTCTCACCTGTATGTACCCTTTCATGTATAACAAGATGAGATTTATTTAGAAAACATTTCCCACATTCAGAGCATGAAAATAGTTTCTCACCTGTATGTAACCTCTCATGTGTAACAAGACTGGATTTATTGCTATAACATTTCCCACACTCAGAACATGAAAATGGTTTACCACCTGCATGTACCATCTCATGTATAACACGACTGGATTTATGAGTAAAACATTTCCCACATTCAGAACATGAAAATGGTTTCTCACCTGTATGTACCCTCTCATGTATAACAAGAGTGTGTTTATTCCTATAGCATTTCCCACACTCAGAACATGAAAATGGTTTCTCACCTGTATGTATCCTCTCATGTATAACAAGATGTGCTTTACGAGAAAACGATTTCCCACATTCAGAGCATGAAAATAGTTTCTCACCTGTATGTAACCTCTCATGTGTAACAAGACTGGATTTATTGCTATAACATTTCCCACACTCAGAACATGAAAATGGTTTACCACCTGCATGTACCATCTCATGTATAACACGACTGGATTTATGAGTAAAACATTTCCCACATTCAGAACATGAAAATGGTTTCTCACCTGTATGTACCCTCTCATGTATAACAAGAGTGTGTTTATTCCTATAGCATTTCCCACATTCAGAGCATGAAAATGGTTTCTCACCTGTATGTATCCTCTCATGTACAACAAGATGTGACTTACGAGAAAATGATTTCCCACATTCAGAACATGAAAATGGTTTCTCCCCTGTGTGATGTCTCTGATGTAAAGCGAAAACTGACTGACTTATAGAACTGGAAGATATTGTATCATCTTTATGGTCTGTACTGTGTGTAGTAAGGTCTGAATGATCAGGAGAAGGTTCCTCATGACTAGAGGGACCAGATGACATATCTGCACTGGGAAATGTTGGGTGTGTATTGGGGATAATGGGTTTTTCTTCTGGAGAATCTTGTCTGATGTTCTTATCTTCTAGTATATAATCTGGAGACAAGATGAGATCTCCCTCCGAGGTATTCCTGCTTGTGCGCCCATCTACAAGGAAACAGATGAATGACAACAGACAGAATTGGTTACATTGAGAAGGAAATGTTCATGGATGTTTTATCACTTACACTGAACATGTCTAATGCTGCGCACACACTGGCCGATATATCGCTGGTCCGTCAGCCATTGGGCACCAGTAATATGTCTGTAACCAACGTGAGCTGTGTAACAGCCGATGACCGATATATTGGTGCATTGTGCTATGGGCCTGATTCTGGATGACCTGGTACCAAGTCCCAAAGTGCCGACCTGACGAATAGCCGCTACCCCACCCGGATCCACTCGCATGTGCCCAATGCTGGAGAGATCATTGAAATCTCCAGGGTTCAGGGCAGCTGACGCCATGTGAAGTCAGCTACCCGCCCCTGGCACCTTGCATGAGGCTGGAACTTACATGGGAATGCCCATGAACCACTGGGCGTTCCCATCCATGGCCCATCACCGCCAGTGTCTCCCCCCCCCCCCCCCCCCCACAACCGGATGGACTACAGATCGGGCCCTATGTGTACAGGCAATCTGCCATCCGCCCATATAACCCGCTGCAGGAGCCAGCGGTGATTGGCAGCTGAAATGGGCGGGAGCATGTAAAGGTGTGACATTAGTCACAATGGATCAGGCAGGGGGAGAGGGGAACTTGTAGGGGAGCCCGGCACCGGTGAACGGGATTCCTGCCGATACTGGTAAAGAAAAAAAAAGTCATACCTTCTCTTTCCCCCCTCATATTACCACATCACCTTGCCCCGGTCACCTCCCCTTTCTGCTCCCACCCTTTCCTACTTGTCGCTCTCTCCCAGTCCCCCCATTCTCTTTCCTCCACCCCATCTGCCCCCCTCTCCCCTGCTCTCTTCCTTCTGCCCCATCTCTATATCTCTGCCCCTAGTCTCTCTCTCTCTCATTACCTCCTTATCCAGATGCTGCTTAAATGCGGTTATACTATACTGTACTGTAGCCGCTATCGACTGAAAGTGTCATTCACCTATTCTATCAATATAAAATAATTGGCTTCTGGCTACTGAGCTGCGTATATGCACCTTACAGGATCAGCACTAGTGATGGTGGTACGGGTCTGTTCTGTCAGTATACACACGGTGGGATATGAATGCAAAATGCAATTACAGTAACCACCTACAGAAGATTATATCTGTGGCAATTATTATTATAGTGGCAAATATGTACACCTAATATCTTTTTTTATTTACTAGTTAATGCTAATAATCTATACTTCTGTTATAGCACTCTCTTAATTGTTATTTTATTTGTGTCTAATTAAGTTATACAGAATACCTATTGGGAGCTGCAATAGCCATAAGTCGTCTTAGAATTATCTCGTTAGACAGTATTCATTTTGATTGATTATTATATTTTCAATGTAAAGTATTAGCGCCCGATTATCAGGATTATCATTTTCTACCAGAGAGTGTGGGGAGGAGGCTGGTCAGATCTCTGAGCTGGTAACACACAGGGACATGATGTGAGGGGAGAGCAGGAGTATAGTAGGGACTGATGGCTCCTGATGTATGAGATACACCAGAGAGTGTGGGGAGGAGGCTGGTCATTTATCTGGGCTGGTAACACACAGGGACATGATGTGAGGGGAGAGCAGGAGTATAATAGGGGCTGATGGCTCCTGATGTATGAGATACACCAGAGAGTGTGGGGAGGAGGCTGGTCATTTATCTGGGCTGGTAACACACAGTGACATGATGTGAGGGGGAGAACAGGAGTATACTGGGGTCTGATGTCTCCTGATGTATGAGATACACCAGAGAGTGTGGGGAGGAGACTGGTCAGATCTCTGGGCTGGTAACACACAGTGACATGATGTGAGGGGGAGAGCAGGAGTATAATAGGGGCTGATGGCTCCTGATGTATGAGATACACCAGAGAGTGCGAGGAGGAGACTGGTCAGATCTCTGGGCTGGTAACACACAGTGACATGATGTGAGGGGAGAGCAGGAGTATAATAGGGGCTGATGGCTCCTGATGAATGAGATGCACCAGAGAGTGTGGGGAGGAGACTGGTCAGATCTATGGGCTGGTAACACACAGTAACATGATGTGAGGGGGGGACCAGGAGTATAATAGGGGCTGATGTCTCCTGATGTATGAGATGATACACCAGAGAGTGTGGGGAGGAGACTGGTCAGATCTCTGGGCTTGTAACACACAGTGACATGATGTGAGGGGGAGAGCAGACGTATAATAGGGGCTGATGGCTCCTGATGTATGAGATACACCAGAGAGTGTGGGGAGGAGACTGGTCAGATATCTGGTAACACACAGTGACATGATGTGAGGGGAGAGCAGGAAATATATTCAGGGCGAATAACTCCTGATGTATGAGATACACCAGAGTGTGTGGGGAGGAGACTGGTCAGATCTCTGGGCTGGTAACACACAGTGACATGATGTGAGGGGGAGACCAGGAGTATAATAGTGGCTGATGGCTCCTAATTTCTTAGATAGCTGTAAAGCTGTATTAACAGAACCCGGAAAATACTGTATGCAATAAAAGGTGATTTTTGTAAGAACTTACCGTTCGAACCCCTTTCCAGTCCGGTGACACAGCTCACGATGGGATGTAGGAGGGTCCGCCAGGAGCCAGGCACCTATGCTTCTAATTTCTTTGTGAGCAGGCTCCTCCCTACTGCATCCCATAATGCTTCAGTTAAACTTCAACAGCACACTAGGATACACAACTTAGTACAATGCCTGAACATCATATATGCAACTTATAACTCATAACATGGCAACCATGAACGGTACAACTTACTGAGCGTTAGGGAGGGATCGCTGTGTCACCGGACTGGACTCAGAGAAAGGGGTTTGAACGGTAAGTTCTTACAAAAATCCCCTTTTCTCTTTCGTCCAGTCCGGTGACACAGCTCACGATGGGACGTTCACGAGCTGGTCCTTTGGGAGGGTAAGCTCAGACCGCCAGTTCTCATCACTGCCCGTCCAAATGAAGCGTCCTACGACGCAAACTCATGAAAACTGTAGCATTTTGTAAAGGTGGGAACAGAGGACCAGGTGGCTGCCCTGCACAGCTGCTCCGCTGTGGCCCCATGACGCACCGCCCACGAAGAAACAAATGACCTTGTAGTATGGGCATTTATGCGAGATGGAACAGGCCTACCTGCCTTACAGTAGGCAAACGCAATAGTTGATCTCAACCAGCGGGCTATAGTCTGCTTTGAAGCAGGCCACCCAATCTTATGTACATCGTACAAAACCAGCAGCAAATCAGATTTGCGAACATCCTTTACCCTATTGACATAGATTCGCAAAGCGCGAACCACATCCAACTTTTTCAAACTGTCCCTATTCCTCGTTCCCTCAGGCGGGGAAAAAACCGGGAGAACAATGTCCTGATTCAAATGAAATGAGGATACTACCTTAGGTAGAAATTTAGGTACTGTCCTGAGTACAGCCCTGTCATCATGGAAAATCAAAAATGGTGACTTGCAGGACAAGGCACCCAACTCCGACACGCCTAGCCGAGGCAATGGCCAATAAAAAAGGTAAGTTTCCAGGAAACATATATTTGAGATCCGCTGATCTCATAGGCTCAAAAGAAGGCTTTTGCAGCATGGATAAAACAAGGGACAAGTCCCACGGTGCAACCAGCTGCCTGTAAGGAGGCTTAATCCTGGTCACACCATGCAAAAAGGTCTGTACCTCTGGCAACAGAGCCACCTTCTTTTGAAAGAAAATGGAAAGTGCCGAAATTTGCACTTTTGTAGATTGCAAACTTAGACCAGACTAAAGGACATCCTGTAGGAACTCCAGTAGCCTCGCCACCTTAAACCTGGAGGTATGAACTCTCTGCCGCTCACACCACCTGATGTAGATCTTCCACACCCTATGGTAATTAGCCGCAGACACCGGCTTTCGGGCCCTTAACATGGTAGGGATAACCGCCTCTGAAAAACCTTTCTTTCTCAATAAGGAGGACTCATACTCCACGCCGTCAAATTGAGACGAGCTAGGTCCAGGTGTAGGAGCGGTCCTTGACTTAGTAAGTCCGGATGAAGAGGAAGTCGCCACGATTCCGTCGATAATCTCAGTATGTCTGAGTACCATGACCTCCTGGGCCAATCTGGTGCAATCAGTATGGCTGGTACTCTCTGGTTCTTTATACTCTTCAACACCCTCGAGATCATTGGAAACGGGGGAAAAATGTATTCCAGACTGAAACACCAAGGAATTGTCATGGCATCCACTGCCCAAGCCGACGGGTCCCTCGATCGAGCGCAAAACCTCGGCACCTGACAATTGCTCCTTGACGCCATAAGATCTATGTCTGGCAGTCCCCAGCGGTCAACAATTTTCTGGAAAACTTCCCGATGGAGTGACTACTCCCCCTCCAGCAGATCCGCCCTGCTGGAACCCCGGAATGAATACGGCTGACAGTGCTGGCACCTGCACTTCCGCCCAGGTGAAAATCCTCACAATCTCTGCCATCGCCATCTTGCTGCGAGTTCCGCCCTGATGGTTTAAGTATGCCACTGTTGTGGCATTGTCGGATTGAACTCGTACTAGCAATCCCTTCAGAAACTCTTCTGCTTGGCACAAGGCATTCCATAACGCTCTCAGTTCCAGTATGTTTATAGGAAGTATTGGATTCCTCCTCGGACCAAAGGCCCTGTAACCTTAGATGGAGCACAACTACTCCCCAACCCCTGAGACTGGCATCCGTTGTGATGACCAACCAATCCCAAGAGCAAAGGGACCGCCCCATCTGCAGAGTCTCTATATCCGTCCACCATTCCAAGGATATTCTTGTTTTCTGAGACAGAACCAGCCGTTCCGGCTTCATTGTATTTGCATTTCCGGACCAGCATGCTAGGATGTTCCACTGGAAGCACCTCGAATGGTATCTGGCAAACTGTAGCGTCTCGAAAGTCGCTACTATTTTGCCCAGTAACCTTACTCCCTGCCACACCTTCGGTGCAGGAGCCTGAATAAGTGTTAGCACCATGTGCCGAATCTCCACTGCCTTGGGATGTGGCAAGAACACCCTGTGAAGGTGTGTGTCCAGGATTACCCCGAGGAATTGCAGACTCTGAGTGGGTGTTAAATGCGACTTGGGAAGGTTTAGCACCCAACCCTGCTCTTGCAAGAACTGTGTCGCAATACTCAGGTGTTCCTGAAGTTTTCCCGCCGACTATTCCCTTTAGACGTAGAGCTGCGGCCATGACCGCCATCACTTTTGTGAACACTCTCGGAGCCGTAGCCAAACCGAACGGCAGTGCCTGAAACGGACAATGGTCTTCTCCAATTGCAAACCTTAGGAGAGCTTGGTGATCCTTGAAAATGGACACATGGAGATATTCATCCTGAATATCTACAGATGCCAGCAACTCCCCCGGCTCTATGCTCAGGAGCACAGAACGCAGGGACTCCATGCAAAAATGATCTACCCACAAGTCAAGATTTAAAGACTTTAAATTTAGAATAGGCCTGAAAGACCCGTCTGGCTTGGGGACTAGGAAGAGGATCGAATAAAATCCTTGTTTTCTTTCCTCCTGAGGCACCGGAATCACTACTCCCTTCTCCCTTCAGGACAAAGCTGCCCCCAAAAGAGTGGACCTCAGTGACGCAGTCCGAGGCAAAGGAGTAGGAACAAATCTCTTGGGTGGAATGCCTCTGAGATTTATCCGGTAACCCTCAGAAATGATGGAAAGGACCCAAGGATCCACTACGGATTCCCTCCACCGGTCCCGAAAGTGCAGGAGGCGACCCCCCACTCTGAGCCCAGAACTGGAGCACCCGCCTCGTCATGCAGAGGACTTATCATCATTTTTGGCTGCATGCTTTTTTGTAAAGGCCCCAAACCGAGACATGGAAGACTTTCCTCTGCTGGCCTGAAATCTGCCATGGCCAGTCTGTCCTCTGTTGGACGTCCCGCTCGGAAATGGCGACCGAAAGGATGGCTTGAAAACTCCAAACTTGGAGCCTGAACTCTTGGAGGTGGTGGAGAGGAAGGTACTTTTACCCCCAGTAGACTGTTTAATGATGGCTTCCAGCTCTGAGCCAAACAATAGCTCCCCCTTAAAAGGCAAGTTCTCAAGGGACTTCTTGGACTCACTATCAGCTTCCCAAGCTTTGAGCCAAAGAGCCCTCCTACCTGAAACTGAGGTGATAGACACTCTGGACGCCATGTTAGCTCCTTCCTCACAAACATATTCTGCAGCACATCTCAACTTCTCTGCCAGTATGAAAGCCTCAGAATTTTTGTGGAGAAGACCACTCAGTTGCTTCGCCCACTTGATCATAGCTTTTGTAACCCAAGCAGAAGCAATAATAGGCCTCAAAGTATAACCTATGCCTTCAAAAATAGCTTTCAAGCAACCTTCCACCTTTTTGTCCACTGGGTCTTTAAAGGCAGCACCCCCCTGGACAGGTAACGCAGTGGATTTAGACAGCCTAGCAACCGATGCACCCACTAATGGGGCTTTTTCCCATAATGTTCCTCTGGCATGGGGTACATATTAGCATACTTTTTAGCCATCAACAGTCTTTTATCAGGAGTTTTTCCTGCTTCATTTAAAACAGAGGTCATTCCCTCATCAGAGGGGAAGCACACAGGGTCCCTGCGACTCTTTTTAAACACACAAGAGACAGGAGTCTTTTCTTCCTCTGCAAGATTCAGAGTCTGTCTAACAGCCACAATCAAATCCTCAATGCCTGAAGTTAAGGCCTCAGCTTCATCACTCATGTCCCAACTCCAGTTCTCCTCACACACACACCATCATCATCCAAATCCTGTAAAATGGGTGGTATTGATACAGATCCTCTCAGAGGATTTTGTAAACTGCTCCATTAAGGCAGTCATTTTATGAACCCCCTGAGCAGTATCCTGCATAGCTTGCAGCAAAAAGGGGCCCCCCTGAGCCGGGGTAACTGACCCCCCAGAAACCAGAGAAGAGGTAAAGTGGCCAGGAGACCCTAACAAGGAATCCTTCTGCCTATTCAAAGCCTCAGTAAGAGCATTCATAGACCTGCCCAACGCCAAAGCCCAAGCAGGTTCAGCTATCTCCGTTCTGGGGGCGCGTGACCCACTCTTGTTAGAAGAGACTGGAGTCTGTGTAAAATCACCCTGTCAGCTCCGCAGCGCGGGGAAAAGGCGCCAAAAACACAGTGCAGGAAGAGACCAAGTCTCTGCATCAGCGGGGAGACTAGCCCATCTGGTGCTTTCTCCCCCATCAGCCGCTCCCGCAGTTGTCTCTGCTTACCTCCTTGTACCTCCCTTCGATGGGACCACAATGGAGTCATCCAGCAGCGCCGGACTCCTGTGAGAGACTTCACTTCCCTGGCGGGATTTCAGTCTCTAAGCCCTTCAAGATGGCAGGCGCCATCGCGGGGGGGGGGGGTCCATCCCCCAAGATCTCCTTCTGCAAGGAGCCGGTTAGGACACCCCCGGGGCCCAGGAAAGTCTCTAACAGAGACTAAGCGCTGTGCAGAAGGAATAAAAAGTGGCTCTCTGCACACAGAGAGCTGACAGGACGCGCTTCTGTCAGCCTCTGCTGCGCTCTCAGTGTGTATGAACTTCAAGTAGAAGTAACACACTGGAAAACCTGCTCTAAAGCTAGTGCATTAATAAAATACTAAAAAACCTAACTATCTTCAAAAAAATCCAAAGAAAAAAACCGCAGCTGCGAAGCATAGCACCCGCTTCTGTGGGCACCTAAAACTAACTGGAGCATTATGGGATGCAGTAGGGAGGAGCCTGCTCCCAAAGAAATTAGAAGCATAGGTGCCTGGCTCCTGGCGGAGAAAGAGCCGAATTATACTCAGGAAGAAAAAGAAATTATCGGTGAGTATAATTCGCCTCTTTCTTCTACGATCCCCATGGCAGCCATAACACTGGGACATACCCAAGTAAACACACGGGAGAGAAAGCTGCATGAAATATTTATTATCTCGGGACCAGTCAAACGGACATAGCTCCTTTTAAGATGATTCCCAAAGTGGGCAGTAGATACATTAAGTGCGTAATGGTTAGAGAAAGTATGAAACGAGGACCAGGTAGTAGCCCTACAGATCTCTGTAATAGATGCCTTCGCCTTATTCGCCCATGATGTGGAAACTGCCCGAGTGTGCATGGACGATAGGAGGCGCCACCTTGTTTTCTTTCTTGTAGGCAAATAGGATAACCTCTCTTATCCATCTCGAAATGGTTTGTTTGACTGGTGCTTCTCCTTTCTTTATTCCTTCTGGAATTACAAATAGGTGCTTGGTGGATCTAAAACCCTTGGTTCTTTTCAAGTATATAGAGATGGCTCTAACGATCTAATTTGTGCCACATTTCTTCCTCCTCATTCTGAGGAATTGGGTAAAACTCAGGAAGAGTTATCTCTTGGTTGAGGAGAAATCTTGAGATTACCTTTGGTACAAATTCAGGGTGCGTCCTCAGCACCACTCTATCAGGAAAAACAGTCAGATAGGGTTCCTCAATTCACAGCGCTTGTAACTCACTCACCCGTCTGGCTGAGGTGACTGCCACCAGAAAGACCACTTTCCAGATAAGTAGTTTGAGTGGAATGTCTATAAGTGGTTCAAACGGATGTTTGGATAACACTGTAAGCAATAGGTTTAGATCCCAAGGAGCCACAATAGATTTGATCGGTGGTCTAATTCTCTTCATGGCCCTGCTAAACCTTTTGACCATCTTCTCTTCCGCTAATGGTCTGTCCAGTAGAATGCTCAAAGCAGAGATTTGTGCCTTGATAGTAGCTGTTGCTAAACCTAATAGGAATCCATCAAACAAGAATTGTAATACTTCGCCAGTGGAAATCTTAGAAAAGTCACCTGAGAACGGACCCCATTCGATGAATTTTATCCATGTTCTGTAATATGCTAATGAATAGACATCTTTTCTGGCCTTCAACGTCATATCAGTGACTTGTGATGAGAGGTTATGCTTTTTTAATATTTGCCGCTCAATCTCCACGCCCTTCGACAATGTCGCGGGTTCTGAACGTAGCACTGGACCTTGTCTCAGTAGATCCGGTCTGTTGGGCAATTCCCATGGTTTCTGTACAGATAGCCTGAGGGCATTCGAGAACCAACCCCTCCGTGGCCAATATGTTAGGATTGCCACCAGGTCTACTTTGTCCTCTTGTATCTTCTTCATCACCTTGTTTATCAAGGGAGAGGACAGAAATATGTACCCCAGTTTGAACTGCCATTTGATCGTAAAGGCATCCAACGTCGCTGCTTGGGCATGATAGTATTTTGAGCAGAATGTCCTCACCTTTCTGTTGGGAGTAAGTGGCCATCAGGTCTACCTCCGGAACTCCGAACCTCTGTATTATCTCTCTGAATACCTCTTCGTTCAGTTCCCATTCTCCTGGATCCAGCAACTTGCGACTCAGGAAATCTGCAATTACATTTCTTCTGCCCGGTATACACACTGCCGAAATTGAGAGAAGATATCTCTCCGCCCATGCCATAATATTCTCTGACATTATCATCAACTTTCTGCTCCTGGTACCTCCTTGATGATTTATGTGTGAGACCACCGTCACGTTGTCTGACATAATTCTGACATGATTTCCCTTGGTATACTCCTTCAATCATCTTACTGCTTCCCAGACTGCTTGAAGTTCTCTTACATTTGAGGAATTAATCACCTCTTCTAGGGATCATACTCCTTGTACTGATTCATTCGCCATGTGTGCACCCCAATCGGTTAGACTGGCATCAGTGGTTAGTACCAAATAACTCGGACTCTCCAGACTGGGTCTCTTCTCCTCCAGACCTCTTGTCCACCATAGTATGGATTTTCTTATCGGGCCCTTTAGTACTACTGGATGATGATCGCTGCATCCCCTTCGGATCAGAGGTAAAAGGTACCACTGAAGCTTCCTCATATTTGATTGAGCCCAGGGTATGACTTTTATGCAGGACGTCATCATGCCCAACAACTGTACAGCCATAATCAGTGTCACCTTCTTTGAGTATAGAACCGTCTCTATCATTCGCTGGATTCTTAGGCATCTCTCTGACGAGAGAGCAATATTGAAGTTTACAGTGTCTATTAGGACACCCAGGAACTGAATATTTTGGCTTGGTGAAAGACAGCTCTTGACTTCGTTTATAACCCAGCCATGCATCTGTAGTGTTGACAATGTCAGATCTACACTTTGTAGAACTTCTTCTTCCGAATCTCCAGCGATTAATAGATCATCCAGATATGGCCATATTAGGACTCCTAGTTTTCTCAATTCCGCAATCAGGGTGACCAATACTTTTGTGAATACCCTCGGAGACGTCCTTAGCCCAAAGGGTAGGCATGTGAACTGGAAGTGCCTGTTTGACACCGAGAACCTGAGGAATTTTCTGTGATAGGTGTTTACTGGAATGTGATAGTAGGCGTCCCTTAGGTCTATTGAGGCTAAGTATGCCCTTTTCTTTATTCCGGCCACTATAGATGTTAAATTTTCCATCCTGAACTTTATCTTTTTTATGTTTTTGTTCAGGTCTCTTAGATCCATAATTGTTCTGTATTCCCCATTGGTCTTCTTCACTAGAAATAAGTTTGAATAAAACCCTCTCTTGTGATGTTGCCTGGGAATCTCTTCTTCAGCGTTTATTTCTAGAAGTTGTTCTATCTTCAGTGACAATTCCCTTCTTTCTTCCATCGTTCTTGGTATTCTGGATCTTATAAACCGATCTTCTCGGAAATCTCGCAAATTCTATTGAATAGCCGTTCTGTATTGTGTTCGGGACCCATCTGTCCCCAATCGTCTTCCTCCATACATCTGGGAATTTCAATAATCTCGCTCCTATCTTGATTCTTTGTAGATAGTCATAATCTTCCAACTGTCAGATTGAAATCGTCCACGAAAAGGTTGCCGAAAGGACTGACGGGATAAATTTGGATTCCCTCTTCTATAGTATGGTCTTCCGGGCCTGTAACTTCTCGCCTCCTTAAAAGATGGTTTAGGTGTCCCAGGATATGGGAAACGATTTCTCCTGTCCTGTGGGAGACGGACAGATTTACCTCCTGATAGTTTTTGAATCATAGCGTCAAGTTTGGATCCAAATAAATAATTTCCTTCAAAGGGTAGTGCTGTCAATTTATTTTTAGAATTTGCATCGGCACTCTATGGCTTAAGCCACAATGCCCTTCTTGCCGTCACTCCAGCCGCCATGGACTTTGATGCAAAAGACACAGAGTCAAGAGATGCTTAACATAAATAATCAATGGATTTTTGCATTATTTCTAAGCTGCGTAATATATATGACTTTGATATCTTGTCTTCTACATCGGTATGTAGGTTGGCTGCCCAGAGTCTAAGGGCACGGGATACAGAAGCAATAGCTACCGATGATTTAAGAGCCCCCGAAGAAGCGGTATGCACCTTCCGTAAAGAATTTTCTACTTTCTTATCCATAGAGTCCTTGAAAGCAGCCGCGTCTTCCACTGGTATAGTTGACCTCGACGTGAGTTCCGCTACAGCTGCATCCACCTTTGGTATCTTACACCATCCAATAAACTCTTCATCCTTAAGGCCCCCATACACTATGAGATTTATCTGACCTGTAAAATTGCATCTGATTTCCCTTAAATTTCCCTGGCAGCTTCCCAGGACGCCTACATACAATTTGACACTTGATGTGCCATTTTTTACATCCAATTTGTGTCAGATAAATCACATGTGATTTATCACATGTGATTTATCACATGTGATTAATCACGTGATTTATCTGACGCAAATTGGATGTGCCATGATATTTATCTGATGGGATGGACCTAGGGAGTGGCCTGAAAAGTGCTACACCATGCAGGTATTACTGTTCTGAGAAAAGGAGAATGGCGGTATACTGTATGTATAAATAGTTCGGGGGGGGGGGCGCGCGGTGTCGTCACTCGTACAAAAAGACACCAGGCATGGGTGCCGCAGCGGGAGACACGAACAACTCGCTCAATTAACCTTTTTGTACAGTGCCGCCACCGCCCCACCTATACATATACACACACAATACCAGGTATTCAATGCGCCCGGTGAGGGGGTTAAACAGCGAGGATTGCAGAAAACCAGCGATCCTCGCTGTTTAACGCCCGCGCCGGACGCTTGCTCTATTCAACGTTCTGGGGGAATCCTCGCCGTCACAGGACGGCGAAAATTCCCCAAAACAGCGAGACTCGCGGCTAATGCAGAAAACTTGCTGTATTTAGCCGTGAGTCTCGCTGCTTCTGGAGCCGCATACGTACATTGAATACTGACAGGGTGAGTGGTGACAGCGAGCAGGAAGCCCTGCTCGCTGTCGCCGCTCGCCCACAGCACAGTTTTGTGACAGTAATTAGCTGTTTGCATTTATTCTGATATAATAGCTTGATGTCAGTGCATTTTATAACAAGTGTGGAGGTGGACAGACAAGGAAGGACACACACATCCAGTTATCTTACCAGTAGATGCAATTTAGTAAATAAATGTTTTTTGTACATTGCTGCTAAGAAGCCATAACTCCGTTACATCTTTATGGTCAGTGTCTCAATTCAGCAGCTGGGGAGAGGGAGAGAGGGAGGGGGTCCGGGCTCTACATCCCGTACTGACATTCAGCAGCAGGGTGGGGGGTCAGGGCTCTACAGATAGCCCGTACATTCAGCAGCAAGGGAGGGGGGGTCAGGGCTCTACAGACAGCCCGTACAGTCAGCAGCAGGGGAGGGGGTACATTCAGCAGCAGGGGAGGGGGGGTCCGGGCTCTGAAGCCCGTACATACAGCAGCAGGGGAGGGGGGGTCCGGGCTCTGAAGCCCGTACATACAGCAGCAGGGGAGGGGGGGTCCGGGCTCTGAAGCCCGTACATACAGCAGCAGGGGAGGGGGGGTCCGGGCTCTGAAGCCCGTACATACAGCAGCAGGGGAGAGAATCTTTAAGCAGCGAAGCGTGTCACTGCCGATCTCTGCAATCCTCTCCTGTCAGTGTCCGTCGCGCATGTGACGTGCTCCGGCTGCTGCTGCTTCTGACTGGGGGAGGATGCCGCGCACCTGAAGGAGGTACCCAGAGTTCAACATATAGATATATCGGATCTGACACATCGTGGGTGCTAAAAAGCACCCACGATGTGCCCATGATGGCTCAGATGCCGATATATCTTATGTTCTGCAGGTCCGACCAACTGATCCAATCTGATGAGCACGGTAACGCGCATCAGATTGGATCAGATGTCACAAACATGCGATTTAGGGCCGATTTCACCCGATTTATCGGCCCAAAGTGCCGAAATCGGGTGAAATCGGCCAAAAATCGCATAGTGTATGGGGGCCTTTATACGGATACATCTTATCCACTCTGTTACTAAGGGTGAACTTCTTGTCCACATTTATCCATGCTTTAGCAATCATCTCTCTTACTACTTTGTTCACCGGGAAGGTCCTTCCCCTTCTAGATCTGTCTTCAAATAGAGGATCCTTTTCAACCGAAGTACCTGGGGCTTACTGGTAGTTCATAGCTTTATATATGTTTTTTAACACATTTTCAACAATATCAAGATTGAAGGTCCTGTCATCCTCAACTTCACCCGATTCATCTGTGGAATCCTTTACTGGATCATCCATACCTGATGAACCTTCATCCTGACTAAACCCAGCTTAAGATCTGGATCTCTTTGCTATCTGTGATTGCGCAAATTCGTCTTTAGATACAAAATTCTGCTTCATCCATAACATAAGTTCCTTCAGTACTTCAGTATGATCGGGTTTCTTCTTTATTTCATCCCTTGTGGAATCCTTTTGTTTTATCTCACAATTTTCACATAATGATTTATTCTGACTAGCAGAGAATACTTTGTCACATGACATGCAATTTGATTCAATGTATTTCTTCTTAGATACTCTTTTCTTCGGTACTGGGGTACTTTCTGTAGGCACACTACAAGAAAAAAGGGATTTTTGTAAGAACTTACCGTTCGAATCCCTTTCTCTGATATGGTCCTGGTGACACAGCTCAACATTGGGATGTAGGAGGGTCCGTAGGAGCCAGGCACCTATCCTAAAGCTTTTGGAGGGTAGGCTCCTCCCTTCTGCATCCCGGACTCCTCAGTTCAAACTTGCAAAGCCACTGGAATACATTAACTCAGTACAAACGCCTGCACATATTATATACACAGTTTTTAAACGGTAAGTTCTTACAAAAATCTCTTTTTCTCTTTCAATGGTCCTGGTGACACAGCTCAACATTGGGACGTTCCAGAGCCGGTCCTTTGGGAGGGTACGCTCAGGTCTGCAGCTCTCATCACTGCTCGCCCGAATGATGCGTCCTCCGACGAGAACTCATGGAACCTATAGAATTTGGCAAAAGTGTGAACAGATGACTAAGTGGCGGCCCTGCAAACCTGCTCAGCTGTGGCCCCATGTCGAACCGCCCAAGAGGTGGCCACCGACCTGGTGGTATGCGCGTTGATCCTGGCCAACACAGGCCTACCAACCTTAGTATATGCAAAGGCAATGACCGAACGCAACCACCTAGCAATAGTCTGCTTAGACGCAGGCCAACCAATCTTGTGCACATCATACAAGACTAGCAAAGTATCAGTCTTCCTGACACCTTTCACCCTGTCCACATAAATGCGCAAGGCGCGAACAACGTCCAAATTCCTCAATTTGTCCCTCTTCCTGGAACCCTCTGGGGGTTGAAACACAGGCAAAACTAGCTCTTGATCCAAATGAAAAGCAGAGACTACTTTTGGCAAAAATTGGGGTACTGTTCAAAGAACAGCCCTGTCATCATGAAAATTAAGAAAGGGAGACTTGCAGGACAATGCTCCCAACTCTGACACTCTCTTTGCCGAGGCAACAGCCAACAAAAAGACAAGTTTCCATGTAAGGAACTTAAGGTCAGTCGACCTTAATGGCTCAAAAGGCGCCCTTTGGAGACACTCCAGAACCAGTGATAAATCCCATGGAGCCACTGGTTGCTTGTAGGGAGGTTTCAACCGTGAAAGCCCTTGCAGGAAAGTCTGCACCTCCGGTAGCAATGCTATCCTCTTCTGGAAATAAATTAACAAGGTCGATATCTGTACCTTGAGTGACTGAAGGCTTAGACCAGACGAGAAACCATGCTGCAAAAACTCCAGCAATTTAGAAAGTAAAAATCGCAATGTATTCGACTTCTGCCCTTGAGTACCAGGACCTCCTTAGCCAATCTGGGGCTACTAGAATCACCGGAATTCCTTGGGATTGGATTCTTTTCAACACTCTCGCCAGCATTGGAAACGGCGGGAAAACATAAAGCAGATTCCCCTCCCAGGGGATAGTCATTGCATCCACTGCTTCGGCCACTGGATCTCTTGTCCTGGCATAGAACCTGGGTACCCAATTGATTGAACCTGGATGTCATAAGGTCCACATCCTGAGTTCCCCACTTCACTGTAATCTGGTGAAATACCTGTGGATTCAGGCTCCATTCCCCCTCTAGCAGTTCCTCCCTGCTCAGGAAATCGGCCTCGACATTCTCCACCCTGGGATGAATATCGCCGACAAAGCTGGAACCTTCTGCTCCGCCCACAAGAAGATCCGGGAAACCTCCCACATGGCCAGCCTGTTGCGTGTGCCTCCCTGATAATTCAGGTACGCCACAGCCGTGGCATTGTCCGTCTGAATCCGCAAAGGAAGACCCTGCAATCTTTCTCCACACAGCCCGCAGTTCCAGGATATTGATCGGCAGACTCCTCCGAGGACCACAAGCCCTGAAGGCGAAGGTCCAGAACAACTGCCCCCCAGCCCCTGAGACTGGCGTCGGTAGTGACTACCAGCCAGTCCCAGGACTGCAAAGACCGACCCCACTGAGGGAATCCACCTCCATCCACCATTCCAGGGAAGACCGGGTTTCTGGAGACAGCACTATGCGCTCTGACTTCATGGTCTGAGTATTCCCTGACCAGGATGTCAGAATGTTCCACTGGAATACTCGAGAGTGGAACCTGGCAAACTGTAGCGTCTCGAAAGTCGCCACCATTTTTCCCAGCAGTTTGAGACACCTCCAAACCAATGGACTCTGAGACCCCAGGATCTCCTGAACCAAGATGGATAGGTCCCTGGCCTTTGTCTCTGGTAGAAATACCCGATGTAGATGGGTATCCAGGACAACACCCAGGAAGTGGATTCTCTGTGACGGCACAAGCTGAGACTTTTGTAAATTTAAAAGCCAACCGTGAACTTGCAAAAAACTGATGGCTTCTACCAAGTGACTCTGCAACCTCTCCGCCGACTCTGCTTTGAACAGCAGGTCGTCCAGGTACGGAATCACAGTGATTCCCCTCAGTCGGAGAGCAGCCGCCATCACGGACATCATTTTGGTGAATACCCTTGGTGCTGTGGCCAGTCCAAAGGGCAACGCCTGAAATTGCAAATGTAGGTCTCCTATTGCAAACCTCAGGAGAGCCTGATGTTCCGGGTGGATAGGAACATGAAGATATGCGTCCTGGACATCCATGGACGCCAAAAATTCTCCATGGTCCAGGCTTAGCAGCATGGACCGTAGAGATTCCATCTTGAAATGGTCTACCCACAGATGGAGATTCAAAGACTTTAAATTTAAGATTGGTCTGAAGGACCCGACTGGCTTGGGTACCAAAAACAGAGTGGAATAAAAGCCCTTCTTCCACTCCGCTCGAGGGACCGGGATCACCACTCCTTTCTCTAAGAGAGACTGAGCCGCCCCCAGAAGAGCAGCTCCTTTGGCAGTGGTGTAGGTATGAATCTTCTCGGAGGAAGACCTTTGAAGGGAATCCTGTAACCCTGGGATACAATGCCCAACACCCAAGGATCCCGGTCCAACAATGCCCAAGCGTCCCTGAACCATCTCAGACGCCCCCCCCCCCATCATGACCACCACTGGGATATTCCCCAGGTAGTCATGCTGAGGGCTTATCCTCACCTTTGGTGCTCAGTTTCTTATAAAAGGAACTGAACTTTGACTTTGGGAACTTGCCCCTGGAGGACTGAAACTTTCCCCTAAATGACTGTCCTCGAAAGGACGCACCCCCTCTAGGGGAGGGCCAAAAGGACGGCCTAAAAGCAGAAAACCTTGAGGCCTGTTTAGCTGCAGGAGCCGGCAGGAAGATACTTTTGCCTCCCGTGGCCTGCTTAATAATCTCTTCCAGCTCGGAACCAAACAACAGCTTTCCCTTAAAAGCCAATGCCTCTAAGGCCTTTTTTGATTCATTATCCGCCTCCCAGGCTTTAAGCCAAAGCACTCTCCTGGCATTGACGGACATCGTGGATACTCTGGAAGCCATTTTGAGAGCTTCCTCCTCAGCCTCAAGCACATACTCCGCAGCTGCTTTAAGCTTCTCAGCCAGCAGTAACACACCTGGATCAGCATGTAAAATTGTACATAAGTCATTGGCCCACACAATCATGGCCTTAGAGACCCAGGCTGATGCTATAAGCGGGCGTACAGTGAAGCCTACCCCCTCAAATATTGCCTTGAGGTTACCTTCAAGCTTCTTGTCTACGGGGTCCTTAAAGGCTGCCCCCCCCCCTGGACAGGTAGCACCGTGGCTTTAGAAAGCCGTGCCACAGAAGCGTCTACCACCGGAACTTTTTCCCAGAAGGTCTGCATGAGCCTCAGGCATGGGGCATAGACTTAAAAATCTCTTAGGCATCTGAAGCCTTTTATCGGGCATTTTCCAAGCCCCTTCCAATAAATCCTGTAAACCTTCATCCGCAGGGAAGGTAACAGTCTCCTTACGCTGCCGTTTAAATACACCTCTTGCAGGAGTTTTATCCTCCACAGACAAACTCAGAGCCTGTTTAACAGCAGTAATCAAATCCTCCACCCCTGAGGCCAAGGAATCCTCAGAGTCATCACCCTGATCCCAGGGGATGTCTGTGTACTCTCCCTCCTCTTCAGATTCAGCAACAAGCAACGGCACTGAATAAGACCTTTTAGGGGTACCCACAGTATCACCATCAAATTTGTTTAACAAATCATTAAATCTGCTGATCCCTTTAGCAGTATCCTGCATGACCTGTAAGAAACCAGGATCTGCTTGGGTCAGAGGCAAGGAGCCAGAGGACTGCTGAGATGATGACATAGGTCTAGGGGAAGATACCAACACATCACTCTGCCTGTCCAGCAATTGCACTAAGGCATTTACAGACCTACCCAGGGCACTGGCCCACGCAGGCTCCGATTGCTATACCCTCTGGGGTTCACTGCCCATGGGTCTCACACCTGCGCAAGTAATACACAAGCCCCCCTTGGCCATCTGTTCAGGGGTAAATTTTAGTGTACAAACACTACAAGCGCACAATGCATTAAGGGCTCACTCCCCCAAAGCCACAGACTGTTGCTCAGACATGATGCAAAAGATAACACAGTCACAGTGCACAAAGTACAGGCGTTTTATACAGAGCCAATGTACCACAGTCACTTATCTGTCTGAAGCTTTCAGAAGTGGGGAAATCGATGCCCAGGAAATCCAGTCACTCTGCCAGGATCTGTCAGCCAGCTCCGCTGCAAGCGTTCGGAATGGCGCCAAAACAGAGTGAGGGAAGAGACCAAGTCCCTGCTGCTGCGGGGTCCGTGGCTTTTGGCGCCAACCACCCCCAGACAGCCGCTCCCACTGTAGGATCTCCTAGTTCCAGTGTCTCCTTCTCTGCTGGGGATCACTCGGAACATGCCTGTGACACACTGCTGTCCTCTCATACAGGAGCTCAGTGTGTAAGCTCCGCAGAAAATGGCCGCCGCCATCACGGAGCGCCTGTCCCCCTACGACCTCCACCTAGCGTGAAGCCGGTTTCAGTGCGCTCCGGAGCCCAGGCAGCTTCTTAATAGAAGCTGTAAGCGCTGCACAGGGAGACCAGACAGTGTCTCCCCTGTGCACAGTGAGCTGACAGGACGCGCTTCTGTCAGCTCCTGCTGCGGTGTCAGTGTGAGGATTCAATGAGATTCCTCACACTGTGCCTACCTAGCTAGTGTAAAAGTTAATAAAATAAAAAACTCCTAACAAACTCTAATCCTTCGGCTGCTCCTGCAGCCCTATAGAATAGCACCCACTCCAGTGGGCACCTAACACGAACTGGAGTCTGGGATGCAGAAGGGAGGAGCGAATGTTGACCTGTGTCACCAGGACCATTGAAAGAGAAATAATGTATACTAAGTAACTAGAAAATAAAACAACTAAATGACCAAAACCAAAGGGCTTACCTCACAGGGGCATTATCCAGCTTAGGGGGAGGAAGGCACATCCATATCGGCAAAAGCTAACTCAATGCAAGGAGTAGCGTTTGAGCTCTGTTTAAATAGGGCGACATTAACCCTTAATGCACCGCCAGTCTAATAATCAGGATGGCTGAGCGGAGCAAAAATTGTTCCCTGTGTTTCCGGGGAAGTACTTTAGCTGCACACCAGTGTTGCTCTGGGTGGAAGTAAGACGCCGCCGCGTACTTCCGCCCTCACAGTGCTAACTCTGCAGCGTGCAGTCGCGGCTTACAGCCCAGACTGCAGCATGTCTCTTACCAGAGCCGCCTACTTATGCCTTGACTCCCAGACCAAAACGCTGTATCCATGCTGGGAAAGCTTCCTGAAACGTATGTACATAGCGCCATAATGTGACTGCATTTGCTGTGAAGTATTTAACTTCTGCAGGAATAATCAGGCATATGCATAGGGGTATAGATAAATCCATTCCCCCTCACATCTTCTTCTCCCCGGGGAGCCACCCCATAGATAAGAGGTAACCCTGCTTGAAACAAACAAAATACTCCTACTCTGTCCTCTCTAAACGGAGACAGGAAAAAAAGACACTGAGGTGAAGGAGGAGGAGGCGGTTATACCCAAGGTGGGCGGTCCTAGAGAAAAAACTCCTGTCTAATCTATAGGGGAAGGGAAACATCCCAGTGTTATGGCTGCCATGGGGATCGTCGAAGAAATGATTATGCCTCGCCTGTGCTGATATCTTTAGGGATTTCCTCTTTATTACACTGCTGATCACCCCTCATATGTGTGTCTTCTGTCTCTGTATCTTCTTTCTTATCAGACACATAAGACTCTTCTCTTATCTTCATATCCGTCACATACGTCTCTTCTTCCTCTGTGTCTTCTGCCTTAATGTCAGTCACATCCGTCTCTTCTTCCTCTGTGTCTTCTGCCTTAATGTCAGTCACATACGTCTCTTCTTCCTCTGTGTCTTCTGCCTTAATGTCAGTCACATCCGTCTCTTCTTCCTCTGTGTCTTCTGCCTTAATATCTTCACATTGAACCTACAAAAAAATATCTCATTAGTAATGTTTGATGCTAGTGAGATTACACAGTACAATATCCGTGCAGTCACTTAGGAATATTGGGGAGACCCTAATTCCCACCTACCTGATCCTCCTGTGGGGTCCTGTGAGTCTCCTCTGTATAGTGCTGGGAATACAGAGGACGGGGACATCTCTCTGGGGTATCTCTGTTACTGGGCCCATCTGTAGGAGACACACAGTGACTGAATATATTGTACATGTGGATTAGCAAATGATACGTGTATATAGGGGGCCCCCATACCTGCTCGCCCCTGTACAATAAAACAAAGTCTCCTCTTACCCAGTGATGTGAGGGCCAAGTGATTCTCCATCATAACATTCCTGCACAGACCCTTGTGTTCCTCTATATACTCCCGTTCCTGCATGGAGAGATAGACAGTGACATCCTGACACCTTATAGAAAACCCGAAACACACAGTGATACAGTCATCACCCAGACACATCCCCTGGTGTTACTGTATAATGCCCCATTCCCAGCAGTCACCTCTCCAGTCACATCCCACGGTGTTACTGTATAATGTCCCATTCCCAGCAGTCACCTCTCTGGTCATATCATCCGGTGTTACTGTATAATGTCCCATTCCCAGCAGTCACCTCTCTGGTCACATCCCCCGGTGTTACTGTATAATGTCCCATTACCAGGAGTTACCTCTCCGGTCACATCCCGGTGTTACTGTATAATGCCCCATTCCCAGCAGTCACCTCTCCGGTCACATCCCCCGGTGTTACTGTATAATGTCCCATTCCCAGCAGTCACCTCTCCGGTCACATCCCCCGGTGTTACTGTATAATGTCCCATTCCCAGCAGTCCCCTCTCCGGTCACATCCCCAGTGTTACTGTATAATGTCCCATTCCCAGCAGTCACCTCTCCGGTCACATCCCATGGTGTTACTGTATAATGTAGCATTCCCAGCAGTCACCTCTCCGGTCACATCCCCTGGTGTTACTGTATAATGTCCCATTCCCAGCAGTCACCTCTCCGGTCACATCCCCCGGTGTTACTGTATAATGTCCCATTACCAGGAGTTACCTCTTCGGTCACATCCCGGTGTTACTGTATAATGTCCCATTCCCAGCAGTCACCTCTCTGGTCACATCCCCAGTGTTACTGTATAATGTCCCATTCCCAGCAGTCACCTCTCCGGTCACATCCCACGGTGTTACTGTATAATGTCCCATTCCCAGCAGTCACCTCTCTGGTCACATCATCCGGTGTTACTGTATAATGTCCAATTCCCAGCAGTCACCCCTCCGGTCACATCCCCCGGTGTTACTGTATAACGCCCCATTCCCAGCAGTCACCTCTCCGGTCACATCCCATGGTGTTACTGTATAATGTAGCATTCCCAGCAGTCACCTCTCCGGTCACATCCCACGGTGTTACTGTATAATGTCCCATTCCCAGCAGTCACCTCTCTGGTCACATCATCCGGTGTTACTGTATAATGTCCAATTCCCAGCAGTCACCCCTCCGGTCACATCCCCCGGTGTTACTGTATAATGTCCCATTTCCAGCAGTCACCTCTCCGGTCACATCCCATGGTGTTACTGTATAATGTCCCATTCCCAGCAGTCACCTCTCCGGTCACATCCCCTGGTGTTACTGTATAATGTCCCATTCCCAGCAGTCACCTCTCCGGTCACATCCCCTGGTGTTACTGTATAATATCCCATTCCCAGCAGTCACCTCTGCAGTCTCCTCCCTCTGTGTTACTGTATAATGTCCCATTCCCAGCAGTCACCTCTCCGGTCACATCCCCCGGTGTTACTGTATAATGTCCCATTACCAGCAGTCACCTCTCCAGTCACATCCCCCGGTGTTACTGTATAATGTCCCATTCCCAGCAGTCACCTCTCCGGTCAGCAGCTGGATGATCTTGTTGGTGAGTTCCAGGATCTTCTGCTCCTTGTCTCTCCCATGTATCAGTGAGTGAGGTGGAGGCACTGTGATGGAACTCTTGGTCCTGCTCAGTTCTCCTGACACACAGGGATGGCAACTGGGTGTCTCATGGTCACTGGATGTCTTCTTCACTACTTTGTAACCCTGTATATTGGAAAATATACTATTACTGCATGCACTTGCATACTTTGCCCGTACCTTACCGTATTCAATATAAAACACTTCTACTCGCATATAAAGCTATTAACCATTCTGCACCATATGTCTCTTTACTTATCACAAAATATCTCCCATCTCGACCACTGCGCTCTACACAAGATCTGCGTCTCTCTCCTGCACGGATCACTAGCTCCCATTCACTATTGCAGGATTTTCATCGGGCTGCTCACAGCCTATGGAATGCCCTTCCACACACAATAAGACTCTCCACTAGCCTCCAAACTTTCAAGTGTTCCCTGAAAACTCACCTCTTCAGGCAAGCCTATAATATTTAAGTTACATACGCATAACCCTCTGAGGCACTTATGTATTATATAGCTTCCCTTCTGGACTTGTAACTTGGTGGGACTGCTATGCTATTACTGGGGCCTGTCCTTGTGTTTCCCTCCTATGTCCCTATAGATTGTAAGCTTGCAGCAGGGCCCTCCTACCTCCAAGTCTGTCTGTTGTTACCCAGTTTGTTTTATCACTTTCTAAAATTGTAAAGCGCAACGGAATCTGCTGCGCTATATAAGAAACTGTAAATAAATATTATACTCCCAGTCATCACCCTCTATTAGTGCTGTAATTACCAAAATCCACCAATCAGGTCACTGTAGTAATAATATATCAGTGATATCACTGACACTCTCAGATATCCTCACCAGCATAGTGATGTCCCTGTATTATTACTATAGATATAAGTGATGTCACAGTGACGCTCCCAGATCCCCTCACCTCCCCAGTCACGTCCCTGTATTATTACTATAGATATAAATGATGTCAGTGACGCTCCCAGATCCCCTCACCTCCCCAGTCACGTCCCTGTATTATTACTATAGATATAAGTGATGTCACAGTGACGCTCCCAGATCCCCTCACCTCCCCAGTCACATCCCTGTATTATTACTATAGATATAAGTGATGTCACAGTGACGCTCCCAGATCCCCTCACCTCCCCAGTCACGTCCCTGTATTATTACTATAGATATAAGTGATGTCACAGTGATGCTCCCAGATGCCCTCACCTCCCCAGTCATGTCCCTGTATTATTACTATAGATATATGAGGTCACAGTGACGCAGCAGATCCCCTCACCTCCCCAGTCACGTCCCTGTATTATTACTATAGATATAAGTGATGTCACAGTGACACTCCCAGATCCCCTCACCTCCCCAGTCACGTCCCTGTATTATTACTATAGATATAAGTGATGTCACAGTGACGCTCCCAGATCCCACCTCCCCAGTCACGTCCCTGTATTATTACTATAGATATAAGTGATGTCACAGTGACGCTCCCAGATCCCACCTCCCCAGTCACGTCCCTGTATTATTACTATAGATATATGTGATGTCACAGTGACACTCCCAGATCCCCTCACCTCCCCAGTCACGTCCCTGTATTATTACTATAGATATAAGTGATGTCACAGAGACACTCCCAGATCCCCTCACCTCCCCAGTCACATCCCTGTATTATTACTATAGATATAGGTGATGTCACAGTGACACTCCCAGATCCCCTCACCTCCCCAGTCACCTCCCAGTATTATTACTATAGATATAAGTGATGTCACAGTGACACTCCCAGATCCCCTCACCTCCCCAGTCACGTCCCTGTATTATTACTATATATATATATATATATATATATATATATAAGTGATGTCACAGTGACACTCCCAGATCCCCTCACCTCCCCAGTCATGTCCCTGTATTATTACTATAGATATAAGTGATGTCACAGTGACATCTCCCAGATCCCCTCACCTCCCCAGTCACCTCCCTGTATTATTACTATAGATATAAGTGATGTAACAGTGACACTCCCAGATCCCCTCACCTCCCCAGTCATGTCCCTGTATTATTACTATAGATATAGGTGATGTCACAGTGACGCTCCCAGAACCCCTCACCTCCCCAGTCAGCAGGTAGATGATCTCCAGGGTGATATTTAGAATCCTCTCAGTCATGTGACTCTGGTCCTTGTCCATCCTCAGGGAATCAGTGACGTGTCTCATCCTCACGTGATGTCTAGTAAACACTCCGTGTCCTCACCGCTCGGTTGTCTAGGTGTAAATATGGTACTTCTTGACTTTCACGGCGCCACTCTAGATAGGACAGATAGGATACTAGATAGGATACGATTTGTATGCGATTTGACATAAGATATCGCATAAGATATAGGATAGGACAGATAGGATACTAGATAGGATACGATTTGTATGCGATTTGACATAAGATATCGCATAAGATATAGGATAAGATTTACTATCCATTTCATTACCCCACTATCCACTAGGGCGTGGAGTTGATTTTATATAGCGTGGCGAGCGCAGCGAGCCCCGCGAGGGGACACGGATGTTGTTTCAAAGCAAGTCCCCAATATCGCATGCCATTTGCATGCAATTCCATAAAATACATTCCGTGTCCCCTCGCCACGCTATATAAAATCAACTCCACGCCCTAGTGGATAGTGGGGTAATGAAATGGATAGTAAATCTTATCCTATATCTTATGCGATATCTTATGTCAAATCGCATACAAATCCTATCCTATCTGTCCTATCTGTCCTATCTAGTGGTGCCGTGAAAGTAAAGAAGTACCGTAAATATAATTACAATAAACACCACACAGTACACATATAACATATTAGGTAAAAGGTGCCCATACACTAGTCCGATTTGGGCCAATTTCACCCGATCCCGATGGAACGGGCTGAGAAATCAGATGTGTTTGACGTCTGCCTTGGGTTGGATTCACCTCGGACCTGAGCAGGAGGTCGGACCTGCTGCCCACCCGCCGACTCGGCCCTCATCCTGGTGGCTGGGAATGGGGTCGCATGGGATACATTGCATGTGAAATGACAGCATGTGATGCATCGTATGCAGGTCCCAGGTGGCTCGGAGGGGGTCGCATGGCCATACACTGCTGCGATACATCCCAGTAGTGTATGGCCACCATAAGAAAAATATACACAGAGGCACAAGAGCAGCCTCTAATGTTTCCACATATAAATATACATCATACAGAGAACAATGGGTACATGTATAGTATAAGCGCTATAGAATACCACTACAACGTTCATTGTAGTACATGGTTATCTCAAAGTCATTGTAATGGGGCACCAAAGGCTGCTCGCCCTGTATAATCATCATACTACTACTACGAAGATATCAGAGACTCAAAACCCTGAAAAAAATAATATAAAATAAATTTGTTTTGTAACAGGACACCAAAAGCTGCTCCCTAATGGTAATCTTAAAAAAAGGCAGAGGCAGCTGAACTATATAATAATAACACCACACCTGATGCTGCTCCCTCTGTATAACATTTGTAACAGGATGCCATAGGCCGCTCCCCCTGTATAAATAGGACGGCAGAGGCCGCTCACACCACAGGGCGCTCCAACTGCATAAACAGGATGCCACAGGCCGCTCCCCCTGTATAAACAGAACGCCCCCCCCCGTATAACAGGACGCTGCAGGATGCTCCTCCCTGTATAAAAGGACGCAGCAAGCCGCTCCCCATGTATAAACAGTATGCCCCCCCTGTATGCCAGGATGCCGCTCCCCATCTGTATAAAATGACATCACAGGCCTCTCCCCCGTATAACAGGACATCATAGGCCGCTCCCCCTGAATAACAGGACACTACAGGCCACTCTCCCCCCCCCCCCGTATCACAGGACACCACAGGCCGCTCCCCCTGTATCACAGGACACCACAGGCCGCTCCCCCTGTATCACAGGACACTGCAGGCCGATCCTTCCCTTATAACCAGACACCACAGGCTGCTCCGCCTGTATAATAACACCAGGGCAGTACAATACCATCACCTGCTGCCAGATACAGCAATATCTTCTCTCGGTCCCCCGTAACCTTATCACCGTGGCTTCTGGAAGTGAGAGGCCTCACCTAAGATTCAGCAGCGCTGCCCCAGCAGGAAGCCGAGATGCTGCCGCCACTGAACGCGTGGATTGGTCTTCGGGAAAATGGCCGCCGCTCCGTTACACAAGGGACAATTATTATGGAACCTTTCTGGTCGTATTATAGCATGGAAACTACTACCGGTGACCGCACCTCACAGAACTCTCTCTGTGCATTCTCTCAATGCAATTGCCGCTTCTACCAGTCTCTTAGTGATGTCTCATTGTGTGTCCTCATACAGCGGCGGCCATTGTGTTGTAGTTTGTACTCGGCTCCCAGACTCCCCCGAGGCTGTAGCCACAGTGTATTTCCTGTGTGGGGCAGAGTGGGAGGAGCTGTGTTACCAGGGAAACGTCCCTTCCTGGTGTGCATGGCAGGCAGGAGGGAGAGTGCTGCAGCTGGCACCAGGTAACCCCAGGTATTATACTGCTAGTAACAGCATAGTAGTGATTGCTGGGTGTGAGCCATATGTGCACTTATATACCTTTTACACCAGAGTCGCGAACCGGGTTATTGCCGCTCCAGTCCGGGCCGGGGCTTGGTGTAAAAGGGCAAATAAAAAAAAATAACCCGGGTCCTGTTACCCTTGTCCGACCCGGCAAATGTTCAGGGTCGGACACTGGGCTTCCCCGGAGTCAGGGGCCGTGTAAATGGGTGACCCAGTACTATGCAAACAGCAGCAGAGGTGAATGTATGCCTGTGTGCGGCATCCATTCACCTCATAAACGGAGGCTGGGGGCAGTCCAGCAGCTTACTTGGGTGTTGGGTTGGCCCCAGCACGTCGGTCAGCGTTGCAGGGTTGACGGTTGGCAGGTTTCCAGGTGCTTGGAGATGATTTTATCTCCGAGAGCCGGCTCCGGGCATGAATTCACCGGCTTCCCCTACCCAGCATAATGACGGGGGACACCGGTGTAAAAGGGAACAACTTCCGGGTCGCATCCGGGTCCAGAAAACTGGGAGGAGATGGCGTCAGAGGGAGGGGGAGGAGATGGAATTAGAGAGAGGTGGAAGGAGATGGCATCAGAGAGAGGGGGGGAGGAGATGGCATCGGACAGAGGGGGAAGTAGACGGCATCAGAGAGAGGAGAAAGGAGATGGCATCAGAGAGAGGTGAATGGAGACGACATCAGAGAAAGAGAGGGAGGAGACAGCATCAGAGAAAGAGGGGGAGGAGACAGGGTCAGAGTAAGAGCGGGAGGAAATGGCGTCAGAGATAGGTGTAAGGAGACGGCGTCAGAGAGAGAGGTGAATGGAGACGACATCAGAGTAAGAGGTGGAGGAGACAGCGTCAGAGAAAGACGGGGAGGAGACGGCATCAGAGAAAGACGGGGAGGAGACGGCATAAGAGAAAGACGGGGAGGAGACGGCATCAGAGAAAGACGGGGAGGAGACGGCATCAGAGAGGGGGAATAGACAGCATCAGAGAGGGGGGATGTGACAGCGTTAGAAAAAGAGAGAGGGGGGAAGTTAGACAGCTTCAGACAGAGAGTGGGGATGAGCATACCTCATTACAGCAGTCAGTGGGAGCACAGCCAGGGGGCCTCTTATGGGGGTGGGCACTTCACTGCATTAGGCCACACCCCCTAAATGACCGCAAATCGCGTGACTGCTGGAAGCCAGCCAGGAGGGTTGAGGGAGCGCAGCTTCATCCTCAGTTGATGTGCTGCAGCTTGCGTTGGCAGGGCCAAGGTGAGGGGGCCGTGGCAAGGTGGAGCAGGGAGCGCTGAATGCTGCTGATCTTTGGTGCAGTCAAGACTTGGTACAGGGGGGAGCTGCGGGCCCTAGAAACAGCTCGGGCCCGATAGCAGCTGCACCCTTGGTAGTTACACCATGTCACGTTCTTTTTTTTTTTTTTTTTTTTCAAAATATGTTTATTGAGTTTTCAGTTTTTAATACAAATCAAAACATAAACATTGTAGACAGGTCATCGGCTTATGTCAGCAGTTTCCACATAATATCGAGTATAATCATAAACAAATGCTGTATGTAGATTAACTTCTTAGATCAGTTTGATACCGAGGCCTTCATCTAAGCAATAATGAAAGCAATGGGAGGGGACGGGGGGGTGAGGGGGGGGAGAATAGGGGGGGTAAATGGGGAAATATGGGATTGGGTGAGGGGAGGGATGGGGGAGGAAATATGGGGGGGGGGGGGGAGGTGTTTATCAATATTCTTTCATATAAATTTATAGACAAGTATTTCTAAACAAGTAAATCTAAACGAGTATTTCAGATGCTGTTGGTCAATTTGCCCGAAGGTGTCACAAAGGAAACCAGTTTTCTAATCTAGAGGGTGGCTATTAACTAGGCTAGTTAATAATATCCTGATACACTTGAGACATATAACTGTGAGAAAGCAAACATTCTAAAGGATCCCATTTTCTCTTAAATGAGTCGGTGTGGTTCTTTGCTGCGATTTGTCCATTATATCTATCTAGATACATGAATTTAACTAACAATGTCAAAACCTCCTGAAATCTAGGAGCCTGTTTAACTATCCAATGATTCAGGATGATTTTCTTTGCTATATTCAGAATCATCGTAATGAAGGGGATCAGATGGATAGAGGAAGGAGGGATGTTCCAAGAATCAAAGTTATTAAACAGAACAGGCACAGGGTCTGGGCTAATATTCTGCTTGAGTAATTTGCTAATTTGAGATAGTACCTTATTCCAGAATCTCTTAATTTTCCTGCAGGTCCAAAGATTGTGGAAGAAGGTAGCATCCTGGTGGCCACACTTGGGACATTTACTTGATTCATCTGGCATGTAATGCTTTCTTTGGCTCTGCGAAATGTATGCTCTGTATACTATTTTGATATGGATTTCTTGTAAAACAGTAGTCTGTAAAATTTTAAGTGTACTTTCCCAGTATTTGAATAAAGATTCCATATCTAGTGAAGGAATATCTGTCATCCATTTCTCTGATGTTATTTCTCGGAGTTTCTTTACCTTTGTATCAGGGCGAATGTTGTAAAGTGATCTAGGCTTGAACTTCCCTATCAAAAATTTCTGGATCTCTACTTGTAATCTAGATCCTTGTGTCCCAATGATGCTTTTTATGTCGAGTGAAGCAGCGAAATGTTTTAGTTGCAGAAGAGGAAAGAAGCTATTGTTGGGTAGGCCGTATTTACTTTGCAGATTCTCTGAAGAAATCATATTCCCCCCTGGATCAAACACCTGGGAAACTAAGCTCAATCCTTTCCCTTGTATGCGAGTGAAAATCGGGTTTGAGGTCCCGGGGGGGAAAAGAGGATTTCCACAAATGGGGATCCACTCAGATTTCTCTGGGTCTGATCCAGTAAGGTCATTAAAATGAGTCCAAGCCTCGTATGTGTCTTTAAACATGAAGTGTTCAAGGATGTCAGGCGGTATATGTCTCCTGGGGGAATGGAGCAGGGCACTAGGATTCCAAGGAGAAAACAGAGCTTTGTCTAGTGCAAAATTTGAATAGGCGTTGTTACTTGTTAACCAGCCTAGTGCAAATCTGATAAGTAAAGCCCTAGAGTAATGTTCTAAGTCAGGGAAGCCTATACCACCCTCCTCCCTAGAAAGTTTTAATCTAGCTATAGCGATTCGTGGTTTCTTCCCCTTCCATAAAAAGGTGGAACAAGCCTTATCAAGTAATTTGATATCTTTCTTAGCTAGCCTAAAAGGGAGTAATTGAAGAATATAAAAAAGCCTAGGGAATAACACCGACCTGATCACCTCCATCCTCCCCAAAAGAGATAACGGAAGGTCTTTCCAATTATTCATTGAATCAATTATTTTTTTAATTGCCGGGTCAAAGTTGCTCTTATATAGCGCATTGGGGTTATTTGTTATTTGTATGCCCAAGTACTTAATTTGGTATTTTTGGACCCTGATTGCCCTCCCCTCTTCCTCTGATTCAAACCCAGTTGGGAGATTCCCTCTTAGCATTAGAAGTTCAGATTTACTTATATTTATTTTGTACCCCGAAAAGCTGCTGAAATGTTTAATTATAGAAAGGGCTTCTTTTATCGAGTGATGCGGGTTGGACAGGAAGAGCAACATGTCATCCGCAAACAAGGAGAGCCTAAGGTCTACCTGTCCAACCTGGATACCTTGATATAAAGGTGATTCTCTTATGGCAATAGCTAAAGGTTCCAAGGCCAGAACAAATAATAACGGAGATAAGGGGCATCCCTGGCGGGTGCCTCTGCAGATATTAAATGGATCAGAAAGCAATCCATTACAAAGAATTCTGGATGCCGACTTATTGTAAAGGGTTTCTAATAGGGCAATAAATTTCTCTGGAAAGGCGAACTCTCTCAGGGTATTAAAAAGGTGATCCCAGTGCACCATGTCAAAAGCTTTTTCTGCATCCAAAGCTAATATTCCCTGGATGGCGTGTGACATGGCGCACCGGGAACCCCCCACAGCCGCAAGCACCCTTCTGATGTTTGCAACTGGGTTTCTACCTGAAACGAATCCTGTCTGGTCCTCGTGAATCAGGCAGGGTAATAGAAGTTTGAGTCTTTCCGCAAGAATTTTCGTAAATATCTTGTAGTCAAGATTCAACAAGGAGATTGGTCTATAGGACCCAGGGTCCGACAGATCTCTACCTGACTTAGGAAGGAGGCGCAGAGAGGCCAGATTGAAGTACATTGGGATAGAGCCTGATTGATCAATATCATTGAATACCGAAACTAAGATGGGGATTAATTTTGGGGCTAAGAGTTTGTAAAATTCGGATGTAAAGCCATCAGGGCCTGGAGCCTTCCCTGGTTTTAAATTTGAAATTGCTTCTGAGACTTCTTCATGAGTTATGGGGTTTATTAAAGATTGTGCTTGAGAAGGGGTCAATTTGGGTGTTAAGATGTTCTCCCAAAATGTAGTTTCTTTGCTCTTGTCAGAATTAGGTTGGGCATACAAATTTGTATAAAAATCCCTCAATACTTCAGCAATTTGAGCACTTGAGGTTGCAAGAGAGTGAGTGGAGGTTTTCAGGGGGTGTATAACCGAAGGAGTTCTTTGACCTTGTAAGAGGGAGGATAGCAATTTGCTAGACTTATTCCCATATTTATGGAAACTTGCCTGTCGCTTAAAAGTGTGTATATGTGCCTGTTTTTCTACGAGGCCTTCTACTCTCGCCTTTGCTATATAATAGTCTTGTTTTGATGTGGGTGTGGGTGCAGCTTGGTATCTCTGAAAGGATTCTGTTAACGTTTCTCTGGCTTCTAAGTATTCCTTAGCTATCTGCCGTTTTATTGCTGTTGAACCTGAGATGATTACCCCTCTAAGGGTTGCTTTGGCTGCTTCCCAAAAGATTTGTGGTTTTTCTTCTAGGCTCTGTTTATTATCCTTTAAAAAATTTTCCCAAGCTTCTAATGTTAACTTCCTTAACTGAGGTGAAGATGCTATTCCCGGAGGGCAGCGCCACGTTATTAGGTTCGACCTTTCATAGGAGAAGTGTATTTTGAGGGTTATGAGGGCATGATCTGAAATGACGATCGGTCCCATTTCTACATCATCCAATTTGGGAAGCCAATCTTGTGAAATCATAATATAGTCAATCCTAGACATATAACCAGACGCAGCAGACATACATGAGTATTCTTGCTCTGTGGGGTTAAAAACCCTCCAGCTATCCACTAGGCCTAATGCCTTCATGAATTCTTTAATACCGAATTTAGGAAGCTTCTTTGGTTTGGTTGGTCTAGGTTGTCTGTCCAAGGTTATAGAGGTTAGCAGATTGAAGTCACCACAAATTAGTTTTGGAATCTGTGGTGCTTTCGAGAGTTGTTTAATTAGAGACATAAGGAATGGTTTGGAATATTGATTCGGCCCATAAACATTCATACAAAAAAGGGATTGGCCCTTGAATTTAGTCAAAAAGGAGACAAATCTCCCATTAGGGTCAGATGTGATTTCGGAGATTTCTATATCTATGTTTTTCCTTGCTAGTACAACCACTCCTCTGGCTTTTGAGTTGTAAGGAGCAGCCGCTATCACTCTCCAGCCTAAAATGCCCAACTTGAGAGTTTCCCCCTCGGTAAGGTGTGTCTCTTGTAAGAAAGCAAGGTCCACCTTATGTTTATTTAGATAAACTAATAGCTTCTTGCGTTTAATGGGGGAGTTAACTCCTCCCACGTTCCAACTGCCTATCACAAGAGACATACCTGGCTAGATTTGAGAATCTTCAAGATGAGCAGCATCATCGCTATAACTGCACCAATACTCCCATAGATAGTTTCGCACATCCCTACAGCATCTAGATGATATTCACCATCACACTTGTTTAGTTTTGAAAATATGTAGCAACCCGTGTCCCGGGAGCGGTAGAAAAACACCTGGGAAAGGGGGGGGGGGGGGGTAGCAAAACAAACATAAAAACATAACATCCAGAATATAGATGTAAAATTAGAACTAAAGACTTCCGTGTCCTTTATGAGTGTTAACCACACTCGCATTCTCTATTTCTAATAAACAACTCCTAACTCCACCGTCACAATATGTTTCTAACATTAACTTTTAGCACCTGACATGCTTGTCAGCTCTACATGTGCCCTTAATGCTTTTGCATTTTTCATTTCCATTTAAACTTTCAAAAATACTAATACTATGCTAACTCCAAATGAGATTTGCAAAGAGTCTCAAAGTCGCCTTCTTGTGTTTGGGCTGTCAAACTAAGACTCAGCCAGTATCTCTTAGTCTTTGCATAAGAAAAATTTTTGCCATACTAAACCTGAAACCATAAAGTCTCTGCAAACCGTGTTGATTCTCATATAAATGAAGAAGAATAGTCCTCCCAGATGTGAGAAAGGTCTTTGAGTCCAGAAACTTGCCAGAGGATCCTTTCTCCTCCACCTCTTGAGCTTGTACTCCGAAATTATGAAAAAGAAAAATTAAATTCGGGATCATTCTTTCAAACAGGGGGTCTTCTCTGGTCATCACGTATTTGGATTTCTTCCAAGTAGGCAGATGCCTCAGCTGCTGATAAGAAATCTTTGAAAGAATCCCCTTCATATATTCTTAAACGTGCTGGGTACAGCAGAGCAAATTTCTTCTCCTTTTTTATCAATGTGGAGCACACCTGTGAGAATTCTTTCCGCTGCTTACTTAACTCTGCCGAGTAGTCCTGAAAAATCAGGAGTCGGTGACCCTCCCACTCCAGACCTCTCTGTTTTCTGAAAGAGTTCCAAATCAGATCCTTGTGTAGGAAATTAAGAACTTTAAAGATCACTGCTCTCGGGCGGGCATTATCATTGTTGCGCAGGGGCCCCAATCTGTGTACCCTCTCAATTACTAGATCTTTACATTCATTCTGTAACTGCAATAATTCTGGTAGGGTCTGTTTCACAAAGTATGCTAGGTCTGTCCCTTTCACTGATTCAGGGAGCCCTATGAGCCGAAGATTATTTCTTCTCGAGCGATTCTCAAGATCTTGGAGTTTATTCTGCAATTGAAGAATAGTTTTTTCTTGCTCCTTAACCCTTGGCTTTAAATCAGCTACATCCATGAAACATTCGCCCACCCTATGTTCCACTTCCAGAACTCTATGCTGCAGCGCTTGTATTTGTTTGTTAATGTCGCGTGTTTGTGCCTTTAAGAGTGGGCTCACAGCAGATTGAATAGCCTCAGTGAGCTCTCTGCGTGTAATGGGCAAATCAGGTTTATCATGCATCTCACTATCCAGTGAGAACTTAGATAGGGCTCCCTCTCTAGCGTGTGCTGATCGGGGGGCTTGTGATGGTGTGGGCTCCTTCAATGGTGAAATATAGTGTTTGGGAGGGATGCCGTGCTGCACAGGGGAAGGTACCTGCTCTGAATCTGCGTCCGAGTCGTCTGAGTACTCAGCCTGCGTCTCTGCCGCGCACCGCTTTTTCTGGCTTTGGGGCAGGGGAGGAGAGGCATCTCCTTCTCTCTCTGGTGAAGCCATCTGCGGGTAAGCTGGGGAGCGCGACTCGCTGTCGGTGTTGCTGGCGGGCGCCATCTTGGGAAGCGCCTCGCGATGCCGCTTCTCCTGTCTCTGCCTCTGCTTCTTCGGCATCGCGGAGAAGTATTTCTCCATGCGACGCTAACTGTTCCCTGTGGTGCTGGCAGTCTTCAGGTGCCTGTCAGCGGAGGCAAAAGCCTTGTAAGTGGGTTTTGTGAAACGGTGGGTAGCGGAGCTCCGTTCAAGGCTGCTGCTTCATCTCAGCCGGAAGCGGAAGTCCTATGTCACGTTCTTAGAAGCACCAGCTGTAGTGTAACAGAGGCTGGGTGCTTTAATGTAAGGATGTTGCATCCACGACAGAAGGGAGTGAAACAATAGAATAAAATTAAATTGATTTAATAAAGATATTGCAAGACAAGTGATACTGATGGCACAAATGATATACTGTAGATTATGCCAATGTAAAAGTCAATAGTCCAATACCTTATTGCAGATTATGATGGTGCTTGGTACTTAAAAGAATATTATAATGTTGCTTGAAGAATTGAAGAAGCAGGGATTTGATTGGGTAATTGATTGGATGTTTGAATTAAGAAATAACTGGAAGATTGGATGGTTGATTGGAAGATTGGATTATTGGTTGGAGGATTGGATGGAAGATTGGATGATTGGTTTGAAGATTTAATGATTGGTTTGAAGATTGAAGAATAAAGAATATTAATGAAGAAGACTGTCCTTGCTAGACTGGATCGTGGCTGCAATCAGAGGTGACCGTGGATAATAACCGTTGGGAATGATGAGCAAGATAATACCCCTGGGGGGGGGCTAACCTTACTTGATCCGCATTGGCGGCAGTGGAGTCCGTGGTACATGAAATGAGCAGTAGATGATCAGCAGTGGAGACTTCCCTTGAAGACACGAAGGATTGTAGTGGGAACTACAGAGCCAGACCGGAGCAATGATGCATAGGGGTAGACATCATTGTACTGACTGCCGTTCTAACCTGACCAGTCAGTGCTTAACAGGTGGACTGTGTGGCTATTGGTCAGCCTATTGACAGGGGAGGCGGAGCCGCACAGGAGAGGCTAAGGGAACCAAAAAGATGGCGGCCGCCAGAGGGGGCGACAGGTTACAGCCGGCAATGAGTGTGCGCAGCTGCGCAAACACCGGCATTCAGACACAGGCCTAACCAGGCACAAACACAAATGGCGGTTCAGGTCTCATACCGCTCATGCGCTGCGTGGCACCAGAGCACATAGCACCACCGTCAGCACGCGGTGACAGCGCGGACACATGTACCCCACCAGTACCAGGGACATAAGCAGAGGTGAGCGCCATAGTGTTACACATGCGGTTAGAGAGCCTAGGGCTGGGCACAGCACAGGGGATTTGGGTGAGAGCCATGGTGGATGTGACACACCACTTCTAATACTGCTAATTACCCACTTTCCCAGTCAGTCAGGAGAAAGTGCATAGTCAGATGCTTTGCATTATATATGTTTCCTTTCAAAAATATATTGCTTTTATTTTCAACTAACTGGGTTTGTAGGCCATGCCCCCTTGCCACGCCTCAAATTCCGGGCGCGCGCCTATGGAGCATGTTTATGTCCCTCTTGCCGTGGGTCAGAAGTTGGGAGGTATGGGTTGCTGGGGCCCGCTAGTTCCACCACCACCCACCCTGCTAGTCTATTTAGGCTTACTCCGTGTTTCTTATTATTATTCATATTTTTTTCTTCAATTTTATTGTGTCCTTTTCATTGTAAAAAAGTTGGTCACCTTAATATATACAGTGTGTGTGTGGGCGTCTCTAATATATATATATATATATATATATATATATATATATATATATATATATATATATATATATATATATATATATATATATATATATATATATATATATATAAGACACACATACTAGTAAGCCTACTCGAAGCAAAAGCTTCGAAAGCTAGTCTGCTACCTTGTGATTGCCTCTGTGTTTGTGCATGTGTGAGAGAAAGAGATGTAGTTTCACTCTCTGCCAGCAGATGGCAGTATTTCAGAGACACACAGACACTAGACATATATAGATGATGGTGCGTAATTTCCAACATTTGAAGGACTAATGGTGCCCATAGACGGTCCGTTCTGTACTATGAGATGCGCGCTCCCGCACTAGGGATGCGATCCGATGCGATGCGTGCTATTTAGAGCAAAATATGTTTATTGTAAATTTTTTGGAACATAGAAAACAAAGTTACGATACAGCAAGATAATATCATCAACGTCATCATGTAATGTAACATAAGGACATACTAGGAAAGAAAGCATGGAGAGGTGAGGGAGAAGAAGAGGAGAAAGTGGGTAAAGTTGAGGGTTGGAGAGGAGGGGCAGATCCGATTCATATCAGCAATTACAATCAAATCACATACAAAGAAGATAGTGTACATATGTCAGAACTTGGGGATGTAGAGACTGGAGCGGAGAGATGCTAAGGTAGTTGGGAGGGGGTAGATTCCAGTGCTATCTTATATGAGGGAGATTCTTTAAAGGTTATCCATGAAGCCCAAGTGTCTCTGAAGGAGTCATAGTCTTCTGCAGCAGAGGACACTATATCTTCCATGTCCATATACATATCTATTCTATGGAACCACTCTTTGATTGTTGGAGGAGAGGAAGATCGCCAGCGCACAGGTATAATTGCCTTTGCAGCATTGTTTAGACGGCATAAGAGGGATTTTTTGTATCTTGGGACGGATCCAGACGAATAATGAAACAACCAAAACAGGGGGTCTGAGGGGACCGTTTCACCTAGTATCTTTGTGGAGATAGAGATGACACTATTCCAGTAAGGTTGTAATGAGGGACAGTCCCACCAAATGTGAAAGGGGTTTCCGGGGCCTGAGGAACAACGCCAACAGATATTTGGTATACCTAGCCCCATCTTAGATATAGTGTCGGGGCATCTGTACCACCGTGACAGTAATTTATATTGTGTCTCCACTACCAGTATGCTGGGGGAGCACGCATGAGCAAGATGGAGGATTTTTCCCCATATGGCATCTGTTAGGTCAGTCCCCAGGTCTTTATTCCATTTTTTAGTGAAGCAGGGGAGTTCGTGACTAGCATCATCTAATAGTAGGTTGTAAATCTTGGATATAGGGCGGGAAGGGGACTCTTCAGATGAGCATAAAAGTTCAAAGGGGGTTAGAGAAGGGGATCCAGAGATATTGGGATCTAGAGATGACAGGAAATGGCGGGTTTGTAGATAGCGCCAGAAATCACTTGCCGGTAAATTCCATTTCCTGCGCAAATCCTCAAATGGAACCACCCTACCCCCACTCACCAGCTGTCCCATGCGGAAAAGACCCACTTTATACCACGGCCTAAATGTATTGGCCTCTAAACCCGGGGGGAAACGTTTGTCATATAGGAAAGCCATGTAGGAGGATGAGGGTGAGGAGACAGAAGGAGAATTGCGGACTGCTTTCCAACATGCCAAGGTTGGGCCTACTGTGGGGTGGGATGAGCTGGGGAGGTGGCGGAGCCATGGGACAACATTAATGGGAAAGGGCAAGGAGTGACTCTCTATTTGGACCCACTGTTTAACGGTGTGCAACCTGGACCAGTCTAGTATTCTACTCATCAGACAAGCCTGGTAGTACCCTTGGACATTTGGGAGACGGACACCGCCTACATTTTTCTGTCTCTGCAGTAGGGCTAGTTTCAGTCTGGGTCTCTTACCACCCCATATGAAGTCTCTAATCAAGGTCTGGACATCTCTGAACCATTTGGGGGGAATTTTTATCGGCAAGGTCTGGAGAAGATAGAGAATTCTAGGGAGGGAGTTCATTTTAACTATCCCCACTCTGCCAAACCAGGAGAACGGTTTTGATTTCCAAGTCTGAAGATCTGAACGTAGTTTAATAAGGAGGGGGGCGAAATTGAGGTCATATAGTCTCGAGAGGTCGTTGGAGAGGATGACCCCTAAATATTTGAGATGAGAAGTGTGCCAGGCAAAGGGGAATGCTGATTTGAGTCCTGACACGACAGTAGGTGGGGCAGAGATGTTTAAAGCCACTGATTTAGTAAGGTTTATTTTGAAGTTGGAGAGGTCGCTAAAAAGACTGAATTCCTCCATCAGGCTGGGAAGGGATACTACAGGATTTGTGATTGTGGCAAGGAGGTCGTCCGCGAACAATGCAAGTTTATATTCATGTCCAGATAGAGAGACCCCACTAATATTCGTGTTCAACCTAATTGCCCTGGCCAGAGCTTCTATACATAAGATAAAAATTAAGGGGGACAATGGGCATCCCTGTCGAGTACCATTACTAATACTAAATGAGCTTGATAACGAGCCGTTAATCCTTACTTTGGCAGAAGGGGAGGCGTACAGTGCTAAGATGCGTTGTAGGCATAGTGGACCTAGTCCCAGATGGTTGAGTACACCCTTCATAAAACCCCAGTCAATTCTGTCAAACGCCTTCTCGGCATCTGTAGATAGGAGAATTCCTGAGGTTTTAGTTGAGGAGAGATGATGTACCAGACTTATTATCTTAGAAGTGTTATCTTTGGCCTCCCGACCTGGGACGAATCCCACTTGGTCACTGTGAATAATGGATGGAAGGAATTGCTTAAGTCTATTCGCTAAAAGTTTCGCATAAAGCTTCACATCAATATTAAGAAGGGAAATGGGGCGGTAACTAGGGCATAGTGAGGGGTCTTTATCATCTTTCGGGATTACCGAAATGTGTGCCTCTAGGGATTGGGGTGAGAATGGGTGGTTATCTGAGACTGTGTTACAGGCCCGTAGGAGTAGGGGGATTAGTTTGTCCTTAAATGCTTTGTAATAGGAGATGGTGAAACCATCTGGGCCCGGGCTCTTTCCGGAGGGGGTTGATTTAATCGCCTCTTCCAACTCTGTGGCAGAGAAGGGTCTCTCGAGATTATCCCTGATATCAGTTGTTAAAACAGGAAACCCAATTTTTGTTAGATAGGATTCTATATGACTTTGTTTGTCCTCAGTGTTCGCAAAGGCTGTCGACGCGGGCAGGTTATATAAAGAGGAGTAATATGAGCAGAATGTCGATGCAATGGACTCTGTATCATGTACTGTTTGCACTCTAGTATCCTTAATGGATGAGATGAAGGAAAGGGCCCTCTGGGTGCGGAGTGCTTTGGCGAGCATTTTACCTGGTTTGTTCCCCCAGCGATAAAATCGGTTACGACACTTTCTGTATGTCAGTTTTACTTTGTCTAATAGTAATTGATTAAGAGCTGATCTGGCGGCAGTGAGTTCCACAAAGATGGCGGAGGAGAGGGAAGCTTTGTGCGTAGATTCTAATAGATTAATTTTTTGGAGAAGGGCATCAATCTGACCCTGCCTCTGTTTTTTCAAGTACGATCCCAGTTGGATACATTTCCCACGTACAACGCATTTATGGGCCTCCCATATCGTCAGATCAGAAACGTCAGGGGTGACATTGTGATCTATATATGAATCTAGTGTGTCTACCAATTGAGATTTACAATAGGGATCAAAGAGGAAGGAATCGTTGAACCGCCAAGAGCGATGTTTTGGCTTTGTGGCTTCTAGAGAGATATCTAGGAGAACGGGCGCATGGTCGGACCAGGTTATAGGGCCAATTGAGGTGTCTCGAACCATATGTAGGTGGCCGTGATCTAGGAGAAAGTAATCTAATCTGGAGTAAGATTTATGCGGAACCGAGTAGTACGTAAAGTCTCGGTCAGTGGGGTGGCCTATTCGCCATACATCGGACAGCTGGTGAGTGTGCAGCAAGCGTCTTATCCTTCTGGATCGGGAACCCAGGGCGGTGGCGGGAGGTGGGGTAGTATCTTGAAGGGGATCTAATGCCCAATTGAAGTCCCCACCTACCACTAAGATTCCCTGCTTAAGTGAGTCAACCGCGTCTAGGATCCTCCCAAGAAAAGTCGCTTGTCCCTGGTTTGGGGCATATACATTGACAATTGTAAGCGTTGTATTAAAAACAGAGCAAATAAGCAACAGGCATCTTCCCTCCTCCAATATATGTACTTGAACATCAGTAACTGGTATGTGTTTAGCAAATAAAATTGCAACACCTTTGGATTTTGAGTGTGGGTAGTTGCAGTAGTAGGTAGTGGGGAAGTAGTGATTACTGAGGCGAGGGGCTGATTCAGCCTGGCGGAAGTGGGTCTCCTGGACTAAGACTATGTCTGCTTTTTCCCTATGAAAGGAATGTAGAGCCTGTGTTCTCTTTTCGGGGATATTGAGGCCCCTAGCATTGATAGAAATGATACGCAAGTTTACTGCCATCTGGTCGTATGAAGAGATATCGGATCAAGGAGAGAGGTACGGAAGGGAAAAAGGAAAGGGGGGTGGAGTGAGATGGCAATGGGGAGAGAGAGAAGGGGAGGAAGGATGAAGAAGACATTAAAACAGGAAAGAAAAACATAGTTTAACCATGAACATCTGGCAAAAACTACAAACACACAACCGCATCCGGACATAAGGAGGGCCATAGCGGCATCCATGTCACGGAAGAAAAACATTTAGCGGTAGGGGAAACTAGGGGGCCGTGACTCCGCCAAACCACCTGGGATTATCTCAGATAATGGCGGGAAGGAAGGAAAACAAATGGTTCCTACCCAGGCAAAGAGGAAGAGCGGATCCTAACGGGAAGAAAAAAAAAAATATATATATACACATGTATATATTCATACATACCCGTACGTGTGCATACATAAACATACAACAGTCGTATTCAAATAAGGCCGGTACAATGTAAGAATAACAATTAGGATCTAAGTGGGTAGTAGAAGGTAGCAATTCTAAACGCACATTAAGTGCCGTTAGTCAGCATTGATAATTACCACCCATAGTCCAGTCAGGGAGGAACTCGTGGTTGAGAGGAAGATGGTCCTCTGGATTTCTTCGAGTTGCTGATTTGTTGCCATCTCCCTCTTTTTGAAGTGTTGGAAGGAAGGGCATTCGGCAGGTGGAAAGCTTGCCAATCGGGAAGAGAGATGTTGTCTAGACCCAGACTGGAGCAGAAATCTGGCAGGTCAGCAGGAGAGCGCAGGGACATTAGATTGCCGGCATGGGAGACTTGCAGAGAGAATGGAAAGCCCCATCTATATTTGAGATTCGATTTCCGTAGAGCATCTGTTAGTGGTTTTAACAATCTCCTCTGTTGTAGCGTGCGCCACGAGAGATCCTGGAAAATCTGCACTTGAGTTCCATTGAATTCGACAGCCTCCAATTGTCGGACCTTTCGTAGGAGTTCTTCTTTTTGGGAAAAGTAGTGAAGTCGGCATATTACATCCCTTGGGTATTCAGATGCTGGGCCCTTAGGCTTAAGGGCTCTGTGGGCCCGGTCAAATTCAATAGGTGTTTCGGGGTCCAGGCTCAGTATCTCTCCAAAAATCTTGTTAAGGGCATCTATGATCCCTGACGGAGGGACAGATTCCGGGAGGCCCTTCACCCTAACATTATTTCTACGACCTCGATTGTCCAAATCTTCCAGCCTGTCTTGCATTGTTTTCAAGTCAGCGGCTTGTTGTGAAAGCACCTCCTTAATAGAAGTGAGTTGGTCGGAGTCATTTTCCCTCTCATCCTCCAGAGAAGCAATTCTTGTCCCCATAAGGGTGACATCTGCTTGTACTGTAGCAATCTGAGATTGAAAGGAATCTTGCAGACGTGTTTCGAGTGCTTGTAGGTCTTGTTTAGAAGGGAGCGTTCGAACGTGCGTTAGTACTTCTCCAATTTCGCTTCTCAGTTGTGACATTTGAGCTTGGAGATCTATTGCGGGGGGAGATTGGGCCATCTCGGGAGGGTCCGCTGAAGTGGGTTCAGGGGGGAGTGTAGGTAGTCGACCTGCGACCTGAGAGGTGGAAAGATAAGACCGAAGACTGGATTGCGAGGCGTTCGGTGTAGAGCGGGAGTCTTTACCCTGCGTACTCTTCCTGCCTCTGCCCATTAGATGTGTGTGAAGTTTTTAGACTAGGTCATCTCGCAAGGCGGAACCATTAGCAGGTGGGTAGGCGGAGGTCACATTCCCCTATATCATGGGCCTGGCATTAGGGATGCATTATAATCACATAGTGGTGCCAATAGCGGGAGTGCGTGCCATAGAGATGTATTGTGGTGGGCACGTCAGAGAGTCTTTGGGTCTGAGGGACTGAATCTGGGAAAGTGCACAGAAGGATTAGATGCCAGAGATGCAGGACTGATATGCTGCTGAAGAATGCCTGTGGGACCTGCAATAGAGCAGGGACAGTACATTCACTGTGTGTACTTCTCAGCTATAGGTAGATCACCCTCCAGGGTTACCCCAGGCAGCAGGGGTCAGGGTAACAGTAGCAATTAGTGTGGATACAGCTGGGGAGAAGTTCTTGGGCAGCGCTAGCTGTTGCTGTGTGCGTGCCTCTACCAAGATGGCCGCCGCGGCCTGTACTTGCAGGCTATTGTAGCGTGGATGGGCTATTAAAAACCCCTTGGGCAAGTCCCCCAGCAAGGGGTGAGCTCACCTGGAGGTCCGGGCAGCGTTGGCCGCGATGGCTGGCACTTCTGGGGCAGTCAGGGAGGCTGTCCGGCGGTCTGGGAACGAGCGCCCCACTTCCGGGATCCCGGAGAAATTGAGGCCCCGTCTTGGCGTCGGCGGTAGGCCGCAACCTGCAGGGACGGAATTATCCGTCCCCCGGCTCCGCAGCTGCAACCACCAGGCACCGGAGGGGGTCAGCGTGATAGGTAAGCAGGGTGGGGGCGGTTTGGTGGGCTTTGAGGGCTTTTTGGAGGTGGCAGAAGTGACACTCTGTAGGAGCGCTGTGAATTGCGGCTTCCCTCAGTCCCGGCCAGGCCACGCCCCGATGCGTGCTATTTAAGTGCAGAACGGATCCGTTAAACGGACCGTGTATGGGCACCTTTAAGGTGCCCATACACGTTACAATTATTGTATACAATATCGCATCTCATCGCATCTCGGTTTTGCGATGAGATCAGATGAGATTAGATCTAGTACAAAAAGTATGTGCTGCACCTACTTTTTGTATTAGATCTCATCTCATCTGATCTTATCACAAAACCAAGATACGATGAGATGCGATATTGGGTACTTGTGGATTATCACGGCTCCCACGATGGCCATCGTATGTGAAAAAATCGCATGCGATCGCATACGATTTTGCACTGAAAAGCATCCAAATGCATTGGAATTAGTATTAAACATGTTCAATGGCCCCCAAATGGCATTTTTGAGGCTGTACCACCCCCACTATCAACGTGAAGCGTGGCGAGCGCAGCGAGCCCTGCGAGGGGACGCGGATACCTTCACAGGTATCCGCGTCCCCTCACGGGCTTCACAGGTGTCCGCTCGCCACGCTTCGGGCTCGGTGGCTCGCTGCGCTCGCCACACTTTCTATTCTCAACTCCACGCCGACGTGGATAGTGGGGGTATGAAAAGGTCGTAGGACGCGTACCGCCGCCCCTCACGGGCTCGCTGCGCTCGCCACGCTTCGGGTTCGCATTGATAGTGGGGGTAGTACAGCATCAAAAATGCCATTTGGGGGCCATTGAACATGTTCAATACTAATTCCGATGCATTTGGATGCTTTTCAGAGCAAAACCGTATGCGATTTTGACAAAAAACGGCAAAAACTGTAAAAATCGCATCGCATGCCATCGCATGGCACTATATATGGCATTCGATGGCATGCGATGGGAGCCGTGATAATCCACAAGTACCCGATATTGTATACAATATTTTATACAATAATTGTAACGTGTATGGGCACCTTTACTCGGATGAGACTATCCACTTCAGTTCCATGAGCCACTACACCACCATCAATTATCTGGGTGTTAAAACCAGTCGAGTACAGAACAAATGGATGGAAACAGACATCTTTTATAAGGCCACAGATAAGAACACTATCTTACACTTATTACTGACACATCAAGAAAACATTGGCCGTTTGTTACCACTGATACAAACCTACAATATCTTCAGAACACCTATTTGATGAACTGCCACCAACGTGGACGCAACATCAAGGACTGGTTAGTCCAGAACAATGTAGCCATACCAAGGAATACTATCTGTGGCACTTTTCTAGGCAGGAAACCGGGTGCAAATAAATGCACCAACTGTATCACTTGCCGCTACATGGAGATAGGGAACTAGTGGTTTCCGCTTGGCTGTTATAGCAGTGCTCTGCACCCTGCCCGATTTAAAGGGCAAAATACGGCCTGCTCCTCTAGCAGCGCCCTGCTAAAACAGCCTCTGCTTTAGTGACGGAGGCGGGCGCACCCGCTCCCTTTAGTGATGGCGGTGACCCGGAACCGCCCACAATGGTGACAGCAGCGGAACCGGTCCTCCCCACTTATACTGCCCCTGTGTGGCAGCACCCTGCCCAGTTCCTAGAAGGAACACTAGGGAACTACATATTACATCCTCATTCTGAACACAAAATCCCTATGAAACACATCCTCGCATGTAGTAGCTACCGGATTCGGTGCCCGTGTGGATATGTCTATATAGGCAAGACGTCTTGCACGTTTAAAGAAAGAGTAGGCCGACATCAATCCGTGATCCGTATGGATCTGCAGTTGTATATTTTGCTTTTCCTTAGTTTTTTGTTTCATATTTTTCTATATAATTTGTTTGTATTTCTTATGTCATTTTGCAGCTTCCTACGATTGGTGAGCCAGTCGAGGTTATTATAGGCTGGATGCTTTCTGCTGTACCACTATACAGTTCCATATATATATAGATGTTGGCTATACATACCACCCCCACCGGGATCGTCAGTGGGTAGACACCCCAAAATTCCTAAATATAGCCCAGAGACACAGACACTCTCTTACCTGAGATAACGGCATTTTCCCAATACAGTATACCCCCTGCAATCTCATGGGAGCCGTGCCTCTCACAGCAATGGTGCCATCCACAGGACTGTGTGTATATAGTAATAGAATGTGACTTCATTAGATATCAGATGTAGTCCCTCGTTTCTATAAGTATTGCGCCCATCAGGGCATATACCACTGAGCCTGATATGTGTCTGTCATGGTAATGTACTGTTTATTGCATGTGTGTAATAACTTGTTGTCCAGTGTGGTCCCAGCCAGGTAACTGTCCTCTGTGAGTGATACATAGGAAGTCCGGTACTTGTGTATTATCACGGCGCCCAGATCGCAAAATCGCATCGCATACCATTCTTTGCATGCAATGCGATGCGATTTTCCTATGTAATTAATGGACTGCTATTTTTTTCACCCGGTGATATCTCTTTGTATCACATCGCATGCGATCGCATGGTGCCGCAAAATTGCATGCGATTGCATAGGGTGCGATGCCATTGACTTTACTATAGAGTTTTATTGTAATTTTGAGTCTATACGCTATGCGCTGAATTGAATGTCTGCTGCACTAATCGCTTAAAGTTACTCCCTTAGTAACAATGGATAAATTGGTAAAGAAAGAATAAGTGATTTTGTGCGCTGACACCCTTCCAGAAAAAAGTGAGGAGATGACCCAAAGGTTAGAATATCAGATGAATAAAAGAAATATACTCTCCTTGTCAACCAATTCTTCTCATTCTCATAATAGTGTGATATCGTCAAAATAACAGATATATTTATTTATACACATTAATAAAACATACATAAAACCACACACTTAGATAGTGAACAATGATGTTGTCCCTTATATAAAGCTAAAGTTGTAGGTTTACCAGAATCTGGTGTCTCGAACGCCTGTAGAAAGGTCTTTCAAATCTGGAAAGCCTCCGGTTCTCCGGAAAACCAAAGGCTTCAGGTGCTTCAAACAAATCCAGTACCGGTAATAGACCCCCTCTGGTGACTCACTCCAGGCTGCTGCAACGGTTATCGGGATCCAAATCTCCCTTTGTCAGGCAGTACTCTGGAGAGTGAGTCACTTCCTCTATTTAAACATATCCCCTCATTAACCTCCGGGTCAAGAGGTCAAATCTTAAAAATACTGTATATTTCCTTTCTACATAAAATAAAAGAGGAAATCACTACAAATCTATCCCAGAACCCATTACTATGGTCTACATATCGCTTGTGGCATATATTAACCCCTTCCTGACATTTGACGTATATATACGTCATGGTCGGGAAGTACTTCCCGACACATGACGTATATATACGTCATGGCTTTAAACTGTCACCGCGTCTATAGACGCAGTGACAGTTTGGAGATGTCTGCTGTCCCTGACAGCAGACATCCCCCCTCGCCGCCCAGGGGGGGCAGGGGTGCCCCCCCGGTCGGCGATCGCTGCGATTGGCTGTTCAAAAGTGAACAGCCAATTGCAGCGTTTTCTGTGTTACCGGCGGCTAAGCCGCTCGGTAACACAGAGATCGGTGGTGATCGGTGCTGTTAAGTACAGCACCGATCACCACCGAGCGGCAAACCGCCCTCCCACCCGCCCGGCAGCCCGCCCTCCCTCCCGGCAGCCTCCCTCCAGCCAGCAGCCGCAGTGCCAGCCCCCCTCCCACCCCCCCGCCAGCAGCAGCACAGTTAAAGATTTTATTTCCGGTTAAATTCATTTATATGACCAATATATATATATATATAAATATATATATATGTGTATATATGTATATATATATATATATATGTGTGTGTGTATATATATATATATATATATATATACACATATATATATATATATACACACACACATATATATATATATATATATACAGTGATCGGTGCTGTTAAGTACAGCACCGATCACCACCCCCCACCCGGCAGCCCCCCCTCCCACCCACCCGGCTGCCGCAGCGCCAGCACGTCTCCCACCCCCCCACCAGCCGCAGCGCCAGCCCCCCTCCCAAAGCTGGTGAGCAAAATGGGGTCACATGTGGGGGGGTTCCACTGTATTGGTGCTTCGGGGGTCTTGCTAATGCGACATAGCACCCACCTTTCATTCCACCTCCAAAAATCACTCCTTCCCTTCTGAGTCCTGCCATGCACCCAAATGGTATTTTTGGGTCACATATGAGGCATTGCCGTACTCGGGAGAAATTGGGGCACAGATTTTGGGGTGCTTTGTCTCCTTCATTCCTTGCGAAAATGAAAAATTTTGAGCCAGAACTGCATTTTTGTGTAAAAAATTACATTTTTTTACACAAAAATGCAGATCTGGCTCAAAATTTTTCATTTTCACAAGGAATGAAGGAGACAAAGCACCCCAAAATCTGTGCCCCAATTTCTCCCGAGTACGGCAATGCCTCACATGTGACCAAAAAATACCAGTTGGGTGCATGGCAGGACTCAGAAGGGAAGGAGTGATTTTTGGATTTTGCAGCACAGATTCTGGTTGAATGACCCCTGAAGCACCCATACAGTGGAACCCCCCCACAAGTGACCCCATTTTGCAAACTACACCCTTCAGGGAATTCATCAGGGGGTATAGTGTACATTTCAAACCCCCAGGGGTTTCACCAATTTTGATACAACTGAGCTGTGAAAATGAAAAATTAAATTTTTTCATTTTCACAGCCCAGTTGTATCAAAATTGGTGAAACCCCTGGGGGTTTGAAATGTACACTATACCCCTAAATGAATTCCCTGAAGGGTGTCGTTTGCAAAATGGGGTGACTTGTGGGGGAGGTTCCTAACTTTTAGCACTTATGGTGCCTAGAAACCTACATGGTGCCTAAAAAAAAATCTCATAAAAAGGAGGCTCCAAAATCAAGTAGGTGCTCCTTCTATTATGAAGCCTGTGGTTTGGTCAACGTGCACACTAGGGCCACATATAGGATATTTATGAAAACAAAAGAATTGGGGGAATCAATTTTTAGTCACATTTCTCTAGTAAAATCTACTGTATTCGTTAGAAAAATGTATTAAAATTGAAACTCTGCAAAAAAAAGAAATTTTGAAATTTCACCTACACTTTGTTTTAATTCCTGTGAAACACCTAAAGGGTTAACAAACTTCCAAAATGCTGTTTTGAATACTGTGAGGGGTGCAGTTTTTGAAATGGCATCATTTATGGGGGTGTCTCACATACAAGTCCCTCAAAGTCACATCAGAACTGAACTGGTCCCTAAAAAAATCAGTGTTTGAAATTTTCTTGAAAATTTGAGAATTTGCTATTCATATTTGAAGCCTCCTAGTGTCCAAAAAAATGAAAAGGAGGTTGAAATAATGATGGCAACATAAAGTAGACATATGGTCTTTGTTAGTTATTAACTATTTTGAGTGGTATGTTTATTTGTCTCACAAGCAGAAAATGTGACATTTTGCAAATTGCAAAATTTTCCATTTTTTCACGACATTTTGGTATTTTTCACAAAAAAACACAGACTGTATCGACCCAAATTTACCACTAACTTGAATGTGTCACGAGAAAAAAATCTCAAAATCACTGGGATAAGTAAAAGCAAAAAAAAGTTATCCCCACTTAAGTGAAACATGTCAGATTTGAAAAAAATGGCTGTCAGGAAGGCAAAAACTGGCTCTGTCAGGAAGGGGTTAAGAGACAATTTTTGGCCGGCATGCCAAACACAGGACACTGTGGTAAGTGTCAAGCCCCACAAGCCGACCTTTTTCACTGCTTGTGGGCGTGCCCATTTATCCGCAAATTCTGGCTACAGGTAAAATCTTTCGCCCTAGACCACCTATTAAACTACATACCATTTACTGCGGAGTGGGCGATTTTTGGCATACTTCCCGAACAACAGAGGATAACAAGAGGCTGCAAAAATCTATCAGTTGCAATCAGTGCAGCAGCTTGCAAGGCTATTCTACAAAATTGGATTGACCCCTCCCCCCCCTCCCTTAGAGTTATTCAAGGTAAAACTCCACCATCTGTTCATGATGGATTGCTTGGAGACCACACTGCATAAAGAAAAACTCACAAAAACTTATTTTAACACATGGGAGAGTTATATTAATACATTACCGAGAGATTTTCAGAGCAGGATCAAGCAAACCCTCCAGAACACAGAATATTACGAAACAAGATTGGTACAGGGAGATCCACCAATTCCCTAGGATATTGACAAGGAAGAGGGTCTGGAATGGGGGACGGGAGTTTCTGGGGACACGGCCTCCCCGCTGATGATATTTAATAATTGAAACTAAAAACAAGTGTCGAACAATGACTGATGTGGACACAGGTTAATTGTCAATGCTGTTTGTATTTTGAACTTCTTTTATTTTTCTCATTACTCTTATTGTGATTCAAGCTAATATGTATACCAGTAACTCTGTGTTCATGACAACATCACAATTATTTTGTACATATAATGCATTTGACAAATGTATTGTAAGGTGAAAGCATAATAATAAAAAAATAAAACTTAAAAAAAAAAAAATACTGTATATTTACTACTAATATTTAGTACCATTAAAAAATCATGCAGTGTATTCCATAAGGTAAAACCGCTAACCCCCATTGCTTAAAAACTGTTGAAATGTCCTCTAGAAGTTAGAACTCCGGGTGGAACACATTTCCTGTTTCTAATTGGAACGCATTGCTCCGTGCGACGAAACCGGAAGTTCCTCAGCACTGCGTCATACCTAATAAGTGTAAAATTAATAAAATAAAAAACACCTATCTATCTCTAATCTGCGCAGCAGCCTCTTCAGTATAGCACCCACTCCGGTGGGCACCTAAAAAGAACTGGGGATTCTGGGATGCAGTCGGAGGAGCCTACCAATCTAAAAGCTTTGGTATAGGTGCCTGGCTCCTGCGGACCCTCCTACATCCCAATGTGAAGCTGTGTCACCAGGACCATTGAAAGAGAAATGATTTATGCCCAAAATGCAGTATACAGCAGGGTACATGTATGCATAGGATTTGGCAGCATCACGCGAAGGAGATTTTGGGAGAAAGTCCAAATTATAATGGTCAAGGTGGGACTACCGGTAGAATATCTGGATGTAACTATGTATTTTGGGCATAAACCCACAGGTAAGGGCAATGACCCGTTTATACCACCGGTGGAGAACCTAGCTGCTCTGGCAAAAGTAATAATAGCAGGGAAATGGAGGCGCATGAGGCACCGGATTTATACCACGGGATCCATCTGGTAAACCATACAGTAGATAATGAGAAGTACACATACACCAAAAGTAATAATGTAAGAAAGTGTCATCAAACGTGGGAGAGATGGACGCTGTCAGAATTCTATGAGGCTTATACAGGAGTATACACAACTATACATATACATTATACAAATCCACACTATTACACAGGACCAGACAGACACAGGAATAGCTTTATTATAAACTAGTTGATTCATCGCGCCCTACGGGCGCTCTTCACACCGTCGTAAGGGGCTGCGCCCCCTTAATTTGTAAACGTTTGTATATGAGAAATATGGTTAGAATTGTATGAAAGATGCCCTGTATTGCAACTTAGGTGTCCGCGAATTGCAGGAGGGGGGGTCGCGGGGGGTGCCGCGAATTGCAGGTGGGGGGGTTGTGGGGGGGTGGATGCTGCGAATCGCGGGAGGGGAGGGATTGCAGAGAATCGCGGGAGGGGGGTCGCGGGGTGGGTTGCCGCAAATCGCGGGAGGGGGATTACGGGGGTGGGGGTTGCGGCGAATCATGGTAGGGGGGGTCGCGGGGGGTGTGCCGTGAATCACGGGAGGGGGGGTCACGGGGTGGGGTGCCGAGAATCGCGGGGGTGTGTGTGTGTGCCGTGAATCGCGGGAGTGGGGGTTGCAATGGGGGGGGGGGGTGTGACGCGAATCGCCACAAGAAAAAATCAACACAGAAAGGTCAACACATGCAAATGTTGACATAAGTGTGGCACTTCATTGGTGTCCATGTCGACACATGAGAATGAATATGAAAACATTCAAAAAATGAAAAAAAAAAACTTCAAAAACTCATGTCAACCTTTTTCATTGTCGACCATAGCCATGTCAGTGTTTTCCATGTGCAATTTAATTCTGGAGCTGGCGCGAATCGCGGGGGGGTGCCGCGAATTGCGGGAGGGGGGGTTACGGGGCGGGGGTTGCGGCGAATCATGGGAGGGGGGGTCGCGGGGTGGGGTGCCGAGAATCGCGGGGGAGGTGTGTGTGTGCCGTGAATCGCGGGAGTGGGGGTTGTGGGGGGGGGGGGTGTGTGACGCAAATTGCCACAAGAAAAAATCAACACAGAAAGGTCAACACATGTAAATGTTGACATAAGTGTGGCACTTCATTGGTGTCCATGTCGACACATGAGAATGAATATGAAAATATTCAAAAAATGAAAAAAAAAACCTTCAAAAACTCATGTCAACCTTTTTCATTGTCGACCATAGCCATGTCAGTGTTTTCCATGTGCAATTTAATTCTGGAGCTGCCGCGAATCGCGGGGGGTGCCGCGATTTGCGGGAGGGGGGGGGTTTTGGGGGGTGGGTGCCGCGAATCGCAGGAGAGCGGGGTTCATGGGGGTTCCGGTGGGGGGTTGCCGCGAGTTGCGGGGGGGGTGCCGCGAATCGCGGGAGGGGGGTCGCAGGGGGGGTGCCGCCAATCGGTGCAAGGAGGGGTCGCGGGGGGGTTCTTTTTGCCGCGAATCGCGGGAGGGAGGTCGCGGGGGGGGGGTGTTTTTTCCGCAAATCGGGGGGGGGGGGGGTCACGGGGGAGGGTTTGCCGCGATTCGCGGGAGGGGGGGGTCGCGGGGTGGTGGTTATGCCGCGAATTGCGGGAGGGGTCGTGGGGGGGTTCTTTTTGCAGCGAATCGCGGGAGGGGGGGTCGCGGGGGTGTTTTTGCTGCGAATCGCGGTAGGGTGGGTGGCGGGGGAGCGGGTGTTTTTGCAGCGAATCGCGGGAGGGGGGGGGTGCGCGGGGGGGGTTGCCGCAAATCGCGGGAGGGGGGCGCTCACCTGGTGGCTGTGGAGTAGCAGTGCTGGGCAACATGGGAAGGCAGTGGGTGTCTGGCACTGTCTGTGGGCTCACTGGGCTGGTTCTCTATCACATACCTCCCAACATGACCCTCTCCAGGAGGGACACAATGCTCTGTTTCTAGACTTCACCTTAATGTATGATTGCCATCACCTGTTTTAAACAGGTTAATTTCTCAGAAAGGTGTTCAGCACAGATGAAGGCAATCACACATTAAGAGGAAAGTCCAGGAACAGAGCGTTATAGACACAGACACCCACTTTGAGTGACAGATGTAGCCAAATATATAGGAGATGGCAGTATACAGAAGGTGAGATAGATGAGGCACAATGTAAGTTTAGTATAACCGGTATAATGGCATCGCTTGTCAGATATAAAGCACATATACACTGCACAGATATAAGGTAGGGGAAAGGATGGGATGTAACTAGGGGTGCCAATCCCGGGGCATTTTTTCAATCCCGGGATTCGGGATTGAAAAATGCTCAATCCCGGGATTGGCTTCCCTAATAATAAAAAACACCCTGGCCGCCCAAGCGCTGGGCGGGTGGGTGGCAGGGACCGCTGGGTGGGAGGGTGGGTGGGTGGCAGGGACCGCTGGGTGGGAGGGTGGCAGGGACCGCTGGGTGGGAGGGCGGGTGGGTGGCAGGGACCGCTGGGTGGGAGGGCGGGTGGGTGGCAGGGAGCGCTGGGTGGGAGGGCGGGTGTGTGGCAGGGACCGCTAGGTGGGCGGGTGGGTGGCAGGGACCGCTAGGTGGGCGGGTGGGTGACAGGGACCGCTGCCGCTGGGTCCCCGTGAGCGCTGGGTGGGTGAGCGGGCGGGTGGCCGGCCGTGAGTGCTGCCGGCCGTCAGCGCTGGGTGGGTGGGCGGGCAGGTGGCCGGGAGCGCTGGGCGGGCAGCCGTGGACGTGCGGCTGTGCGTGCTTGGAAATTCCAATCCCGGGATTGAAATCCCGGCGTTTTGGGGGCCAAATCCCGGGATCCCGCCGATCCCGATCCCGGGATTGGCCACCCTAGATGTAACATCTTATATCTGTATCATACGCATATTGTAATAAGAAATACTGAATAAAAAAAAAGCAGTGATTGGGTGGACGGTTGTATCCCAGGATGTAAATGTCCCAGGAGCAGCCTGGCTTCCTGCTGAGCTGGTGCCTGGAAGCCTGCAGTATGATTACAGTAATGTGGGGTACACATCAGGATGATTTATCCCAAAATGAGCCAACTTAGATACAATCTCGACCGATTTTATGTAAATTGGCCATTTCACTGCCGTTCTGATGCGATCCCGATCCGATGTGCAGCCCTGCAGATCGTTCGGTCTTCTCTAAGATCCTACCATTGAAGTGGGTTCGGGTCGCGATCACATCAGATGCAGTTCCTGAGCGTGTCGTAGGCTCCGCCAGATCGTGAGCGGGTCATACATTCCCCTAACAACCCGCTCACAAGCTGCATCATGCTGTTGTGTACCCAGCATAAGCCGGCAGCTCTGGAGAGGGGGGAGGGGGCTGGTTGTGTAGGAACATCAGCCATCAGGGGGGGGGGGGGGGGAAATCGAGCCTGCATTGTGTTGGGGAGACTACTCTCAGGTGATCCCTGTGCATGCAACAGGGGTATCCTCTCATCAATGCTCATGTTTAATGTAGATCTGCTCATCAAAATGTTATTTTTCTGGTATTTACAAAGTATACATTTATTTATAAAACATTTCCCACACTGCAAGCATGGAAAAGGCTTCTCTGATGTCTAACAAGATGTGATTTATTGGTAAAACATTTCCCACATTCAGCATGAAAATGGTTTCTCACCTGTATGTAACCTCTCATGTATAACAAGACAGGATTTTCTGGTAAAACATTTCCCACATTCAGAACATGAAAATGGTTTCTCACCTGTATGTACCCTCTCATGTGTAACCAGACTGGATTTTCTTGTAAAACATTTCCCACATTCAGAACATGAAAATGGTTTCTCACCTGTATGTTCCCTCTCATGTAGAACAAGACTGGATTTAAGTGTAAAACATTTCCCACATTCAGAGCATGAAAATGGTTTCTCACCTGTATGTACCCTTTCATGTATAACAAGATGAGATTTATGTAGAAAACATTTCCCACATTCAGAGCATGAAAATAGTTTCTCACCTGTATGTAACCTCTCATGTATAACAAGACTGGATTTATTGCTATAACATTTCCCACACTCAGAACATGAAAATGGTTTACCACCTGCATGTACCATCTCATGTATAACACGACTGGATTTATGAGTAAAACATTTCCCACATTCAGAACATGAAAATGGTTTCTCACCTGTATGTACCCTCTCATGTATAACAAGAGTGTGTTTATTCCTATAGCATTTCCCACACTCAGAACATGAAAATGGTTTCTCACCTGTATGTATCCTCTCATGTATAACAAGATTTGACTTACGAGAAAACGATTTCCCACATTCAGAACATGAAAATGGTTTCTCCCCTGTGTGATGTCTCTGATGTAAAGCGAAAACTGACTGACTTATAGAACTGGAAGATATTGTATCATCTTTATGGTCTGCACTGTGTGTAGTAAGGTCTGAATGATCAGGAGAAGGTTCCTCATGACTAGAGGGACCAGATGAAATATCTGCACTGGGAAATGTTGGGTGTGTATTGGGGATAATGGGTTTTTCTTCTGGAGAATCTTGTCTGATGTTCTTATCTTCTAGTATATAATCTGGAGACAAGATGAGATCTCCCTCCGAGGTATTCCTGCTTGTGCGCCCATCTACAGGAAACAGATGAATGACGACAGACAGAATTGGTTACATTGAGAAGGAAATGTTCATGGATGTTTTATCACTTACACTGAACATGTCTAATGCTGCGTACACACTGGCCGATATATCGCTGGTCTGTCAGCCAATGAGTACCAGCAATAGGTCTGTAACCAGCGTGATCTCTACAACAGAGCCGATGACCGATATATTGGTGCATTGTGCTATGGTACATAAGGGGAGGGGCCCTAAACTGCACACCCTGGACATATGAGGTGCTACCTGCTGAGACTTGTAGTGCAGCAAGCAGGAGGAGGAGTTTGCAGGTGCACACTAAATATATATGCTAGACCTTTTAATATCTTGCTATATTGCATTTGAGGTTATTAGCATAGTAATGGCCATTAGTATCGGCTTGTCCACCGCGTCCAGGTTACCTCATTAGGACAAGTCCCTAACACTACTCTGGGACAGGTCCAGGGCACAGGGCCCCCCAGGCCAGCCCAGCAGAACCACCCCATGGCATCACATTAGTGTGAAATTAAAGTGATTAGTAAAAGGGATAGGGGAAATTATATGTGATAGGACTTACCAAGGTAAGAAGTAATATTAAATGTGAAGGGTGCTACATATATATTAAACAAACTAAAGGGGTGATTGAAAGTATACGATATGATGCCATGGAGCAGCCCAGCAACAGCAGCCCAAAGAGCCCTGAGCCCCAAACACGGTCCCACAGACTAACACTCAGCATATATGTATAGTAGGACTTACCCTCATAGTGCCAAGCTGAGGTGTGCAGTCTTGAATGTTGGGACTCCAACCTAATTAAAATCAATTTGCCCTGGACCTGTCCCAGAGTAGTGTTAGGGACTTGTCCTAATGAGGTAACCTGGACGCGGTGGACAAGCCGATACTAATGGCCATTACTATGCTAATAACCTCAAATGCAATATAGCAAGATATTAAAAGGTCTAGCATATATATTTAGTGTGCACCTGCAAACTCCTCCTCCTGCTTGCTGCACTACAAGTCTCAGCAGGTAGCACCTCATATGTCCAGGGTGTGCAGTTTAGGGCCCCTCCCCTTATGTACTATATATTGTGTATTCATACACACTGGAAGGAACTAGAGACGCCTTCCTCCTAAGCTTGCACCCCACCCACCTGTCCCAAATTGATTTTAATTAGGTTGGAGTCCCAACATTCAAGACTGCACACCTCAGCTTGGCACTATGAGGGTAAGTCCTACTATACATATATGCTGAGTGTTAGTCTGTGGGACCGTGTTTGGGGCTCAGGGCTCTTTGGGCTGCTGTTGCTGGGCTGCTCCATGGCATCATATCGTATACTTTCAATCACCCCTTTAGTTTGTTTAATATATATGTAGCACCCTTCACATTTAATATTACTTCTTACCTTGGTAAGTCCTATCACATATAATTTCCCCTATCCCTTTTACTATCACTTTAATTTCACACTAATGTGATGCCATGGGGTGGTTCTGCTGGGCTGGCCTGGGGGGCCCTGTGCCCTGGACCTGTCCCAGAGTAGTGTTAGGGACTTGTCCTAATGAGGTAACCTGGACGCGGTGGACAAGCCGATACTAATGGCCATTACTATGCTAATAACCTCAAATGCAATATAGCAAGATATTAAAAGGTCTAGCATATATATTTAGTGTGCACCTGCAAACTCCTCCTCCTGCTTGCTGCATTGTGCTATGGGCCTGTTTCTGGATGACCTGGTACCAAGTCCCAGAGTGCCGACCTGACGAATAGCCGCTACCCCACCCGGATCCACTCGCATGTGCCCAATGCTGGAGAGATCATTGAAATCTCCAGGGCTCAGGGCAGCTGACGCCATGTGAAGTCAGCTACCCGCCCCTGGCACCTTGCATGAGGCTGGAATTTACATGGGAATGCCCATGAACCACTGGGCGTTCCCATCCATGGCCCATCACCGCCAGTGTCCCCCCCCACAACCGGATGGACTACAGATCGGGCCCTATGTGTACAGGCAATCTGCCATCCGCCCATATAACCCGCTGCAGGAGCCAGCGGTGATTGGCAGCTGAAATGGGCGGGAGCATGTAAAGGTGTGACATTAGTCACAATGGATCAGGCAGGGGGAGAGGGGAACTTGTAGGGGAGCCCGGCACCGGTGAATAGGAGTCCTGCCGATACTGGTAAAGAAAAAAAAATCATACCTTCTCTTTCCCCCCTCATATTACCACATCACCTTGCCCCGGTCACCTCCCCTTTCTGCTCCCACCCTTTCCTACTTGTCGCTCTCTCCCAGTCCCCCCCTTCTCTTTCCCCCCTCATATTACCACATCACCTTGCCCCGGTCACCTCCCCTTTCTGCTCCCACCCTTTCCTACTTTTCACTCTCTCCCAGTCCCCCCCTTCTCTTTCCTCCACCCCGTCTGCCCCCCTCTCCCTTGCTCTCTTCCTTCTGCCCCATCTCTTTATCTCTGCCCCTAGTCTCTCTCTCTCTCATTACCTCCTTATCCAGATGCTGCTTAGACGCAGTTATACTATACTGTACTGTAGCCGCTATCGACTGAAAGTATCATTCACCTATTCTATCAATATAAAATAATTGGCTTCTGGCTACTGAGCTGCGTATATGCACCTTACAGGATCAGCACTAGTGATGGTGGTACGGGTCTGTTCTGTCAGCATACACACGGTGGGATATGAATGCAAAATGCAATTACAGTAACCACCTACAGAAGATTATATCTGTGGGAATTATTATTATAGTGTCAAATATGTACACCTAATATCTTTTTTTATTTACTAGTTAATGCTAATAATCTATACTTCTGTTATAGCGCTCTCTTAATTGTTATTTTATTTGTGTCTAATTAAGTTATACAGAATACCTATTGGGAGCTGCAATAGCCATAAGTCGTCTTAGAATTATCTCGTTAGACAGCATTCATTTTGATTGATTATTATATTTTCAATGTAAAGTATTAGCGCCCGATTATCAGGATTATCATTTTCTACCAGAGAGTGTGGGGAGGAGGCTGGTCATTTATCTGGGCTGGTAACACACAGGGACATGATGTGAGGGGAGAGCAGGAGTATAATAGGGGCTGATGGCTCCTGATGTATGAGATACACCAGAGAGTGTGGGGAGGAGGCTGGTCATTTATCTGGGCTGGTAACACACAGTGACATGATGTGAGGGGGAGAACAGGAGTATACTGGGGGCTGATGTCTCCTGATGTATGAGATACACCAGAGAGTGTGGGGAGGAGGCTGGTCATTTATCTGGGCTGGTAACACACAGTGACATGATGTGAGGGGGAGAACAGGAGTATACTGGGGGCTGATGTCTCCTGATGTATGAGATACACCAGAGAGTGTGGGGAGGAGGCTGGTCATTTATCTGGGCTGGTAACACACAGTGACATGATGTGAGGGGGAGAACAGGAGTATACTGGGGGCTGATGTCTCCTGATGTATGAGATACACCAGAGAGTGTGGGAAGGAGACTGGTCAGATCTCTGGGCTGGTAACACACAGTGACATGATGTGAGGGGGAGAGCAGGAGTATAATAGGGGCTGATGGCTCCCAATGTATGAGATACACCAGAGAGTGTGGAGAGAAGACTGGTCAGATCTCTGGGCTGGTAACACACAGTGACATGATGTGAGGGGAGAGCAGGAGTATAATAGGGGCTGATGGCTCCTGATGTATGAGATACACCAGAGAGTGCGAGGAGGAGACTGGTCAGATCTCTGGGCTGGTAACACACAGTGACATGATGTGTCACTCCCCCTCCAGCAGATCCGCCCAGCTGAGATAGTCCGCCTCCACATTCCGGAACCCCGGAATGAATACAGCTGACAGTGCTGGCACCTGCACTTCCGCCCAGGTGAAAATCCTCACAATCTCTGCCATCGCCATCTTGCTGCGAGTTCCGCCCTGATGGTTTAAGTATGCCACTGTTGTGGCATTGTCGGATTGAACTCGTACTAGCAATCCCTTCAGAAACTCTTCTGCTTGGCACAAGGCATTCCATAACGCTCTCAGTTCCAGTATGTTTATAGGAAGTATTGGATTCCTCCTCGGACCAAAGGCCCTGTAACCTTAGATGGAGCATAACTACTCCCCAACCCCTGAGACTGGCATCCGTTGTGATGACCAACCAATCCCAAGAGCAAAGGGACCGCCCCATCTGCAGAGTCTCTATATCCGTCCACCATTCCAAGGATATTCTTGTTTTCTGAGACAGAACCAGCCGTTCCGGCTTCATTGTATTTGCATTTCCGGACCAGCATGCTAGGATGTTCCACTGGAAGCACCTCGAATGGTATCTGGCAAACTGTAGCGTCTCGAAAGTCGCTACTATTTTGCCCAGTAACCTTACTCCCTGCCACACCTTCGGTGCAGGAGCCTGAATAAGTGTTAGCACCATGTGCCGAATCTCCACTGCCTTGGGATGTGGCAAGAACACCCTGTGAAGGTGTGTGTCCAGGATTACCCCGAGGAATTGCAGACTCTGAGTGGGTGTTAAATGCGACTTGGGAAGGTTTAGCACCCAACCCTGCTCTTGCAAGAACTGTGTCGCAATACTCAGGTGTTCCTGAAGTTTTCCCGCCGACTCCGCCTTGAATAAAAGGTCGTCCAGATAAGAAATAATTACTATTCCCTTTAGACGTAGAGCTGCGGCCATGACCGCCATCACTTTTGTGAACACTCTCGGAGCCGTAGCCAAACCGAACGGCAGTGCCTGAAACTGACAATGGTCTTCTCCAATTGCAAACCTTAGGAGAGCTTGGTGATCCTTGAAAATGGACACATGGAGATATTCATCCTGAATATCTACAGATGCCAGCAACTCCCCCGGCTCTATGCTCAGGAGCACAGAACGCAGGGACTCCATGCAAAAATGATCTACCCACAAGTGAAGATTTAAAGACTTTAAATTTAGAATAGGCCTGAAAGACCCGTCTGGCTTGGGGACTAGGAAGAGGATCGAATAAAATCCTTGTTTTCTTTCCTCCTGAGGCACCGGAATCACTACTCCCTTCTCCCTTCGGGACAAAGCTGCCCCCAAAAGAGTGGACCTCAGTGACGCAGTCCGAGGCAAAGGAGTAGGAACAAATCTCTTGGGTGGAATGCCTCTGAGATTTATCCGGTAACCCTCAGAAATGATGGAAAGGACCCAAGGATCCACTACGGATTCCCTCCACCGGTCCCGAAAGTGCAGGAGGCGACCCCCCACTCTGAGCCCAGAACTGGAGCACCCGCCTCGTCATGCAGAGGACTTATCATCATTTTTGGCTGCATGCTTTTTTGTAAAGGCCCCAAACCGAGACATGGAAGACTTTCCTCTGCTGGCCTGAAATCTGCCATGGCCAGTCTGTCCTCTGTTGGACATCCCGCTCGGAAATGGCGACCGAAAGGATGGCTTGAAAACTCCAAACTTGGAGCCTGAACTCTTGGAGGTGGTGGAGAGGAAGGTACTTTTACCCCCAGTAGCCTGTTTAATGATGGCTTCCAGCTCTGAGCCAAACAATAGCTCCCCCTTAAAAGGCAAGTTCTCAAGGGACTTCTTGGACTCACTATCAGCTTCCCAAGCGTTGAGCCAAAGAGCCCTCCTAGCTGAAACTGAGGTGATAGACACTCTGGACGCCATTTTAGCTCCTTCCTCACAAACATATTCTGCAGCACATCTCAACTTCTCTGCCAGTATGAAAGCCTCAGAATTTTGGTGGAGAAGACCACTCAGTTGCTTCGCCCACTTGATCATAGCTTTTGTAACCCAAGCAAAAGCAAATATAGGCCTCAAAGTATAACCTATGCCTTCAAAAATAGCTTTCAAGCAACCTTCCACCTTTTTGTCCACTGGGTCTTTAAAGGCAGCACCCCACTGGACAGGTAACGCAGTGGATTTAGACAGCCTAGCAACAGATGCACCCACTAATGGGGCTTTTTCCCATAATGTTCCTCTGGCATGGGGTACATATTAGCATACTTTTTAGCCATCAACAGTCTTTTATCAGGAGTTTTTCCTGATTCATTTATAACAGAGGTCATTCCCTCATCAGAGGGGAAGCACACAGGGTCCCTGCGACTCTTTTTAAACACACAAGAGACAGGAGTCTTTTCTTCCTCTGCAAGATTCAGAGTCTGTCTAACAGCCACAATCAAATCCTCAATGCCTGAAGTTAAGGCCTCAGCTTTATCACTCATGTCCCAACTCCAGTTCTCCTCACACACACACACACCATCATCATCCAAATCCTGTAAAATGGGTGGTGTTGATACAGATCCTCTCATCAGAGGATTTTGTAAACTGCTCCATTAAGGCAGTCATTTTATGAACCCCCTGAGCAGTATCCTGCATAGCTTGCAGCAAAAAGGGGCCCCCCTGAGCCGGGGTAACTGACCCCCCAGAAACCAGAGAAGAGGTAAAGTGGCCAGGAGACCCTAACAAGGAATCCTTCTGCCTATTCAAAGCCTCAGTAAGAGCATTCATAGACCTGCCCAACGCCAAAGCCCAAGCAGGTTCAGCTATCTACGTCCTGGGGGCGCGTGACCCACTGGGAACAGCCTCACAGGACGGGCATAAATCCCCCTGATCCTCATGTTCACATGTAAATTTAGCCTCACACTTCTTGCAGTAAATAAGCATGTCCAGCGCTCCCTCCTCCACAGCAGCAGAAGTAAACCCCTCAGCCATGTAAAATACAATGCAAAACGAACAGGCACCGCACAGAGCAATGTATCAGTGTACTTATCTGACTGTATTCCGGTCAGCGATCAGCGAGGGAACCGCTTGTTCGAAGAGACTGGAGTCTGTGTAAAATCACCCTGTCAGCTCCGCAGCGCGGGGAAAAGGCGCCAAAAACACAGTGCAGGAAGAGACCAAGTCTCTGCAACAGCGGGGAGACTAGCCCATCTGGTGCTTTCTCCCCCATCAGCCGCTCCCGCAGTTGTCTCTGCTTACCTCCTTGTACCTCCCTTCCATGGGACCACAATGGAGTCGTCCAACAGCGCCGGACTCCTGTGAGAGACTTCACTTCCCTGGCGGGATTTCAGTCTCTAAACCCTTCAAGATGGCAGGCGCCATCGCGGGGGGGGTCCATCCCCCAAGATCTCCTTCTGCAAGGAGCCGGTTAGGACACCCCCGGGGCCCAGGAAAGTCTCTAACACAGAGACGAAGCGCTGTGTAGAAGGAATAAAAAGTGTCCCTCTGCACACAGAGAGCTGACAGGACGCGCTTCTGTGTGCATGAACTTCAAGTAGAAGTAACTCACTGGAAAACCTGCTCTATCTTCAAAAAAATCCAAAGAAAAAAAACGCAGCTGCGAAGCATAGCACCCGCTCCTGTGGGAACCTAAAACTAACTGGAGCATTATGGGATGCAGTAGGGAGGAGCCTGCTCCCAAAGAAATTAGAAGCATAGGTGCCTGGCTCCTGGCGGACCCTCCTATCCCATCGTGAGCTGTGTCACCGGACTGGATGAAAGAGAAAGAGCCGAATTATACTCACCGATAACTCCTTTTTCTTCCTAGAGATCCCATGGCAGCCATAACACTGGGATGTTTCCCTTCCCCCATAGATTAGACAGGAGTTTTTTCTCTGGGACCGCCCACCTTGTGTATAACAGCCGCCTCCTCCTCCTTCACCTCAGTGTCTTTTGAATGTCTCCGTCATCCTGGAGAAAAAACACAGTAATAACATGGGAGGGCAATCAGTGGCTGCCATGGGATCTCTAGGAAGAAAAAGGAATTATCGGTGAGTATAATTCGCCTCTTTCTTCTACGATCCCCATGGCAGCCATAACACTGGGACATACCCAAGTAAACACACGGGAGGGAAAGCTGCATGAAATATTTATTATCTCGGGACCAGTCAAACTGACATAGCTCCTTGTAAGACATGATTCCCAAAGTGGGCAGTAGATACATTAAGTGCGTAATGGTTAGAGAAAGTATGAAACGAGGTCCAGGTAGCAGCCCTACAGATCTCTGTAATAGATGCCTTCGCCTTATTCGCCCATGATGTGGAAACTGCCCGAGTGGAGTTTGCATGGACGATAGGAGGTGCCACCTTGTTTTCTTTCTTGTAGGCAAATAGGATAACCTCTCTTATCCATCTCAAAATGGTTTGTTTGACTGGTGCTTCTCCTTTCTTTATTCCTTCTGGAATTACAAATAGGTGCTTGGTGGATCTAAAACTCTTGGTTCTTTTCAAGTATATAGAGATGGCTCTAACAAGATCTAATTTGTGCCACATTTCTTCCTCCTCATTCTGAGGAATTGGGTAAAACTCAGGAAGTGTTATCTCTTGGTTGAGGAGAAATCTTGAGATTACCTTTGGTAGAAATTCTGGGTGCGTCCTCAGCACCACTCTATCAGGAAAAACAGTCAGATAGGGTTCCTCAATCCACAGCGCTTGTAACTCACTCACCAGTCTGGCTGAGGTGACTGCCACCAGAAAGACCACTTTCCAGATAAGTAGTTTGAGTGGAATGTCTATAAGTGGTTCAAACGGATGTTTGGATAACACTGTAAGCAATAGGTTTAGATCCCAAGGAGCCACAATAGATTTGATTGGTGGTCTAATTCTCTTAATGGCCCTGCTAAACCTTTTGACCATCTTCTCTTCTGCTAATGGTCTGTCCAGTAGAATGCTCAAAGCAGAGATTTGTGCCTTGATAGTAGCTGTTGCTAAACCTAATAGGAATCCGTCAAACAAGAATTGTAATACTTCGCCAGTGGAAATCTTAGAAAAGTCACCTGAGAACTGACCCCATTTGTTGAATTTTATCCATGTTCTGTAATATGCTAATGAAGAGACATCTTTTCTGGCCTTCAACTTCATATCAGTGACTTGTGATGAGAGGTTATGCTTTTTTAATATTTGCCGCTCAATCTCCACGCCCTTAGACAATGTCACGGGTTCTGAACGTAGCACTGGACCTTGTCTCAGTAGATCCGGTCTGTTGGGCAATTCCCATGGTTTCTGTACAGATAGCCTGAGGGCATTCGAGAACCAACCCCTCCGTGGCCAATATGGTAGGATTGCCACCAGGTCTACTTTGTCCTTTTGTATCTTCTTTATCACCTTGTTTATCAAGGGAGAGGGCGGAAATATGTACCCCTGTTTGAACTGCCATTTGATTGTAAAGGCATCCAACGTCACTGCTTGGGCATGATAGTATTTTGAGCAGAATGTCCTCACCTTTCTGTTGGAGTGAGTAGCCATCAGGTCTACCTCCGGAACTCCGAACCTCTGTATTATTTCTCCGAATACCTTTTCGTTCAGTTCCCATTCTTCTGGATCCAGCAACTTGCGACTCAGGAAATCTGCAATGACATTTCTTCTGCCCGGTATGCACACTGCCGAGACTGAGAGAAGATATCTGACATTATCATCAACTTTCTGCTCCTGGTACCTCCTTGATGATTTATGTGTGAGACCACCGTCACGTTGTCTGACATAATTCTGACGTGAGTTCCCTTGGTATACTCCTTCAATCATCTTACTGCTTCCCAGACTGCTTGAAGTTCTCTTACATTTGAGGAATTAATCACCTCTTCTAGGGATCATACTCCTTGTACTGATACATTTGCCATGTGTGCACCCCAATCGGTTAGACTGGCATCAGTGGTTAGTACCAAATAACTCGGACTCTCCAGACTGGGTCTCTTCTCCTCCAGACCTCTTGTCCACCATAGTATGGATTTTCTTATCGGGCCCTTTAGTACTACTGGATGATGATCGCTGCATCCCCTTCGGATCAGAGGTAAAAGGTACCATTGAAGCTTCCTCATATTTGATTGAGCCCAGGGTATGACTTTTATGCAGGATGTCATCATGCCCAACAACTGTACAGCCATAATCAGTGTCACCTTCTTTGAGTATAGAACAGTCTCTATCATTCGCTGGATTCTTAGGCATCTCTCTGACGAGAGAGCAATATTGAAGTTTACAGTGTCTATTAGGACGCCCAGGAACTGAATATTTTGGCTTGGTGAAAGACAGCTCTTGACTTCGTTTATAACCCAGCCATGCATCTGTAGTGTCTACACTTTGTAGAACTTCTTCTTCCGAATCTCCAGCGATTAATAGATCATCCAGATATGGCCATATTAGGACTCCTAGTTTTCTCAATTCCGCAATCAGGGTGACCAATACTTTTGTGAATACCCTCGGAGACGTCCTTAGCCCAAAGGGTAGGCATGTGAACTGGAAGTGCCTGTTTGACACCGAGAACCTGAGGAATTTTCAGTGATAGGTGTTTACTGGAATGTGATAGTAGGCTTCCCTTAGGTCTATTGCGGCTAAGTATGCCCCTTTCTTTATTCCGGCCACTATAGACGTTAAATTTTCCATCCTGAACTTTATCATTTTTATGTTTTTGTTCAGGTCTCTTAGATCCAGAATTGTTCTGTATTCCCCATTGGTCCTCTTCACTAGAAATAAGTTTGAATAAAACCCTCTCTTGTGATGTTGCCTGGGAATCTCTTCTTCAGCGTTTATTTCTAGAAGTTGTTCTATCTTCAGTGACAATTCCCTTCTTTCTTCCATCGTTCTTGGTATTCTGGATCTTATAAACCGATCTTGTCTCGGAAATCTTGCAAATTCTATTGAATAGCCGTTCTGTATTGTGTTCAGGACCCATCTGTCCCCAATCGTCTTCCTCCATACATCTGGGAATTTCAATAATCTCGCTCCTATCTTGATTCTTTGTAGATAGTCATAATCTTCCACCTCTGTCAGATTGAAATAGTCCACGAAAAGGTTGCCGAAAGGACTGACGGGATAAGTTCGGATTCCCTCTTCTATAGTATGGTCTTCCGGGCCTGTAACTTCTCGCCTCCTTAAAAGATGGTTTAGGTGTCCCAGGATATGGGAAACGATTTCTCCTGTCCTGTGGGAGACGGACAGATTTACCTCCTGATCGTTTTTAAATCATAGCGTCAAGTTTGGATCCAAATAAATAATTTCCTTCAAAGGGTAGTGCTGTCAATTGATTTTTAGAATTTGCATCGGCACTCTATGGCTTAAGCTACAATGCCCTTCTTGCCGTCACTCCAGCCGCCATGGACTTTGATGCAAAAGACACAGAGTCAAGAGATGCTTCACATAAATAATCAACGGATTTTTGCATTATTTCTAAGCTGCGTAATATATATGACTTTGATATCTTGTCTTCTACATCGGTATGTAGGTTGGCTGCCCAGAGTCTAAGGGCACGGGATACAGAAGCAATAGCTACCGATGATTTAAGAGCCCCCAAAGAAGCGGTATGCACCTTCCGTAAAGAATTTTCTACTTTCTTATCCATAGAGTCCTTGAAAGCAGCCGCGTCTTCCACTGGTATAGTTGACCTCGACGTGAGTTCCGCTACAGCTGCATCCACCTTTGGTATCTTACACCATCCAATAAACTCTTCATCCTTGTACGGATACATCTTATCCACTCTGTTACTAAGGGTGAACTTCTTGTCCACATTTATCCATGCTTTAGCAATCATCTCTCTTACTACTTTGTTCAGCGGGAAGGTCCTTCCCCTTCTAGATCGGTCTTCAAATAGAGGATACTTTTCAACCGAAGTACCTGGGGCTTCCTGGTAGTTCATAGCTTTATATATGGTTTTTAACACATTTTCAACAATATCAAGATTGAAGGTCCTGTCATTCCCAACTTCACCCGATTCATCTGTGGAATTCTTTACTGGATCATCCATACCTGATGAACCTTCATCCGATTCCTGACTAAACCCAGCTTGGGATCTGGATCTCTTTGCTATCTGTGATTGCGCAAATTCGTCTTTAGATACAAAATTCTGCTTCATCCATAACATAAGTTCCTTCAGTATGATCAGGTTTCTTCTTTATTTCATACCTTGTGGAATCCTTTTGTTTTATCTCACAATTTTCACATAATGATTTATTCTGACTAGCAGAGAATACTTTGTCACATGACATGCACTTTGATTCAATGTATTTCTTCTTAAATACTCTTTTCTTCGGTACTGGTGTCCTTCTGTAGGCACACTACAAGAAAAAAGGGATTTTTGTAAGAAGTTACCATTCTAATCCCTTTCTCTGATATGGTCCTGGTGACACAGCTCAACATTGGGACGTAGGAGGGTCCGTAGGAGCCAGGCACCTATCCTAAAGCTTTTGGAGGGTAGGCTCCTCCCTTCTGCATCCCGGACTCCTCAGTTAAATCTTGCAAAGTCACTGGAATACATTAACTCAGTACAAATGCCTGCACATATTATATGCACAATTTTTTAAATTTTTTTTTACTTTTCAGCCATATATAACATGAAACATCATGAACACTGGCATACTTACAGAGCGTAAGGGAGGGATCGCTGTGTCACCAGGACCATATCAGAGAAAGGGATTCGAACGGTAAGTTCTTACAAAAATCCCTTTTTCTCTTTCAATTGTCCTGGTGACACAGCTCAACATTGGGACGTTCAACAGCCGGTCCTTTGGGAGGGTACGCTCAGGTCTGCAGCTCTCATCACTGCTCGCCCGAATGATGCATCCTCCGACGCGAACTCATGGAACCTATAGAATTTGGCAAAAGTGTGAACAGATGACCAAGTGGCGGCCCTGCAAACCTGCTCAGCTGTGGCCCCATGTCGAACCGCCCAAGAGGTGGCGACCGACCTGGTGGTATGCGCGTTGATCCTGGCCGGAACAGGCCTACCAACCTTCGTATATGCAAAGGCAATGACCGAACGCAACCACATAGCAATGGTCTGCTTAGACGCAGGCCAACCAATCTTGTGCACATCATACAAGACTAGCAAAGTATCAGTCTTCCCTGTCCACATAAATGCGCAAGGCGCGAACAACGTCCAAATTCCTCAATTTGTCCCTCTTCCTGGAACCCTCTGGGGGTTGAAACACAGGCAGAACTATCTCTTGATCCAAATGAAAAGCAGAGACTACTTTTGGCAAAAATTGGGGTACTGTTCGAAGAACAGCCCTGTCATCATGAAAAATAAGAAAGGGAGACTTGCAGGACAATGCTCCCAACTCTGACAATCTCTTTGCCGAGGCAACACCCAACAAAAAGACAAGTTTCCATGTAAGGAACTTAAGGTCAGCCGACCTTAATGGCTCAAAAGGCGCCCTTAGGAGACACTCCAGATCCAGTGATAAATCCCATGGAGCCACTGGTTGCTTGTAGGGAGGTTTCAACCGTGAAACCCCTTGCAGGAAAGTCTGCACCTCCGGTAGCAATGCTATCCTCTTCTGGAAATCTGTACCTTGAGTGACTGAAGGCTTAGACCAGACGAGAAACCATCCTGCAAAAACTCCAGAAATTTAGAAAGTCAAAATCGCAATGTATTCGACTTCTGCCTTTCACACCACCCAATATAGGTCTTCCAGACCCTATAATAGTTAGCCGAAGACACCGACTTCCTAGCCTTTACCATGGTGTTAACCACAGCCTCTGAGAAACCCTTGTTCTTGAAGATGGCGGTCTCAATAGCCAAGCCATCAAATTTAATGAATCCAGGTGGAAGAACGGCCCTTGGCTTAACAGATCTGCCCTCAGAGGTAGACGCCACGAGTCCACAGACAATCTCTGAACCCTCGAGTACCAGGACCTCCTTAGCAAATCTGGGGCTACTAGAATCACCGGAATTCCTTGGGATTGGATTCTTTTCAACACTCTCGCCAGCATTGGAAACGGCGGGAAAACATAAAGCAGATTCCCCTCCCAGGGGATAGTCATTGCATCCACTGCTTCGGCCAGTGGATCTCTTGTCCTGGCATAGAACCTGGGTACCCGATGATTGAACCTGGATGCCATAAGGTCCACATCCGGAGTTCCCCACTTTACTGTAATCTGGTGAAATACCTGTGGATTCAGGCTCCATTCCCCCTCTAGCAGTTCCTCCCTGCTCAGGAAATCGGCCTCGACATTCTCCACCCCTGGGATGAACATCGCTGACAACGCTGGAACATTCTGCTCCGTCCACAAGAAGATCCGGGAAACCTCCCAAATGGCCAGCCTGCTGCGTGTGCCTCCCTGATGATTCAGGTACGCCACAGCCGTGGCATTGTCCGTCTGAATCCGCAAAGGAAGACCCTGTAATCTTTCTCCACACAGCCCGCAGTTCCAGGATATTGATCGGCAGACTCCTCCGAGGACCACAAGCCCTGAAGGCGAAGGTCAAGAACAACTGCCCTCCAGCCCCTGAGACTGGCGTCGGTAGTGACTACCAGCCAGTCCCAGGACTGCAAAGACCGACCCCACTGAGGGAATCCACCTCCATCCACCATTCCAGGGAAGACCGGGTTTCTGGAGACAGCACTATGCGCTCTGACTTCATGGTCTGAGTATTCCCTGACCAGGATGTCAGAATGTTCTACTGGAATACTTGAGAGTGGAACCTGGCAAACTGTAGCATCTCGAAAGTCGCCACCATATTTCCCAGCAGTTTGAGACACCTCCAAACCGATGGACTCTGAGACCCCAGGATCTCCCGAACCAAGATGGATATGTCCCTGGCCTTTGTCTCTGGTAGAAATACCCAATGTAGATAGGTATCCAGGACAACACCCAGGAACTGGATTCTCTGTGACGGCACAAGCTGAGACTTTTGTAATTTAAAAGCCAACCGTGAACTTGCAAAAACCTGATGGCTTCTACCAAGTGACTCTGCAACCTCTCCGCCGACTCTGCTTTGAACAGCAGGTCGTCCAGGTACGGAATCACAGTGATTCCCCTCAGTCGGAGAGCAGCCGCCATCACGGACATAATTTTGGTGAATACCCTTCGTGCTGTGGCCAGTCCAAAGGGCAACGCCTGGAATTGCAAATGTAGGTCTCCTATTGCAAACCTCAGGAGAGCCTGATGTTCCGGGTGGATAGGAACATGAAGATATGCGTCCTGGACATCCATGGACGCCAAAAATTCTCCATGGTCCAGGCTTAGCAGCATGGACCGTAGAGATTCCATCTTGAAATGGTCTACCCACAGATGGAGATTCAAAGACTTTAAATTTAAGATTTGATAAAGCTACAGGACGCAGTGAAACGCGTTAGGTGACTGCCCCCCACCTCTGGACACAGCTGTGACACCTTTGTTTCATTTGGACATCATTTCCATTCATATTCTTCACTTGGACATTTTGTTCCTATTGGCGGACACCGTGCAAACTACCACTGGTCATCACCATCTACACCAGTGTGGACTGCTACTAAGCACGGAAGCCACATCTGTATTCCATCGCTGGGATCATTCATTTGGGATCGCTGCAGACAAATTCTGGTATTCCGAGTCAACATTCACCAGTCTCGCACCAACATATGGTCTGTTTACACCAAGCGATACTTACCACCTCCAGCGGCAACCATTCCAGCCGCATACATCGTGAGGACTCCCAGCATACTTCATATTCAAAGGATCCACCGTTTATTATTGGTAAAGTGCACTTACCTGCATACTTCATATCAGTGTCAACACAGCTTACTCTGACTGTCCATTGAGGCGGGGCCTATTCTTATTATTTACCATTTTGATATTCATTCCAATTTACGTTTATTCCCCCCCCCCCACTATCTTATACCATTATTGTATTATATTTATTGTCATTGTTTTATTATTGTGATTTTAACAGAATCAGTAAAATTGTTATACCTTTTCATTACTGGTATCCTTCATTGATTTAAGCGCTGCTTCACCCACCTTGTGTGAGTATTTCTTTTCTGTGGTTTTCTTCCAGTGGGGAGTGACTACCTCCACAGTAAAGCAGTTGCTTTCACTGGAGATCCAGCTCATTGCAAGGCGCCTGATTATTCCTAGTGAATACCTTTTTTCCCCTAAATTTAAGATTGGTCTGAAGGACCCGTCTGGCTTGGGCACCAAAAACAGAGTGGAATAAAAGCCCTTCTTCCGCTCGAGGGACCGGGATCACCACTCTAAGAGAGATTGAGCCGCCCCCAGAAGAGCAGCTCCTTTGGCAGTGGTGTAGGTATGAATCTTCTCGGAGGAAGACCTTTGAAGGGAATCCTGTAACCCTGGGATACAATGTCCAACACCCAAGGATCCCGGTCCAACAATGCCCAAGCGTCCCTGAACCATCTCAGACACCCCCCCACCTTGACCACCACTGGGATATTCCCCAGATAGTCATGCTGAGGGCTTATCCTCACCTTTGGTGCTCAGTTTCTTATGAAAGGAACTGAACTTTGACTTTGGGGCCTTGCCCCTGGAGGACTGAAACTTTCCCCTAAATGACTGTCCCCGAAAGGACGCACCCCCTCTAGGGGCGGGCCGAAAGGACGGCCTAAAAGCAGAGAACCTTGAGGCCTGTTTAGCTGCAGGAGCCGGCAGGAAAGTACTTTTGCCTCCCGTGGCCTGCTTAATAATCTCTTCCAGCTCGGAACCAAACAACAGCTTTCCTTTAAAAGCCAATGCCTCCAAGGCCTTTTTTGATTCATTATCTGCCTCCCAGGCTTTAAGCCAAAGCACTCTCCTGGCATTGACGGACACCGTGGATACTCTGGAAGCCATTTTGAGTGCTTCCTCCTCAGCCTCAAGCACATACTCCGCAGCTGCTTTTAGCTTCTCAGCTAGCAGTAACACACCTGGATCAGCATGCAAAATTGTACATAAGTCATTGGCCCACACAATCATGGCCTTAGAGACCCAGGCTGATGCTATCACAGGGCGTGAAGTGAAGCCTACCCCTTCAAATATTGCCTTGAGGTTTCCTTCAAGCTTCTTGTCTACGGGGTCCTTAAAGGCTGCCCCCCATGGACAGGGAGCACCGTGGCTTTAGAAAGCCGTGCCACAGAAGCGTCTACCACCGAAACTTTTTCCCAGAAGGTCTGCATGAGCCTCAGGCATGGGGCATAGACTTAAAAATCTCTTAGGCATCTGAAGCCTTTTATCGGGCATTTTCCAAGCCCCTTCCAATAAATCCTGTAAACCTTCATCCGCAGGGAAGGTAACAGTCTCCTTACGCTGCCGTTTAAATACACCTCTTGCAGGAGTTTTATCCTCCACAGACAAACTCAGAGCCTGTTTATCAGCAGTAATCAAATCCTCCACCCCTGGGGCCAAGGAATCCTCAGAGTCATCACCCTGATCCCAGGGGATGTCTGTGTACTCTCCCTCCTCTTCAGATTCAGCAACAAGCAACGGCACTGAATAAGACCTTTTAGGGGTACCCACAGTATCACCATCAAATTTGTTTAACAAATCATTAAATCTGCTGATCCCTTTAGCAGTATCCTGCATGACCTGTAAGAAACCAGGATCTGCTTGGGTCAGAGGCAAGGAGCCAGAGGACTGCTGAGATGATGACATAGGTCTAGGGGAAGATACCAACACATCACTCTGCCTGTCCAGCAATTGCACTAAGGTATTTACAGACCTGCCCAGGGCACTGGCCCACGCAGGCTCCGATTGCTATACCCTCTGGGGTTCACTGCCCATGGGTCTCACACCTGCGCAAGTAATACACAAGCCCCCCTTGACCATCTGTTCAGGGGTAAAGTTTAGTGTACAAACACTACAAGCGCACAATGCATTAAGGGCTCCCTCCCCGAAAGCCACAGACTGTTGCTCAGACATGATGCAAAAGATAACACAGTCACAGTGCACAAAGTACAGGCGTTTTATACAGAGCCAATGTACCACAGTCACTTATCTGTCTGAAGCTTTCAGAAGTGGGGAAATCGATGCCCAGGAAATCCAATCACTCTGCAAGGATCTGTCAGCCAGCTCAGCTCCGCTGCAAGCGTTCGGAATGGCGCCAAAACAGAGTGAGGGAAGAGACCAAGTCCCTGCTGCTGCGGGGTCCGTGGCTTTTGGCGCCAACCACCCCCAGACAGCCGCTCCCACTGTAGGATCTCCTAGTTCCAGTGTCTCCCCCTCTGCTGGGGATCACTCGGAACATGCCTGTGACACACTGCTGTCCTCTCATACAGGAGCTCAGTGTGTAAGCTCCTCAGAAAATGGCCGCCGCCATCACGGAGCGCCTGTCCCCTACGACCCCCACCTAGCGTGAAGCCGGTTTCAGTGCGCTCCGGAGCCCAGGCAGCTTCTTAATAGAAGCTGTAAGCGCTGCACAGGGAGACCAGACAGTGTCTCCCCTGTGCACAGTGAGCTGACAGGACGCGCTTCTGTCAGCTCCTGCTGCGGTGTCAGTGTGAGGATTCAATGAGATTCCTCACACTGTGCCTACCTAGCTAGTGTAAAAGTTAATAAAATAAAAAACTCCTAACAAACTCTAATCCTTCGGCTGCTCCTGCAGCCCTTTAGAATAGCACCCACTCCAGTGGGCACCTAACACGAACTGGAGTCTGGGATGCAGAAGGGAGGAGCCAATGTTGAGCTGTGTCACCAGGACCATTGAAAGAGAAATAATGTATACTAAGTAACTAGAAAATAAAACAACTAAATGCCCAAAACCAAAGGGCTTACCTCACAGGGGCATTATCCAGCTTAGGGGGAGGAAGGCACATCCATATCGGCAAAAGCTAACTCAATGCAAGGAGTAGCGTTTGAGCTCTGTTTAAATAGGGCGACATTAACCCTTAATGCACCGCCAGTCTAATAATCAGGATGGCTGAGCGGAACAAAAATTGTTCCCTGTGTTTCCGGGGAAGTACTTTAGCTGCACACCAGTGTTGCTCTGGGCAGAAGTAAGACGCCGCCGCGTACTTCCGCCCTCACAGTGCTAACTCTGCAGCGTGCAGTCGCGGCTTACAGCCCAGACTGCAGCATGTCTCTTACCAGAGCCGCCTACTTATGCCTTGACTCCCAGACCAAAACGCTGTATCCATGCTGGGAAAGCTTCCTGAAACGTACGTACATAGCGCCATAATGTGACTGCATTTGCTGTGAAGCATTTCACTTCTGCAGGAATAATCAGGCATATGCATAGGGGTATAGATAAATCCATTCCCCCTCACATCTTCTTCTCCCCGGGGAGCCACCCCATAGAGAAGAGGTAACCCTGCTTGAAACAAACAAAATACTCCTACTCTGTCCTCTCTAAACGGACACAGGAAAAAAAGACACTGAGGTGAAGGAGGAGGAGGCGGTTATACCCAAGGTGGGCGGTCCTAGAGAAAAAACTCCTGTCTAATCTATAGGGGAAAGGAAACATCCCAGTGTTATGGCTGCCATGGGGATCGTCGAAGAAATGATTATTCCTCACCTGTGCTGATATCTTTAGGGATTTCCTCTTTATTACACTGCTGATCACCCCTCATATGTGTGTCTTCTGTCTCTGTATCTTCTTTCTTATCAGACACATAAGACTCTTCTCTTATCTTCATATCCGTCACATACGTCTCTTCTTCCTCTGTGTCTTCTGCCTTAATGTCAGTCACATACGTCTCTTCTTCCTCTGTGTCTTCTGCCTTAATGTCAGTCACATACATCTCTTCTTCCTCTGTGTCTTCTGCCTTAATGTCAGTCACATACGTCTCTTCTGCCTTAATATCTTCACATTGAACCTACAAAAAAATATCTCATTAGTAATGTTTGATGCTAGTGAGTTTACACAGTACAATATCCGTGCAGTCACTTAGGAATATTGGGGAGACCCTAATTCCCACCTACCTGATCCTCCTGTGGGGTCCTGTGAGTCTCCTCTGTACAGTGCTGGGAATACAGAGGACGGGGCCATCTCTCTGGGGTATCTCTGTTACTGGGCCCATCTGTAGGACACACAGTGACTGAATATATTGTACATGTGGATTAGCAAATGATACGTGTATATAGGGGGGCCCAATACCTGCTCGCCCCTGTACAATAAAACAAAGTCTCCTCTTACCCAGTGATGTGAGGGCCAAGTGATTCTCCATCATTACATTCCTGCACAGACCCTTGTGTTCCTCTATATACTCCCGTTCCTGCATGGAGAGATAGACAGTGACATCCTGACACCTTATAGAAACCCGACACACACAGTGATACAGTCATCACCCAGACACATCCCCCGGTGTTACTGTATAACGTCCCATTCCCAGTAGTCACCTCTCCGGTCACATCCCATGGTGTTACTGTATAATGTAGCATTCCCAGCAGTCACCTCTCCGGTCACATCTCCCAGTGTTACTGTATAATGTCCCATTCCCAGCAGTCACCTCTCCGGTCACATCCCCCGGTGTTACTGTATAATGTCCCATTTCCAGCAGTCACCTCCCCGGTCACATCCCCCGGTGTTACTGTATAATCCCCATTCCCAGCAGTCACCTCTCCGGTCACATCCCCCGGTGTTACTGTATAATATCCCATTCCCAGCAGTCACCTCTCTGGTCACATCCCCCGGTGTTACTGTATAATGTCCCATTCCCAGCAGTCACTTATCCAGTCACATCCCCCAGTGTTACTGTATAATGTCCCATTCCCAGCAGTCACCTCTCCGGTCACATCCCCCGGTGTTACTGTATAATGTCCCATTCCTAGCAGTCACCTCTCCGGTCACATCCCCTGGTGTTACTGTATAATGTCCCATTCACAGCAGTCACCTCTCCGGTCACATCCACCGGTGTTACTGTATAATGTCCCATTCCTAGCAGTCACCTCTCCGGTCACATCCCCTGGTGTTACTGTATAATGTCCCATTTCCAGCAGTCACCTCCCCGGTCACATCCCCCGGTGTTACTGTATAATATCCCATTCCCAGCAGTCACCTCTCTGGTCACATCCCCCGGTGTTACTGTATAATGTCCCATTCCCAGCAGTCACTTATCCAGTCACATCCCCCAGTGTTACTGTATAATGTCCCATTCCCAGCAGTCACCTCTCCGGTCACATCCCCCGGTGTTACTGTATAATGCCCCATTCCCAGCAGTCACCTCTCCAGTCACATCCCCCGGTGTTACTGTATAATGCCCCATTCCCAGCTGTCACCTCTCCGGTCACATCCCCCGGTGTTACTGTATAATGCCCCATTCCCAGCAGTCACCTCTCCGGTCACATCCCCGGTGTTACTGTATAATGTCCCATTCCCAGCAGTCACCTCTCCGGTCACATCCCCCGGTGTTACTGTATAATGTCCCATTCCCAGCAGTCACTTCTCCGGTCACATCCCCTGGTGTTACTGTATAATGCCCCATTCCCAGCAGTCCCCTCTCCAGTCACATCCCTGGGTGTTTCTGTATAATGCCCCATTCCCTGCAGTCACCTCTCCGGTCACATCCCCCGGTGTTACTGTATAATGCCCCATTCCCAGCAGTCACCTCTCCGGTCACATCCCCGGTGTTACTGTATAATGTCCCATTCCCAGCAGTCCCCTCTCCGGTCACATCCCCAGTGTTACTGTATAATGTCCCATTCCCAGCAGTCACCTCTCCAGTCACATCCCCCGGTGTTTCTGTATAATGCCCCATTCCCAGCAGTCACCTCTCCGGTCAGCAGCTGGATGATCTTATTGGTGAGATCCAGGATCCTCTGCTCCTTGTCTCTCCCATGTATCAGTGAGTGAGGTGGAGGCACTGTGATGGGGCTCTGGGTCCTGCTCAGTTCTCCTGACACACAGGGATGGCAACTGGGTGTCTCATGGTCACTGGATGTCTTCTTCACTACTTTGTAACCCTGTGTATTGGAAAATATACTATTACTGCATGCACTCGCATACTTTGCCCGTACCTTACCGTTTACAATATAAAACACTTCTACTCGCATATAAAGCTATTAACCATACTGCACCATATGTCTCTTTACTTCACACAATATCTCCCATCTCGACCACTCCGCTCTACACAAGATCTGCGTCTCTCTCCTGCACGGATCACTAGCTCCCATTCACTATTGCAGGACTTTCATCGGCCTGCTCCCAGCCTATGGAATGCCCTTCCATGCACAATAAGACTCTCCACTAGCTTCCAAACTTTCAAGTGTTCCCTGAAAACTCCCCTCTTCAGGCAAGCCTATAATATTTAAGTTACATACGCATAACCCTCTGAGGCACTTATGTATTATATAGCTTCCCCTCTGGACTTGTAACTTGGTGGGACTGCTATGCTATTACTGGTGCCTGTCCTTGTGTTTCCCTCCTATGTCCCTATAGATTGTAAGCTTGCAGCAGGGCCCTCTAACCCCCAAGTCTGTCTGTTGTTACCCAGTTCGTTTTATCACTGTCTAAAATTGTAAAGCGCAAAGGAATCTGCTGCGCTATATAAGAAACTGTAAATAAAAATTATACTCCCAGTCATCACCCTCTATTAGTGCTATGATATGTAATTACCAAAATCCACCAATTAGGTCACTGTAGTAATAATATATCAGTGATATCACTGACACTCTCAGATATCCTCACCAGCATAGTGATGTCCCTGTATTATTACTATAGATATACTGTAAGTGATGTCACATTGACGCTCCCAGATCCCCTCACCTCCCCAGCCATGTCCCTGTATTATTACTATAGATATAAGTGATGCCACAGTGACACTCCCAGATCCCCTCACCTCCCCAGTCACGTCCCTGTATTATTACTATAGATATAAGTGACGTCACAGTGACGCTCCCAGATCCCCTCACCTCCCCAGCCACGTCCCTGTATTATTACTATAGATATAAGTGATGTCACAGTGACACTCCCAGATCCCCTCACCTCCCCAGTCACGTCCCTGTATTATTACTATAGATATAAGTGACGTCACAGTGACGCTCCCGGATCCCCTCACCTCCCCAGCCATGTCCCTGTATTATTGCTATAGATATAAGTGATGTCACAGTGACGCTCCCAGATCCCCTCACCTCCCCAGTCACGTCCCTGTATTATTACTATATATATAAGTGATGTCACAGTGACGCTACCAAATCCCCTCACCTCCCCAGTCACGTCCCTGTATTATTACTATAGATATAAGTGACGTCACAGTGACACTCCCAGATCCACTCACCTCGCCAGTCACGTCCCTGTATTATTACTATAGATATAAGTGACGTCACAGTGACGCTCCCAGATCCCCTCACCTCCCCAGTCACGTCTCTGTATTATTACTATAGATATAGGTGATGTCACAGTGACACTCCCAGATCCCCTCACCTCCCCAGTCACGTCCCTGTATTATTACTATAGATATAAGTGATGTCACAGTGACGCTCCCAGATCCCCTCACCTCCCTAGTGACGTCCCTGTATTATTACTATAGATATAAGTAATGTCACAGTGACACTCCCAGATCCCCTCACCTCCACAGTGACGTCCCTGTATTATTACTATAGATATAAGTGATGTCACAGTGACACTCCCAGATCCCCTCACCTCCCCAGTCGCGTCCCTGTATTATTACTATAGATATAAGTGATGTCACAGTGACACTCCCAGATCCCCTCACATCCCTGTATTATTACTATAGATATAAATGATGTCACAGTGACACTCCCAGATCCCCTCACCTCCCCAGTCATGTCCCTGTATTATTACTATAGATATAAGTGATGTCACAGTGACGCTCCCAGATCCCCTCACCTCCCCAGTCACATCGCTGTATTATTACTATAGATATAAGTGATGTCACAGTGACGCTCCCAGATACCCTCACCTCCCCAGTCATGTCCCTGTATTATTACTATAGATATATGAGGTCACAGTGACGCACCAGATCCCCTCACCTCCCCAGTCACGTCCCTGTATTATTACTATAGATATAAGTTATGTAACAGTGACACTCCCAGATCCCCTCACCTCCCCAATCATGTCCCTGTAATATTACTATAGATATAGGTGATGTCACAGTGACGCTCCCAGAACCCCTCACCTCGCCAGTCATGTCCCTTTATTATTACTATAGATATAGGTGATGTCACAGTGACGCTCCCAGATCCCCTCACCTCCCCAGTCACGTCCCTGTATTATTACTATAGATATAAGTGATGTGACAGTGACACCCATAGATCCCCTCACCTCCCCAGTCACATCCCTATATTATTATTATAGATATATGTGATGTCACAGTGACACTCCCAGATCCCCTCACGTCCCTGTATTATTGCTATAGCTATAAGTGACATCACAGGGACACTCCCAGATCCCCTCACCTCCCCAGTCACGTCCCTGTATTATTGCTATAGCTATAAGTGATGTCACAGTGACACCCCCAGATCCCCTCACCTCCCCAGTCACGTCCCTGTATTATTACTATAGATATATGTGATGTCACAGTGACACTCACAGATCCCCTCACCTCCCCAGTCATGTCCCTGTATTATTACTATAGATATAAGTGATGTCACAGTGACACCCCCAGATCCCCTCACCTCCCCAGTCACGTCCCTGTATTATTACTATAGATATAAGTGATGTCACAGTGACACTCCCAGATCCCCTCACCTCCCCAGTAACGTCCCTGTATTATTACTATAGATATAAGTGATGTCACAGTGACGCTCCCAGTTCCCCTCACCTCCCTGTATTATTACTATAGATATAAGTTATGTAACAGTGACACTCCCAGATCCCCTCACCTCCCCAATAACGTCCCTGTAATATTACTATAGATATAGGTGATGTCACAGTGACGCTCCCAGAACCCCTCACCTCCCCAATCACGTCCCTGTAATATTACTATAGATATAGGTGATGTCACAGTGACGCTCCCAGAACCCCTCACCTCCCCAATCACGTCCCTGTATTATTACTATAGATATAAGTGATGTCACAGTGACGCTCCCAGATCCCCTCACCTCCCCAATCACGTCCCTGTAATATTACTATAGATATAGGTGATGTCACAGTGACGCTCCCAGAACCCCTCACCTCGCCAGTCATGTCCCTTTATTATTACTATAGATATAGGTGATGTCACAGTGACGCTCCCAGATCCCCTCACCTCCCCAGTCACGTCCCTGTATTATTACTATAGATAGAAGTGATGTCACAGTGACACTCCCAGATCCCCTCACATCCCTGTATTATTACTATAGATATAAGTGATGTCACAGTGACACTCCCAGATCCCCTCACCTCCCCAGTCATGTACCTGTATTATTACTATAGATATAAGTGATGTCACAGTGACGCTCCCAGATCCCCTCACCTCCCCAGTCACATCGCTGTATTATTACTATAGATATAAGTGATGTCACAGTGACGCTCCCAGATGCCCTCACCTCCCCAGTCATGTCCCTGTATTATTACTATAGATATATGAGGTCACAGTGACGCACCAGATCCCCTCACCTCCCCAGTCACGTCCCTGTATTATTACTATAGATATAAGTGATGTCATAGTGACACTTCCAGATCCCCTCACCTCCCTGTATTATTACTATAGATATAAGTGATGTCACTGTGATGCTCCCAGATCCCCTCACCTCCCCAATCATGTCCCTGTAATATTACTATAGATATAGGTGATGTCACAGTGACGCTCCCAGAACCCCTCACCTCCCCAGTCATGTCCCTGTATTATTACTATAGATATAAGTAATGTCACAGTGACGCTCCCAGAACCCCTCACCTTGCCAGTCATGTACCTTTATTATTACTATAGATATAGGTGATGTCACAGTGACGCTCCCAGATCCCCTCACCTCCCCAGTCACGTCCCTGTATTATTACTATAGATATAAGTGATGTCACAGTGACACTCCCAGATCCCCTCACCTCCCCAGCCACGTCCCTGTATTATTACTATAGATATAAGTGATGTCACAGTGACGCTCCCAGATCCCCTCACCTCCCCAGTCACGTCCCTGTATTATTGCTATAGATATAAGTGACGTCACAGTGACGCTCCCGGATCCCCTCACCTCCCCAGCCATGTCCCTGTATTATTGCTATAGATATAAGTGATGTCACAGTGACGCTCCCAGATCCCCTCACCTCCCCAGTCATGTCCCTGTATTATTACTATATATATAAGTGATGTCACAGTGACGCTACCAAATCCCCTCACCTCCCCAGTCACGTCCCTGTATTATTACTATAGATATAAGTGACGTCACAGTGACGCTCCCAGATCCCCTCACCTCCCCAGTCACGTCCCTGTATTATTACTATAGATATAGGTGATGTCACAGTGACACTCCCAGATCCCCTCACCTCCCCAGTCACGTCCCTGTATTATTACTATAGATATAAGTGATGTCACAGTGACGCTCCCAGATCCCCTCACCTCCCTAGTGACGTCCCTGTATTATTACTATAGATATAAGTAATGTCAGTGACACTCCCAGATCCCCTCACCTCCACAGTGACGTCCCTGTATTATTACTATAGATATAAGTGATGTCACAGTGACACTCCCAGATCCCCTCACCTCCCCAGTCGCGTCCCTGTATTATTACTATAGATATAAGTGATGTCACAGTGACACTCCCAGATCCCCTCACATCCCTGTATTATTACTATAGATATAAATGATGTCACAGTGACACTCCCAGATCCCCTCACCTCCCCAGTCATGTCCCTGTATTATTACTATAGATATAAGTGATGTCACAGTGACGCTCCCAGATCCCCTCACCTCCCCAGTCACATCGCTGTATTATTACTATAGATATAAGTGATGTCACAGTGACGCTCCCAGATACCCTCACCTCCCCAGTCATGTCCCTGTATTATTACTATAGATATATGAGGTCACAGTGACGCACCAGATCCCCTCACCTCCCCAGTCACGTCCCTGTATTATTACTATAGATATAAGTTATGTAACAGTGACACTCCCAGATCCCCTCACCTCCCCAATCATGTCCCTGTAATATTACTATAGATATAGGTGATGTCACAGTGACGCTCCCAGAACCCCTCACCTCGCCAGTCATGTCCCTTTATTATTACTATAGATATAGGTGATGTCACAGTGACGCTCCCAGATCCCCTCACCTCCCCAGTCACGTCCCTGTATTATTACTATAGATATAAGTGATGTGACAGTGACACCCATAGATCCCCTCACCTCCCCAGTCACATCCCTATATTATTATTATAGATATATGTGATGTCACAGTGACACTCCCAGATCCCCTCACGTCCCTGTATTATTGCTATAGCTATAAGTGACATCACAGGGACACTCCCAGATCCCCTCACCTCCCCAGTCACGTCCCTGTATTATTGCTATAGCTATAAGTGATGTCACAGTGACACCCCCAGATCCCCTCACCTCCCCAGTCACGTCCCTGTATTATTACTATAGATATATGTGATGTCACAGTGACACTCACAGATCCCCTCACCTCCCCAGTCATGTCCCTGTATTATTACTATAGATATAAGTGATGTCACAGTGACACCCCCAGATCCCCTCATCTCCCCAGTCACGTCCCTGTATTATTACTATAGATATAAGTGATGTCACAGTGACACTCCCAGATCCCCTCACCTCCCCAGTAACGTCCCTGTATTATTACTATAGATATAAGTGATGTCACAGTGACGCTCCCAGTTCCCCTCACCTCCCTGTATTATTACTATAGATATAAGTTATGTAACAGTGACACTCCCAGATCCCCTCACCTCCCCAATCACATCCCTGTAATATTACTATAGATATAGGTGATGTCACAGTGACGCTCCCAGAACCCCTCACCTCCCCAATCACGTCCCTGTAATATTACTATAGATATAGGTGATGTCACAGTGACGCTCCCAGAACCCCTCACCTCCCCAATCACGTCCCTGTATTATTACTATAGATATAAGTGATGTCACAGTGACGCTCCCAGATCCCCTCACCTCCCCAATAACGTCCCTGTAATATTACTATAGATATAGGTGATGTCACAGTGACGCTCCCAGAACCCCTCACCTCCCCAGTCATGTCCCTGTATTATTACTATAGATATAAGTGATGTCACAGTGACGCTCCCAGAACCCCTCACCTCGCCAGTCATGTCCCTTTATTATTACTATAGATATAGGTGATGTCACAGTGACGCTCCCAGATCCCCTCACCTCCCCAGTCACGTCCCTGTATTATTACTATAGATAGAAGTGATGTCACAGTGACACTCCCAGATCCCCTCACATCCCTGTATTATTACTATAGATATAAGTGATGTCACAGTGACGCTCCCAGATCCCCTCACCTCCCCAGTCACATCGCTGTATTATTACTATAGATATAAGTGATGTCACAGTGACGCTCCCAGATGCCCTCACCTCCCCAGTCATGTCCCTGTATTATTACTATAGATATATGAGGTCACAGTGACGCACCAGATCCCCTCACCTCCCCAGTCACGTCCCTGTATTATTACTATAGATATAAGTGATGTCATAGTGACACTTCCAGATCCCCTCACCTCCCTGTATTATTACTATAGATATAAGTGATGTCACTGTGATGCTCCCAGATCCCCTCACCTCCCCAATCATGTCCCTGTAATATTACTATAGATATAGGTGATGTCACAGTGACGCTCCCAGAACCCCTCACCTCCCCAGTCATGTCCCTGTATTATTACTATAGATATAAGTGATGTCACAGTGACGCTCCCAGAACCCCTCACCTTGCCAGTCATGTCCCTTTATTATTACTATAGATATAGGTGATGTCACAGTGACGCTCCCAGATCCCCTCACCTCCCCAGTCACGTCCCTGTATTATTACTATAGATATAACTGATGTCACAGTGACGCTCCCAGATCCCCTCACCTCCCCAGTCATGTCCCTGTATTATTACTATAGATATAAGTGATGTGACAGTGACACCCATAGATCCCCTCACCTCCCCAGTCACATCCCTATATTATTACTATAGATATAAGTGATGTCACAGTGACACTCCCAGATCCCCTCACCTCCCCAGTCACGTCCCTGTATTATTGCTATAGCTATAAGTGACATCACAGGGACACTCCCAGATCCCCTCACCTCCCCAGTCACGTCCCTGTATTATTACTATAGATATATGTGATGTCACAGTGACACTCACAGATCCCCTCACCTGCCCAGTCATGTCCCTGTATTATTACTATAGATATAAGTGATGTCACAGTGACACCCCCAGATCCCCTCACCTCCCCAGTCACGTCCCTGTATTATTACTATAGATATAAGTGATGTCACAGTGACACTCCCAGATCCCCTCACCTCCCCAGTAACGTCCCTGTATTATTACTATAGATATAAGTGATGTCACAGTGACGCTCCCAGTTCCCCTCACCTCCCTGTATTATTACTATAGATATATGTGATGTCATAGTGACACTCACAGATCCCCTCACCTCCCCAGTCACGTACCTGTATTATTACTATAGATATAGGTGATGTCACAGTGACGCTCCCAGATCCCCTCACCTCCCCAGTCACGTCCCTGTATTATTACTATAGATATAAGTGATGTCACAGTGACACTCCCAGATCCCCTCACCTCCCCAGTCACGTCCCTGTATTACTACTATAGATATAGGTGATGTCACAGTGACGCTCCCAGAACCCCTCACCTCCCCAGTCACGTCCCTGTATTATTACTATAGATATACATGATGTCACAGTGACACTCCCAGATCCCCTCACCTCCCCAGTCATGTCCCTGTATTATTACTATAGATATAAGTGATGTCACAGTGACACCCCCAGATCCCCTCACCTCCCCAGTCACGTCCCTGTATTATTACTATAGATATAAGTGATGTCACAGTGACACTCCCAGATCCCCTCACCTCCCCAGTAACGTCCCTGTATTATTACTATAGATATAAGTGATGTCACAGTGACGCTCCCAGTTCCCCTCACCTCCCTGTATTATTACTATAGATATATGTGATGTCATAGTGACACTCACAGATCCCCTCACCTCCCCAGTCACGTACCTGTATTATTACTATAGATATAGGTGATGTCACAGTGACGCTCCCAGATCCCCTCACCTCCCCAGTCACGTCCCTGTATTATTACTATAGATATAAGTGATGTCACAGTGACACTCCCAGATCCCCTCACCTCCCCAGTCACGTCCCTGTATTACTACTATAGATATAGGTGATGTCACAGTGACGCTCCCAGAACCCCTCACCTCCCCAGTCAGCAGGTAGATGATCTCCAGGGTGATATTTAGAATACTCTCAGTCATGTGACTCTGGTCCTTGTCCATCCTCAGGGAATCAGTGACGTGTCTCATCCTCACGTGACGTCTAGTAAACACTCCGTTTCCGCACCGCTCGGTTGTCTAGGTGTAAATATAATTACAATAAACACCACACAGTACACATGTAACATATTAGGTAAAAGGTGCCCATCCACTAGTCCGATTTGGGCCAATTTCACCCGATCCCGATGGAACGGGCTGAGAAATCGGATGTGTTTGACGTCTGCCTTGGGTTGGATTCACCTCGGACCTGAGCAGGAGGTCGGACCTGCTGCCCACCCGCCGACTCGGCCCTCATCCTGGTGGCTGGGAATGGGGTCGCATGGGATACATTGCATGTGAAATGACAGCATGTGATGCATCGTATGCAGGTCCCAGGTGGCTCGGAGGGGGTCGCATGGCCATACACTGCTGCGATACATCCCAGTAGTGTATGGCCACCATAAGAAAAATCTACACAGAGGCAGAACAGCTGCCTCTAATGTGCACATATATATATATCATACAGAGAACAATGGGTACATGTATAGTATAAGCGCTATAGAATACCACTACAACGTTCATTGTAGTACATGGTTGTCTGAAAACAATTGTAATAGGGCACCAAAGGCTGCTCGCACTGTATAATCATCATACTACTACGAAGATATCAGAGACTCAAAACCCTGAAAAAAATTATATAAAATAAATTTGTTTTGTAACAGGACACCAAAAGCTGCTCCCTAATGGTAATCTTAAAAAAAGGCAGAGGCAGCTGAACTATATAATAATAACACCACACCAGAGGCTGCTCCCTCTGTATAACATTTGTAACAGGATGCCATAGGCCGCTCCCCCTGTATAAATAGGACGGCAGAGGCCGCTCACACCACAGGCTGCTCCAACTGCATAAACAGGATGCCACAGGCCGCTCCTCCTGCATAAACAGAACACCCCCCCCCCCCCCCCCCCGGTATAACAGGACGCTGCAGGATGCTCCTCCCTGTATAAAAGGACGCAGCAAGCCGCTCCCCATGTATAAACAGTATGCCCCCCCCCCTGTATGACAGGATGCCGCAGGCCGCTCCCCATCTGTATAAAATGACATCACAGGCCTCTCCCCCGTATAACAGGACATCATAGGCCGCTCCCCCTGAATAACAGGACACTACAGGCCACTCTCCCCCCCGTATCACAGGACACCACAGGCCGCTCCCCCTGTATCACAGGACACCACAGGCCGCTCCTTCTGTATCACAGGACACCACAGGCCGCTCCCCCTGTATCACAGGACACCACAGGCCGCTCCCCCTGTATCACAGGAGTCCACCACAGGCTGCTCCCCCTGTATCACAGGAGTCCACCACAGGCTGCTCCCCCTGTATTACAGGACACCGCAGGCCGATCCTTCCCTTATAACCAGACACCACAGGCTGCTCCGCCTGTATAATAACACCAGGGCAGTACAATACCATCACCTGCTGCCAGATACAGCAATATCTTCTCTCGGTCCCCCGTAACCTTATCACCGTGGCTTCTGGAAGTGAGAGGCCTCACCTAAGATTCAGCAGCGCTGCCCCAGCAGGAAGCCGAGATGCTGCCGCCACTGAACGCGTGGATTGGTCTTCGGGAAAATGGCCGCCGCTCCGTTACACAAGGGACAATTATTATGGAACCTTTCTGGTCGTATTATAGCATGGAAACTACTACCGGTGACCGCACCTCACAGAACTCTCTCTGTGCATTCTCTCAATGCAATTGCCGCTTCTACCAGTCTCTTAGTGATGTCTCATTGTGTGTCCTCATACAGCGGCGGCCATTGTGTTGTAGTTTGTACTCGGCTGGGCTCCCAGACTCCCCCGAGGCTGTAGCCACAGTGTATTTCCTGTGTGGGGCAGAGTGGGAGGAGCTGTGTTACCAGGGAAACGTCCCTTCCTCGTGTGCATGGCAGGCAGGAGGGAGAGTGCTGCAGCTGGCACCAGGTGACCCCAGGTATTATACTGCTAGTAACAGCATAGTAGTGATTGCTGGGTGTGAGCCATATGTGCACTTATATCCCTTTTACACCAGAGTCGCGAACCGGGTTATTGCCGCTCCAGTCCGGGCCGGGGCTTGGTGTAAAAGGGCAAATAAAAAAAAAATAACCCGGGTCCTGTTACCCTTGTCCGACCCGGCAAATGTTCAGGGTCGGACACTGGGCTTCCCCGGAGTCAGGGGCCGTGTAAATGGGTGACCCAGTACTATGCAAACAGCAGCAGAGGTGAATGTATGCCTGTGTGCGGCATCCATTCACCTCATAAACGGAGGCTGGGGGCAGTCCAGCAGCTTACTTGGGTGTTGGGTTGGCCCCAGCACGTCGGTCAGCGTTGCAGGGTTGACGGTTGGCAGGTTTCCCGGTGCTTGGAGATGATTTTATCTCCGAGAGCCGGCTCCGGGCATGAATTCACCGGCGTCCCCTACCCAGCATAATTCCGGGTAACGCTGGTGTAAAAGGGAACAACTTCCGGGTCGAATCCGGGTCCAGAAAACTGGGAGCAGATGGCGTCAGAGGGAGGGGGAGGAGATGGAATTAGAGAGAGGTGGAAGGAGATGGCATCAGAGAGAGGGGGGGAGGAGATGGCATCGGACAGAGGGGGAAGTAGACGGCATCAGAGAGAGGTGAAATGAGATGGCATCAGAGAGAGGTGAATGGAGACGACATCAGAGAAAGAGAGGGAGGAGACAGCATCAGAGAAAGAGGGGGAGGAGACAGGGTCAGAGTAAAGGGCCCCATACATCAGCAATTAATTGTGACAATTTTCAGATATGGAGATGATTGCCACAATTAATTTTAGGTGTGTGGGCTCCCCCTTTTGTCAATCCCAATCAAAATCGCCAATCGATTGCTTAATCAGGTTTTTAAACATGCTTAATAATCTGGTATTATCTGCAGATCCTTTTTTATATGTGTGGGCATTCCCAATTCGTCTTCTTCATCTATTTACATTATGAACAGCTGAAATGACAATTGATTGGGGCAATTTCCAGATATGAAGATGCAATCTTTAGATGGAAAAATCTGCCGATCACTGAAATAAATCTTTAATGTGTGGGCAAAGTCAGATATATTGTAAAATCCATTTATCTGGCCAAAAATCCCTGGATCTGGAAATCCATAAATTGTGATTGCTGATGTATGGGGCCCTTAAGAGCGGGAGGAAATGGTGTCAGAGATAGGTGGAAGGAGACGGCGTCAGAGAGAGAGGTGAATGGAGACAACATCAGAGAAAGAGGTGGAGGAGACAGCGTCAGAGAAAAAGGTGGAGGAGACGGCATCAGAGAAAGACGGGGAGGAGACGGCATCAGAGAGGGGGAATAGGCAGCATCAGAGAGGGGGGATGTGACAGCGTTAGAAAAAGAGAGAGGTGAGAAGTTAGACAGCTTCAGACAGAGAGTGGGGATGAGCATACCTCATTACAGCAGTCGGTGGGAGCACAGCCAGGGGGCCTCTTATGGGGGTGGGCACTTCACTGCATTAGGCCACACCCCCTAAATGACCGCAAATCGCGGGACTGCTGGAAGCCAGCCAGGAGGGTTGAGGGACCACAGCTTCATCCTCAGTGGATGTGCTGCAGCTTGCGTTGGCCGGGCCAAGGTGAGGGGGCCGTGGCAAGGTGGAGCAGGTAGCGCTGAATGCTGCTGATCTTTGGTGCAGTCAGGACTTGGTACAGGGGGGAGCTGCGGGCCCTAGAAACAGCTCGGGCCCGATAGCAGCTGCACCCTTGGTAGTTAGTTACACCATGTCACGTTCTTAGAAGCACCAGCTGTAGTGTAACGGAGGCTGGGTGCTTTAATGTAAGGATGTTGCATCCACGACAGAAGGGAGTGAAACAATAGAATAAAATGAAATTGATTTAATAAAGATATTGCAAGACAAGTGATACTGATGGCACAAATGTTATACTGTAGATTATGCCAATGTAAAAGTCAATAGTCCAATACGTTATTGCCGAATATGATGATGCTTGGTACTTAAAAGAATATTATAATGTTGCTTGAAGAATTGAAGAATAAATGAAGAAGGGATTTGATTGGGTAATTGATGGCTTGACTGAAGGATTGGATGTTTGAATGAAGAAATAACTGGAAGATTGGATGGTTGATTGGAAGATTGGATTATTGGTTGGAGGATTGGATGATTGGATGGAAGATTTAATGATTGGTTTGAAGATTGAAGAATAAAGAATATTAATGAAGAAGACTGTCCTTGCTAGATTGGATCATGGCTGCAATCAGAGACACGAAGGATTGTAGTGGGAACTACAGAGCCAGACCGGAGCAATGATGCATAGGGGTAGACATCATTGTACTGACTGCCGCTCTAACCCGGCCAGTCAGTACTTAACAGGTGGACTGTGTGGCTATTGGTCAGCATATTGACAGGGGAGGCGGAGCCGCACAGGAGAGGCTAAGGGAACCAAAAAGATGGCGGCCGCCAGAGGGGGCGACAGGTTACAGCCGGCAATGAGTGTGCGCAGCTGCGCAAACACCGGCATTCAGACACAGGCCTAACCAGGCACAAACACACATGGTGGTTCAGGTCTCATACCGCTCATGCCCTGCATGGCACCAGAGCACACAGCACCACCGTCACCACGCGGTGACAGCGCGGACACATGTACCCCACCAGTACCAGGGACATAAGCAGAGGTGAGCGCCATAGTGTTACACATGCGGTTAGAGAGCCTAGGGCTGGGCACAGCACAGGGGATTTGGGTGAGAGCCATGGTGGATGTGACACACCACTTCTAATACTGCTAATTACCCACTTTCCCAGTCAGTCAGGAGAAAGTGCATAGTCAGATGCTTTGCATTATATAGGTTTCCTTTCAAAAATATATGGCTTTTATTTTCAACTAACTGGGTTTGTAGGCCATGCCCCCTTGCCGCCAGGCCACGCCTCAAATTTCGGGCGCGCGCCTATGAAGCATGTTTATGTCCCTCTTGCCGTGGGTTAGAAGTTGGGAGGTATGGGTTGCTGGGGCCCGCTAGTTCCACCACCACCACCCACCCTGCTAGTCTATTTATGCTTACTCCGTGCCTATTAGTATTATTCATACTTTTTTCTTCAATTTGTGTCCTCCTTTTCATTGTAAAAAAGTTGGTCACCTTAATATATACAGTGTGTGTGTGGGCGTCTCTAATATATATATATATATATATATATATATATATATATATATATATATATATATAGACACACACACACACTAGTAAGCCTACTCGAAGCAAAAGCTTCGAAAGCTAGTCTGCTACCTTGTGATTGCCTCTGTGTTTGTGCATGTGTGAGAGAAAGAGATGTAGTTTCACTCTCTACCAGCAGATGGCAGTATTTCAGAGACACACAGACACTAGACATATATAGATGATAGGTTGTGGTTGGCAGAGCGGCACTCACCCAAGCTGGGTAACAGATGCTCCGGTGCCCTCCAGAGATAGCAATAGTAAGTTGTAGAAAAAGCGGCACTCGCAGGCTTCATCAATTCAAAAATCCAATAAAATGATGCGTAATTTCCAACATTTGAAGGACTAATGGTGCCCATAGACGGTCCGTTCTCTACTATGAGATGCGCGCTCCCGCACTAGGGATGCGATCCGATGCGATGCGTGCTAATTAAGTGCAGAACGGATCCGTTAAACGGACCGTGTATGGGCACCTTTAAGGTGCCCATACACGTTACAATTATTGTATACAATATCGCATCTCATCGCATCTCGGTTTTGCGATGAGATCAGATGAGATTAGATCTAGTACAAAAAGTATGTGCTGCACCTACTTTTTGTATTAGATCTCATCTCATCTGATCTTATCACAAAACCAAGATACGATGAGATGCGATATTGGGTACTTGTGGATTATCACGGCTCCCACGATGGCCATCGTATGTGAAAAAATCGCATGCGATCGCATACGATTTTGCACTGAAAAGCATCCAAATGCATTGGAATTAGTATTAAACATGTTCAATGGCCCCCAAATGGCATTTTTGAGGCTGTACCACCCCCACTATCAACGCGAAGCGTGGCGAGCGCAGCGAGCCCTGCGAGGGGACGCGGATACCTTCACAGGTATCCGCGTCCCCTCACGGGCTTCACAGGTGTCCGCTCGCCACGCTTCGGGCTCGGTGGCTCGCTGCGCTCGCCACACTTTCTATTCTCAACTCCACGCCGACGTGGATAGTGGGGGTATGAAAAGGTCGTAGGACGCGTACCGCCGCCCCTCGCGGACTCGCTGCGCTCGCCACGCTTCGGGTTCGCATTGATAGTGGGGGTAGTACAGCATCAAAAATGCCATTTGGGGGCCATTGAACATGTTTAATACTAATTCCGATGCATTTGGATGCTTTTCAGTGCAAAACCGTATGCGATTTTGACAAAAAACGGCAAAAACTGTAAAAATCGCATCACATGGCACTATATATGGCATTCGATGGCATGTGATGGGAGCCGTGATAATCCACAAGTACCCGATATTGTATACAATATTTTATACAATAATTGTGTATGGGCACCTTTACTCGGATGAGACTATCCACTTCAGTTCCATCGCCACTACACCACCATCAATTATCTGGGTGTTAAAACCAGTCGAGTACAGAACAAATGGATGGAAACAGACATCTTTTATAAGGCCACAGATAAGAACACTATCTTATACTTATTACTGACACATCAAGAAAACATTGGCCGCTCGTTACCACTGATACAAACCTACAATATCTTCAGAACACCTATTTGATGAACTGCCACCAACGTGGACGCAACATCAAGGACTGGTTAGTCCAGAACAATGTAGCCATACCAAGGAATACTATCTATGGCACTTTTCTAGGCAGGAAACCGGGTGCAAATAAATGCACCAACTGTATAACTTGCCGCTACATGGAGATAGGGAACTAGTGTTTTCCGCTTGGCTGTTCTAGCGGTGCTCTGCACCCTGCCCGATTTAAAGGGCAAAATACGGCCTGCTCCTCTAGCAGCGCCCTGCTAAAACAGCCTCTGCTTTAGTGACGGAGGCGGACGCACCCGCTCCCTTTAGTGACGGCGGTGACCCGGAACCGCCCACAATGGTGACAGCAGCGGAACCGGTCCTCCCCACTTATACTGCCCCTGTGTGGCAGCACCCTGCCCAGTTCCTAGAAGGAACACTAGGGAACTACATATTACATCCTCATTCTGAACACAAAATCCCTATAAAACACATCCTCGCATGTAGTAGCTACCGGATTCGGTGCCCGTGTGGATATGTCTATATAGGCAAGACGTCTTGCACGTTTAAAGAAAGAGTAGGCCGACATCAATCCGTGATCCGAATGGATCTGCAGTTGTATATTTTGCTTTTGCTTAGTTTTTTGTTTAATATTTTTCTATATAATTTGTTTGTATTTCTTATGTCATTTTGCAGCTTCCTACGATTGGTGGCCAGTCGAGGTTATTATAGGCTAGATGGTTTCTGCTGTACCACTATACTGTTCCATATACATATATATATATATATATATATATATATATATATATATATAGATGTTGGCTATACATACCACCCCCACCGGGATCATCAGTGGGTAGACACCCCAAAATTTCTAAATATAGCCCAGAGACACAGACACTTTCTTACCTGAGATAACGGCATTTTCCCAATACAGTATACCCCCTGCAATCTCATGGGAGCCGTGCCTCTCACAGCAATGGTGCCATCCACAGGACTGTGTGTATATAGTAATAGAATGTGACTTCATTAGATATCAGATGTAGTCCCTCGTTTCTATAAGTATTGCGCCCATCAGGGCATATACCACTGAGCCTGAAATGTGTCTGTCATGGTAATGTACTGTTTATTGCATGTGTGTAATGTCTTGTTGTCCAGTGTGGTCCTAGCCAGGAAACTGTCCTGTGTGAGTGATACATAGGAAGTCCGGTACTTGTGTATTATCACGGCGCACAGATCGCAAAATCGCATACCATTCTTTGCATGCAATGCGATGCAATTTTCCTATGTAATTAATGGACTGCTATTTTTTTCACCCGGTGATATCTCTTTGTATCACATCGCATGCGATCGCATGGTGCCGCAAAATTGCATGCGATTGCATAGGGTGCGATGCCATTGACTTTACTATAGAGTTTTATTGTAATTTTGAGTCTATACGCTATGCGCTGAATTGAATGTCTGCTGCACTAATCGCTTAAAATTACTCCCTTAGTAACAATGGATAAATTAGTAAACAAAGAATAAGTGATGTTGTGCGCTGACACACTTCCAGAAAAAAGTGAGGAGATGACCCAAAGGTCAGAATATCAGATGAATAAAAGAAATATACTCTCCTTGTCAACCAATTCTTCTCATTCTCATAATAGTGTGATATCGTCAAAATAACAGATATATTTATTTATACACACTAATAAAACATACATAAAACCACACATTTAGATAGTGAACAATGATGTTGTCCCTTATATAAAGCTAAAGGTGGAGGTTTACCAGAATCTGTAAAAAGGTTTTTCAAATCTGGAAAGCCTCCGGTTCTCCGGAAAACCAAAGGCTTCAGGTGCTTCAAACGAATCCAGTACCGGTAATAGACCCCCTCTGGTGACTCACTCCAGGCTGCTGCAACGCGTATCGGGATCCAAATCTCCCTTTGTCAGGCAGTACTCTGGAGAGTGAGTCACTTCCTCTATTTAAACATATCCCCTCATTAACCTCCGGGTCAAGAAGTCAAATCTTAAAAATACTGTATATTTACTACTAATATTTAGTACCATTAAAAAACCATGCAGTGTATTCCATAAGGTAAAACCGCTAACCCCCGTTGCTTAAAAACTGTTGAAATGTCCTCTAGAAGTTAGAACTCCGGGTGGAACGCATTTCCTGTTTCTAATTGGAACGCATTGCTCCGTGCGACGAAACCGGAAGTTCCTCAGCACTGCGTCATACCTAATAAGTGTAAAATTAATAAAATAAAAAACACCTATCTATCTCTAATCTGCGCAGCAGCCTCTTCAGTATAGCACCCACTCCGGTGGGCACCTAAAAAGAACTGGGGATTCTGGGATGCAGTGGGAGGAGCCTACCACTCTAAAAGCTTTGGTATAGGTGCCTGGCTCCTGCGGACCCTCCTACATCCCAATGTGAAGCTGTGTCTCCAGGACCATTGAAAGAGAAATGATTTATGCCCAAAATGCAGTATACAGCAGGGTACATGTATGCATAGGATTTGGCAGCATCACGTGAAGGAGATTTTGGGAGAAAGTCCAAAATATAATGGTCAAGGTGGGACTACCGGTACAATATCTGGATGTAACTATGTATTTTGGGCATAAACCCACAGGTAAGGGCAATGACCCGTTTATACCGCCGGTGGAGAACCAAGCTGCTCTGGCAAAAGTAATAATAGCAGGGAAATGGAGGCGCATGAGGCACCGGATTTATACCACGGGATCCATCTGGTAAACCATACAGTAGATAATGAGAAGTACACATACACCAAAAGTAATAATGTAAGAAAGTGTCATCAAACGTGGGAGAGATGGACGCTGTCAGAATTCTATGAGGCTTATACAGGAGTATACACAACAATGCATATACATTACACAAATCCACACTATTACACAGGACCAAACACAGGAATAGGTTTATTATAAATGGCCGTATACAGAAGGTGAGATAGATGAGGCACAATGTAAGTTTAGTATAATCGGTATAATGACATCGCTTGTCAGACATAAAGCACATATACACTGCACAGATATAAGGTA